>NC_079189.1:267111544-267716544 GCF_029499605.1 Hyla sarda | reverse complement strand
GGGCAATACCACAGCCACGGGCAATACCACAGCCGTGGGCAATACCACAGCCGGGGGCAATACCACAGCCACGGGCAATACTACAGCCGTGGGCAATACCACAGCCACGGGCAATACCACAGCCGGGGGCAATACCACAGCCACGGGCAATACCACAGCCGTGGGCAATACCACAGCCAGGGGCAATACCACAGCCGGGGGCAATACCACAGCCACGGCAATACCACAGCCGCGGGCAATACCACAGCCGCGGGCAATACCACAGCCAAGGGCAATAATACAGCCAAGGGCAATAATACAGCCACGGGCAATACCACAGCCACGGCAATACCACAGCCACAGCAATACCACAGCCGTGGGCAATACCACAGCCAGGGGCAATACCACAGCCACGGGCAATACCACAGCCACGGCAATACTACAGCCGCGGGCAATACCACAGCCGTGGGCAATACCACAGCCGGGGGCAATACCACAGCCGGGGGCAATACCACAGCCGCGGGCAATACCACAGCCATGGGCAATACCACAGCCACGGCAATACCATAGCCACGGGCAATACCACAGCCAGGGCAATACCACAGCCGTGGGCAATACCACAGCCAGGGGCAATACCACAGCCACGGGCAATACCACAGCCACAGCAATACTACAGCCACGGGCAATACCACAGCCGTGGGCAATACCACAGCCGGGGGCAATACCACAGCCACGGCAATACCACAGCCGTGGGCAATACCACAGCCAGGGGCAATACCACAGCCACGGGCAATACCACAGCCACGGCAATACTACAGCCGCGGGCAATACCACAGCCGTGGGCAATACCACAGCCGGGGGCAATACCACAGCCGGGGGCAATACCACAGCCGCGGGCAATACCACAGCCATGGGCAATACCACAGCCACGGCAATACCACAGCCACGGGCAATACCACAGCCAGGGCAATACCACAGCCGTGGGCAATACCACAGCCAGGGGCAATACCACAGCCACGGGCAATACCACAGCCACAGCAATACTACAGCCGCGGGCAATACCACAGCCGTGGGCAATACCACAGCCGGGGGCAATACCACAGCCACGGGCAATACCACAGCCATGGGCAATACCACAGCAATACCACAGCAATACCACAGCAATACCACAGCCGCGGGCAATACCACAGCCGGGGGCAATACCACAGCCACGGGCAATACCACAGCCACGGGCAATACCACAGCCGCGGGCAATACCACAGCCGGGAGCAATACCACAGCCACGGGCAATGTACATAGTTGGCAAGGTTGGCACCTGTTTTAATGCCAATCCACTGTTTGGGCCAGGCTGTATACAGTTGGGTATTATGGAGGGGCCCTTACCCTTTATTTTTCAACCCTCAGGTCAGTGGCCCAACAGCGTTTAACCCCTTGAAATCACCAGTTACTTATTCAAAATGTAGAAAATGTACATAGTTGGCAAGGTTGGCACCTGTTTTAATGCCAATCCACTGTTTGGGCCAGGCTGGATACAGTTGGGTATTATGGAGGGGCCCTTACTCTTTATTTCTCAACCCTCAGGTCAGTGGCCTAAGCGCGTTTAACCCCTTGAAATCATCAGTTACTTATTCAAAATGCTAAAAATGTATATAGTTGGCAAGGTTGGCACCGGTTTTCATGCCAATCCACTGTTTGGGCCAGGCTGTATATGGTTGGGTATTATAGACTGGCCCTTACTCTTTATTTTTCATCCCTTAGGTAAGTGGCCCAACTGCGTTTAACCCCTTAAAATCATCAGTTACTTGTTCAAAATGCAAAAAAATTATATATATAGTTGGCAAGGTTGGCACCTGTTTTAATGCCAATCCACTGTTTGGGCTAGGCTGGATACAGTTGGGTATTATGGAGGGGCCCTTACCCTTTATTTTTCAACCCTCAGGTCAGTGGCCCAACAGCGTTTAACCCCTTGAAATCACCAGTTACTTATTCAAAATGTAGAAAATGTACATAGTTGACAAGGTTGGCACCTGTTTTTATGCCAATCCACAGTTTGGGCCAGGCTGGATACAGTTGGGTATTATGAAGGGGCCCTTACTCTTTATTTTTCATCCCTTAGGTAAGTGGCCGAACCGCGTTTAACCCCTTAAAATCATCAGTTACTTATTCAAAATGCAAATTTTTTTTTATCTATATGGCAAGGTTGGCACCTGTTTTAATGCCAATCCACTGTTTGGGCCAGGCTGGATACAGTTGGGTATTATGGAGGGGCCCTTAGCCTTTATTTTTCAACCCTCAGGTCAGTGGCCCAACAGCGTTTAACCCCTTGAAATCACCAGTTACTTATTCAAAATGTAGAAAATATACATAGTTGACAAGGTTGGCGCCTGTTTTAATGCCAATCCACTGTTTGGGCCAGGCTGGATACAGTCGGGTATTATTGAGGGACCCTTACTCTTTATTTTTCAACCCTCAGGTCAGTGGCCCAACAGCATTTAACCCCTTGAAATCACCAGTTACTTATTCAAAATGTAGAAAATGTATATAGTTGGCAAGGTTGGCACCGGTTTTCATGCCAATCCACTGTTTGGGCCAGGCTGTATATGGTTGGGTATTATAGACTGGCCCTTACTCTTTATTTTTCATCCCTTAGGTAAGTGGCCCAACTGCGTTTAACCCCTTAAAATCATCAGTTACTTATTCAAAATGCAAAAAAATTATATAGTTGGCAAGGTTGGCACCTGTTTTAATGCCAATCCACTGTTTGGGCTAGGCTGGATACAGTTGGGTATTATGGAGGGGCCCTTACCCTTTATTTTTCAACCCTCAGGTCAGTGGCCCAACAGCGTTTAACCCCTTGAAATCACCAGTTACTTATTCAAAATGTAGAAAATGTACATAGTTGACAAGGTTGGCACCTGTTTTAATGCCAATCCACAGTTTGGGCCAGGCTGGATACAGTTGGGTATTATGAAGGGGCCCTTACTCTTTATTTTTCATCCCTTAGGTAAGTGGCCGAACCGCGTTTAACCCCTTAAAATCATCAGTTACTTATTCAAAATGCAAAAAAAAATGTATCTATATGGCAAGGTTGGCACCTGTTTTAATGCCAATCCACTGTTTGGGCCAGGCTGGATACCGTTGGGTATTATGGAGGGGCCCTTAGCCTTTATTTTTCAAACCTCAGGTCAGTGGTCCAACAGCGTTTAACCCCTTGAAATCACCAGTTACTTATTCAAAATGTAGAAAATATACATAGTTGACAAGGTTGGCGCCTGTTTTAATGCCAATCCACTGTTTGGGCCAGGCTGGATACAGTTGGGTATTATTGAGGGGCCCTTACTCTTTATTTTTCAACCCTCAGGTCAGTGGCCCAACAGCATTTAACCCCTTGAAATCACCAGTTACTTATTCAAAATGTAGAAAATGTATATAGTTGGCAAGGTTGGCACCTGTTTTCATGCCAATCCAGTTTGGGCCAGGCTGGATAAAGTTGGGTTATATGGAGGAGCCCTTACCCTTTATTTTTCAACCCTCAGGTCAGTGGCCCAACAGCATTTAACCCCTTGAAGTTACCAGTAACTTATTCAAAATGCAGAAAATGTATATAAATGGCAAGGCTGGCACCTGTTTTAATGCCAATCCACTGTTTGGGCCAAGCTGGATACAGTTGGGTATTATGGAGGGGCCCTTACCCTTTATTTTTCAACCCTCAGGTCAGTGGCCCAACAGCGTTTAACCCCTTGAAATCACCGGTTACTTATTCAAAACGTAGAAAATGTATATAGTTGGCAAGGTTGGCACCTGTTTTCATGTCAATCCACAGTTTGGGCCAGGCTGGATATGGTTAGGTATTATAGAGGGGCCCTTACTCTTTATTTTTCATCCCTTAGGTAAGTGGCCGAACCGCGTTTAACCCCTTAAAATAATCAGTTACTTATTCAAAATGCAAATTTTTTTTTTATCTATATGGCAAGGTTGCCACCTGTTTTAATGCCAATCCACTGTTTGGGCCAGGCTGGATACATTTGGGTATTATGGAGGGGCCCTTACCCTTTATTTTTCAACCCTCAGGTCAATGGCCCAACAGCGTTTAACCCCTTGAAATCACCAGTTACTAATTCAAAATGTAGAAAATATACATAGTTGACAAGGTTGGCGCCTGTTTTAATGCCAATCCACTGTTTGGGCCAGGCTGGATACAGTCGGGTATTATGGAGGGGCCCTTACTCTTTATTTTTCAACCCTCAGGTCAGTGGCTCAACAGCATTTAACCACTTGAAATCACCAGTTACTTATTCAAAATGTATATAGTTGGCAAGGTTGGCACCTGTTTTCATGCCAATCCACAGTTTGGGCCAGGCTGAATACAGTTGGGCATTATGGAGGGGCCCTTACTCTTTATATTTCCATCTTTAATTCAATGGCCCAATGGTGTTTAACCCCTTGAAATAATCAGTTACTTATTCAAAATGCATATTTTTTCATCCATTATTTACTATAGTTTTTTTCAGTAAAAATACAAACAATGTAGATTTTTTCTTCTGAATCTGATTGTTCCCAAATAATATTCAACATTTATGTATAAAAAAATGATTTACTGCTGAGAAATAAGAGGAGAAAAGGTTTATTAGTCATAGTCATCTATAAGAAAATGCTCGAATAAGAAACCAACTTCAGTAAATAAGACACTGGACTGTAATGGAACCAGCTTCAACCACGTGGCCCGCAACGGGGATCTGGAATTTGATTCGCCCGACGCCCAGAACATGTAGTTCCGGGAGCCGGGCAGCGGATTTCTTCAGGCATTACCCTGCTTCGGGCAATTAGCGCTAAATGCCAGAAAAAATTCACACACTTTGGCAAACTGCAGTACAGTACTTACATCACCCCAGGGGCGGACACAAACAGCAGAGGGCCCCTGTGCAAAGAATGTGCCTGGGTCCCTCCCCCCCCCCCCCCCCCCCGAGCACTGTGCCCCCTCATGTACCTAGACCCCACCGGAGTGCCTCCACTTACCCCGCCCGTGTAGTGTCGCCACTTGCCTTGTCCACCACAGGTGGATGGAACGGCTCCTGAGGTGGGCTCCGGGTGGCCCCTGTCCCTCTCAGTGTGCGGACCAGGCCCCATGAGTACTCCCCCGGGTCAGCCTGACCCGTATCTAGCTGGGAGGCAGAGGGCAGTGCTCCCCTTTACACTCGCACCCCTTGACTTAGCACAACACCCCTTGGCACCCCCTGGTTCCTTGTCTCCTTAGTAATAGAAGTGACTTACAGGCAGGGCATGACTGGGACCAAAAATAGGCCCAGGCATTTTAAAATAAACAGCCCATTTTTATAGTGGGGGTCTGACTCATGGGACCCCCACCAATCACCTTGGTTCAAGTGGCTCCCCAGATGTTGGAAAGCTGCAACTCCCATCATGTCTGAAGTCACTACAGCTGATGGAACAGTCAGGAGACTACACAATGATATCAGTGACTACAGCTCTGATGGGACAGTTAGGAAAATACACAATGATATCACTGACCTGAGTGACGTCTTCTCTGTTGTCTTTACTTTTCTTCTTCATCTGGTCCAGACACCAGGATTTCTTCCATCTTCTCTGCAGAGTCTGACACCTGGACATCATTGGTTCCTTAATTTGTCAGTAGAGCCTCATCCTCTGTATGATGACAATAATCATTATAACCTTGCCAAATCTGTACCCCCTGAATATAATACTGCCAACCACTGCACCCCCTGAATACTGCCAACCACTGTACCCCTGAATATAATACTGCCAACCACTGTACCCCTGACTATAATACTGCCAAATAATGTACCCCTGAATGTAATACTGCCAAATACTGTACCCCTGAATATAATACTGCCAACCACTGTATTCCATGAATATAATACTGCCAAATACTGTACCAACCACTGAATCATCCCATACACCCCACGCACTCCATCCTTAGTCTCCTCATCACCCCATATACCCTACGCACTCCATCCTCAGTCTCCTCATCACCCCATGCACTCCATCCTCAGTCTCCTCATCACCCCATACACCCCATGCACTCCATCCTCAGTCTCCTCATCACCCCACGCACCCCATCCTCAGTCTCCTCATCACCCCATGCACTCCATCCTCAGTCTCCTCATCACCCCCATACACCCCACGCACTCCATCCTCAGTCTCCTCATCATCCCATATACCTTAAGCACCTCATCATTATTACACAGCTGACCCCCCCCCCCCCCCCGTTCCTTCTCATCAGGGCTGCCGTCAGAAATTTTGGTGCCCCTTACACAGGTCAAGGCCCCCTTCAACCCCTCCCCGCCCCCAGGTAATTTTTTGATTGCACATACTTACCAATGCTGTGCATTAGCACAGAATTGATCAGTGTTATTGGCGCTACCTTACTACAGGCTTTTGAAGCTTTCTGCACTAATGGTGCACAGATCAGACGAGCCGGAGGCAGATAGGTACCCTCCGCTGAGTTGATTGGGACACCACAATTTTGCTGTGGTCCTGATCAGCTCCTCTGGGCTATCTGGCAACCTATTTTCATACTTTTAGATGCTGCAATGAACTTTGATTGTGGCATCTAATGTGGTTAATGCTGGACATCACCCTGATTGGTGAACTCTGGCATTAGCCACATGTCCCGGTTATGAAGCATAGAACTGGAGGGGGGCAGGACGTACATTTACACCCTGCAACCTTAAAGGAAATACACATATACAGCCTCATATGCGTACACAGCCTCTATATACTCATACACAGCGCCAATACACACATATAGTCATGGCCGTAAATGTTGGCACCCCTGAAATTTTTCTATAAAATTCTCACAGAAAAGGATTGCAGTAACACATGTTTTGCTATACACATGTTTATTCCCTTTGTGTGTATTGGAACTAACCCCCCAAAAAGGGAGGAAAAAAGCAAATTGGACATAATGTCACACCAAACTCCAAAAATGGTCTGGACAAAATTATTGGCACCCTTTCAAAATTGTGGATAAATAAGATTGTTTCAAGCATGTGATGTTCCTTTAAACTCACCTGGGGCAAGTAACAGGTGTGGGCAATATCAAAATAACACCTGAAAGCAGATAAAAAGGAGAGAAGTTCATTTAGTCTTGGCATTGTGTGTCTGTGTGTGCCACACTAAGCATGGACAACAGAAAGAGAAGAAGAGAACCGTCTGAGGACTTGAGAACCAAAATTGTGGAAAAATATCAACAATCTCAAGGTTACAAGTCCATCTCCAGAGACCTAGATTTGCCTTTGTCCAGAGTGCGCAACATTATCAAGAAGTTTACAACCCATGGCACTGTAGATAATCTCCCTGGGCATGGATGGAAAAGAAAAATTAATTAAAGGTGTAAACGCCGGATAGTCCGGATGGTGGATAAGCAGACCCAAACAAGTTCCAAAGATATTCAAGCTGTCCTGCAGGCTCAGGGAGCATCAGAGTCAGCGCAAACTATCCGTCGACATTTAAATGAAATGAAACGCTATGGAGGGGACCCAGGAGGACCACACTGCTGACACAGACACATAAAAAAGCAAGACTACATTTTGCCAAAATGAACTTGATTAACCAAAATCCTTCTGGGAAAACGTCTTGTGGACAGATGAGACCAAGATAGAGCTTTTTGGTAAAGCCCATCATTCTACTGTTTACCGAAAACGGAATGAGGCCTACAAAGAAAAGAACACAGTACCTACAGTGAAATATGGTGGAGGTCAATGATGTTTTGGGGTTGTTTTGCTGCCTCTGGCACTGTGGGCCTTGAATGTGTACAAGACATCATGAAATCTGAGGATTACCAACAGATTTTGGGTCGCACTGTACAGCCCAGTGTCAGAAAGCTGGGTTTGCGTCCGAGATCTTGGGTCTTCCAGCAGGACAATGACCCCAAACATACGTCAAAAAGCACCCAGAAATGGATGGCAACAAAGCACTGGAGAGTTCTGAAGTGGCCAGCAATGAGTCCAGATCTAAATCCCATTGAACACCTGTGGAGAGATCCTTAAATTACTGTTGGGAAAAGGCGCCTTCCAATAAGAGACCTGGAGCAGTTTGCAAAGGAAGAGTGGTCCAACACTCCGGCTGTGAGGTGTAAGAAGCTTATTGATGGTTATAGGAAGACACTGATTTCAGTTATTTTTTCCAAAGGGTGTGCAACCAAATATTAAGTTAAGGGTGCCAATAATTTTGTCCAGACCATTTTTGGAGTTTGGTGACATTATGTCCAATTTGCTTTTTTTCCTCCCTTTTTTGGTTTAGTCCTAATACACACAAAGGGAATAAACAAGTGTATAGCAAAACATGTGTTACTGAAATCCTTTTCTGTGAGAAATACTTATTTTTCTTGAAAAATTTCAGGGGTGCCAACATTTACCATTATGACTGTATATGGCACTGAATACATAATCTGAGACTTTAAAACCTCACTTTTAATACTTCTTCTAAAAACCATATATCAAAAAAGAAAGTGAATAGAACTGTATTTATACATATCTGCTGTTACGCCTAGCGCTCCGGGTCCCCGCTCCTCCCCGGAGCGCTCACGGCGTCCTTCTCCCTGCAGCTCCCCGGTCAGCGCTGACCGGGAGCGCTGCTCTGCCATGGCCGTTGGGGATGCGATTCGCACAGCGGGACGCGCCCGCTCGCGAATCGCATCCCAGGTCACTTACCCGTTCCCGTCTCCTGCGGTCATGTGCTGGCGCGCGCGGCTCCGCTCTCTAGGGCGCGCGCGCGCCAGCTCCCTGAGACTTAAAGGGCCAGTGCACCAATGATTGGTGCCTGGCCCAATTAGCTTAATTGGTTCCCACCTGTTCCCTGGCTATATCTAGTCTCCTCCCTTGCACTCCCTTGCCGGATCTTGTTGCCTTAGTGCCAGTGAAAGCGTTCCTTGTGTGTTCAATAGCCTGTGTACCAGTACCTTGCTATCTCCCCTGACTACGAACCTTGCCGCCTGCCCCCGACCTTCTGCTACGTCCGACCTTGCTACTGCCTACTCCCTTGTACCTCGCCTATCTTCAGTATCTTCAGCAGCCAGAGAGGTGAGCCGTTGCTAGTGGATACGACCTGGTCACTACCGCCGCAGCAAGACCATCCCGCTTTGCGGCGGGCTCTGGTGAAAACCTGTAGTGGCTTAGAACCGGTCCACTAGCGCGGTCCTCGCCATCCCTCTCTGGCACAGAGGATCCACTACCTGCCAGCCGGCATCGTGACAGTAGATCCGGCCATGGATCCCGCTGAAGTTCCTCTGCCAGCTGCCGCCGACCTCCCTACATTGGTCGCCCGACAAGAGCACCAGCTGTCGTACTTGACCACCATGACACAGCAACTCCAGTCGCAGCTACAGCAGCTCCAGTCACAGCAACAGCAGCAACAGTCGCAGCTACAGCAAGTTCAGTCTCAGCTACAGCAGCAACAACCATCTCCTCCGCCAGCTCCTGCACCCCTTCCGCAGCGAGTGGCCACTCCTAGCCTCCGCCTGTCTTTGCCGGACAAATTTAATGGGGACTCTAAGTTTTGCCGTGGCTTCCTTTCGCAATGTTCTCTGCACTTGGAGATGATGTCGGACCAGTTTCCCACTGAAAGGTCTAAGGTGGCTTTCGTAGTCAGCCTCCTGTCTGGAAAAGCCCTGTCATGGGCCACACCGCTCTGGGACCGCAATGACCCCGTCACTGCCTCTGTTCACTCCTTCTTCTCGGAAATTCGAAGTGTCTTTGAGGAACCTGCCCGAGCCTCTTCTGCTGAGACTGCCCTGCTGAACCTGGTCCAGGGTAATTCCTCCGTTGGCGAGTACGCCATACAATTCCGTACTCTTGCTTCTGAACTATCCTGGAATAATGAAGCTCTCTGCGCGACCTTTAAAAAAGGCCTATCCAGCAACATTAAAGATGTTCTGGCCGCACGAGAGACTCCTGCTAACCTGCATGAACTCATTCATCTAGCCACTCGCATTGACATGCGTTTTTCTGAGAGGCATCAAGAGCTCCGCCAGGAAAAAGACTTAGATCTCTGGACACCTCTCCCACAGTCTCCACTGCAATCTGCGCCTAGGCCTCCCGCCGAGGAGGCCATGCAAGTGGATCGGTCTCGCCTGACCCTGGAAGAGAGGAATCGCCGTAAGGAAGAGAATCTCTGTCTGTACTGTGCCAGTACTGAACATTTTTTGGTGGATTGCCCAATCCGTCCTCCACGTCTGGGAAACGCACGCTCGCACTCAGCTCTCGTGGGTGTGGCGTCTCTTGATGCCAAGTCGGCTTCTCCACGTCTCACGGTACCTGTTCGGATTTCCACTTCAGCCAGCTCTCCCCTCTCAGCCGTGGCCTGTCTGGACTCTGGAGCTTCTGGGAATTTTATTCGGGAGTCCTTTGTGAATAAATTCCGTATTCCGGTGACCCGTCTTGTCAAGCCACTCCACATTTCCGCGGTCAACGGAGCCAGGTTGGACTGTACCATACGTTTCCGCACGGAGCCCCTTCTTATGAGCATCGGATCTCATCACGAGAGGATTGAACTTTTGGTCCTCCCCAATTGCACCTCGGAAATTCTCCTTGGACTTCCCTGGCTTCAACTTCATTCCCCAACCCTGGATTGGTCCACTGGGGAGATCAAGAGTTGGGGGTCCTCTTGTGCCAAGAACTGTCTAAAACCGGTTCCCAGTAACCCTTGCCATAACTCTGTGGTTCCTCCTGTATCCGGTCCCCCTAAGGTCATTAAGGACTCTGCCTGCCACAGGAAATGCCCCTCCCCCCCTCCCAGTTCCATCAGGCAAGCTTCTGTGTCCCCTCATGGCCCTCGTCCTGGTGTCACACTGCCCCGTGCCAGGTCTCGCCCTCTGCCCTCTCTCCCCATTCCTACTCCTGCGGTTCTGCCTGCCGTTGAGGAATCCCTCCATCCTTTCCCGGTGTCCTCATCCCAGGGGAGGCAGTTACCCGATAAAGAGAAGGGGAGACCTAAGGGGGGGGGGTACTGTTACGCCTAGCGCTCCGGGTCCCCGCTCCTCCCCGGAGCGCTCACGGCGTCCTTCTCCCTGCAGCTCCCCGGTCAGCGCTGACCGGGAGCGCTGCTCTGCCATGGCCGTTGGGGATGCGATTCGCACAGCGGGACGCGCCCGCTCGCGAATCGCATCCCAGGTCACTTACCCGTTCCCGTCTCCTGCGGTCATGTGCTGGCGCGCGCGGCTCCGCTCTCTAGGGCGCGCGCGCGCCAGCTCCCTGAGACTTAAAGGGCCAGTGCACCAATGATTGGTGCCTGGCCCAATTAGCTTAATTGGTTCCCACCTGTTCCCTGGCTATATCTAGTCTCCTCCCTTGCACTCCCTTGCCGGATCTTGTTGCCTTAGTGCCAGTGAAAGCGTTCCTTGTGTGTTCAATAGCCTGTGTACCAGTACCTTGCTATCTCCCCTGACTACGAACCTTGCCGCCTGCCCCCGACCTTCTGCTACGTCCGACCTTGCTACTGCCTACTCCCTTGTACCTCGCCTATCTTCAGTATCTTCAGCAGCCAGAGAGGTGAGCCGTTGCTAGTGGATACGACCTGGTCACTACCGCCGCAGCAAGACCATCCCGCTTTGCGGCGGGCTCTGGTGAAAACCTGTAGTGGCTTAGAACCGGTCCACTAGCGCGGTCCTCGCCATCCCTCTCTGGCACAGAGGATCCACTACCTGCCAGCCGGCATCGTGACATCTGCATCTATTTCCGGCCACCATCTTAGTAGCCATATTAATACTAGCCGCCTGTTCACACCGACCATATATGCACACTTGCCTGAGTGAACATCCCATTTTCAACATCAATGTGTTAATCTTATATACAATCATGTGTTCCATGTCCATCGCAAGAATCCTTGTCAGTTCTTTTATGTATTTGCATGTATTCAGAATTAGTAGTGTTAGTTTTGTAGTCACACTCATTATTAGTGTATTATTGAGAGTTTTAGCGCACTCCAAAACATCAATGCATAAATCCTCTCTCTGGCAGACCACATTCTCAGTCTCTTACTGCATGCTATCAAATGAATGGCATTTAATCCATACAGTGCATACAACATAACTGTTCTTAGGACATCTTCATATCTGCAGGTACTATTAGTTACACAATGCCCACATTCTAAGATTAGTCACATGAAGTAAACAAACAATCCTCCACATTAGTGTGAAACAAAGCTGTTATCCTGATTTTGCTTCCTAATTGGCTTTCCTTTTTCTTTTAGACTCTATACGTTTCCGGCTGTCCTGTCATCAGGAATTGATGTGACAGTATTTACAGTCATAAATATGTGGCTTAGCGTGCATATGACACGACGATGATGGCGGCCTTAACACATACACACACTACCCCTATATACACACACACATGGCCATCATACACAGCTTTTATATGCACATACACTGCCTCTATATACACACATGCATCATAAATATATACACTGCCTCTATATACACACACAGCCATCATACACAAATACACAGCTGCTATATGCACACACTGCCCCTTTATACACACACAGCCATCATACACATACACAGCTTCTATATGCATATACACTGCCACTATATAGACACACACTGCCATCATACACACATATACAGCCACTATATACACATACACTGCCACTATATATACACACACTGCCCCTTTATACACACATGGCCATCATACACAAACACAGCTTCTATATGCATATACACTGCCACTATATAGACACACACTGCCATCATACACATACACAGCTTCTATATGCATATACACTGCCACTATATAGACACACACTGCCATCATACACATACACAGCTTCTATATGCATATACACTGCCACTATATAGACACACACTGCCATCATACACACATATACAGCCACTATACACAAACACTGCCACTATATATACACACACTGCCATCATACACACATATACAGCCACTATACACAAACACTGCCACTATATAGACACACACTGCCATCATACACACATATACAGCCACTATATACACATACACTGCCACTATATATACACACACTGCCCCTTTATACACACATGGCCATCATACACAAACACAGCTTCTATATGCATATACACTGCCACTATATAGACACACACTGCCATCATACACATACACAGCTTCTATATGCATATACACTGCCACTATATAGACACACACTGCCATCATACACATATGACCATAAATAAATACACTGCCTCTATATACACACACTGCCCCTGTATACACACATGGCCATCATACACATACACAGCTTCTATATACACATACACAGCTTCTATATAAACATACACAGCTTCTATATACACACACACAGCCATCATACATACACACTCTGCCCCCATACACACATGCACTGCCCCCATACACACACACACACACAGCCATCATACACTGCCCCCATACAAGTAAGTACCTGACACACACACACACAGCCATCATACACTGCCCCCATACAAGTAAGTACCTGACACACACACACACACACACAGCCATCATACACTGCCACCATACAAGTAAGTACCTGACACACACACACACAGCCATCATACACTGCCCCCATACAAGTAAGTACCGGACACACACACAAACACACACACACACACAAACACACACACACACAGCCATCATACACTGCCCCCATACAAGTAAGTACCTGTGTGCAGTGTAGCCTGCTGCTCCGCTCCTCTATTGCAGGCAGTGGGCAGGAAGAGGAGGGACATGTGAGCTGACATCACTGGCCAGCTGCTACTAGCAGGCCCTGCTGGTAACTGAGAGCCGCGCACAGGCATGTCTCATACCAACTGCAGCCCCTGACATTTTAAAGTGACAGAGTGCTGCCCTCCGGACGGTGCACCCTCTCGCTCAAGCCCCCGCTGGCCAGTCTGGGCCACAGACAGGGCAGGGCTGGAACATAAGAAAAAAGAATGTGATGTAGTCAGTCAGTGTACAGTAAGGCTACCCCCCCCCCCCCCCATCCGTCAGTGAGTGACAGTTACTCACTGACTTGCAAGAAAGAGTGTTGGGGCCAGTCAGGCCTCCCTGAGGGTCCGGGCCCCTTACTGGGGTACCGGTTATACCCCCCTGATGACGGCCCTGCCTGTCCGTCTCGCCTGGCCGGTTTAAAGGTAAATTACTGCTGTCAGCGGCAGGTCCGGGACCTGTTGCTGAAGCATTTAGTATGAAGTACTGGCAGGGGGCCCTGCAGGGGCCCAGAGTGTGAGGCCCAGGCTGTGACCTGGGCCACTAAGTGGGCCCCCTAACACGCTGGGCCCCTGTGCAGCCGAACCGGCTGAACAAGTGATATGTCCGCCCCTGCATCACCCTGTTGCAGCCTCTTACGAGCCTTCCTGGAGGGGGTGCGCATGATTGGTGACATCATCACATCCGCAGCGCAGGACGCTGGGACGTTGACGTCCTGCGCGTCGCATGTGAAGACGTAAACGATCGCGCGCATCATTGCACAGAAGGCTCTCCGACGGCTGCTGCAGGAAGATGTAAGTACCAGTGTCGGGTGACACCGTGGCCGCTTAGCACCCTCCCCCTGTCAGCTGCACCGACCACTAGCAGCACCCACCCCCGGTACTCAGCCGCGGGCGGCGGGGTTAGCACCCCAAGGCACAGTAATGTGTGGGGATGGGGGGAGTGGGGGCGGTTGATGCAGACACGATAAGGGCACAGTAATGAGTGGGGGAGGATGATAAGGCTGAGAACAATCATATCATCCTTATCACACACCCCCCACCCCACATTACTGTCATTTTCATGTCTGCATTACCCCCCCCCCCCCCGCACATTACTATGTCTTAAGATGTGTGCTCCACACCCCCACACAGTACTGTGCCTCCTATTGTCTGCATCACTGCATTATCACACCCAATAGGCACAGTAATGAGTTGGATGATGATGCAGACATGAGGCACAGTAATCAGGTGCAGTGTGTGATAGTATTATATTCAGAGAATGCAGTGTGTGATAGTACTATACTCAGAGGGTGCAGTGTGTGATAGTATTATATTCAGAGAATGCAGTGTGTGATAGTACTATACTCAGAGGGTGCAGTGTGTGATAGTATTATATTCAGAGAATGCAGTGTGTGATAGTACTATACTCAGAGGGTGCAGTGTGTGATAGTATTATACTCAGAGGGTGCAGTGTGTGATAGTATTATATTTAGAGGGTGCAGTGTGTGATAGTATTATATTTAGAGGGTGCAGTGTGTGATAGTATTATATTTAGAGGGTGCAGTGTGTGATAGTATTATATTTATAGGGTGCAGTGTGTGATAGTATTATATTTAGAGGGTGCAGTGTGTGATAGTATTATGTTCAGAGGGTGCAGTTTGTGAAAGTATTATGTTCAGAGGGTGCAGTGTGTGATAGTATTATATTTAGAGGGTGCAGTGTGTGATTGTATTATGTTTAGAGGGTGCAGTGTGTGATAGTATTATGTTTAGAGGGTGCAGTGTGTGATAGTATTATGTTTAGAGGGTGCAGTGTGTGTTAGTATTATGTTTAGAGGGTGCAGTGTGTGATAGTATTATATTTAGAGGGTGCAGTGTGTGATAGTATTTTATTCAGAGGGTGCAGTGTGTGATAGTATTATATTCAGAGGGTGCAGTGTGTGATAGTATTATATTTAGAGCGTGCAGTGTGGGATTGTATTATATTCAGAGGGTGCAGTGTGTGATAGTATTATATTTAGAGGACACGGTGTGTGATAGTATTATATTTAGAGGGTGCAGTGTGTGATAGTATTATATTCATAGGATGCAGTGTGTGATAGTATTATATTCAGAGGGTGCAGTGTGTGATAGTATTATATTCCGAGGGTGCAGTGTGTGATTGTATTATATTCAGAGGATGCAGTGTGTGATTGTATTATATTCAGAGGGTTCAGTGTTTGATAGTATTATATTTAGAGGACGCGGTGCGTGATAGTATTATATTTAGAGGGTGCAGTGTGTGAAAGTATTATATTCAGAGGACGCAGTGTGATAGTATTTGTTACGCCTAGCGCTCCGGGTCCCCGCTCCTCCCCGGAGCGCTCACGGCGTCTTTCTCCCTGCAGCGCCCCGGTCAGTCCCGCTGACCGGGAGCGCTGCACTGTTTTGGCCGTTGGGGATGCGATTCGCACAGCGGGACGCACCCGCTCGCGAGTCGCATCCCAGGTCACTTACCCGTCCCGGTCCCCTGCTGTCATGTGCTGGCGCGCGCGGCTCCGCTCTCTAGGGCGCGCGCGCGCCAGCTCTCTGAGACTTAAAGGGCCAGTGCACCAATGATTGGTGCCTGGCCCAATTAGCTTAATTGGCTCCCACCTGCTCCCTGCCTTTATCTAGTCTCCTCCCTTGCACTCCCTTGCCGGATCTTGTTGCCTTGTGCCAGTGAAAGCGTTTAGTGTGTCCAAAGCCTGTGTACCTGAACTTCTGCTACCCATCCTGACTACGAACCTTGCCGCCTGCCCCCGACCTTCTGCTACGTCTGACCTTGCTTCTGCCTACTCCCTTGTACCGCGCCCATCTTCAGCAGCCAGAGAGGTGAGCCGTTGCTAGTGGATACGACCTGGTCACTACCGCCGCAGCAAGACCATCCCGCTTTGCGGCGGGCTCTGGTGAAAACCAGTAGTGGCTTAGAACCGGTCCACTAGCACGGTCCACGCCAATCCCTCTCTGGCACAGAGGATCCACTACCTGGAAGCCGAATCGTGACAGTAGATCCGGCCATGGATCCCGCTGAGGTGCCGCTGCCAAGTCTCGCTGATCTTCCCACGGTGGTCGCTCAGCAATCGCAGCAGATTGCCCAACAAGGACAGCAGCTGTCGCAGTTGACCGCCATGTTACAGCAAATTCTGCCCCTGCTACAGCAGCAACCATCTCCTCCGCCAGCTCCTGCACCTCCTCCGCAGCGAGTGGCCGCTCCTAACCTCCGCTTGTCCCTGCCGGACAAATTTGATGGGGACTCCAGACTCTGCCGTGGATTTTTGTCTCAGTGTTCCCTGCATATGGAGATGTTGTCGGACTTGTTTCCTACAGAACGGTCTAAGGTGGCGTTCGTAGTAAGCCTTCTTTCAGGAAAGGCCTTGTCTTGGGCCACACCGCTCTGGGACCGCAATGATCCTGCCACAGCCACAGTCCAGTCCTTTTTTGCTGAAGTCCGAAGTGTCTTTGAGGAACCTGCCCGAGCCTCTTCTGCTGAGACTGCCCTGCTGAACCTGGTCCAGGGTAATTCTTCCGTTGGCGAGTACGCCATACAATTCCGTACTTTTGCATCTGAACTATCCTGGAATAATGAGGCTCTCTGCGCGACCTTTAAAAAAGGCCTATCCAGTCGCATCAAGGATGTGCTGGCCGCACGAGAGATTCCTGCCAACCTCCAAGAACTCATCCATTTGGCTACCCGCATTGACATGCGTTTTTCTGAGCGACACCAAGAGCTCCGCCAGGAAAAAGACTTAGATCTCTGGGCACCTCTCCCACAGCATCCTTTGCAGTCTATGCCTGGGCCTCCCGCCGAGGAGGCCATGCAAGTGGATCGGTCTCGCCTGACCCAGGAAGAGAGGAATCGCCGTAGAGAAGAAAATCTCTGTCTGTACTGTGCCAGTACCGAGCATTTCTTGGTGGATTGCCCTATCCGTCCTCCACGCCTGGGAAACGCACGCACGCACCCAGCTCACGTGGGTGTGGCATCTCTTGGTTCTAAATCTTCTTCTCCACGTCTCACGGTGCCCGTGCGGATTTCTCCTACAGCCAACTCCTCCCTCTCAGCCTTGGCCTGCTTGGACTCTGGTGCCTCCGGGAATTTTATTTTGGAGTCCTTTGTCAATAAATTCTGCATCCCGGTGACCCGTCTCGCCAAACCGCTCTACATTTCCGCGGTCAACGGAGCCAGATTGGACTGCACCGTGCGTTACCGCACAGAACCCCTCCTGATGTCTATCGGACCCCACCACGAAAGGATTCAGTTCTTCATTCTCCCCAGTTGTACCTCTGAGGTCCTCCTCGGTCTGCCATGGCTCCGGCTTCATTCCCCCACCCTTGATTGGACCACCGGGGAGATAAAGAACTGGGACTCTGCCTGCCATAGGAAGTGCCTCTCCCCCCCTCCCAGTCCCGTCAGGCAAACCTCTGTGCCTCCTCATGGCCCCCGTCCTGGTGTCACACTGCCCCGTGCCCGGCTTCGCCCTCTGCCCTCCCTCCCCATTCCCACTCCTGCTGTACTGCCTGCCGTTGAGGAAACCCTCCATTCTTTCCCGGGGTCCTCATCCCAGGGGAGGCAGTTGCCGGTCAAAGAAAAGGGGAGACCTAAGGGGGGGGGTACTGTTACGCCTAGCGCTCCGGGTCCCCGCTCCTCCCCGGAGCGCTCACGGCGTCTTTCTCCCTGCAGCGCCCCGGTCAGTCCCGCTGACCGGGAGCGCTGCACTGTTTTGGCCGTTGGGGATGCGATTCGCACAGCGGGACGCACCCGCTCGCGAGTCGCATCCCAGGTCACTTACCCGTCCCGGTCCCCTGCTGTCATGTGCTGGCGCGCGCGGCTCCGCTCTCTAGGGCGCGCGCGCGCCAGCTCTCTGAGACTTAAAGGGCCAGTGCACCAATGATTGGTGCCTGGCCCAATTAGCTTAATTGGCTCCCACCTGCTCCCTGCCTTTATCTAGTCTCCTCCCTTGCACTCCCTTGCCGGATCTTGTTGCCTTGTGCCAGTGAAAGCGTTTAGTGTGTCCAAAGCCTGTGTACCTGAACTTCTGCTACCCATCCTGACTACGAACCTTGCCGCCTGCCCCCGACCTTCTGCTACGTCTGACCTTGCTTCTGCCTACTCCCTTGTACCACGCCCATCTTCAGCAGCCAGAGAGGTGAGCCGTTGCTAGTGGATACGACCTGGTCACTACCGCCGCAGCAAGACCATCCCGCTTTGCGGCGGGCTCTGGTGAAAACCAGTAGTGGCTTAGAACCGGTCCACTAGCACGGTCCACGCCAATCCCTCTCTGGCACAGAGGATCCACTACCTGGAAGCCGAATCGTGACAGTATTATATTCAGAGGGTGCAGTGTGTGATAGTATTATATTCAGAGGGTGCAGTGTGTGATAGTATTATATTCAGAGAATGCAGTGTGTGATAATACTATATTCAGAGGGTGCAGTGTGTGATTGTATTATATTTAGAGGGTACAGTGTGTGGTAGTATTATATTTAGAGGGTACAGTGTGTGATAGTATTATATTTAGAGGGTGCAGTGTGTGATAGTATTATATTCAGAAGGTACAGTGTTTCATAGTATTATATTTAGAGGGTGCAGTGTGTGATAGTATTATATTCATAGGATGCAGTGTGTGATAGTATTATATTCAGAGGGTGCAGTGTGTGATAGTATTATATTCCGAGGGTGCAGTGTGTGATTGTATTATATTCAGAGGATGCAGTGTGTGATTGTATTATATTCAGAGGGTTCAGTGTTTGATAGTATTATATTTAGAGGACGCGGTGCGTGATAGTATTATATTTAGAGGGTGCAGTGTGTGAAAGTATTATATTCAGAGGACGCAGTGTGTGATAGTATTATATTCAGAGGGTGCAGTGTGTGATAGTATTATATTCAGAGGGTGCAGTGTGTGATAGTATTATATTCAGAGAATGCAGTGTGTGATAATACTATATTCAGAGGGTGCAGTGTGTGATTGTATTATATTTAGAGGGTACAGTGTGTGGTAGTATTATATTTAGAGGGTACAGTGTGTGATAGTATTATATTTAGAGGGTGCAGTGTGTGATAGTATTATATTCAGAAGGTACAGTGTTTCATAGTATTATATTTAGAGGGTGCAATGTGTGATAGTATTATATTCACAGGGTGCAGTGTGTGATAGTATTATATTTAGAGGGTGCAGTTTGTGATAGTATTATATTCAGAGGGTGCAGTGTGTGATAGTTCTATATTCAGAGGGTGCAGTGTGTGATAGTATTATATTTAGAGGGTGCAGTGAATGATAGTATTATATTTAGAGGGTGCAGTGTGTGATAGTATTATTTTCAGAAGACACAGTGTGTGATAGTATTATATTACGAGGGCACAGTGTGTGATAGTATTATATTCAGAGGGTGCAGTGTGTGATAGTATTATATTTAGAGGGTGCAGTGTGTTATAGTATTATATTCAGAGGGTGCAGTGTGTGATAGTATTATATTCAGAGAATGCAGTGTGTGATAGTACTATATTCAGAGGGTGCAGTGTGTGATAGTATTATATTTAGAGGGTGAAGTGTGTGATAGTATTATATTTAGAGAGTGCAGTGTATGATAGTATTATATGTAGAGGGTGCAGTGTGTGATAGTATTATATTTAGAGGACGCAGTGTGTGATAGTATTATATTTAGAGGACGCAGTGTGTGATAGTATTGTATTACGAGGGCACAGTGTGTGATAGTATTATATTTAGAGGGTGCAGTGTGTGATAGTATTATATATAGAGGGTGCAGTGTGTGATAGTATTATATTTAGAGGACGTGCTGTGTGATAGTATTATATTTAGAGTGTGCAGTGTGTGATAGTATTATATTCAGAGGACGCAGTGTGTGATAGTATTATATTCAGAGGGCACAGTGTGTGATAGTGTTATATATAGAGGGTGCAGTGTGTGAAACTATTATACTCAGAGGGTGCAGTTTGTGATAGTATTATATTTAGAGGGTGCAGTGTGTGATAGTATTATATTTTGAGGGTGCAGTGTGTGATAGTATTATATTCAGGTTGGCAGCGGGATCATCTGGTCACCTCATCTCTGTTCCTACTGACCATCATGATGGACAATCTTGGTCCTAGCCTTATCAAATGCCCTCTATTGTCCCCTGATGACTAGGGCAAGAAACGTGTTGGGACACGGCTGGGATACGGCCTTTTATCGTTTGCTTTATCCAATGGTCCAGATAAGTCAATTCACTCTGTCTCCTCACTCATATTGTATGATCTTATTGTCACCCCTTTTATTCTTCTCTTGATGCATTGCAAGTCTGCTTATTTGGCTCGGTTGTGACTCCATTGCTATATATGTGATGCATTATGGTCAAAGCATTATATTTTTGTAAATCAGTTGTGCATTTATATGATATAGGTGTATATACCTGAATGCCTTTTGTATGGAGTTTCTCTTATCTATGGGGCCAGTGGAGTGACATATATAAAGTGTATCATAACTTTAAAAATACGTGGTGCACTCAAATGACATAAGTGTATACACCCGAATACCTATATACAGAGTTTTCAAGCAATATATATGAGATCAGTTGAGTGATATACTACCAACATCGTGACAATATATATTTATATGTTCACTCTATAGTACCCATACTATTGGTGGGACCCCTAGATTGTGGTGACAATAGGTCCTATCTATCCTTCTCCGATCCAAAGAGATAGATAGTCCTATATAGTGAGACAGAGAGCCTCCCTGTGGTCTATAGCACAGGGTAAGGTGAGCTTATTGAGGGGTAGGTTCCTGTACGGGGCCGTCCTTCTTAGGGCGTTCACTCCGTCTAGGCTTAGGGGTAGTGGAAGGGACCTAAAATAAGGGCGAGCAGGTAGTGGCCACCATCCATAGGCCTATACACCCCCCATAGGCCCTTCCCCCTTGATCCCACCTCATCCCCTATCCTATCCTTTAGCATCTATATGGACCATTGATTGTAAGTCTCCTGATTGATGGGAGCAATTGGACATTGGTATCACAACCAGTGGTTCTTGGTATGCCCATATTTTCAAGCACCAGGACCACATATTTTATACAATTTTTGCTGGTCTGAGTGGACCATTTTTTTTTTGCTTTAGATTCTAAGATTAAATAAAGTTAAATTTTTTGTGTTTGAATTTGGATTATACATTATATTCAGAGGGCGCAGTGTGTGATAGTATTATATTCAGAGGACGCAGTGTGTGATAGTATTATATTCAGAGGGCACAGTGTGTGATAGTATTATATTCAGAGGGTGCAGTGTGTGTGATAGTATTATATTCAGAGGCTGCAGTGTTTCATAGTATTATATTTAGAGGGTGCAGTGTGTGATAGTATTATATTCAGAGGGTGCAGTGTGTGATAGTATTATATTTAGAGGACGCAGTATGTGATAGTATTATATTTAGAGGGTGCAGTATGTGATAGTATTATATTCATAGGGTGCAGTGAGTGATAGTATTATATTCAGAGGGTGCAGTGTGTGATAGTATCATATTCAGAGGGTGCAGTGTGTGATAGAATTATATTCAGAGGGTGCATTGTGTGATATTCAGAGGGTGCAGTGTGTGATAGTATTATATTCAGAGGGCGCAGTGTGTGGTAGTATTATATTCAGAGGACGCAGTGTGTGATAGTATTATATTCAGAAAGTGCAGTGTGTGATAGTATTATATTCAGAGAATGCAGTGTGTGATAATACTATATTCAGAGGGTGCAGTGTGTGATAGTATTATATTTAGAGGGTGCAGTGTGTGATAGTATTATATTCAGAGGGTGCAGTGTGTGATTGTATTATATTCAGAGGGTGCAGTGTGTGATAGTATTATATTTAGAGGGTGCAGTGTGTGATTGTATTATATTTAGAGGGTGCAGTGTGTGATTTTATTATATTTAGCGGGGGCAGTGTGTGATTGTATTATATTTAGAGGGTGCAGTGTGTGATGGTATTATATTCAGAGGGTGCAGTGTGTGGTAGTATTATATTCAGAGGACGCAGTGTGTGATAGTATTATATTCAGAAAGTGCAGTGTGTGATAGTATTATATTCAGAGAATGCAGTGTGTGATAATACTATATTCAGAGGGTGCAGTGTGTGATAGTATTATATTTAGAGGGTGCAGTGTGTGATAGTATTATATTCAGAGGGTGCAGTGTGTGATTGTATTATATTCAGAGGGTGCAGTGTGTGATAGTATTATATTTAGAGGGTGCAGTGTGTGATTGTATTATATTTAGAGGGTGCAGAGTGTGATTTTATTATATTTAGAGGGGGCAGTGTGTGATTGTATTATATTTAGAGGGTGCAGTGTGTGATAGTATTATATTCAGAGTGTGCAGTGTGTTATAGTATTATATTCAGAGGACGCAGTGTGTGATAGTATTATATTCAGAGGGTGCAGTGTGTGATTGTATTATATTCAGAGGGTGCAGTGTGTGATAGTATTATATTTAGAGGGTGCAGTGTGTGATTGTATTATATTTAGAGGGTGCAGAGTGTGATTTTATTATATTTAGAGGGAGCAGTGTGTGATTGTATTATATTTAGAGGGTGCAGTGTGTGATAGTATTATATTCAGAGTGTGCAGTGTGTTATAGTATTATATTCAGAGGACGCAGTGTGTGATAGTATTATATTCAGAGGGTGCAGTGTGTGATAGTATTATATTCAGAGGACGGAGTGTGTGATATTATTTTATTCAGAGGGCACAGTGTGTGGTAGAATTATATTTAGAGGGTGCAGTGTGATAGTATTATATTCAGAGGGTGCAGTGTGTGATAGTATTATATTCAGAGGGTGCAGTGTGTGATTGTATTATATTTAGAGGGTGCAGTGTGCGATAGTATTATATTCAGAGGGCACAGTGTGTGATAGTATTATATTTAGAGGGTGCAGTGTGTGATAGTATTATATTTAGAGGGTACAGTGTGTGATAGTATTACATTTAGAGGGTGCAGTGTGTGATTGTATTATATTCAGAGGGTGCAGTGTGTGATTGTATTATATTTAGAGGGTGCAGTGTGTGATAGTATTATATTCAGAGGGTGCAGTGTGTGATAGTGTTATATTCAGAGGATGCAGTGTTTGATAGTATTATATTCAGAGGGTGCAGTGTGTGATAGTATTATATTCAGAGGGTGCAGTGTGTGATTGTATTATATTTAGAGGGTGCAGTGTGTGAATGTATTATATTTAGAGGGTGCAGTGTGTGATAGTATTATATTCAGAGGGTGCAGTGTGTGATAGTATTATATTCAGAGGATGCAGTGTTTGATAGTATTATATTTAGAGGGTGCAGTGTGTGATTGTATTATATTTAGAGGGTGCAGTGTGTGATAGTATTATATTCAGAGGGTGCAGTGTGTGATAGTATTATATTCAGAGGGTGCAGTGTGTGATTGTATTATATTTAGAGGGTGCAGTGTGTGAATGTATTATATTTAGAAGGTGCAGTGTGTGATTGTATTATATTTAGAGGGTGCAGTGTGTGATTGTATTATATTTAGAGGGTGCAGTGTGTGATAGTATTATATTCAGAGGGTGCAGTGTGTGATTGTATTATATTTAGAGGGTGCAGTGTGTGATAGTGTTATATTCAGAGGGTGCAGTGTGTGATAGTGTTATATTCAGAGGATGCAGTGTTTGATAGTATTATATTCAGAGTGTGCAGTGTGTTATAGTATTATATTCAGAGGACGCAGTGTGTGATAGTATTATATTCAGACGGTGCAGTGTGTGATAGTATTATATTCAGAGGACGGAGTGTGTGATATTATTTTATTCAGAGGGCACAGTGTGTGGTAGAATTATATTTAGAGGGTGCAGTGTGGGATTGTATTATATTCAGAAGGTGCAGTGTGTGATAGTATTATATTTAGAGGACACGGTGTGTGATAGTATTATATTTAGATGGTGCAGTGTGTGATAGTATTATATTCATAGGACGCAGTGTGTGATAGTATTATATTCAGAGGGTGCAGTGTGTGATTGTATTATATTCAGAGGATGCAGTGTGTGATTGTATTATATTCAGAGGGTTCAGTGTTTGATAGTATTATATTTAGAGGACGCGGTGTGTGATAGTATTATATTTAGAGGGTGCAGTGTGTGGTAGAATTATATTTAGAGGGTGCAGTGTGTGATTGTATTATATTCAGAGGGTGCAGTGTGTGATAGTATTATATTCAGAGGACGCAGTGTGTGATATTATTTTATTCAGAGGGCACAGTGTGTGGTAGAATTATATTTAGAGGGTGCAGTGTATGATTGTATTATATTCAGAGGGTACAGTGTGTGATAGTATTATATTCAGAGAATGCAGTGTGTGATAGTATTATATTCAGAGGACGGAGTGTGTGATATTATTTTATTCAGAGGGCACAGTGTGTGGTAGAATTATATTTAGAGGGTGCAGTGTGGGATTGTATTATATTCAGATGGTGCAGTGTGTGATAGTATTATATTCAGAGGACGCAGTGTGTGATATTATTTTATTCAGAGGGCACAGTGTGTGGTAGAATTATATTTAGAGGGTGCAGTGTATGATTGTATTATATTCAGAGGGTACAGTGTGTGATAGTATTATATTCAGAGAATGCAGTGTGTGATAATACTATATTCAGAGGGTGCAGTGTGTGATAGTATTATATTTAGAGGGTACAGTGTGTGGTAGTATTATATTTAGAGGGTACAGTGTGTGATAGTATTATATTTATAGGGTGCAGTGTGTGATAGTATTATATTCAGAAGGTGCAGTGTTTCATAGTATTATATTTAGAGGGTGCAATGTGTGATAGTATTTTATTTATAGGGTGAGGTGTGATACTACTATATTCAGAGGGTGCAGTGTGTGATAGTATTATATTTAGAGGGTGCAGTGTGTGATAGTATTATATTTAGAGGGTGCAGTGTGTGATAGTATTATATTTAGAGTGTGCAGTGTGTGATAGTATTATATTCAGAGGATGCAGTGTGTGATAGTATTATATTACGAGGGCACAGTGTGTGATAGTTTTATATTTAGAGGGTGCAGTGTGTGATAGTATTATATTTAGAGGGTGCAGTGTGTTATAGTATTATATTCAGAGAATGCAGTGTGTGATAGTACTATATTCAGAGGGTGCAGTGTGTGATAGTATTATATTTAGAGGCTGCAGTGTGTGATAATATTATATTTAGAGGGTGCAGTGTATGATAGTATTATATTTAGAGGGTGCAGTGTGTGATAGTATTATATTTAGAGGACGCAGTGTGTGATAGTATTGTATTACGAGGGCACAGTGTGTGATAGTATTATATTTAGAGGGTGCAGTGTGTGATAGTATTATATTTAGAGGGTGCAGTGTGTGTTAGTATTATATTCAGAGGGTGCAGTGTGTTATAGTATTATATTCAGAAGGTGCAGTGTTTGATAGTATTATATTTAAAGGGTGCAGTGTGTGATTGTATTATATTCAGAGGGTGCAGTGTGTGATAGTATTATATTTAGAGGACGTGGTGTGTGATAGTATTATATTTAGAGTGTGCAGTGTGTGATAGTATTATATTCAGAGGACGCAGTGTGTGATAGTATTATATTCAGAGGGCACAGAGTGTGATAGCGTTATATTTAGAGGGTGCAGTGTGTGAAACTATTATACTCAGAGGGTGCAGTTTGTGATAGTATTATATTTAGAGGGTGCAGTGTGTGATAGTATTATATTTTGAGGGTGCAGTGTGTGATAGTATTATATTCAAGTTGGCAGCGGGATCATCTGGTCACCTCATCTCCGTTCCTACTGACCATCATGATGGACAATCTTGGTCCTAGCCTTATCTAATGCCCTCTATTGTCCCCTGATGATTAGGGCAAGAAACGTGTTGGGACACGGCTGGGATACGGCCTTTTATCGTTTGCTTTATCCAATTGTCACGATTCGGCTGGCAGGAGGTGGATCCTCTGTGCCAGAGAGGGATTGGCGTGGACCGTGTTGGTGGACCGGTTCTAAGTTGCTACTGGTATTCACCAGAGCCCGCCGCAAAGCGGGATGGTCTTGCAGCGGCGGTAGCAACCAGGTCGTATCCACCAGCAACGGCTCAACCTCTCTGACTGCTGAAGATAGGCGCGGTACAAGGGAGTAGACAAGAGCAAGGTCGGACGTAGCAGAAGGTCAGGGCAGGCAGCAAGGATCGTAGTCAGGGGCAACGGCAGGAGGTCTGGAACACAGGCTAGGAACACACAAGGAAACGCTTTCACTGGCACAATGGCAACAAGATCCGGCGAGGGAGTGCAGGGGAAGTGAGGTATAAGTAGGGAGTGCACAGGTGAACACACTGATTAAGCCTGCTGCGCCAATCAGTGGCGCAGTGGCCCTTTAAATTGCAGAGACCCCGCGCGCGCGCGCCCTAAGGAGCGGGGCCGCACGCGCCGGGACAAGACAGACGGGGAACGAGTCAGGTACGGGAGCCGGGACGCGCATCGCGAGCGGGCGCCTCCCGCATCGCGAATTGCATCCCGGCTGAGAGGGATATTGCAGCGCACCCGGTCAGCAGGTCTGACCGGGGCGCTGCAAATGCGAGGAAGCTGCGAGCGCTCCGGGGAGGAGCGGGGACCCGTAGCGCTCGGCGTAACAGTACCCCCCCCTTGGGTCTCCCCCTCTTCTTGGAGCCTGAGAACCTGAGGATAAGACTTTTGTCTAGAATGTTGTCCTCAGGTTCCCAGGATCTCTCTTCTGGGCCACAGCCTTCCCAATCCACCCAAAATTTTTTTTTCCTTCTGACAGTCTTGGAGGCCAGAATCTCCTTCACGGAGAAGACGTCAGAAGAACCGGAAACAGGAGTGGGGGAAACAAGTTTGGGAGAGAAGCGGTTAATGACGAGTGGTTTAAGGAGAGAGACATGGAAGGCATTGGGAATACAAAGAGAAGGAGGAAGAAGGAGTTTGTAAGAGAGACAGGGTTAATCTGGCACAAGACTTTGAAAGGACCAAGATAACGTGGTCCCTGTTTGTAACTGGGGACACGAAAGCGGACATATTTAGTGGAGAGCCATACCTTGTCTCCGGGAGCAAAAATGGGGGGAGTTCTTCTTTTCTTATCGGCAAATCTTTTCATCCGGGATGAAGCCTGTAAAAGAGAATCTTGGGTCTCTTTCCATATGGTGGAAAGATCACGAGTCACTTCATCCACAGCGGGCAAACCAGAGGGCAAGGGAGTAGGGAAAAATGGGGATTTAGCAGAAGATTCGGAGACTCTGAAGTTGTATGAGAATTCGGCCCATGGTAGAAGATCTGCCCAGTCATCCTGGCGGGAGGAAACAAAATGCCGTAAATAGTCACCCAGGACCTGATTAATTCTTTCTACTTGCCCATTGGATTGGGGATGATAAGAAGAAGAGAAGTTTAATTTGATCTTGAGCTGTTTACAGAGGGCCCTCCAGAATTTAGACACGAATTGGACGCCTCTATCCGAGACGATATGCGTGGGCAAACCGTGAAGGCGAAAAATGCGTACAAAAAATTGCTTTGCCAACTGAGGCGCTGAAGGAAGACCAGGAAGAGGAATAAAATGTGTCATCTTGGAAAATCGATCAACGACCACCCAAACAACTGTGTTGCCACGGGATGAGGGTAAGTCCGTAATAAAGTCCATACCAATCTGTGACCAAGGCTGTTCGGGGACAGGCAGAGGATGAAGGAGGCCAGCAGGCTTCTGGCGAGGAGTCTTATCCCGGGCACAGACAGTACAGGCCCGCACAAAATCAACAACATCAGTCTCCAGAGTCGGCCACCAATAAAAACGAGAGATGAGTTGCAAGGATTTTTTGATGCCCGCATGGCCTGCGAGGTGAGAGGAGTGTCCCCATTTGAGAATCCCGAGACGCTGGCGTGGAGAAACGAAGGTCTTCCCTGAAGGAGTTTGACTGATGGAGGCTGGAGAAGTGGAGATCAGACAGTCAGGAGGAATGATGTGTTGCGGAGAGACCTCTACTTCAGAGGCATCAGAAGAACGAGAGAGGGCATCGGCCCTAATGTTCTTGTCAGCAGGGCGAAAATGAATTTCAAAGTCAAAACGGGCAAAGAATAACGACCACCTGGCCTGGCGAGGGTTCAGTCGTTGGGCAGACTGGAGATAGGAGAGATTCTTGTGATCAGTGTATATGATAACTGGAAATTTTGATCCCTCCAGCAGGTGCCTCCATTCCTCAAGCGCCAATTTAATGGCCAGTAGTTCTCGATCCCCGATGGAGTAATTTCTCTCCGCCGGGGAGAAGGTCCTAGAAAAAAACCCACAAGTCACAGCATGTCCGGAAGAATTTTTTTGTAGAAGGACAGCTCCAGCTCCCACTGAGGAGGCATCTACCTCCAATAGGAAGGGTTTAGCTGGGTCAGGTCTGGAGAGAACGGGAGCAGAAGAAAAGGCAGACTTGAGATGTTTAAATGCGTCTTCCGCTTGGGGAGACCAGGACTTAGGATTGGCATTTTTCTTGGTTAAAGCCACGATAGGAGCCACAATAGTGGAAAAGTGTGGAATAAACTGTCTGTAATAATTGGGGAACCCCAAAAAACGTTGGATAGCACGGAGTCCGGAGGGGCGTGGCCAATCTAAGACGGCAGAGAGTTTATCTGGGTCCATTTGTAGTCCCTGGCCAGAGACCAAGTATCCTAGGAAAGGAAGAGATTGACATTCAAAGAGACATTTCTCCATTTTGGCATAAAGTTGATTGTCCCGAAGTCTCTGAAGAACCATGCGGACATGCTGGCGGTGTTCTTCTAAGTTGGCAGAAAAAATCAGAATATCGTCCAAATAAACCACAACACAGGAATATAGGAGATCACGAAAAATTTCATTAACAAAGTCTTGGAAGACGGCAGGGGCGTTGCAAAGGCCAAAGGGCATGACCAGATACTCAAAGTGTCCATCTCTGGTGTTAAATGCAGTCTTCCATTCGTCCCCCTCCCTGATGCGGATGAGATTATAAGCACCTCTTAAGTCCAGTTTCGTAAAGATGTGGGCACCTTGTAAGCGATCAAAGAGTTCCGAGATAAGAGGTAAGGGGTAGCGGTTTTTTACCGTGATTTTATTAAGTCCGCGGTAATCAATGCAAGGACGTAGGGAGCCATCTTTTTTGGACACAAAAAAAAATCCAGCTCCGGCAGGGGAGGAGGACTTGCGGATAAATCCCTTTTTTAAATTCTCCTGGATGTACTCCGACATGGCAAGAGTCTCTGGAGCAGACAGAGGATAGATTCTGCCCCGGGGTGGAGTAGTACCCGGGAGGAGGTCAATAGGGCAGTCATAACGCCTGTGAGGAGGTAAAGTCTCAGCTTGCTTTTTGCAAAAAATGTCAGCATAATCCATATAAGCCTTAGGAAGACCGGATACAGGGGGAACCACAGGGTCACGGCAAGGAGTACTGGGAACCGGTTTAAGACAGTCCTTGTGACAAGAAGTACCCCAGTTCTTGATTTCTCCTGTGGACCAATCAAGGGTTGGGGAATGGCGTTGAAGCCACGGTAACTCAAGAAGAATTTCAGAAGTGCAGTTGGGGAGGACCAAAAATTCAATTTTTTCGTGATGAGGTCCGATGCACATTAGGAGAGGTTCCGTGCGGTAACGCACGGTACAGTCCAATCTTTCGTTGTTAACAGAATTGATGCAGAGGGGTCTGGCGAGACTGGTCACCGGAATGTTGAACCTGTTGATGAGAGAGGCCAAAACAAAATTTCCTGCAGATCCGGAATCCAAGAAGGCCATAGCAGAGAAGGAGAAGGTAGAGGAAGATATCCGCACAGGCACAGTAAGGCGTGGAGAAGCAGAGTTGACATCAAGAACTGTCTCACCTTTGTGCGGAGTCAGCATACGTCTTTCCAGGCGGGGAGGACGGATAGGACAATCTTTCAAGAAGTGTTCGGTACCAGCACAGTACAGGCATAGATTCTCCATGCGGCGTCGTGTCCTCTCTTGAGGTGTCAAGCGAGACCGGTCAACTTGCATAGCCTCCACGGCGGGAGGCACAGGAACGGATTGCAGAGGACCAGAGGAGAGAGGGGCCGAGGAGAGAAACCGCCTCGTGCGAACAAAGTCCATATCCTGGCGGAGCTCCTGGCGCCTTTCGGAAAAACGCATGTCAATGCGGGTGGCAAGATGAATAAGTTCATGCAGGTTAGCAGGAATTTCTCGTGCGGCCAGCACATCTTTAATGTTGCTGGATAGGCCTTTTTTAAAGGTCGCGCAGAGGGCCTCATTATTCCAGGAAAGTTCGGAGGCAAGAGTACGGAATTGGATGGCGTACTCTCCAACAGAAGAATTACCCTGGACCAGGTTCAACAGGGCAGTCTCAGCAGAAGAGGCTCGGGCAAGTTCCTCAAAGACACTTCGGATCTCCGTGAAGAAGGAGTGTACAGAGGCAGTGACAGGGTCATTGCGGTCCCAGAGCGGTGTGGCCCATGACAGAGCTTTCCCAGACAGAAGGCTGACTACGAAAGCCACCTTAGACCTTTCAGTAGGAAACTGGTCTGACATCATCTCCAAGTGCAGGGAACATTGCGAAAGAAAACCACGGCAAAACTTAGAGTCCCCATCAAATTTATCCGGCAAGGATAATCGTAGGCCGGAAGCGGCCACTCGCTGAGGAGGAGGTGCAGGAGCTGGCGGAGGAGATGGTTGCTGGAGCTGAGGCAATAGCTGCTGTAGCATCACGGTCAGTTGAGACAGCTGGTGGCCTTGTTGCGCTATCTGTTGCGACTGCTGGGCGACCACCATGGTGAGGTCGGCGACAACTGGCAGTGGGACTTCAGCGGGATCCATGGCCGGATCTACTGTCACGATTCGGCTGGCAGGAGGTGGATCCTCTGTGCCAGAGAGGGATTGGCGTGGACCGTGTTGGTGGACCGGTTCTAAGTTGCTACTGGTATTCACCAGAGCCCGCCGCAAAGCGGGATGGTCTTGCAGCGGCGGTAGCAACCAGGTCGTATCCACCAGCAACGGCTCAACCTCTCTGACTGCTGAAGATAGGCGCGGTACAAGGGAGCAGACAAGAGCAAGGTCGGACGTAGCAGAAGGTCAGGGCAGGCAGCAAGGATCGTAGTCAGGGGCAACGGCAGGAGGTCTGGAACACAGGCTAGGAACACACAAGGAAACGCTTTCACTGGCACAATGGCAACAAGATCCGGCGAGGGAGTGCAGGGGAAGTGAGGTATAAGTAGGGAGTGCACAGGTGAACACACTGATTAAGCCTGCTGCGCCAATCAGTGGCGCAGTGGCCCTTTAAATTGCAGAGACCCGGCGCGCGCGCGCCCTAAGGAGCGGGGCCGCGCGCGCTGGGACAAGACAGACGGGGAACGAGTCAGGTACGGGAGCCGGGACTCGCATCGCGAGCGGGCGCCTCCCGCATCGCGAATCGCATCCCGGCTGAGAGGGATATTGCAGCGCACCCGGTCAGCAGGTCTGACCGGGGCGCTGCAAATGCGAGGAAGCTGCGAGCGCTCCGGGGAGGAGCGGGGACCCGGAGCGCTCGGCGTAACACCAATGGTCCAGATAAGTCAATTCACTCTGTCTCCTCACTCATATTGTATGATCTTATTGTCACCCCTTTTATTCTTCTCTTGATGCATTGCAAGTCTGCTTATTTGGCTCGGTTGTGACTCCATTGCTATATATGTGATGCATTATGGTCAAAGCATTATATTTTTGTAAATCAGTTGTGCATTTATATGATATAGGTGTATATACCTGAATGCCTTTTGTATGGAGTTTCTCTTATCTATGGGGCCAGTGGAGTGACATATATAAAGTGTATCATAACTTTAAAAATACTTGGTGCATTCGAATGACATAAGTGTATACACCCGAATACCTATATACAGAGTTTTCAAGCAACATATATGAGATCAGTTGAGTGATATACTACCAACATCGTGACAATATATATTTATATGTTCACTCTATAGTACCCATACTATTGGTGGGACCCCTAGATTGTGGTGACAATAGATCCAAAGAGATAGATCGTCCTATATAGTGAGACAGAGAGCCTCCCTGTGGTCTATAGCACACGGTAAGGTGAGCTTATTGAGGGGTAGGTGTTACGCCGAGCGCTCCGGGTCCCCGCTCCTCCCCGGAGCGCTCGCTTCACTCCCTTCGCTGCAGCGCTCCGGTCACGTCCTCTGACCCGGGGCGCTGCGATCCTGCTGCCAGCCGGGATGCGATTCGCGATGCGGGTAGCGCCCGCTCGCGATGCGCACCCCGGCTCCCCTACCTGACCCGCTCCCCGTCTGTTCTGTCCCGGCGCGCGCGGCCCCGCTCCCTAGGGCGCGCGCGCGCCGGGTCTCTGCGATTTAAAGGGCCACTGCGCCGCTGATTGGCGCAGTGGTTCCAATTAGGGTTTTCACCTGTGCACTTCCCTATATTACCTCACTTCCCTTGCACTCCCTTGCCGGATCTTGTTGCCTTAGTGCCAGTGAAAGCGTTCCTTGTGTGTTCCTTGCCTGTGTTTCCAGACCTTCTGCCGTTGCCCCTGACTACGATCCTTGCTGCCTGCCCCGACCTTCTGCTACGTCCGACCTTGCTTCTGCCTACTCCCTTGTACCGCGCCTATCTTCAGCAGCCAGAGAGGTGAGCCGTTGCTAGTGGATACGACCTGGTCACTACCGCCGCAGCAAGACCATCCCGCTTTGCGGCGGGCTCTGGTGAAAACCAGTAGTGGCTTAGAACCGGTCCACTAGCACGGTCCACGCCAATCCCTCTCTGGCACAGAGGGTCCACTACCTGCCAGCCGGCATCGTGACAGTAGATCCGGCCATGGATCCCGCTGAAGTTCCTCTGCCAGTTGTCGCTGACCTCACCACGGTGGTCGCCCAGCAGTCACAACAGATTGCGCAACAAGGCCAACAGCTGTCTCAACTGACCGTTATGCTACAACAGTTGCTACCACAGCTTCAGCAGTCATCTCCTCCGCCAGCTCCTGCACCTCCTCCGCAGCGAGTGGCCGCTCCTGGGATACGCTTATCCTTGCCGGATAAATTTGATGGGGACTCTAAGTTTTGCCGTGGCTTCCTTTCCCAATGTTCCCTGCATCTGGAGATGATGTCGGACCTGTTTCCCACTGAAAGGTCTAAGGTGGCTTTCGTAGTCAGTCTTCTGTCCGGAAAAGCCCTGTCATGGGCCACACCGCTCTGGGACCGCAATGACCCCGTCACTGCCTCTGTACACTCCTTCTTCTCGGAAATCCGAAGTGTCTTTGAGGAACCTGCCCGAGCCTCTTCTGCTGAGACTGCCCTGTTGAACCTGGTCCAGGGTAATTCTTCCGTTGGCGAGTATGCCGTACAATTCCGTACACTTGCTTCAGAATTGTCCTGGAATAATGAGGCCCTCTGCGCGACCTTCAAAAAAGGCCTATCCAGCAACATTAAAGATGTTCTGGCCGCACGAGAAATTCCTGCTAATCTACATGAACTTATTCACCTAGCCACTCGCATTGACATGCGTTTTTCTGAAAGGCGTCAGGAACTCCGCCAAGATATGGACTCTGTTCGCACGAGGCGTTTCGTCTCCTCGGCTCCTCTCTCCTCTGGTCCCCTGCAATCTGTTCCTGTGCCTCCCGCCGTGGAGGCTATGCAGGTCGACCGGTCTCGCCTGACACCTCAAGAGAGGACACGACGCCGTATGGAGAACCTCTGCCTGTACTGTGCTAGTACCGAACACTTCCTGAGGGATTGTCCTATCCGTCCTCCCCGCCTGGAAAGACGTACGCTGACTCCGCACAAAGGTGAGACAGTCCTTGATGTCTACTCTGCTTCTCCACGTCTTACTGTGCCTGTGCGGATGTCTGCCTCTGCCTTCTCCTTCTCTACAGTGGCCTTCTTGGACTCCGGATCTGCAGGAAATTTTATTTTGGCCTCTCTCGTCAACAGGTTCAACATCCCAGTGACCAGTCTCGCCAGACCCCTCTACATCAATTGCGTAAATAATGAAAGATTGGACTGTACCATACGTTTCCGCACGGAGCCCCTTCTTATGAGCATCGGATCTCATCATGAGAGGATTGAACTTTTGGTCCTCCCCAATTGCACCTCGGAGATTCTCCTTGGACTTCCCTGGCTTCAACTTCATTCCCCAACCCTGGATTGGTCCACTGGGGAGATCAAGAGTTGGGGGTCCTCTTGTTCCAGGAACTGTCTAAAACCGGTTCCCAGTAACCCTTGCCGTGACTCTGTGGTTCCTCCAGTAACCGGTCTCCCTAAGGCCTATATGGACTTCGCGGATGTTTTCTGCAAAAAACAAGCTGAGACTCTACCTCCTCACAGGCCTTATGATTGCCCTATCGACCTCCTCCCGGGTACTACTCCACCCCGGGGCAGAATTTATCCTCTCTCTGCCCCAGAGACTCTTGCCATGTCCGAATACGTCCAGGAGAATCTAAAAAAGGGCTTTATCCGTAAATCCTCCTCTCCTGCCGGAGCCGGATTTTTCTTTGTGTCCAAAAAAGATGGCTCCCTTCGTCCTTGCATTGACTACCGCGGTCTTAATAAAATCACGGTTAAGAACCGCTACCCCTTACCCCTCATCTCTGAACTCTTTGATCGCCTCCAAGGTGCCCACATCTTCACTAAATTGGACTTAAGAGGCGCCTATAACCTCATCCGCATCAGAGAGGGGGACGAGTGGAAAACGGCATTCAACACCAGAGATGGACACTTTGAGTATCTGGTCATGCCCTTTGGACTGTGCAATGCCCCTGCCGTCTTCCAAGACTTTGTCAATGAAATTTTTCGTGATCTATTATACTCCTGTGTTGTGGTATATCTGGACGATATCCTAATTTTTTCTGCCAATCTAGAAGAACACCGCCAGCATGTCCGTATGGTTCTTCAGAGACTTCGTGACAACCAACTCTATGCCAAAATTGAGAAATGTCTGTTTGAATGCCAATCTCTTCCTTTTCTAGGATATTTGGTCTCTGGCCAGGGACTACAGATGGATCCAGACAAACTCTCTGCCGTCTTAAATTGGCCACGCCCCTCCGGACTCCGTGCTATCCAACGCTTTTTGGGGTTCGCCAATTATTACAGGCAATTTATTCCACATTTTTCTACCATTGTGGCTCCTATCGTGGCTTTAACCAAGAAAAATGCTGATCCCAAGTCCTGGCCTCCTCAAGCAGAAGACTCCTTTAAACGACTCAAGTCTGCCTTTTCTTCGGCTCCCGTGCTCTCCAGACCTGACCCTTCCAAACCCTTCCTATTGGAGGTTGATGCCTCCTCAGTAGGAGCTGGAGCTGTCCTTCTACAAAAAAATCCTTCCGGGCATGCTGTCACTTGTGGTTTTTTCTCTAGGACCTTCTCTCCAGCGGAGAGGAACTACTCCATCGGGGATCGAGAGCTTCTAGCCATTAAATTAGCACTTGAGGAATGGAGGCATCTGCTGGAGGGATCAAGATTTCCTGTTATTATCTACACCGACCACAAGAACCTCTCCTACCTCCAGTCGGCCCAACGGCTGAATCCTCGCCAGGCCCGGTGGTCTCTGTTCTTTGCCCGATTTAATTTTGAGATTCACTTTCGTCCTGCCGATAAGAACATTAGGGCCGATGCTCTCTCTCGTTCCTCGGATGCCTCAGAAGTTGATCTCCCTCCGCAACACATCATTCCACCTGACTGCCTGATCTCCACTTCTCCTGCCTCCATCAGGCAGACTCCTCCAGGAAAGACCTTTGTTTCTCCACGCCAACGCCTCGGAATCCTCAAATGGGGTCACTCCTCCCATCTCGCAGGTCATGCGGGCATCAAGAAATCTGTGCAACTCATCTCCCGCTTCTATTGGTGGCCGACTCTGGAGACGGATGTTGGGGACTTTGTGCGAGCCTGCACTATCTGTGCCCGGGATAAGACTCCTCGCCAGAAGCCCGCTGGTTTTCTTCATCCTCTGCCTGTCCCCGAACAGCCTTGGTCCCTGATTGGTATGGATTTTATTACTGATTTACCCCCTTCCCGTGGCAACACCGTTATTTGGGTGGTCGTTGATCGATTCTCCAAAATGGCACATTTCATCCCTCTTCCTGGTCTTCCTTCTGCGCCTCAGTTGGCTAAACAATTTTTTCTACACATTTTTCGTCTTCACGGGTTGCCTACGCAGATTGTCTCGGATAGAGGGGTCCAATTCGTGTCTAAATTCTGGAGGGCTCTCTGTAAACAACTCAAGATTAAATTAAATTTTTCCTCTGCATATCATCCCCAGTCCAATGGACAAGTAGAAAGAATTAACCAGATCCTGGGTGATTATTTGCGACATTTTGTTTCCTCCCGCCAGGATGACTGGGCAGATCTCCTTCCATGGGCCGAATTTTCGTATAACTTCAGGGTCTCTGAATCTTCCTCCAAATCCCCATTTTTCGTGGTGTACGGCCGTCACCCTCTTCCCCCCCTCCCTACCCCCTTGCCCTCTGGTCTGCCCGCTGTGGATGAAATTTCTCGTGACCTTTCCATTATATGGAGAGAGACCCAAAATTCTCTCTTACAGGCTTCTTCACGCATGAAGAGGTTCGCGGATAAGAAAAGAAGAGCTCCTCCCGTTTTTTCCCCTGGAGACAAGGTATGGCTCTCCGCTAAATATGTCCGCTTCCGTGTCCCTAGCTACAAGTTGGGACCACGCTATCTTGGTCCTTTCAAAATTTTGTGTCAAATTAATCCTGTCTCTTATAAACTTCTTCTTCCTCCTTCTCTTCGTATCCCTAATGCCTTTCACGTCTCTCTTCTCAAACCACTCATCCTCAACCGTTTTTCTCCCAAATCTGTTCCTCTCACTCCTGTTTCCGGCTCCTCGGACGTCTTCTCGGTCAAGGAAATTTTGGCTGCCAAAAAGGTCAGAGGAAAAAATTTTTTTTTAGTAGACTGGGAGGGTTGTGGTCCTGAAGAGAGATCCTGGGAACCTGAGGACAACATCCTTGACAAAAGTCTGCTCCTCAGGTTCTCAGGCTCCAAGAAGAGGGGGAGACCCAAGGGGGGGGGTACTGTTACGCCGAGCGCTCCGGGTCCCCGCTCCTCCCCGGAGCGCTCGCTTCACTCCCTTCGCTGCAGCGCTCCGGTCACGTCCTCTGACCCGGGGCGCTGCGATCCTGCTGCCAGCCGGGATGCGATTCGCGATGCGGGTAGCGCCCGCTCGCGATGCGCACCCCGGCTCCCCTACCTGACCCGCTCCCCGTCTGTTCTGTCCCGGCGCGCGCGGCCCCGCTCCCTAGGGCGCGCGCGCGCCGGGTCTCTGCGATTTAAAGGGCCACTGCGCCGCTGATTGGCGCAGTGGTTCCAATTAGGGTTTTCACCTGTGCACTTCCCTATATTACCTCACTTCCCTTGCACTCCCTTGCCGGATCTTGTTGCCTTAGTGCCAGTGAAAGCGTTCCTTGTGTGTTCCTTGCCTGTGTTTCCAGACCTTCTGCCGTTGCCCCTGACTACGATCCTTGCTGCCTGCCCCGACCTTCTGCTACGTCCGACCTTGCTTCTGCCTACTCCCTTGTACCGCGCCTATCTTCAGCAGCCAGAGAGGTGAGCCGTTGCTAGTGGATACGACCTGGTCACTACCGCCGCAGCAAGACCATCCCGCTTTGCGGCGGGCTCTGGTGAAAACCAGTAGTGGCTTAGAACCGGTCCACTAGCACGGTCCACGCCAATCCCTCTCTGGCACAGAGGGTCCACTACCTGCCAGCCGGCATCGTGACAGTAGGTTCCTGTACGGGGCCGTCCTTCTTAGGGCGTTCACTCCGTCTAGTCTTAGGGGTAGTGGAAGGGACCTAGAATAAGGGCGAGCAGGTAGTGGCCACCATCCATAGGCCTATACACCCCCCATAGGCCCTTCCCCCTTTATCCCACCTCATCCCCTATCCTATCCTTTAGCATCTATATGGACCATTGATTGTAAGTCTCCTGATTGGTGGGAGCAATTGGACATTGGTATCACAACCAGTGGTTCCTGGTATGCCCATATTTTCAAGCACCAGGACCACATATTTTATACAATTTTGTTGGTCTGAGTGGACCATTTTTTTTTTGCTTTAGATTCTAAGATTAAATAAAGTTAAATTTTTAGTGTTTGAATTTGGATTATATATTATATTCAGAGGGTGCAGTGTGTGATGGTATTATATTCAGAGGATGCAGTGTGTGATAGTATTATATTCAGAGGGCACAGTGTGTGATAGTATTATATTTAGAGGGTGCAGTGTGTGATAGTATTATATTTAGAGGGTGCAGTGTGTGATAGTATTATATTCAGAGGACGCAGTGTGTGATATTATTTTATTCAGAGGGCACAGTGTGAGGAAGCATTATATTTAGAGGGCGCAGTGTGTGATAGTATTATATTCATAGGACGTAGTGTGTGATAGTATTATATTCAGATGGTGCATTGTGTGATATTCAGAGGGTGCAGTGTGTGATAGTATTATATTCAGAGGGCGCAGTGTGTGATAGTATTATATTCAGAGGGTGCAGTGTGTGATAGTATTATATTTAGAGGACGCAGTGTGTGATAGTATTATATTTAGAGGGTGCAGCATGTGATAGTATTATATTCAGAGGGTGCAGTGAGTGATAGTATTATATTCAGAGGGTGCAGTGTGTGATAGTATCATATTCAGAGGGTGCAGTGTGTGATAGAATTATATTCAGAGGGTGGTTTGTGTGATATTCAGAGGGTGCAGTGTGTGATTGTATTATATTCAGAGGGCGCAGTGTGTGGTAGTATTATATTCAGAGGACGCAGTGTGTGATAGTATTATATTCAGAAAGTGCAGTGTGTGATAGTATTATATTCAGAGAATGCAGTGTGTGATAATACTATATTCAGAGGGTGCAGTGTGTGATAGTATTATATTTAGAGGGTGCATTGTGTGATAGTATTATATTTAGATGGTGCAGTGTGTGATAGTATTATATTTAGAGGGTGCAATGTGTGATAGTAATATATTCAGAGGGTGCAGTGTGTGATAGTATTATATTCAGAGGGTGCAGTGTGTTATAGTATTATATTCAGAGGACACAGTGTGTGATAGTATTATATTCAGAGGGTGCAGTGTGTGATAGTATTATATTCAGAGGACACAGTGTGTGATAGTATTATATTCAGAGGGTGCAGTGTGTGATAGTTGTTAGGATTCTTTTCTCCCTGTGATCAGTCAACTCCAGTCGTGTTGATTATCAGACAGATTTAATGCACATGCATCGATACAGGTGGATTATCTCCTAAAAGCAAAGAAACAGCTCCGCAGAAGAAAATCATGCCCCAAAGTAGGTTACAGCACAGCACTTTATATAGTAGCATTCTTAGTAGGATCTTATTGGCTAAGGACCCCTGGAGGCTCATAGTGTTAAACTTTATTACCAATCACAGCGGCTCCTGTACGCATTCTTTGTTATCATGGAAAGAGCTTGTTAACTTACAAAAGTCTCATTATTTACCAAGGTCATTTGGATGGTTTTCGAGCATCACTGGACACTGGCCATAACTAAGATAATGGTTAACTGAAACTAGATAAAACCAGCCAACACCATCTAAAGTTAGACATTATATACATTATATATATATATATATATATATATATATATATATATATATATATATATACATGTATATATACACATACATATATATATATATATGTATACAGAGAAAATAGATATCAAAACCCAATTTTCACAACAATAGTATTATATTCAGAGGACGCAGTGTGTGATATTATTTTATTCAGAGGGTGCGGTGTGTGGCAGTATTATATTCAGAGGGTACAGTGTGTGGTAGTATTATATTCAGAAGGGTCAGTATTATATTCAGAGGGTGCAGTGTGTGATAGTATTATATTCTGAGGGTGCGGTGTGTGGCAGTATTATATTCAGAGGGTACAGTGTGTGGTAGTATTATATTCAGAGGGTGCAGTGTGTGATAGTATTATATTCAGAGGGTGCAGTGTGTTATAGTAGTATATTCAGAGGGTGCAGTGTGTGATAGTATTATATTCAGAGGATGCAGTGTGTGATAGTATTTTATTTAGAGGGGACAGTGTGTGGTAGAATTATATTCAGAAAAGGGCAGTATTATATTTAGAGGGTGCAGTGGGTGATAGTATTATATTCAGAGGGTGCAGTGTGTGATAGTATTATATTCAGAGGGTGCAGTGTGTGATAGTATTATATTTATAGGGTGCATTGTGTGATAGTATTATATTTAGAGGGTGCAGTGTGTGATAGTATTATACTCAGAGGGTGCAGTGTGTGATAGTATTATACTCAGAGGGTGCAGTGTGTGATAGTATTATATTTAGAGGGTGCAGTGTGTGATAGTATTATATTTAGAGGATGCAGTGTGTGATAGTATTATATTCAGAGGGTGCAGTGTGTGATAGTATTATATTCAGAGGACGCTGTGTGTGATATTATTTTATTCAAAGGGCACAATTCAGAGGACGCTGTGCGTGATATTATTTTATTCAGTGGGCAAGGTGTGTGGTAGAATTATATTCAGAAGGGTCTGTATTATATTCAGAGGGTCCAGTGTGTGATAGTATTATATTCAGATGGTGCAGTGTGTGACAGTATTATATTCAGAGGACACTGTGTGTGATATTATTTTATTCAGAGGACACAGTGTGTGGTAGAATTATATTCAGAAGGGTCAGTATTATTTTCAGAGGGTACAGTGTGTGATAGTATTATATTCTCAGGGTGCGGGGTGTGGCAGTACTATATTCAGAGGGTACAGTGTGTGGCAGTATTATATTCAGAGGGTACAGTGTATGGTAGTATTATATTCAGATGGTGCAGTGTGTGATAGTATTATATTCAGAGGGTGCAGTGTGTGATAGTATTTTATTCAGAGGGCACAGTGTGTGGTAGAATTATATTCAGAAGGGGCAGTATTATATTAAGAGGGTGCAGTGTGTGATAGTATTATATTCAGAGGACGCAATGTGTGATAGTATTATATTCAGAGGGCGCAGTGTGTGATAGTACTATATTCAGAGGACGCAATGTGTGATAGTATTATATTCAGAGGGCGCAGTGTGTGATAGTACTATATTCAGAGGACGAAGTGTGTGATAGTATTATATTTAGAGGGTGCAGTGTGTGATAGTATTATATTCAGAGGGTGCAGTGTGTGATAATATTATATTTAGAGGATGCAGTATGTGATAGTATTATATTCAGAGGATGCAGTGTGTGATAGTATATTTAGAGGGTGCAGTGTGTGATAGTATTATATTCAGAGGGTGCAGTGTGTGATAGTATTATATTCAGAGGACGCAGTGTGTGATATTATTTTATTCAATGGGCAAGGTGTGTGGTAGAATTATATTCAGAAAGGTCAGTATTATATTCAGAGTTTGCAGTGTGTGATAGTGTTATATTCAGAGGGTGCAGTGTGTGATAGTATATTTAGAGTGTGCAGTGTGTGATAGTATTATATTCAGAGGGTGCAGTGTGTAATAGTATTATATTCAGAGGACGCAGTGTGTGATATTATTTTATTCAGTGGGCAAGGTGTGTGGTAGAATTATATTCAGAAGGGTCAGTATTATATTCAGAGGGTGCAGTGTGTGATAGTGTTATATTCAGAAGGTGCAGTGTGTGATAGTATTATATTCAGAGGACGCAGTGTGTGATAGTATTATATTCAGAGGGTGCAGTGTGTGATAGTATTAATTTCAGAGGACGCAATGTGTGATATTATTTTATTCAGAGAGCACAGTGTGTGGTAGAATTATATTGAGAAGGGTCAGTATTATATTCAGAGGGTGCAGTGTGTGATAGTATTATATTCTGAGGGTGCGGTGTGTGGCAGTATTATATTCAGAGGGTACAGTGTATGGCAGTATTATATTCAGAGAATACATAGACTTGCAGTGTTATATTAATTATCGTTTTCATATGGATAAGAATCTTCTGATGAAGTAAGGAGCCATCTGGGCATCAAGTTCTGCAGAGAGAAAATTTACCTTTAAGAAGTCACAGCGGTATGTACTTAAATTAGATAAGGAAAGATTATAGAGAAGAAGTCAAGACCTGTGAGTAACTATATCATTGTCTGATTTGTCCAATCAGGGCTGTGGTGATTACTTTCAATATATATCTTTGTCAACATTATGGCACCATTTTTTACCACCTGTGTACCTACTGGGGTACAGATGGGGGTCATATCTATATGGGGGCCTGTGTACCTACTGGGGAGCCCTACCTGATGGGGGGTCATATCTGTCTGGGGGCATGATGGGGGCATTATATGTGAGGAGCACATGATGGGGTCATTATATATGAGGGGCACACGATGAGGACATTATATGTGAGGCGCGCATGATGGGGGCATTATATGTGAGGGGCGCATGATGGGGGCATTATATGTGAGGGGCACATGCGGCCCAGCCTCACCAAGCCACTATCTCCATTGGCCCCCAGATATTTTGAGTTTGAGACCCCTGTTTAAACGTGTCCTCTTCTGACCTTATAATTTTCTTATTTTTTCCATATACAGGGGTGAATGAGGGCTTAATTATTGCACTGTGATCTGTAGTTTTTAGTAGTATTTTTATTTTATTTTTTAAGTTTTTTTTTTACTGCTTTGCATCTATATTCACAACACAATAAAGCTGTGTGAACACAGCCATAAAGAGCTGTCAGGTATTTTGGGGTGGTATGGTATTAAGGTTATATTCAGAGGGTACAGTGTGTGGTACTATTATATTCAGAGAATACAGTGTGTGGTAGTATTTTATATTCAGAGGATACAGGGTGTAGCAGTATTATATGCAGAGGGTATGGTGTGTGGTAGTATTAGATTGAGATGGTACAGTATGTGGCGGTATTCATGGGCACAGTGTGTGGCATTATAATCTTCAAAGGTTATGGTGTTTGGCAGTATTATAATAATAATTATTGTTTTTATATAGAGGATCAAAATGCGCTACAAAGTGAGGAGCCAATGCTATCTGGGCATCAAGTTCCGAAGAGAGAAGATTTAGCTGGAACAAGTCATGGCGGCATGTACCAGCTGAAAACTAGGTGAGACAACAACTCCCAGCATACCCTAAACACTACTAAGGTCATACTGGAAGCTGTAGTTTTACATGGTTTACGGGGTACTCAGCTGCTACCTGCTGCACGTGGTGTTCAGAATATTTTTGGCGGACGTCTCTCCCCCTCCCATGGACGTGAATGGAGGGGGCGGGGCGTGACGTCATTTGCACTGCTGCCACACTCAAGGTTTAGAAGCAAAAATTCTGAATGCCGCAGGGAACAGTGGAGGAGTCCTTTAAAAGCACTGCACCCTACTGAGAGATTAGTGGATGCATGGAATAGCCTTTTCTGCAGAAGTGGTAGCTGCAAATATAGTGAAGGAGTTTAAGCATAGGCATAAGGCTATCCTTCATATAAGATAGGGCCAGGGACTATTGATAGTATTCAGATTATTGGGCAGGCTTGGTGGGCCAAATGGTACTTATCTGCCGATACATACTATTCTAAAAGATTACCTTTTGTCTTTGTCTCCTCGCCTGAACGAGGCTAATCTAGGATCTTGTTATAACACTGGATGGAATTTTCTGACAATATTAGTGATTTGCATAAATTATAAACTGTATGTAGTAACAAAAGAAAGTTTTTCATTTAAGGAGTAGTCTGGTGAAAAAGACCTTATCCCCTATCCAAGGATAAGGGTTAAGTTATAGATTGCGGGGGGTCCTCCCGCTGGGGCCTCCCGCACTCTCCTGCAGCGGGTCACGGCAGTCGGCTGGAAGGGGGCCGTCCACGGCATAGAGATACATGGAGGCGGTGTGTCGGCTGCGGCTTCCTGCGGGGTATGAATGTCAGCTTCTGGCAAACTGCCAGAGCCCCGTGCAGGAGATTGTGTAGGGCCTTAGCGCTAGGACCCCTGCGATCTATAACTTATCCCCCATACTCTGATAGGAGAAAAGGACTACTCCTTTAACTGCAGATTTTTTCTAGTACCTAGTGGTGTGTAGTGAGGTTAATCAATCTAATCTATCTCTATGTGCCACCTTCTTGAGGGCTCTATCAAGAGTTCAAAAGGGATAACTCCTTGCCCTCAGAGGTTTACATACAATTGCAGCTTCCTGGGTATATAAATCATTAGAAGAGCAATTTATTTTTGCCTGTATTAATTCACCCACCAGAACCTCTTGAATAGTGTGACAAGGGTGGCAGGATTAAGCTCTCAAAGAGCTACTTGCAATCAGTTTTCTGTATGAAACAACATCTAATACAATATCTAAAAATGTTACAGAATTTTTTTTCCCCATAAGGGTATGTTCACACTGCGGAATCCCCACGTAATTCCGTGAGCAGAATTCCGCAAGTAAAATTCCGCACAGTGAGCGTTAGCATCTGTGTGAATGGGTCTTCCACGAGACCCGTTCACACTGCGTAATTTCAGCGGCGAAACATGTTCATTGTTTGCGCGGAAGTGAGCACTGCATAGCCGTCAATGGTGACGGCGCAGTGCCACACATGGCACTGGCTGAATCTGCCCTCGCTGAATTCCGCGAGTGGAGATTCAACTACAATTCCGCAGTGTGAACATACCCTAAAGATGTGAAAAGTAAGTTGCGATAACCTTAATAACAATTTTCACAACTTGTTTTTAACATCCTTATGTGATTCTTATCCTTGTTTAAATAAACCAAAGACTTATCTCTGCTGGCTAGTACTTGGCTTGTTTTGGATTACAAACACAATTACACATTATTAGGACCTTCTTCCAATTTTGTGCCAATATCTATAGAATGGAAACATGTCAAACTCAAGTCATTTGACAGGCATTTACAGTGCAGATTTTTACATGTCTTGCCTTTTTACTGTAAAGTGCATTCAAAAAGTTTTCACACTCACTATTTTTACATTCTTTTATGTTCCTCCATTATGGTAAAGCAAGGAAAGAGAACGACTGCAAAAAGACGCCTCCTTGGGAGTCACTACATGTAACTAGACTGTAATCACTTATACGGTCTGCAGAGCCTGTGTAAAGCTGTGATCACTACTATATGCGCTTTGTATGGGGGAATTGGTGTATGATCAGTGGTTTTTATGCACCATGTGGTGGTAATGGTAGTGGTCATGGTATGGCGGTATTATTCTCTCTTGGGTACTCGTAATTTTTTTTTCATTGGTTGCATTATACAGGATTTGGTCAGTAACAGTATGATGATAATATGTATGGTGATAATATTTCCTCCCTTTCTCATTGAACTTAAAGGGAATTTTTTTTTTTTTATCAACTGGAGAGGAGAGGCTTCCTGATATTACTTTTAAACCTTTGCCCCTCCAATTTACAACTATGTGCTCTATTTTTTTTCTTTTAACCCCTTAAGGACTCAGCCCATTTGGACCTTAAGGACTCAGACAATTTTATTTTTACGTTTTCGTTTTTTTCCTCCTCCCCTTCAAATAATCATTACTCATATTACATATATTTTCATCCACAGACTAGTATGAGGGCTTTTTTTTTGCGCGACCAGTTGTCCGTTGTAATGCCATCACTCACTTTATCATAAAATGTATGGCGCAACCAAAAAAATCCTATTTGTGTGGGGAAATTAAAAAGAAAAACGCAATTTAGCAAATTTTGGAAGGTTTTGTTTTCACGCCGTACAATTTATGGTAAAAATGACATGTGTTTTTTATTCTCTGGGTCAATACGATTAAAATGATACCCATGATAATATACTTTTAATCGCAAACTTTTTAACCAAATTAGTACGTTTAAAATCCCCCTATTTTGAAGACATATAACTTTTTCATTTTTCCGTATAAGTGGTGGTATGAGGGCTCATTTTTTGCGCTGTGATCTGTACTTTTTATTAATACCATATTTGCTTATACAAAACTTTTATTACATTTTTTATAAAAAATTTTTGGAATAAAATGTTATTAAAAAAAAGCAGCTATTTTGGATTTTTTTTTTTTTTAACGTTCACACCGTTCACTGTACAGGATTATTCACATTTTATTTTAATAGTTCGGATATTTACGCACGCGGCGATACCAAATATGTATATAAAATAATTTTTTTACACTTCTTGGGGGTAAAATAGGGAAATTGGGACAATTTACATTTTTATTGGGGGAGGGGTTTTTCACATTTTTTTCTTTTCCCATTTTTTTTACTTTATTTTTTTTACTTTAATTTTTACACTTTAATAGTCCCCATAGGGGACTGGCATGCTGTGCAAATGTTGAGGGGGGTCCCGGGACCCCCGCATGTCGGCGATAGCCGGAGATTGCTTGCGAAATCATGCAAGCGATCTTCGGCGATTCGGGTCACTTGTGACCCGATTACCTGGAAATAAATGGTGATCGGCGGTGTACAGTACACCGCCAATCACCTGCTGTTGCTGGGGAGTGGTGACAATACTGTCACCGCCCCAGCAACGCTGCTATTGGCCGGCGATCGTCCGGTCAATAGTAGCGCGGCAGAGGAGGGGTTAACGGTCCCTTCCCGCTGCTGCACCCGATCTCTTCGTTCAGTCAGCGGGTACAGCAGTGAGAAGAAGTCGTAGATCCCCCCTCGGAGCTCCGGAGCCCCCTCAGGAGCCTTAGAATAGGGACAGCGGATTGCAGGGACAGGTAGGAGTTTAACAGGTAAAAAAAGTTAAATAAAAGTAAAAAAAAAGATTTAAAAAAATGACCCCCGACCCCCTAATAGGTCCCCAGGGTCCTATTAGGGTCTGATCCCTGACACCGGGTCCTATTAGGGGTTCAGGGAGCTGCGTTTGCCACCCCTTTTTTTTTTGGGCCGCAGCTTTTTTTTTTTTTTTTTCTGTTACTGTTCTACACTTTTTACACCAAGCACCACACAGTATATTCTTCCCCGCCCCCCCCATCCCCGCACACCCCGCTTTACAGTATGGCGATGACACGGAACCGGTTTGTGGCGTTTCAGAAATGTCTGCATTATGCAGATAATGCGGCATGTCCGCCCCGAGGTGATCCCGTCCATGACCGGCTTTACTAAGTGAGGCCGGTCATCGATCACTTTGGGGCCAAATTTTTGGAGGCCTACGTACTGCTCAGGGACCTCTCGATAGATGAGTCTCTCTTCATCAGTTTTAAGGGGAGACTCATCTTCCGCCAGTATATTCCCTCGAAGCAGGCGCGGTATGGCGTGAAACTCTACAAACTCTGCGAGAGTACCTCCGGGTACACTTGCAGGTTTAGAGTATATATGAGGGACGAGATTCCCGTTTTGAACCCCCAGAATATCATCCCACTCTGGGTGTTAGCGGGAAACTCGTTTGGGACCTTGTGCACCCATTGCTGGATAAGGTACTTTTATACCAGCATCCCTCTGTTCAAATCCCTTACCGCCAGATCCACGTCCGCTTGTGGGACCGTGCGGAAGAACCAGAGAGGCCTCCCTCTAAATTTTGATAAGACGCCTATCCCCAAGGGTGAGTCCCGTGCCCTGACCCATGATAACCTGTTGTTGGTGAAGTATAAGGATAAGAGGGATGTCCTTATGCTCGCCACTATTCATGGGAACGACAGCACCCCTGTCCCTGTGCGAGGTACCGTGGGACCGGTCCTCAAGCCCGATTGTATTCTGGACTACAATCGGTATATGGGGGGAGTTGATCTCTCAGGTCAAGTCCTCAAGCCATATAACGCCATGCGGAAAACACGGGCATGGTACAAAAAAGTTGCGGTCTACTTGGTACAGGTTGCCATGTACAACGCTTTTGTACTATCCCAGTACGCTGGCAACACAGGGACATTCCTCCAGTACCAAGAAGAAGTCCTAAGGTTCCTGATCTTTGCTGACCGGGAAAGATCAGGCCAGACTTCCCAAGGGTCTGGGGTTATAGGCGCCAGGATCGTCCCAGGCCAACACTTTCCAGGTGACATCCCCCCCCCCCCCCACTGGAAGGAAGGGGTGATCCCAGAAAAAATGCAGAGTGTGTTACAGGAAGGGGATGCGGAAGGACACCAGGTATCAGTGTGACAGTTGCCCAGATAATCCGGGCCTCTGCACAGGCTGCTTCAGAGAGTATCACACTTCCATGGAGCACTAAATTTTCCCTTTTCATTTGAATTTTCCATAATTTGACCAATGTACCAAGTCCAGAGTACATTCTAAAATATAACCCCCATAAATCACTAAATTGCACAAAAAAAACTTATAAAAAAAACAAAAACCTGATAAGACCTCTGGGGGTGTTTTGTCAAAAATGGGTCATAGGTCACTGAGTCACTATCATCAGGGACTTTTTCATGTTGCCTCAAATGCGCAGCGCTCTCTCTCCACCTGAGCAGGTGTGCATTTGAGGCAACAAGTTATGGACGGCCACACACATCACATTCCCAGAATGATGATTCAGAGCATAGGGTTTGGGGCGGGCATATTTTTTTTTTGTTTTGGCTATGCTCTGGGTCATCATTCTGGAAACATATCCTGTTTTATTATTTTATGATTTATAGTTTTCTGGCCCACTGTACCCCATATTATGGGCCTCTGTACCCCACCTGTCTACCCCAGTTACTGCCCGTTGTCTCCCATAGGTTTCCCCTATTTTAGGGCTCAGTGCTCCCCCCATTAACGCTTCTTAAGGAGGGGTCCCACATCCTGGCTGCTATAATAAGCTCAAGGCCCCTGACTGACCTCCCACTCCAAGACCTGGTGTGCACCCGCGGAGCAAAAATCATAAAAAATTAAGGTATATCCTAATTCCAAAGAAATGTATTTACAAATTTTGGGGGGTCTTTTCTGCTATTAACCCTTGTAAAAATGTAACATTTTGTGGAAAACCCACATTTTAGTGAATTTTTTTTTTTTTTACATATGCAATAGTCCACATGGTATGCCATGTGTTTTTTTTTTTTTTTGCTGTCCTGGCACCATGGGGGCTTCCTAAATGCGACATGTCCCCCCATTTCAGCAAAGTTTGCAAATGTGACTCCTTCTCTTCTGAGCATTGTAGTTCACCCGTGGTGCACTTGACGTCCACTTATGGGGTACCTCCATACTCAGAAGAGATGGGGTTACAAATTTTGGGGGGGTCTTTTCTGCTATTAACCCTTGCAAAAATGTGAAATTTGGGGGGAAACACACATTTTAGTGAAATTTTTTTTTTTTTCTTACATAAGCAAAAGTCGTGAAAATCCTGTGTGGTATTAAGGCTCCCTTAATTCCTTGTTACGTTCCTCAAGGGGTCTAGTTTCCAAAATGGTATGCCATGGGTTTTTTTTGTTTGCTGTCCTGGCACCATAGGGGCTTCCTAAATGCGACGTGCCCCCCTAGCAAAATTTGCTCTCAAAAAGCCAAATATTACTCCTTCTCTTCTGAGCATTGTAGTTCGTCCGTAGTGCACTTCAGGTCAACTTATGGGGTACCGCCATACTCAGAAGAGATGGGGTTACAAATTTTGGGGGGTCTTTTCTGCTATTAACCCTTGCAAAAATGTGAAATTTGGGGGGAAACACACATTTTAGTGAATTTTTTTTTTTTTTTACATATGCAAAAGTCGTGAAACCCCTGTGGGGTATTAAGGCTCACTTAATTCCTTGTTACGTTCCTCAAGGGGTCTAGTTTCCAAAATGGTCTGCCATGTGGGTATTTTTTTGCTGTCCTGGCACCATAGGATCTTCCTAAATGCGACATGCCCCCCTAGCAAAATTTGCTCTCAAAAAGCCAAATATTACTCCTTCTCTTCTGAGCATTGTAGTTCGCCCGTAGTGCACTTCAGGTCAACTTATGGGGTACCTCCATACACAGAAGAGATGGGGTTACAAATTTTGGGGGGTCTTTTCTGCTATTAACCCTTGCAAAAATGTGAAATTTAAGGGGAAACACACATTTTAGTGATTTTTTTTTTTTTTTTTACATATGCAAAAGTCGTGAAACCCCTGTGGGGTATTAAGGCTTACTTAATTCATTGTTACATTCCTCAAGGGGTCTAGTTTCCAAAATGGTCTGCCATGTGGGTATTTTTTTGCTGTCCTGGCACCATAGGGGCTTCCTAAATGTGACATGCCCCCCTAGCAAAATTTGCTCTCAAAAAGCCAAATATTACTCCTTCTCTTCTGAGCATTGTAGTTCGCCCGTAGTGCACTCCAGGTCAACTTATGGGGTACCTCCATACTCAGAAGAGATGGGGTTACAAATTTTGGGAGGTCTTTTCTGCTATTAACCCTTGCAAAAATGTGAAATTTAATAAAAAAAAATTTTTTTTACATATGCAAAAGTCGTGAAACACCTGTGGGGTATTAAGGCTCACTTAATTCCTTGCTACACAGGGGTCTAGTTTCCAAAATGGTATGGCATGTGTTTTTTTTTTTTTTTTGCTGTCCTGGCACCATAGGGGGTTCCCCAAAAACCATTTCAGAAAAACGTACTCTCCAAAATCCCTTTGTCGCTCCTTCGCTTCTGAGCCCTCTACTGCGCCCGCAGAACAATTTACATAGACATATGAGGTATGTGCTTACTCAAGAGAAATTGGGCTACAAATATAAGTATACATTTTCTCCTTTTACCCCTAATAAAAATTAAAAAAAATGGGTCTACAAGAACATGCGAGTGTAAAAAATAAAGATTGTGAATTTTCTCCTTCACTTTGCTGCTATTCCTGTGAAACACCTAAAGGGTTAAAATGCTGACTGAATGTCATTTTGAATACTTTGGGAGGTGCAGTTTTTATAATGGGGTCATTTGTGGGGTATTTCTAAGATGAAGACCCTTCAAATCCACTTCTAACCTGAACTGGTCCCTGAAAAATAGTGAGTTTGAAAATTTTGTGAAAAATTGGAAAATTGCTGCTGAACTTTGAAGCCCTCTGGTGTCTTCCAAAAGTAAAAACACATCACTTTTATGATGCAAACATAAAGTAGACATATTGTATATAGGAATAAAAAAAATGTATTTGGAATATCCATTTTCCTTACAAGCAGAGAGCTTCAGAGTTAGAAAATGCAAAATTTTCAAATTTTTCATAAAATTTTGGGATTTTTCACCAAGAAAGGATGCAAGTTACCACAACATTTTACCACTATGTTAAAGTAGAATATATCACGAAAAAACTATCTCTGAATCAGAATGATAACTAAAAGCATTCCAGAGTTATTAATGTTTAAAGTGACAGTGGTCAGATGGGCAAAAAACGCTATGGTGTAAAATGGCCTGGTCCTTAAGGGGTTAAAAATGCTCACCTCTTTTACCGTGTTGATTCCCTTTATGTATTTAAATGTTTCTATCATATCCCCTGTCTCTTCTTTCTTCCAAATTATACATGTTAAGGTCCTTTACTGGTAAGTTTTATCCTGCAATCCATGTACTAGTTTAGTAGCTCTTCTTTGAACCTCCTCCAATGCATCTATATCCTTCTGGAGATACGGCCTCCAGTACTGCGCACAATACTCCAAGTGAGGTCTCACCAGTGATCTGTACAGCGGCATGAGCGCCTCACTATGCTTGGATAAGCATTCTGCCAGGATTTTTCTGCTGCTCTATTACATTGTCTTCCTACCTTTCAGTCTTCTGAAATAATTACTCCTAAATCCTTTTCCTCAGATACTGTGTCAAATATTTTATATTCTGCCCTTGGGTTTTTATTCCCCAGGTGCATTATCTTGCATTATCATTATCTCTCCACATTCAATTTCAGTTGCCAGAGTTCGGACCATTCTTTTAGTCTATCTGAATCCTTTTCCATTGGGCGTATCCCTCCAGGAACATCAACCCTGTTACATATCTTTGTGTTATCAGCAAAAAGACATACCTTACCATCGAGACCTTTTGCAATATCACTAATGAAGATATCAAACAAAATTGGTCCCAGTACAGATCCTTGAGGTATGCCACTGGTAATAAGACCTTGCTCTGAATATACTCCATTGACTACAACCCTCTGTTGTCACTCAGACACTGCCTAATTCACTTAACAATATAGGAGTCCAAGCTCAAAACTGTAGTTTATTGATAAGTCTTCTATGTGGAACAGTGTCAAAAGCCTTACTAAAATCTATATAGGCAATGTCTACTGCCCCTCCGCTATCTATTATTTCAGTCACCCAATCAAAAAAAATCTGTACGATTTGTTTTTCATCTTGCATTCCATGGGATTTTAGATTTTCCACAATCCTATCCTTTAGTAAGGTTTCCATTAATTTCCCACACTATTGATATCAGACTTACTGGCCTATAGTTGCTTTCTTGTTATGGGCACAACATTTGCTAATTTCCAATCTTCCAGGACGACTCCTGTTACCAGTGATTGGTTAACCCCTAAAGGACGGAGGGCGTACCCATACGTCCCCAATTCCAGGTCCTTAAGGACTGAGTGCATACAGGTACGCCCTGCGTTTCTCCGGTCCCCGCCGCACGCCACACTCCTGGGGGGGTGCTGTCAATTCAGATCGGAGACTTGCAGCAATTCCTAGCTGATCGGGTCTCTGGTGACCCGATAGCCCGGAAAATTGGGGTGCCATCCCCTGCCATTGGTTGTTTAGGACTAATAGCAGGAGGGGGGCGGGAGGGTTAAAGTTGAAATCCCCGCTCTGCCCGCCCCGGATGTTGGGGCTGAGCGGAGGGAAGATGGCGGCTACAGGAGTGCAGGAGGAGTCGGCAGGACCGGCGATCGTGGCGGGATTGGCGGCAGTAAGGAGGTGGCGGAGGCAGTGGTGGAGGCAGCAGTGAAGATCAGTGATAAGTAATCTTCACTGCTGGTTTCTAGGAGTTACCAAATTATAACTCCCAGCATGCCCAGTCGGGGCATGCTGGGAGTTGTAGTTTTGCAACATCTGGAGGGCCAGAGATTGGAGACCACTATACAGTGGTTCCCAAGCTGTAGCCCTCCAGATATTGCAAAACTACAACTCCAAGCATGCTCAGACCGTCCAGGCATGCTGGGAGGTGTAGTTCTGTAACACTTGGCCCTTCAGATGTTGCCAAACTACAACTCCCAGCCAGGGGCGGATCCAGAGTCGAGTCTCGGGAGGGGCACTATTAGAGTATTTTGTGTTGGCGGACAGAAAATAAGATTACGGAACTTACAATATTATTAAATGTATCATACAGTCCTAACCTTGTTTAAGACTCTTAGGCCGTGCTCATATGTCAGAATAATAGTCAAATATACCAATTGCCACAGAATGGGAAAGTGCTAAAGAAATTTTTACCATTTAAAACTACAGCTCCCAGTATGACCTAAGCAGTGGTAAGGGGATGCTGGGAGTTGTTGTTTCACCCATCATAACTGCAGAACTTACAAGTAACTCCAGCTCTGATGGGACATAGTGAGGAGAATACAGAATGATATCAGTGATTACACATGACCTCTTCTCTATAGTGAGGAGAATACACAATGATATCAGTGATTACAGGTGACGTCTCCTCTATAGTGAGGAGAATACACAGTGATATCAGTGACTACAGGTGACGTCTTATCATTGTGTATTCTCCTCACTATAGAGAAGACATCACCTGTAATCACTGATATCATTGTGTATTCCCCTCACTATAGAGAAGACGTCACCTGTAATCACTGATATCATTGTGTATTCTCCTCACTATAGAGAAGACGTCACCTGTAGTCACTGATATCATTGTGTATTCTCCTCACTATAGAGAAGACGTCACCTATTGTCACTGATATGATTTTGTATTCTCCTCACTATAGAGATGACGTCACCTGTAGTCACTGATATCATTGTGTATTCTCACTATAGAGAAGACGTCATCTGTAATCACTGATATCATTGTGTATTCTCCTCACTATAGAGAAGACGTCACCTGTAGTCACTGATATCATTGTGTATTCTCCTCACTATAGAGATCAGTGATTACAGGTGACATCTTCTCTATAGTGAGGAGAATACACAATGATATCAGTGATTACAGGTGACGTCTCCTCTATAGTGAGGAGAATACACAGTGATATCAGTGATTACAGGTGACGTCTTCTCTATAGTGAGGAGAATACACATTGATATCAGTGACTACAGGTGACGTCTTCTCTATAGTGAGGAGAATACACAATGATATCAGTGATTACAGGTGACGTCTTCTCTATAGTCTTTCCCTATCTAATTCAGCTGGTACATACCGCCAGGATTTGCTCCAGCTAAATCTTCTCTCTGCAGAACTTGATGCCCAGACGTCTCCTCACTATGTCAGCGCATTCTGATCCTCTATATGAAAACAATAATTATTATAATACTGCCAAACACTGTATTCTTTGAATATAATACTGGCACACACCCTCTGAATATAATTCTGACACACTGTACCCCCTGAATATACAACACTCTGTACCCTCTGAATATAATACCGCCATGCACTGTACCCTCTGAATATAATACTATCACACACTGCACCCTCTGAATATAATACTATCACACACTGTGCCCTCTAAATATAATACCACCACACACTGCACCCTCTAAATATAATACTATCACACACTGCACCCTCTAAATATAATACTATCCCACACTGTACCCACTGAATATAATACTAACACACACTGTGCCCTCTAAATCTAATACTACCACACAGTGCATTCTCTGAATATAACTTGCTGTGCAGTGCACCCTCTGAGTAAAATACCGTAATGTATTGTGGGCCCTAAAAAACGTACCACCCCAGAAATTCCTCATAATATACACTATACTTCTGAAAGGCAAAACACTCTGTGCCTTAACATATAGTAATAATGCCCCATCTTGTGCCCCTACATATAATAATTATGACCTGTCCTGTTCCCCCCACATAATAATGCCCTCTGTGCTGTGCCACTCACATATAATGCTCCTGTCATGTGCCCCACACATTTAATGCCCCCTGTGCTGTGCCCTTCACATATAATGTCCCCATTCTTTGCCCCTCACATATAATGCCTCCATCATGCGCCCCTCATATATAAAGCCCCCATCATGCGTCCCGCACATATAATGCCCCCATCATGCGTCCCACACATATAATGCCCCCTGTGCTGTGCCCCTCACATATAATGCCCCCATCATGCGCCTCTCACATATAATGCCCCCTGTGCTGTGCCCTTCACATATAAAGCCCCATGTCCTGTCCCCTCAGGGGGCATTATATGTGAGGGGCACAGCACAGGGGGCATTATATGTTTGGAGCACATGATGGGGGCATTATATGTGAGGGGCACAGCACAGGGGGCATTATATGTGAGGGGCGCATGATGGGGGCATTATATGTGAAGGGCACAGCACAGGGGGCATTATATATGAGGGGCGCATGATGGGGGCATTATATGTGAGGGGCAAAGAATGGGGGGCATTATATGTGAGGGGCACATGACAGGAGCATTATATGTGAGAGGCACAGCACAGAGGGCATTATATGTGAGGGGCGCATGATGGGGGCATTATATATGAGGAGCGCATGATGGGGAATTATATGTGAGGGGCACAGCACAGGGGGCATTATATGTGTGGGACACAGCACAGGGGGCAATATATGTGAGGGGAACCGCACAGGGGGCAATATATGTGAGGGGTACAGCACAGGGGGCATTATAAGTGTGGGGCACAGAACAGGGGGCATTATATCATATAATTCCCCCCTGTGCTGTGCCCCACACATATAATGCCCCCTGTGCTGTGCCCCACACATATAATTTATATGTGTGGCACAGCACAGGGGGCATTATATGTGAGGGGCACAGCACAGGGGGCATTATATGTGAGGAGCACAGGACAGGGGGGCATTATATCATATAATGCCCCCCTGTGCTGTGCCCCACTTTATATACTTTATAATTTATATGTGTGGCACAGCACAGGGGGCATTATGTGAGGGGCACAGCACAGGGGACATTATATGTGAAGGGCACAGGACAGGGGGCCCCCCTGTCATGTGCTCTTCACATATAATGCCCCCTGTGCTTTGCCCTGCAGACCCTCATTAAATATTCCCTTTTCTCTGACCCCCCTCCTCCTAACAGTGCCGCATATCCTGTTTCCCTAATCCCCTGGGCCCTGAGCATACCCTTACTTACAGTATGCAGGCCGCGGGGACGGGTCCTCCAGGCGCCGGCGCGATGATGTGACGTCATCGCGCCTGCCTTTAGTGGATCTCGTCCCCGCAGCTCACACGCTGTGTACTCACAGCGTGTGTGTAAGGTTAGTGAATGGTGGAACCGGAGCTTACAGCTTCGGCTCCACCATGCTAGGGAGCGGGGGGGGGGGGCAATTGCCCCGTTGCCCCCCCCCCCCCTGGATCCGCCACTGCTCCCAGCATGCCTGGGCAGTCTGAGCATGCTTGGAGTTGTAGTTTTGCAACATATGGAGGGCTACAGTTTGGACACCACTACACAGTGGTCTCCAAACTGTTCTTCTCCAGTTGTTGCATAACTACAACTCCCAACATGCCCTTTGGCTGTCTGGGCATGCTGGGAGCTGTAGTTTTGCAACAACTGGAGGCACACTGGTTGGGAAACATTGTCTGTTTCCTAACTCAATGTTTTCCAACCTGTGTGCCTCCAGCTGTTGCAAAACTATAACTCCCAGCATGCAGTGACTGACCATACATGCTGGGAGTTGTAGTTTTGCAACAGGTTGGGAAACACTGAGTTAAGTAACAAACTCTCAGTGTTTGGCAACCAGTGTGCCTCCAGCTGTTGCATAACTACCACCCCCAGCATGCACGGGCAGCCAAAGGGCATGCTGGGCATTGTAGTTTTGCAACAGCTGGAGGTTTGCCCCCCATGTCAATGTACAGGGTACGTTCACACGGGCAGGGGTTTACAGTGAGGTTCTCGCTGCAAGTTTGAGATGCAGCAAATTTAGCTCAAACGCAGCTCAAACTCCCAGCAGGAAACTCACTGTGAACCCCCGCCCATGTGAATGTACCCTAAAAACACTACACTACACTACACAAAATAAAAAGTAACACACTACATATACACATACCCCTACACATTTAACCCCCCCCCCCCCCCCCCCCCCATTAAAAATGAGAAACGTCTGGTATGGCACTGTTTCCAAAACAGTGCCTCCAGCTGTTGCAAAACAACAACTTCCAGTGTTGTCGGAAAGCCATTGACTGTCAAGGCATGCTGGGACTTTTGCAACAGCTGGAGGCACCATGTTTAGGAAACACTGCTGTAGGGTAATTCTTGCATCCGGGTTCGTCCCTGTGCAAATCCCTAATTTAGGCCTAAAATGTGCATGGTGCTCATACCCCCTGTTACGTTCCGTGAGGGGTGACGTTTCCAAAATGGGGTGACATGTGGGTGTTTTTTTTTTTTTTCGCGTTTATGTCAGAACCTGTGCACATCACCTCAAATGTACATGGTTCTCTCAATCCTGAGCCATGTTGTGCGCCCGCAGTGCATTTTACGTCCACATATGGGGTATTTCCGTACTCATAAGAAATTGCGTTATAAATATTAAGGGTCTTTTTTTCCTTTTACTTCTTGTGAAAATGAAAAGTATAACATTTGTTAGGCAATTTCTCACGAGTACGGAAATACCCCATATGTGGTCCTAAACTGTTGCCTTGAAACACGACAGGGCTTCAAAGTGAGAACAACCCTGAAAAGTTGCGCATGTAGTGGAAGACCACAGATTCCAACGTTTCTGAAATTTGGCGTAAGATCCGTTACCACATGCAATTGTGTGTGTGTTCATAGGTATATGTTGTGTTGATTTTACGGATAACCATTTCTATAGATGGAACATCAGGTGATTTCCACTGGCTAGTAAGCAAAATTTTCATCACTATTAAGATGATACACACTAATTCCCTCGCAGCTCTGGGGATGTCAGACAGGTCTAGAAATAGGAAAATCTCTACCTAGCACCTCTGTCAAGAGTTGTATGCAGGAGAGCCAGTAAGGCCTGACAAGAGGGCAGTCCCACAGTATGTGAGTCAGCGTGCCCTTCTGCCCACAGTTGCACCAACAGTGCCCAGTTACATCGGGGTAAATGTGTGACAGGCGGTCAGGGGTAAAGTACCATCTCAACGTGGACTTCATGGCAGACTCAATATGTGAAACGCATTGAAATGCCCTGCGTTGAGTTTGGAAAGCTTCTTGCCATTGGGATTCAGAGATCACAATGCCCAGCTCGTTTTCCCAAGAACAGAAGGGATGGGATTTGCGGAATTGAGACGTATGGGACACGGAAGGGTATAGAAGACGGAGGCCCTTCAGGTTACTGGATAGAAAGGCTAGTGAGGTATGGAGTAAGAAGTGTCAGAGATGTAGGAATTTGTAGAAATCAGAGCGAGGGATCAAGAATAAAGAGTGTAAGGATGAAAATGGAAGTAGAGTACTAGAGGAATAGAGTTGGTGCAGGTGTGTAAGACCTCTGGTTATCCAGGAAGTCAGCAAAATATCGGGGATCATGCTTTGTAGGAGAGATATAGGAATGAGGGATTTGTCCGTGGGTGTGCGTGTGTCCACCAGTCACTATAGGGTTGGGGGAGGGGGTAATGTGAGGGGACCAGTAGGGCAGGAAGAGAATGTCCTTAAGTAAGTATGGAGAGACTAGTGAATTTTCTATGTGTACCCAAGAGGAACTTAAACCAGTTGATAGACAGCTCTCACCTCCCGATTGGAAACAGGTGTGCACGGACTGGCGGAAGCACAACCGCCCAATACAACAAGCAGAGGTAGAATGTCCAGCACACAGTATCCGTTGCAGTAGAGTTTATTGGCGTAAAAACATGCATAGAACAGAACAGAGCGTAAGTCTATGCGTTTTGGGTAATACTACCCTTAGTCATGGCATGATGCCATGACTAAGGGTAGTATTACCCGAAATGCGTAGGCTTACGCTTTGTTCTGTTCTATGCATCTGTTTTTACGCCAATAAACTCTACTGCAACGGATACTGTGTGCTGGACATTCTACCTCTGCAAGAGGAACTTAAGTCTGCTTTACACCAACCTCTCAACATACCGACTAGGGTAGCAAGATAATAGCATCGCAAGTCCGGTGCCCCAAGCCCTCCCATGTCTCTTGATTTAGTCAATATGGATGCAGCCAGTCTACCACCGGACCATACAAAGGTTGAGAGAAGGGACTGGGCCTTAGAAAAGAAGGACTTGGGAACAGCTATAGGAAGTGTCCAAAAAAGGTATAGAAGCATTTTAAAAGCTGCCACCCTGCCGGTCCATGATATGTCACTAGAGCTTAGTCTATCTGCTTCAGTTTGAATGGTCTGCAAGAAAGGTTCCTAATTATTTGGATAGAGCAAGCTATGGGGATAGGACAAGTTGATTCCCAGATATTTGACACTGGAGGTTTGCCAATTCAAGGGATAAGTGACTTTAAGGGATTCTATTAGATTAAGGCTGGGTTTTGGTGGCATTTAGGTGATAATATAAAAGTTGGCCATAGTTGGTTATGGAGTTTATGGCAGCCGGCACCTAGACAGAGGGATCAGTGAGTGATAGGATGATATCATCCGCATACTGTGAGATGAGGTGTTGGCGTCCTGCAATAGAGACACCAGAAATTAGATCCCCCTGCCTCAGCGCCTGCGCCAGTGGCTCCAAGCATAAGATAAAGATGAGGGGAGAGAGTGGGCACCCCAGCCTTGTGCCGTTGGTAATTTCAAAGGCCCCTGAGAGAGCGCAGTTCACAAATATTCTGGCAGAGGGCCCGGAATAGAGTGATGTAATCGCATTGAAGATGGCTCCGTCAAAACCCAGGTGCCTGAGGACAAGGAAGGCGAATGACCAGCTAAGCCGGTCGAACGTCTTCTCGGCATCAAGGGCCAGGACCAAGGCAGGGATATTGTGGGCTTCAGGACATGCAAAAGGCGACAGGTGTTGTCCGAGACCTGGCGGCCCGGGACAAAGCCCCCCTTATCGGGGTGAATCAGACCGGGGAGTAGTTTGGTAAGTCTAGCAGCTATTATTTTAGCAAATATCTTCAGGTCTTGGTTGAGTAGTGATATCGGCCTGTAATTCTGAGGGGCCATTGGCGATTTGCCCGGTTTAGGGAAGGGGATAATCAAGGCCTGGAGATTTTCCTTGGGGAAGGAGCCCTTGAGGACAGCAGAGTTATAAAACAATTGTAGATGGGGGATCAGGGAATCTTTGTACATTTTATAATAAAGATTGAGAAACCCGTCTGGACCCGGGGCCTTTTGTGAGGGAGAGGAGAGGATAGCTCTCTTAATCTCATCAAGGGTGATGTCACCATTCAGCGCTGTCAAGTGTTGGTCAGTAAGGTGCGGGTGGTTAAGAGAGGATAGAAAGGTTTTAATAGATGTTGGGAAATTGGGAGGGTCAGGGACTGCGGTGTGCAAGTTATACAGCGAGGAGTAGAATTCTTGAAAGCCTATGTCTTTGGGGGTGAAGAGTGTCTTGTCTTACCAGAGGAGGGGTGAACGAGCTGGGAAATGTGGGAGGGCATGGGCAACCTTTAACCTATTGGCCAACAGGGCTCAAGCTTTATCGTTTTGTGAGTAATACTGCGCTTTAACGCGTCTAAGATTTTTCTTGTAAGAGAACAGCAGTAGACCCCTGAGTTCCTGTCTGGTAGAGTTGCCTGTCTGGCAAGTTGAGCAGATGTGGTAGAGGAAGGAACCGACCTGCTGAGCCTCTCTAGGTCCCTAAGCCTAGCTAGTGTCTCTGTGAGTTGTTTGTCCCTTTCCCGTTTACAGAGCACACCATACTTTATAAAGAACCCCCTCATGTAAGCCTTGTGACAGTTCCAAACTGTGGCCGGATCCATATCTGGGGAGGCATTGGCCAGAAAGTAGTTGGTAAGCTCATCATGCAAGGACTGGGCATGCTTTGGATGGGACAAAAGATACGGACTCGCTCTCCACATATAGGTAGAAATGGGGGAAAAAGTCTCTCTTATGGAGAGAGTCATAGCCACATGATCCGACCATTTGATCAATTCTATTGTGGATCCAGTCCAGCCTTGAGTATGTGTTGTGGGTAGCGGAGTGATGAGTGTAGTCCCTTTCAGTGGACTGCATTACACGCCACACGCTCATATAAGTCAGATGCCCCATCAAGGGAGCAAGGGGCAAAACAGAGACGCGCTGGGAGGTCGTAGTGTCCAGGGACAGGTCGGCTACTAGGTTAAAGTCGCCACAAACAATCATAGGCCCCACTTTATGCTGGAAGGTGAGTTTAAGGGTACGGTGCAGGAAGCGCTCTTGACCTACATTAGGGGCATACAATGCTAAACTGGTATAAGGTGGGTTGTTAAGGGAGCATATAAGAAGTATGAACCTCCCACCAGGGTCAGTGATTACATTGGTAACGGGAAAGGCCACTGTATTCCTAACCGCTATCAGGACCCCCCGGGACTTAGAGGAGAAATGTGAGTGGAACATGTGAGGGAACGCCTTAAGTTTGAGCCTGTGTGCGTCCGCGCTAAGAAGACGTGTCTCCTGGGCGCATATAATGTCCCCCTCTAAGGCAGGCGCCTCCCTCCAGAAAAAAGCTTGTCCATGTGGGCTGTTGAGACCATTTACATTTAAGCTGATAATTTTAAGAACCATAAAACAATGCTATAGATGATACAATATACAGAAACAATGATACAATGTCAGAAAATAAGAGGACCTAATCCGTCTCCCAGCCAGCACGCACAGGTCACAGTTTAACGGGCAACACACATATGACACTTGGTAGTATATCCAACTATAAGAACAGGTAACATCACAAACAGTGGAAAACTGGCAAAAGTCAGGACACGAAAAAAAATAAAAGAAATAGAGACAGTAACATTTTCGTGGCTCCAGCCGCAAGGCACGGGTGGGGCGAATGTTCATGCCAAAGCCAAAAAGGTAAGGAAGAACATCAGCTCAGGTATTCAATACAAATGTGTCTAGCACAAAAGTCACCTTACTGTGTCCCAGTCATCTCGGGGTCTGCGGGGTGTTTCTGGAGGAAAGTGCCGGGGGCTCTCTAGAGGGATGCTCCAGCGGTGCAGAAGATCTTTACCATCCTCGAGGGTCAGGACCACCAAAACCTGGTTGTCCCTACGGCTAAGCAGACGGACCGGGAAGCCCCATCTATATTGAATCTTCTCCCGACGGAGGGCAGTAGTAATCGGCAGTCTGTTTCTACATAGTTGTAACATAGCGGCAGACAGATCCGCATACAAGTAAAGATGGTGGTATGGGGCAGGTAAGCCATTATTGTTACGGGAGAGCTCCATGAAGCGTTCCTTGGTATAGAAAAAATGAATTCGGGCCAAGACATCAGGGGGCACTGAGTCGTCCAGGTGACGGGGTTTGGGTACTCGGTGAACCCGGTCAACCTCCAGTTCCGTGGGTGAGCAGGAGGGGAGAACAGTTTCCAGCAGGGTGCGGACATACTGCATAATGCCTGCAGGTGGCACCGATTCAGGGATTCCCCTGATTTTCACGTTATTCCTGCGGCTGTGGTCCTCTAAATCGGCTACCTTGGCTTTGAGGGCCACAATGTCCTCCTCTGCTGTAGTTTGGAGATCAATGAGAGCATTGTGGGAGTCGTCGAATTCACCAAATTTGCATTCAAAATGGTGTACTCTGCTGCTTAAGTCCTCCACGGTGGCTGGGAGGGGAGAAATCATAGCATGCACATCTTTTCTGAAGGACCTCTGCAGCACTAACAACATGTCTCTCATGGCCATGGCCGTGAGGGAATTATCATGCACTGGCATGGAGCCCATCTAGGTCCATCTAGCCCATCTATCGTCCAGGGGAAGGGTGACATCCAATCCCCTGTCAGGAGTCGGTGAACCTGCTGCAGGTGAGGAATACCGGGGCCTCTGTTTCAGCGGGCTCCCAGACAGTGAGGGCGGCAAACAAGTGGAGAGAGGGCCTCAAGGGGTAGTCGGAGACTCACGGTTCCGCTGGCAGGCAGACGTAGTAATAGTCACCGGAGAAGATGTCAGCTGTGGGTCTGGAGGAAGGTGTCGGGAGCTGGAGGCTTGCAACGCCGGGTTAGGCGAGGCCCGTCTAAGAGGTAAGGCAGGTTCCTACGAAGCAGGGCAAGAGCGTGCATGCTCTGGATCTCAGGTCCTGTCGGCGCCATCTTGAAAGGCGGCCGGTGCTCGGGAAAAGTAGAATTTGTTGAGTGTCCCCTGGAGAGCCTTCAATTTTCTTGCCCTTCATGGTCTCCAGAGTTTCCCACGTCTCTTGGTGGTAAGCAGGTGTCTGTGCATGCAGTGTAGCCGCTTTATAGAGCTAGATGAAGCAGGAGCTTAGCTAACGCATGACCATACAGTTAGGCAGCCAGGCCACGCCCCTGAAAAATATAATTTTTCATTTGCACAGCCCACTGTTCCAAATATCTGTCAAATTCCAGTGGGTTTTAAATGCTCACTGCACACCTTATTAAATTCAGTGAGGGGTGTTGGGTCCGAAATGGGGTCACATGTGGGGAGTTTTTGCTGTTCTGGCACCATGGGAGGTTTGTATATGCACATGGCCCACAACTTCAATTTCAGCAAAATTCTCTCCCCAAAAGTCCAATGGCGCTCCTTCTGTTCTGAGATGTGTAGTGCGCCAGCAGAGCACTTAACGTCCACATATGGGGCGTTTTTTTAATCAGGAGAAATTGGGCTTTAAACTTTGTGGTCCATTTTCTCCTATTACCCCTTTGTGAAAAAGAAAAATTTGGGGTAACACCATCATTTTAGTGTTAAAAATCTAATTTTCCATTTTCACGTCCAACTTTAAAGCAAAGTCGTCAAACAGCTGTGAGGTGTTGAGGCTCACTATACCCCTTGTTATGTACCTTGAGGGGTGTAATTTCCCAAATAGTATGCCATGTGTTTTTTTTTTGTTTTTTTTTTGCTGTTCTGGCAAAATGCAATATGCCCCCAAAAACCATTTCTGCAAAATTCTCTTTCAAAAAGCAAAATTTTGCTCCTTCTCTTCTGAGCATTGTAATGCGCCAGCATAGGGCTGGGCGGTATGAGCAAAAACGTGTATCACAGTATTTTTTTAAGTGATGGTGGTTTTACGGTATTTAACGGTATTCCCCCCGACCCCCCCCCCCCATGTGACCTGGGTGCCTCTTCACTTCCAACACCCCCCCCCCTCACAATTAATTATCAGCTGCGCTGTCCCACATCATGTCACCCGGGTGCGCTCCTCTGCTCATCCTCTTATGAGTTGCGGGCCACAGCGCTAGAAATCTGTACTACAAATAACGTTTCCCAGGCTGCAAATATAAATGAAATAAACTTTAACTAACCTGCCTACCTTCCCCCGTTGCTCTGCTACCGTCTTCACTGTCATGCGCTGTGGTCCTCTTGCAGTTTCCTTGGGACGGGAAAGTCACAGAGCCGCCAGCCTATCATCGGCCGGGGCGGGACATCGCTGTGGCCGGTGAAAGGCCAATGGCTCTGTGACGTTCCCATCCACAGGACCGCAGCGGAGGGACCATGAGGAGGGACCACGTCGGAAGGTAAGTTAAAGTTTGTTTTGTTTATTTTTGCAGCATTATTTGTAGTACAGATTTCTAGCGCGAGCGGCCCGCAAATTGTATGAGGATGAGCAGAGGAGCGCACGCGGGTGACATGATGTGGGAACAGATTATGTGCGCTGATAATTCAGGGGGGGGGGTAAGCAGAATAGCGCTCACGAGTCAGATATGATTAGTTCCCCGATGTGGGGACAGCACGCTGCGGCGGATAATTCACTCATTCGAGGGGGGGAGGGGCCCAACCGGTATTGCAGTATGGGCAAAATTCATTTCGTGAGGGGGAAAAAAAATCGGTATTCGGTATGAACCGGTATACCTCCAGCAGAGCACTTAACGTTCCCATATGGGACGTTTTCTTAATCGGGAGAAATTGTGCTTAAGATTTTGGGGTCCATTTTCACCTATTACCCCTTGTGAAAAAGAAAAAAAATTGGGGTAACACCATGATTTTAGTGTTAAAAATCAAAGTTTCCATTTTCACGTCCAAATTCAACGCAAAGTCGTCAAACACCTCTAAGGTGTTAAGGCTCACTATATCCCTTGTTACGTTCCTTGAGGTGTGTAGTTTCCAAAATAGTATGCCATTTGTTTCTTTTTTTCTTTTCTGGCACCATGGAGGCTTCCTAAATGCAACATGGCCCCCAAAAACCATGACAGCAAAATTATTTTTAAAAAATACCACAGTTTCTCTTTCCCCCTTGAGCCATGTTGTGAGCCCGCAGAGCATTTTACATCAACATATGAGGTATTTCCATATTGGGCTACAAATTTTTTTTTGGCTGGGCTTTTTCTCCTTATACCACTTTTAACCCCTTAAGGACTTAGGACATATGAGTACGTCCTAAGTCCGGTCCCTGTCTATAACGCGGGGGCCCTGGCGGCTAGTAGCGCGCGGCCGCGATCGCTCGGCCACGCGCTATTAACCCTTCGCGGCTGCTCAGTCGGGCTGATCGGGGGTCATCGCGATAAAATTGTGATGCCCCGATCAACTTCCCGGTGAGAAGAAGGTCCCTACCTTCTTCCGTCAGCGTCCCGTCTCTGATTGATTGCTCCATGCCTGAGTTACGGGCTGGAGCAATCAACCGCCGATTACACAGCTTGTTGCCATGCAACGGCAAGGCAACAATCTGTGTATGCAATCAGCCATTGCAAGCTCATAGGTCCCTATGGGAGCTATGAGCTCGCAAAAAAAAAAAGTTAACCCTTTCAGGTATTCCCTTCTGAATTAAAATTTTAAATCACCCGACATTTCCTAGTAACAAAATAAAACAGTGTTAATGAAAATAAACATATGTGGTATCACCGCGTGCGGAAATGTCCGAATTATAAAAATATACTGCTTTTAAAACCGCACGTTCAATGGCTTACGCGCAAAAAAATTCCAAAGTCCAAAATAGTGCATTTTTGATCACTTTTTATACCACAAAAAAGTGAATAAAAAGTGATCAAAAAGTCTGATCAGAACAAAAATGCTACCGCTAGAAACTTCAGATGACGGCGCAAAAAATGAGCCCTCATAGCGCCATGAACACAGAAAAATAAAAAAGTTATAGGGCTCAGAAAATGAAAATTTTAAACGTATACATTTTCCTGCATGTATTTATGATTTTTTTCTGAAGTAATACAAAATCAAACCTATACAAGTAGGGTATCATTTTAACCATATGGACCTACAGAATAAGGAAAAGGTGTCATTTTTACTGAAAAATTTACTGCGTAGAAACGGAAGCCCCCAAAATTTTCAAAGTGACATTTTTTCTTCAAGTTTGTCGCACAAAATTTTTTTTTTCCATTTCGCCGTGGATTTTTTGGTAAAATGACTAATGAGAATTGGTGGCGCAAAAAATATGATTTTTTAAAGGCAAGGAGGAAAAAACGAAAATGCAAAAACGTAAAATCGCTCAGTCCTTAAGGGGTTAAAAATGAAAAGCATGGGGCTACAAGACCATGTTAGTGTAAAAAATGCAGATTTAGATTTTTCTCCTCCACTTTGCTGCTATTCTTGTGAAACACCTAAAGGGTTAATAAACTTTCTGAATGTAATTTTGAATGTTTTGAGGGATGTAGTTTCTATAATGGGGTCATTTATGGGGTATTTCTCACAGAATGGCCCCTCAAAACCACCTCAAACTTAACTGGTCCCTGAAAATTCAGATTTTGAAATTTTCGTGAAACTTTTGAAAATTGCTGCTATACTTTGAAGCCCTTTAATGTCTTCAAAAAGTAAAAACATGTCAACTTTCTGATGTCAACATAAAGTAGACATATTGTATGTGTGAATCAATATAAAATATATTTGGAATATCCATTTTCCTTACAAGCAAAGTTTCAAAGTTCGAAAAATGCTAAATTTTCATGAAATTTTGGGATTTTTCACCAAGAACGGATGCAAGTAACGACGAAAATTTACCACAGTGTTAAAGTAGAATATGTCATGAAAAAACATTCTCGGAATCAGAATAAACGGTAAAAGCATCCTAGAGTTATTAATGCATAAAGTGACAGTGGTCAGAATTGCAAAAAAGCGCTCAGTCCTTAAGGAGTTAAATAAATCTGTTAACGGTTTTGCTAGTTCACAGCTAATCTCTTTTAATAATTTTGGGTGTATCCAATCAGGCCCCTGTGACTGTGTCTGAACAGAAGTATTCATTAAGGCAGTCCGCTAGCCCTTTATTCTCTTCTACATACCTTCCTTTGTTTTAAATTTAGTTATACCTTGTTTTAGTTTCCTTTTTTCATTTATATAACTCAAGAATGTCTTATCCCCTTTTTTCACAGACTGAGATATGTTACGCCGAGCGCTCCGGGTCCCCGCTCCTCCCCGGAGCGCTCGCAACATCCTCGCAATTGCAGCGCCCCGGTCAGACCTGCTGACCGGGTGCGCTGCGATACCTCTCCCAGCCGGGATGCGATTCGCGATGCGGGTGGCGCCCGCTCGCGATGCGCACCCCGGCTCCCGTACCTGACTCGCTCTCCGTCGGTCCTGTCCCGGCGCGCGCGGCCCCGCTCCTTAGGGCGCGCGCGCGCCGGGTCTCTGCGATTTAAAGGGCCACTGCGCCGCTGATTGGCCCAGTTGGCTTAATTGGTCCTGGGTGACTATTTACGGCATTTTGTTTCCTCCCGCCAGGATGACTGGGCAGATCTTCTACCATGGGCCGAATTCTCATACAACTTCAGAGTCTCTGAATCTTCTGCTAAGTCCCCATTTTTCGTGGTGTACGGCCGTCACCCTCTTCCCCCCCTCCCTATTCCCTTGCCCTCTGGTTTGCCCGCTGTGGATGAAGTGACTCGTGATCTTTCCACCATATGGAAAGAGACCCAAAATTCTCTTTTACAGGCTTCATCCCGCATGAAAAGGTTTGCCGATAAGAAAAGAAGAACTCCCCCCATTTTTGCTCCCGGAGACAAGGTATGGCTCTCCGCTAAATATGTCCGCTTTCGTGTCCCCAGTTACAAACTGGGACCACGCTATCTTGGTCCTTTCAAAGTCTTGTGCCAGATTAATCCTGTCTCTTACAAACTCTTTCTTCCTCCTTCTCTTCGTATTCCCAATGCCTTCCATGTCTCTCTCCTTAAACCACTCATCATCAACCGTTTCTCTCCCAAACTTGTTTCTCCCACTCCTGTTTCCGGTTCTTCTGACATCTTCTCCGTGAAGGAGATACTGGCCTCCAAGACGGTCAGAGGAAAAAGATTTTTTTGGGTAGATTGGGAGGGCTGTGGTCCAGAAGAGAGATCCTGGGAACCTGAGGACAACATCCTAGACAAAAGTCTGGTCCTCAGGTTCTCAGGCTCCAAGAAGAGGGGGAGACCCAAGGGGGGGGTACTGTTACGCCGAGCGCTCCGGGTCCCCGCTCCGAGCGCTTGCAACATCCTCGCAATTGCAGCGCCCCGGTCAGACCTGCTGACCGGGTGCGCTGCGATACCTCTCCCAGCCGGGATGCGATTCGCGATGCGGGTGGCGCCCGCTCGCGATGTGCACCCCGGCTCCCGTACCTGACTCGCTCTCCGTCGGTCCTGTCCCGGCGCGCGCGGCCCCGCTCCTTAGGGCGCGCGCGCCGGGTCTCTGCGATTTAAAGGGCCACTGCGCCGCTGATTGGCCCAGTTGGCTTAATTAGTGTGTTCACCTGTGCACTCCCTATTTATACCTCACTTCCCCTGCACTCCCTCGCCGGATCTTGTTGCCATTGTGCCAGTGAAAGCGTCTCCTTGTGTGTTCCTAGCCAGTGTTCCAGACCTCCTGCCGTTGCCCCTGACTACGATCCTTGCTGCCTGCCCCGACCTTCTGCTACGTCCGACCTTGCTCTTGTCTACTCCCTTGTACCGCGCCTATCTTCAGCAGTCAGAGAGGTTGAGCCGTTGCTGGTGGATACGACCTGGTTGCTACCGCCGCTGCAAGACCATCCCGCTTTGCGGCGGGCTCTGGTGAATACCAGTAGCAACTTAGAACCGGTCAACCAGCACGGTCCACGCCAATCCCTCTCTGGCACAGAGGATCCACCTCCTGCCAGCCGAATCGTGACAAGATAGTTTTTCTTCTGCTTGCGCTTTAGAAGTTTGTATAACTTGCTTGGCCTCTTTCTGCCTAATCTTGTAGATTTTCCTATCTTCATTGCTCGGGGTTGTTTTATAATTACTAAATGCTAGATTTTAGTTTTTTATGATTTTGGCCACTTCTGCTGAGTACCACAGTGGTCTCTTCCTTTTTCTGCTTTTACTGACAAGTCTAATGCAGTTTTCTGTTGCCTTCAATAAGGCATCTTTTAAGTAGTTCCATTTCTCCTGGACTCCATGTGATCCGTTCCAGTATGATAGGGGGCTCATTTATGACTAATCTAATTTTCGAAAAGTCGTTTTTTTCTAAAATCTAAAACTTTTGTTTTTGTGTGGTGCGACTCCTTCACTGTTATTATATTAAACCACACTGACTGGTGATCACTAGATCCCAAGCTACAATAACATCATACACCAAATCCCCATTTGTGAATACCAAATCCAAAATGGCCTCCCTCCGGGTTGGCCCCTCAACCATTTGTTGTAGAGATAATCCCTGTAGGGAATTTAGAATATCTATACTCCTGGCAGAACTAGCTATTTTGGTTTTTCAGTTTATATCCAGAAGATTGAAGTCTCCCATAATGACAACTTCTCCTTTCATTGTCATTTTAGCTATTTCCTCAACTAATAGATCATCTAATTCTTTAACTTGGACAGGTGGTCTATATATCACACCTACACGAGTTACTGCATGATTACCAAACTGCAACGTAACCCAAACTGACTCTATGTTAACTTGTATTAGGTTAGATGTTATGCTATCTTTCACATACAGGGCCACTCCTGCCCCTTTCTTGCCTTCTCTGTCTCTTCTGAATAAAGAGTACCGTGGTTTATGACAAAAACACTACCCTGGTTCATGACAAAATCACTACTTGCTTTTCCTCAAAGGATTTTTCCGTTGTGGGTTAGCCCGTTGTGTAATCTGCAATTTACACAAAAATGTCAGGCTATGCCTGACATAGTACCCACAGCGTCCACAGTCACCGTATAATTTTATAACCCTGTAATTTTTTTTTTATTAATTGTTAGCCTTTGGATTGACTTCCAAGCAGAAGTCCAGAGAGAGGTGGTTTATGGTATCTTTAAAGCAAATAAACTAAGCAATTGTCTGAGCCTGCAAGTGTGTGACAAGTAGGTGTGAGTATAAAAGTGTGTGTGTGTGGGGGGGGGGGGCGGCTTAAAATTAAGGAACATTAAATTCAGGGAGTTTAATTGAAAATGTATGTCTGTTTGTGACTCTTAATCTTTGCAATTTCCAAAACGAAGATGACCTCCATGTTGGAAAATGCAGTCCAGTGTACATCTTGCACAATGTATGCAATCCTTGACCAGCAGTTCGAGGGTGCATATTGCTATGCGAGATGTGTGCGAGTTGGTCATTTGGAAGCCCAGATCCTGGATCTAGAGGAGCAACTGGCAATACTAAGGTACATTGACAACTTGAAGAGGAGTCTGCTTCTTACTGAGCAAGCACTCTGTGGGGTAGAGATGGGGGAGGATAGTGCGATGGAGGTGCAGGACAGTCATCCAGCTAGCTGGGTTATAGTTAGAAAAGGGGGTAGAGGGAAAAGTGTCAGGGAGGCTAGTCCTGAACTGGCACACCCCAACAAGTTTGCCCAGATGGCAGATAAGCGGGATGTTCAGAGCTAGCAGTACTGCAGCAAGACTCTGCCTCTGACTGCCAGGTGGGTGTCTGCTCCAGTAAGAAGGGAAGGAGGAGCGCAGGGAAGACCAGACAGGTACTGGTAGTGGAGGACTCTATTATTAGGGGGGACAGGATGATCTGTCACAAAGACAGGAATCGCAGAACAGTGTGTTGTCTGTCTGGTGCTCGAGTTCGGGTTGACAGATTAATTGGAGGGGCTGCAGAAGACCCAGCGGTCATGGTGCACATAGGCACTAATGACAAAGTAAGAGATAGGTTGAGTACCCTCAAGCAAGCTTAACACGAGAACCTCCACAGTAGTATTTTCTGAAATATTACTTGTATCAAGGGCCACACCAGACAGGCATCGGGAGATTAGTGAGGTAAACAAGTGGCTCAGAAGCTGGTATAAGGATGGAGGGGTTTGGGTTCATGGAGAACTGGGCCGAATTCTCTGTCAGATACAGGCTATACCGAAGGGATGTGCTGCACTTCACTGGGGAGGGTGCAGCTGTGCTTGGGGAGAAGATGGCTAGAAGGGTGGAGAAGTGTTTAAACTAGGGAATGGATGAGGAAGTCTACAACAATAAGGAAAATTATAATGTGGAGTCTATATACTGTGGCATTGAGGCAGGATTGAGGGCAATGAAAGGGTGTTTTTCCCAGTCCTTTATCCTAAGTGAGCTAGCAGAGACTCTCATCAGGTGCCTAATCAACACATAACGGCAGATATTTAAGAGTCTAGGAAGTGTATTCTGGTCATTCTCCCCAGAAGACAGCAAGTTGGCTGTGTGGGAGAGGCAGGGTCCTTGCAAGAAGCACACAGCCAGGCGCTGTGAGTGACCCACACCAGTGAAGTGGACTGTGACAACTTGTGGCAACACAGGTGAAGTGTTCGTTCTCCAGTATGAGACAGACAAGGGGTCTGAGAACAATGGGCAAGAGGCCGCAAATGCTGTGTGTGAACAATGAGTAAAAGGTAGCTGGACGCATGTTTTAACTGGCAGGCAAAAGCCCTCCAATTGATAGTCTGGGCTTGCTGTATTGTGTAGTCTGTGGCTAAACGGCCTAGGATTTTGTTTGTTCCTGTGTTATGTTTTTGTTTATCCTGCAACCTATCTAATAAAGCTGGGGAGGAGCCAAACTTGCATAAAGAATTGTTGTTTGCCTGCTGAATTAAGTAGAAACGTGTCTTGTGGCTGTGTCAAGGGCAATCCCAGAGCTAATCCCTACAATATGTATAAATATACGTAGATAAAAATAAAAATTAATTCTGATGGGTGTTTGCTATAACCACCAACTACTGTAATGGAAGAGGCAGAAGATCAATTACTGAGGCAAATAAACAATGCAGCAAATCAGAATTAGGTGGTAATAAAAGGGGACTTTAACTGTCCTGATATAAACTGGGAGAATGAGACCTGTTAAGGAAACAGGTTTCTGACTATAGCAAAAGACAATTATCTGTCCCAAATGGTGCAGGATCCGACCAGAAGGGGCATAGACTTAATATTAACCAACAGACCTGACAGGAATTAATGTACAGGTAGAAGGACACCCTGGAAATAGTGATCATAATATAATACATTATAACTTGTCCTTCAATGAGGGAAGAGCTCAAGGGGCCACAAGAACAATGTTTCATCAGCTCAGAGAAGCCCTTAACAATATAAATTGGGAGAATGTCCTCAAAAACAGGAATACTGACACTAAATGGGAAACTTTTAAAAATATTTACAATTCTTACTATATGAGGTAAATGCCTTGTGGGTAGAGGTGAGCGAATCGAAGCTGACGAACCCGAATTCGTTACGAATTTCATGAAATATTCGATTCGCAACGAATGCGAATATTGCCGTGATTCTATCGCGCAAATCGCTTCATTAAACTCCATTTACAGCGGTCCAGGCTCCACGGCATCTAAAATGGTGGATCCACATGTCAGTACATGGGGCAAGGAATTCTGGAAAGGTGGTAAGGGAAATAGGCGGGATGACCCTGAATCACATGCAGAATGCAGCCTATCAGCAGCCAGTCACCCCTGTGATGTCACAGCCCTATATATTCGGCAGCCATTTTGTGGCTCATCATATCATTATTACACTGCATACAGATAGGATGTACATCGCTGTGTGTGTTACACAGAAAAGCTCATTCCAGCAGCATTTCACATCCTAGTCAGATCAACGTTCTGGTGGACGGAGAGCAGTGTTTTTTTCACTGAAAAGGACTTTTACTGCAGGAATTAACCTCCCAGTTACTTTCTTCAGCATTGTATTACAGAGAGGGGCAGATAGCTGTGTTTTGCCTCATACATTTCTACAAGCTGCCTTTGTCTTTGTTCCACAACAAATCATCTGCTGGTTATACTAGTCTGTAGATGGTATAATACCCAGCAGTCCATTCCTAATAGTTTTTGACAGAGTGACATTTTGTGTTTAGTACACAGCTTTTTTGTGCTGCAGTACTGTTGTGTTCTGCTGGTGTTGTGCAAAAATACGTTAGTTTTTTTAAGAGTACTTTACCGCATTTTTCTGCCCTCGTAAGTGCATACCACATACCTACATATACATACCTACATACCTACATACCACATACCTACATCTACATACCTACATATAGTGTACTATTGTGTACCTGTTAATCTGTCAAGCACCTACATACTGTGAAAGTCCAGGAAAAAGTAATCACCAGCTGGTGTTTCTTTTTCTGCCCTCTTAAGTGCATACCACATACCTCCATGTAAGTGGTGCACTATTTTGTGCCTGTTATTCTGACAATGGCCTACATATTGTGAAAGGACAGCCAAAAGTAATCACTGGTGTTTTACTCAAATAATTTTTGAAGCATACGGTAGCGCATTTTTCTGCCCTCATAAGTGCATACCACAGACCTACATCTAAGTAGTGTACTATTTCTGTACCTGTTAATCTATCAAGGGCCTACATACTGTGAAAGTCCAGGCAAAAGTTCACACCTGCTGCTGTTCTAGAAAAATATTGTTTTAAGCATAGTGAAGCGTATTGTACTTCCCTCCTATACGCACTAAGTATGTCAGGCAGAGAAGTGCCCGGACGTGCCAAGAGGAGTGGAAGAGGCTTAAAATTATCACGCAGAGGTTGCAGCAGACTAGGGGCTAGTGGCAGCAGGAGTCGCAGAGAGAGGCCTGAGCTCCCGGTATCAGCTAGCGGTCGTGTCTCGACCAGCAACCCATTTGCCGTCATCGATTGGTTAACACGGTCATACCCCCAGTCAAAAGTCGGTGGGTTCCTCATCAGTTGACATGGCCCGGGAGCAGTCCCTGTCCTCCATTGCCTCTGTCCTATGCTGTTCCCTCCTCTACAGAAGTATCTTATGCTGTGGTTTCAGCTCCACTATTCAGTGAGGACGATCTAATAGAGGACAGTCAGCAGCTACTGCCCAGCCAAGTGGAGGAGACATCCGCCGCTTCCTCCGCTAGGTAGGTAAGTAGTGATGAGGAGAGTGACGTGGGAGGCGGTGTTGCAAGGGTTCAGGGTCCTGAAGCAGACACTGATGAGGAACCTGAGGAGGACATCAGTGACGTGCAGACACTTGTTGATGATGATGATGCCAATCGCAATTGGGAGCCGGGTGCAAAAGGGCCTTCATCATCATCATCAGGAGAAGAGAGTTGCAGGTTGCCCGTGAGGAAGCAGCTGAGCCAGCAAGGTGGTTGCATGGTGGCAGAAGTGGAAATTGTGGAGCCAAACGTGCCCCGGGGGAGACCACCTGCTTCCTGGAGGTAGTGTAACAGGGGTTTCTGGACACGACAGCAGTAGCAGTCAATTAGTGCAGACTGTTGGTGGGAAAATCAGCAACTCGGCGGTGTGGGAGTTTTTCATCAAGCATCCAGAGGAGGTTCACATAGCCACATGCAAGATATGTCGGCAGAAGGTGAAGTGTGGCCAGGGTCCCAATGTTGGTACCACGGCCCTGCGTCAACAAATGCTTCACCGCCATAAAGCGGCCTGGGAGAACCGTGGCTCCGATGTAATGGTCCAGCCTGCTGCATTACCCAGTGGCACTCCGCTCCGTCTTTCAGCCAGCCAAGGCTCCACCACCTCAGCCGAAGGGAGCTGTGTGTCATACCCTTCTTCTGTCGCTCCAAATGCTCCTGCTCCTCTTACTTTTAGTCAGCCATTTTGCCAGTAATCCATCGGTGAAGCCTTGTCTAAGAGACAACCGTATGCTCCCACTCATCCAATTCAGAAGTTGAATGTGCTCCTGTCCAAGTTGCTAGTGCTGCAGTCTCTCCCTTTTCAAGTGGTGGACTCTGCACCTTTCAGAGAACTGATGGCTTGTGCGAAGCCGATGTGGAGAGTGCCAAGCCGTCATTTCTTTACCAGGCAGTACCAGCCCTGCACAATTTTGTGGAAGAGAAGGTAGTCCAGTCCTTGAGCCTGTCGGTGTGTACCAAAGTGCACGGCAGCGCTGACGTCTGGAGCTGTAACTGTGGTCAGGGACAATACATGTCCTTTATGGCTCATTAGGTGAATGTGGTTCCTGCACAGCCACGACACCAACTTGGACAGGTCACGCTGCTTACTCCTCCACGCTCTCAGGCCGTTGGTCCTGTGACAGTGTGTGCCTCCGCCTCCTCATCCTCCACCATGTCCTCAGCCTCCACTGCCCAGGCAATTCTAAGTGGCCCTTCAGCATACCATATGTGCAGGGCACGGCAGTGTCACGCCATTCTTCACATGGTTCGCCTTGGCGAAAAGAGTCACATAGGGGAGAAACTGCTAAAAGTCATTCATAAAGAAATCGGAGCATGGCTTACTCAACGAATACTGGAGATGGGAACCACGGTGACTGACAACGGGAAGAACATCTTGCATGCGATGCGACTGGGAAAGTTGAACCATGCGCCCTGCATGGCACACGTGTTCAATCTGGTTGGGAGGCAGTTCCTGAAGATTTCCCTCCATTTGCAAGACATCCTAACAATGGGAAGAAAACTTTGCATGCACTTCAGCCACTCATACACTGCAAAGCACACCCTCCTTGAGCTGCAGCATCAGAACGGTATCCCCCAACATAGTCTGATTTGTGATGTTGCCACGCGTCGGATTTCCACCCTCCATATGTTGAAATGACTGTACAGAGAAAAGCCATCACCGATTTCTTGATGATCCAAGCGGATAGGGGTACTCCCCTGTGTAACTTCAATGTCAACCAGTGGCAGCTCATACGTGACACCTGCCATTTGCTCAGGTCTTTTGAGGAAGCCACATTATTAATAAGTCGCCAGGATTACGGTATGAACAACGTCATACCACTGCTTCATTTCTTACAGCACGTGTTGGAAACTATGGCTGGTCATGGCACTGGAGATGTGGCGCCTACATCTCACGGCCACATGAGCCCTGTGGGGACTGAACTGGAGGAGGAGGGGGAGGGGCACAGTGGAGCACAGTTAAGTTTCCCCAAATGGGTGTTTTTTTTCTTATAATCTGACAGGAGAGCAGGAGCAGCCAGAGGAGCTAGAGAGTTATGAGGAAGGCGAGATTGAGGACCCTCGCTACCGCCACAAAAAAGGGGCCTTTTTTACACCCACTGAGAGAAAGGATAAAATGACCTACTACAGAGGCATCCTATGTAGTCAGTTGGCTGATGCCTATCAGCGCCATCGTCCATCGGGGGCCCCCTGCGCTCACCTTCCACTGCCATGGCTGCTTGGGAGGGGTGGGGTGGCAGGAGCAGTACCAACACCATCAGCAGCAGCCTGAGTCTACAGTCGCTGATGAGTAGCTTTCTTCACCCACATAGTGAAGCAACTCATCAGCAGCAGGTACACCTGGAGCAGGACCTGAACCACCTTGACATTCCCATGCCAACACACCTTGAAGATCGGCTGGACTTCTGGGCAGCCAAACTTGATTTGTGGCCGCAACTAGCAGAGTTCGCCCTGGAAAAGCTTTTCTGCCCGGCCAATAGTATGCCGTCCGAGCGGTCGCTTAGTGCGGTGGGGGCCGTAGTCACCCCAAGGAGAACTCGTCTGTCCATGAAAAATGTGGAGAGACTTTTGTTAAGATGAATCCAGGAATTCCAACGACCAATGCCTGATGCATGAGAGTAGATTGACCATGGTGCCACACCAACACTTCACAAATATGTATAGTGCCAAACAGATTTAAGGCACTGCTCCCCAGTTACAAACATTCCTCCGCATCAGACCTTTTTTTACCCACCTTCGTCACTGGGTACTAGTATTGCCATCCGCCATACCAATATGTCATTGGGTCACTTTCAGGACTTCTGATGCTGCTGCTGCCACCTCCAGGCTGTGTCATTCAGCCACTATATGGTCTCATCTCATTCTTAAGCCAACTCCAGGCTGTGTCATTCAGCCACTATATGGTCTCCTCATGCGTCAGCCACCTCCAGGCTTTGTCATTCAGCCAATATATGGTTTATATATATAGATCTTGCAAAACTACAACTCCTAGCATGCCCACACAGCAGTTTGCTGTCTGGGCATGCTGGGATTTGTAGTTTTGCAACATCTGGAGGGCCACAGTTTGGAGATCACTGTGCAGTAGTCTCTAAACTATAGCCCTCCAGATGTTGCAACACTGCAAATCCCAGCATGCCCAAACAGCAAAAAGCTGTCTCGGCATGCTGGGAGTTGTAGTTGCGTACCTCCAGCTGTTGCATAACTACATCTCCCAGCATGCCCTTCGGCAATCAGGACATGCTGGGAGTTGTAGTTTTGCAACAGCTGGAGGCTCACTGGTTGGAAAATATTGTGTTAGGTAACCTAACCTAACTGAAGGTTTTCCAACCAGTGTGCCTCCAGCTGTTTCAAAAGTACAACAACCAGCATGCACAGTCTGTCAGTATATGCTGGGAGTTGTAGTTTCGAAACAGCTGGAGGTCCCCCCCCCCCATGTGAATGTACAGGGTACATTCGCACTGGTGGGTTTACAGTAAGTTTCCTGTTTGAAGCTTGAGCTGCAATAAATTTTTCGCCGCAGTGCAAACTCCTAGCGGCAAACTCACTGTAAACCTCTGCCAGTGCTAATGTACCCTAAAAACACTACACTACACTAACGCATAATAAAGGGTAAAAAACAACAAATACACCCCCTTACACTGTCGTCCCCCCCCGTCCCCCCCCCCTCCCAATAAAAATGAAAAACTTATTGAACGGGAGTGTTTCCAAAACGGAGCCTCCAGCTGTTACAAACTACAACTCCCAGCATTTCCGGACAGCCATTGACTGTCCAGGCATGCTGGGAGTTTAGCAACAGCTGGAGGCACCCTGTTTGGGAATCACTGGCGTAGAATACCCCTATGTCCACCCCTATGCAATCCCTAATTTAGTCCTCAAATGCGCATGGTGCTCTCTCACTTCGGAGCCCTGTCGTATTTCAAGGAAACAGTTTAGGGTCATGTATGGGGTATTTCCGTACTTGGGTGAAATTGCACTACAAATTTTGGGGGGCTTTTTCTCCTTTTACCCCTTATGAAAAGGAAAAGTTGGGGGTTACACCAGCCTGTTAGTGTAAAAAAATACATTTTTTACACCAACATGCTGGTGTTGCCCCATACTCTTTATTTTCACAAGCGGTAAAAGGAAAAACAGACCCCCCAAATTTGTAACACAATTTCTCCTGAGTACTGAAATACCCCATATGTGGGCGTAAAGTGCTCTGTGGGCACACAACATGGCTCAGAAGTGAGTGCGCACTATGTACATTTGAGGCCTAAATTGGTGATTTGCACAGGGGTGGCTGATTTTACAGCAGTTCTGACATAAATGCAAAAAAAATAAATAAATACCCACATGTGACCCCATTTTGGAAACTAAACCCCTCACGGAACTTAACAAGGGTTACAGTTAGCTTTAACACCCCACAGGTGTTTGAAGAATTTTCATTAAAGTTGGATGGGAAAATGAAAAAAAAATTTTTTTTTTACTAAAATGCTGGTGTTACCCTACATTTTTAATTTTCACAAGGGAAAATAGGAAAAAAGCCCCCCAAAATTTGTAACCCCATTTCTTCTGAGTACATACCCCATATGTGGATGTAAAGTGCTCTGCGGGCGAACTACTATGCTCAGAAGAGAAGGAGTGCCATTGGCCTTTTGAAGAAAAAATTTGTCCGGAATTGAAGGCCACGTGTGTTTCCAAAGCCCCCCGTGGTGTCAGAACAGTCGACCCTCTCACATGGGACCCCATTTTGGAAACTACACCCCTCATGTAATGTAATAAGGGGTACAGTGAGCATTTATGCCCCACAGGTGTCTGACAGATTTGTGGAACAGTGGTCCGTGAAAATGAAAAATGTAATTTTTCATTTGCACAGCCCACTGTTCCTAAGATCTGTCAAACGCCAGTGGAGTGTAAATACTCACTGTACCCCTTATTAAATTCTGTGAGGGGTGTAGTTTCCAAAATGGGGTCACATGTGGGGGGGGGTTCACTGTTCTGTTGGGTGTTAAGGCTCACTGTACCCCTTACTCTGTACCCCTCACTGTACCCCTTGTTACGTTCCTTGAGGGGTGTAGTTTCCAAAATAGAATGTGGGTTGTTTTTTTTGTTTTTTTTCCTGTTCTGGCACCATAGGGGCTTCTTAAATGTGAAATGCCGCCCAAAAACTTTTTCAGAAAAACTCACTCTCCAAAATCCCACTGTTGCTCCTTCCCTTCTGAGCCCTCTAGTGTACCCACAGAACACTTGACATACACATATGAGGTATTTCCTTACTCGAGAGAAATTGGGTTACACATTTTAGGAAGATTTCTTTCCTTTTACCCCTACATGCCAGTGTAAAAAACGAAAATTTTGAATTTTCTCCTTCAATTTGCTGCTATTCCTGAGAAACACCTAAAGGGATAACAAACCTTTTGAATATAATTTTGGATACTATGAGGGGTGCAGTTTTTATAATGGGGTAATTTATGGGGTATTTCTAATAAGAAGGCCCTTCAAATCTACTTCAAAACTGAACTGGTCCCTGAAAAATTTTGATTTAGAAAAATTTGGGGGAAAAATTTAAAATTGCTGCTATACTTTGAAGCCCTCTGATGTCTTCCAAAAGTAAAAACATGTCAACTTTATGATGCAGACATAAAGTAGACATATTGTTTATGTGAATCAATATATAATTTTTTTGAAATATTCATTTTCCTTATAACGCAGAGAGCTTCAAAGTAAAAAAATAAATGCTAAATTTCAAATTTTTTCATCATATTTGGGAATTTTTCACCAAGAAATGATGCAAGTATTGACAAAATTTTACCACTAATATAAAGTAGAATATGTCACGAAAAAAATGTCTCGGAATCAGAATGAAAGGTAAAAGCATCCGAGAGTTATTAATGCTTAAAGTGACAGTGGTCAGATGTGCAAAAAATGTCCGGGTCCTACACTGAAAATTGGCTGGGTCCTTAAGGGGTTAAAAATCTTAAATTTATATTTAAAAATCCTAAATTTCAATGCTCTCCTCATGCTTCTGCCAACTCCAGGCTGTGCCATTCAGACACTATATGGTCTCCTCATGCTTCAGCCAACTCCAAGCTGTGTCATTCAGCCAATATATGGTTTACTGATGCTGCTGGACCTGAGTCTCGGCCTAAAAAATGTTTATGGTAGCACTAGCTACCCTAAATCTTCAATTTAAATTTCAAAATTCATCTTTTATTCTTAGGGATTGTGAAGCCCTGGTGTCTACTCATGCTGCTGCCATCTCCAGGCTGTGCCATTCAGACACTATATGGTCTCCTCATTCTTCAGCCAACTCCATAATGTATCATTCAGCCAATATATGGTTTACTGATGCTGCTGGGTCTGGGCCTAAAAATTTTTTATGGTAGCACTAGCTACCCTAAATCTTCAATTTAGATTTCAAAATTCACACTGTGAAAAGGACCCGTTATATAACACCCGTTATAAAATTGCGGGCGATTGCAGGGTAAAATGGCCATTAGAAAAGCCCTAACTTACATCAGTAAATCCCATTATAGTCTATGGAATTGTTCTAATACACGTTTTAACCCATTCTCGCCCGTCATTCATAACGTACGTTATTTTGGGACGGGAGAGAGTAGCGGGAGAAATAGTGCATGCACTATTTCTCCCGCTACTATCGCCCGTCCCAAAATAACGTGCGTTATGAATGACGGGCGAGAACGGGTTAAAACGTGTATTAGAACAATCCCATAGACTATAATGGGATTTACTAACGTAAGTTAGGGCTTTTCTAATGGCCATTTTACTCCGCGATCGCCCGCAATTTTATAATGGGTGTTATATAACGGGTCCTTTTCATAGGGTGAAAGGAGCCTTAGGGATTGTGAAGCCCTGGTGTCTTCTCATGCTGCTGCCAATTCTACACTGTGCCATTCAGCCAATATATGGTTCACTGATGCTGCTGGGCTTGGGTCTGGGCCCAAAAATGTTTTATGGTAGCACTAGCTACCCTAAATGTTCAATATAAATTTCAAAATACATCTTTCATTCTTAGGGATTGTGAAGCCCTGGTGTCTACTCATGCTGCTGCCAACTCCAGGCTTTGCCATTCAGCCAATATATGGTTTACTGATGCTGCTGGGCATCTTCTCATGCTCCTGCCAATTCTACACTGTGCCATTCAGCCAATATATGGTTCACTGATGCTGCTGGGCTTGGGTCTGGGCCCAAAAATGTTTTATGGTAGCACTAGATACCCTAAATCTTCAATTTAAATTTCAAAAGTCGTCTTTTAATCTTAGGGATTGTGAAGCCCTAATGTCTCCTCATGCTGCTGCCAACTCCAGGCTAGGCTGTGCCATTCAGACACTATATGGTCTAATGCTTCAGCCACATCCAAGCTGTGTCATTCAGCTACTATATGGCCTCTTCATGCTGCCAACACCTCCACACTGTGTCATTCAGCCACTATATGGTCTCCCGATGCTGCCAACACCTCCATGCTGTGTTATTCAGCCACTATATGGTCTCCTCATGTTTCAGCCATTTCCAAGCTGTGTCATTCAGCCTCTATATGGTCTCCTCATGCTGCAACCACCTCCACGCTGTGTCATTCAGCCACTATATGGTCTCCTCATACTGAGGCCACCTCCAGGCTCTGTCATTGTGACGCTCTGCGGCAGTGATTCTGAAAGTGATGCCTGCATGTCATTCTGAATAACAGTATTATTTCACTACCCCAGCACACTTCATATGCGTGTTAGAACAAAGCAAAGTGTTCTACACCCCTATTGAGGCTCTCTGTAGTCCAGAAATAGCCATTTTTAATATAGATTTGCCGCGAATAAACTCGGATCAAACCAAATTTTTTTGAGAAATTCGCCATATCGGCAGAATCGAATTTTCCAAAAGTTCGCTCATCTCTACTTGTGGGAATACAAGGGTCAATCAGGAATATTAATAAACCAATGTGGATAAATAAAAATGTTAGAGGGAGCAATAAATTACAAAAAATTATAATAATAATTAAGCTAAACAGGACGGAAGTGAAGGATGATTAAACAGCTATAAACTAAAAATGTAAAATATACAAAGCATAAATATAAGCTGCAAAAGTAAAGACAGACTCATTGCCAAGAAAAGGGACACTAACCCCAAAATGTTCTTTAACTAAATAAATAGCAAAAAAAAGGTTAAACATGAAAGCGTTGGCCCTTTAAAAATAAATGAGGGAGAAGTTATAGACAGGGATGAGGAAAAAGTAAATAAATTAACCCCTTAAGGACGCAGCCCTTTTTTGCAATTCTGACCACTGTCACTTTATGCATTAATAACTTTAAGATGCTTTTACCGATTATTCTGATTCTGAGATTGTTTTGTTGTGACATATTCAACTTTATTTTAATGGAAATTTTTTGTTTGTTACTTGCATCTTTTTTTGGTGAAAAATTCAAAAATGTCATGAACATTTTGAAATTTTGCACTTTTTTAACTTTGAAACTCTCTGCTTATAAGGAAAATGGATATTCCAAATAAATGTTATATTGATTCACAAATACAATATGTCTACTTTATGTTGGCATCATAAAATGGACATATTTTTTATTTTTGAAAATATAGCAGCAATTGTTACAGGGACAAATGTTACTGAACTATAATTCCCAGCATGCCTGGGCAGTCTAGGCATGCTGAGAGTTGTAGTTTTGCAACATCTGGAGGGCTACCGTTTGGGCACCACTGTAATAGTGGTCTCCAAACTGTGACCCTCTAGATGTTGCAAAACTACAACTCCCAGCATGCTGAGAGTTGCAGTTTTTCAACCACTAGAAGGGCAGCAATAAATATCGCTTTACTGCCACCTTCCTTCTCCCCCCCACCGTCGCTTCCCTACCTGCACCGCTGATCTCCGCTGCTGTCACCGATGATCAGCGGTCCCCGCGGCATCTTCTCTTCAGGTATCGACCGCCATCTTCTTCCCCTGTTCTGCCCGACATCCAGGGGTGGGCAGAGCGGGGGGCTTCCATGGCAACCCCCCGTCTTCCACTGCCATTGGTCAGCATTTATTGCTGACTAATGGCAGGGGATAGGAGGAGATTGCAGCACTGCAACCTTGCTCCTATCCCTTAGGATGATCGGAGCTGTCACTGACAGCTCAGATCAACCCTATTTTCCGGGTGATCGGGTTACCAGAGACCCAATCAGCCCAGAATAGCAGAAAATCGCATGTCTGAATTGACATGCGATTTCCTGCAATTGCCGACATTGGGGGGTCTCAGGACCCCTTTCAGCAGGCATCCCAGTCTGGTCCCCGCCGCTAGCCGGGCGTATTCATAAGGACTCGGGATGCAGGGCGTATGCATACGCCCTGCGTCCTGAACAGGTAAAATGCATCCTTCTCCACTGTGTTCACAGAGGAAAATTAAAGGTCAGGTGAAATACAGTGAGATAAGATAAACTCCCCAGTACATGTCACCTGTCATCTGATGCCTACAAAAAATCTAAATAGACAAATCACCAGGTCCAGATGACATTCACCCCCATGTTCTACAGGAATTAAGTAATGTAATAGACAGACACCTATTTCTAATCTTCAAGAACAGGGACTGTTCCCCAGAACTGGCGCATAGCAAATTTGGTGTCAATAGTTAACTCCTTCATGTCCCAGCAAGTTTTGGCCTTCATGACCCAGTCTGTTTTTTCTAATCTAGAAAAGAGAAAAAAAGAGATGCGCTCCTAGTGTGGTATGTTAAGATAGGTAAGCCCCTTAAAGAAACAATTTTAGGCTTACCAGAGGACCCCTGGTGTTCGTCCCGCATGTGACATTATGCTGTTACCTACAGAAATTCTTCTGCCTTTACATACCATTTGCTAATTTGAGGAGAAGCGCTCTGGAACCAAGTCCTCATTTTATGTGTCCCATATTTTGGTTCACACATCTGGAATCTCGTTTTTTCTAATCTGACATGTCTTTAAGTGGTAATAACTTTGAACTGCTTTTACCTGGCAAAGGGATTCAGAGAGAGTTTTTTTTAAGACATATTGTACTTTATATTAGTGGTAAATTTTTTTGGCGATTTTTGTGAAGAACTCTAAAATATTGTGAAAAATTGGAAAAAAAAATGATTTCTCTATGTTTGAAACTCTTTACTTGTAAGAGAAATAGTCATGCCAAATAAATGTATTTATTAATTCACATCCACAACATGTCTACGTTATGCTGGCATCATTTTTTAAACATTCTTTAGCTTTTTTACAACATTAGAGGGCTTATATTATGAGCATTTTTTTTTATTTTCTACAAAAGCTAAAAATCAAATTTTTTGTGGGAGAACAATAAAATTTTGAATATGTGTGTGTATATATATATATTATATACATATATATTAGGGATCGACCGATATCGTTTTTTTAGGGCCGATACCGATAATCGGTGGAGGTTAGGGCCGATAGCTGATAACTTATACCGATATTCCGGTATAATTTATCGGCTATTTATCCCCCCGCGACACCACTGCAGATCATTGATTTAAAGCGGGAGCTTTAAATCAATGCACTGCAGTGGCTTTTGCGGTGCCATAGGCCGCTGCCGCCACCCGCTTCTCTCCTCCTGCCTGTCCGGGGGTGCTGAGTCCTATCACCGACAGCGCCCCCCCCCCCTCCCCACTGCTCCCCCACACCGCCGCACCGCTCCGCGCCCCCTACCGCGCTGCATCCCCCACTGCACCGCCCTTGCCCCATTGCTTCCCCCATCCCCGGTTTTATAATTACCTGTTCCCGGGGTCCACTCTACATCTGGCTCCGTTGGCGTCCTCCTGAGCTGTCACTGTGCGCACTGACAGTGACGTCACGTCGCGCACGTCACGTCACTCGTCATTGCGCACAGCGAAACGCAGGACGCAGCAGGAGCCAGAAGTACTGTGGGCCACGGGAACGGGTAATTATAAAACCGGGGATGGGGGAGGCAATGGGGCGGTACGGTGGGGGGGGGGGGTGCGACGCGGTGCGGCCGATTGGGGGGGGGGGGGGGCGATCGCGGGTCGGGGGGCGGTGCGGGGCATTATTGGCAAGGTAATTGCTGATACCGATAATGCCCAAAATCGTGATAATCGGCCGATAATATTGGCCAAACCGTTAATCGGTCGATCCCTAATATATATGTATATATACACACGACTATGTGTATGTATATATATATACATATATATATATATATACATATATATATATATATATATACATATATATATATATACACAGTGGGGATCAAATGTTTGGGCACCCCATGTAAAAATTTGTATTAATGTGCATAAAGAAGCCAAGGATAGATGGAAAAATCTCCAAAAGGCATCAAATTACAGATTAGACATTCTTATAATATTTCAACAAAAGTTAGATTTTATTTCCATCATTTACACTTTCAAAATAACAGATAACAAAAAAATGGTGTCTGCAAAAGTTTGGGCACCCTGCAGAGTTAATATCTTTGGCAAGTATCACAGCTTGTAAATGCTTTTTGTAGCCAGCCAAGAGTCTTTCGATTCTTGTTTGAGGTATCTTTACCCATTCTTCCTTAAAAAAGTCTTCCAGTTCTTTGAGATTTCTGGGCTGTCTGTCACGCACTGCTCTTTTAAGGTAAAACTATAGATTTTTTAATTATGTTGAGGTCAGGAGATTGTGACGGCCATGGCAAAACCTTCAGTTTACGCCTCTTGATGTAATCCCCCGTGGATTTCGAGGTGTGTTTAGGATCATTATCCATTTGTAGAAGCCATCCTCTCTTTAACTTCAGCTTTTTACGGATGGCATCAAGTTAGCATCCAAAATTTGCTGAAATTTTATTGAATACATTTTTCCTTCTACTCGTGAGATGTTCCCTGTGCCACTGGCTGCAATACAACCCCAAAGCATGATTGATCCACCCCCATGCTTAACAGTTGGACAGAGGTTCTTTTCATTAAATTCTGTTCCCCTTCTTCTCCAAACGTACCTTTATTCATTCCGGCCTAAAAGTTCAATTTTAACCTCATTGGTCCACAGAACTTGTTTCCAAAATGCATCAGGCTTGTCTATATATTCATTCGCAAAGTTCAAACGCTGATTTTTGTGGTGAGGACGTAGAAGAGGTTTTCTTCTGATGACTCTTCCATGAAGACCATATTTGTACAAGTATCTCTTTATAGTGGAATAGTGTACCATACCTCCAGTGTCTGCCAGATCTTTCTAGAGGGATTGTGCAGTCAAACGTGGGTTTTGAATTGTTTTTCTCACAATCCTGCAAGCTGTTCTGTCTGATATTTTCTTGGTCTTCCAGATCTTGCTTTAATTTCCACTGTTCCTGATGACTGCCATTTCTTAATTACATTCGGAACAGAGGATATTGACAACTGAAAACATTTTGCCATCTTCTTATAGCCTTCTCCAGCTTTGTGAGCGTCAACTATTTTCAGTTTCAGATTTCTAGACAACTGCTTAGAAGAACCCATGGTGCTGATTGTTGGGGCAAGGTCAGTTGAGTCTGGGCATTTAAAACCTTTGAGATTGACATCACCTGGTCTTCCCAGATGATGATTGAGAACAATCCATGAAACTGGCAGGTCTCAGCTTTGCAAAGGGGGCAGTGCATGCTATAAATTCTGCAGAGTGCCCAAACTTTAGTAGATGCCATTTTTTTGTTTTCTGTTATTTTGAAAGTGTAAATGATGGAAATAAAATCTAACTTTTGTTGATATATCATAAAAATGTCTAATCTGTAATTTGATGCCTTTTGGAGATTTTTCCATCTATCCTTGGCTTCTTTATGCACATTAATACAAATTTGTACTTTTTATTTTACTTCTGTACAACAGCTCCCCCCTAGTGTCTAGTGCACAAAACATGCAGTATCAGGTTTAGGACACTAGGGACAGCTGTTGTACAACTAAACAGCTCCTTTAAAAAAAAAAAAAAATGTGAAACTAAAGCATGTCGGCATCCCGGGTAAGGGACACCAGGGGAAGGGTGTGTCCCGATCCCCGTAATCGGGACACACATGCACAGCGCTGCTCAGGATTTTTCAATGCGCTGCCATCAGATTTGTCTAGCTTATAGGAGTGATCACTGTGGGACAAAACCCCCCTAGGTCCCGAGGCAAGATGACTGGCTATCAGTGATAGCCACCATCTTATCGGGCACGGCAAGATGCTGCAAGTAGCAGCCAGTATCTGCATGACGTACATGTACGTCATAGGTCGGGAAAACCTTCCCGGTCATGACATATATGTATGTCATGGGTCGGCAAGGTGTTTAAAAGGGGTCAAAAAGTGAGCCCAGGAATTATAGGTCTGTTATTTTAACCTCTATTGTATGTAAATAGTTTTAGGGTTTTCTTAGAGATACTATTTTGGAGTATCTTGATAAAAATAAATGTATGACTCTATATAAGCATTGGTTTATGAGGGATCGGTCATGTCAGACTCACCCGTTTAGCTTTTATGAGTAGGTGAGCTATAGACTGGACCAGGGGGAATCGCTAGATGTCGTATATCTTGATGTTTCCAAAGCATTTGATATGGTGCCACATACAGTAAAAGGTTAGTACATACAGTGAGAAGGATTGGGCTGAGGGAAAATGTGTGTAAGTGGGTAAGTAACTGGCTCAGTGATAGGAAACAGAGGGTGGTTATTAATGGTACTTATTCTGATTGGGTGACTATTACTAGTGGGGTACCATAGGGGTGTGTTTTGGGTCCTTTTCTATTTAATATTTTTATTAATGATCTTGTTGAGTAATTGTATAGTAAAGCAGCAATCTTTGCAGATGGTACTAAGCTCTGTTAAGTGGTTAGCACAATAGAAGGCAGTACACTGTTACAAATGGATCTGGATAGGCTGGAGATTTGGGCTGAGAAGTAGAAGATGAGGTTCAACACTAATAAATGTAAGGTTATGCACATGGGGAGGAAATATCCAGCCTGGGTTAATATATTAAATGGAAAAACACTGGTGATGACTGACATGGAAAAGGACTTTTTAGCAGTTGTAGTTGATAGTAAATTTACCTGTATCTTGGGGGACGTCATGGCGTAGTGCAGCTGCGCGAAGACCTCCTCCTCCCACGGGCTCACTGATCCTGGACTTGGACCTCTGGTGCCTCTCCTTGGGTCCCCTCGGGCGCTGCTGGCCTGGTGTGGGTGAACCCGACGACTCGGCAGGGTCGTGAGGATGGATCCGGGCGGGGGGAATTCGCCGATCGATGGATTTGCCCTTCGGCCAGCGGAGTCCATGTTTGTGTGGTGGATGGGGAAGTCTTGGAAGGGGGCCGTTGCCGGGCTCCTCCGGCTTCCCTCCCGAGTCCTCTCTGCTCTGTGTTCACCCCCCACCTGCCTTCCTGGGTGGTTCCGACCGGTTGGTCATTGGAGGATGTGCGCTCAGCTGATCGGTCAGGTGGACGGAAGCGGGGAGACGCGCGCTGGTGGAGAGGAGATTGGCAGCGTCCCCGCATGTCAGGCAGCCGGGCAAGCAATCTCTGATGCTCTGATCCCTCAGCGTTGGATCCATGAGTGCATATTTACTATAATAAAATGAACTGCTCTAAGGAGAGATAATGAGATATGGCAGCTCTGATGCCGTGAGCTGACACTACAGGGTACAGACACTGGACTCTTATGGATTGATTGGCATGTTTCTCCCTTTTTTTTTTTTTTGTGGCTTGGTATTCCGGAGATATTGCGACCGCCAGGTGGGGGATGGTGGGTTGTGGTGTGAGGGCTTTGGGGTCGCTCTCCCCCCCTCTTTCTACCCTCCCCCCCGTCAGGATTTCTCCTGATTTCTCTTTCTGCCCTCTAACCCCCCCCCGGAGTAGGTAAAATTGATAAATTTATGAAAGCCTCTCCAGGCTGGACTAAAACTAGAGGTAAAAAATCTTCACCCCCTAAATGTGGATTGGAGGGTACGGACTCTCGATATGCAGCCTTACAAGATGTATCTGATGGGGAGGAGGAGGCAGGAGGAGTAAGAGAGTAAGAAAAACCAAACTAGAGAGACCCCTCGAGGAAGCTCAGAGATGTAATCAATCATTGGCAGACCTTCATACACAAGTCGGCTCTCTTGTTACTGACCTCTCCATAATAAGGGAAGAGACTAAAGCTATGCTGAAGGCACTCCCAGTGGTAGAGAAAGATGTCTCGGCTCTTACAGAGGAGTCTAAATTGTTGAGGAAGGAAGTGGGTGTTAGGATTCGGCTAGCTGGATGTGGATCCTCTGTGTCAGCGAGGGATTGGCGTGGACCGTGTCGGTGGACCGGTTCTAGGGTACTACTGGTTTTCACCAGAGCCCGCCGCAAAGCGCGATGGTCTTGCTGCGGCGGTAGCAAGCAGGTCGTATCCACCAGCAACGGCTCAACCTCGCTGACTGCTGAGAAGGAGTGGGACAGAAGGACTAGGCAGAGGCAAGGTCAGAAGTAGCAGAAGGTCGGGGCAGGCGGCAAGGTTCGTAGTCAATAGCAATAGCAGAAGGTCTGGAAACACAGGCTTTGGACAACACTAAACGCTTTCTCTGGCACAAGGCAACAAGATCCGGCAAGGAAGTGCAGGGGAAATGAGGTAATATGGACAGGGAGCAGGTGGAAGCTAATTTAGACTGATTTGGCCAGGCACCAATCACTGGTGCACTGGCCCTTTAAATCTTAGAGAGCTGGCGCGCACGCGCCCTAGAGAGCGGAGCCGCGCACACCAGAACATGACAGCCGGGGACCGGGACGGGTAAGTGGCTTGGGATGCGATTCGCGAGCGGGCGTGTCCCGCTATGCGAATCGCATCCCCATCGTGAATGTCAGTGCAGCGCTCCCGGTCAGCGGATCTGACCAGGGCGCTGCAGAGAGGAGAGCGCCGCAAGCGCTCCGGGGAGGAGCAGGGACCCGGAGCGCTCGGCGTAACAGTACCCCTCCCCCTTAGGTCTCCCCCTCTTTTTGTCTCCTTGTCCCTTCAAATGAAAAGAGAACATAGGGGGCGCCTCTTGAGTCTCCTTCCGGAACAAAAAGTCCTGGGTAGCTACATCAGCGGCCGGTAAACCAGAAGAAGTGGGAATGGGGAGGGGGGGCAGAGGGTGAAGCATGTCACAGGGCAGAGTGTCACCAGGACGGGGGCTATGAGGAGGCACGGCACAGTCCTGATAGGCCTTGGGGAGACCAGGCACAGGAGGAGACACTGAGGCCCGACAGACGGGACTGGGAGGAGACGTGAGGCATTTCTTGCGGCAAGCAGGACCCCAATTCTTGATCTCCCCGGTGGTCCAGTCAAGGGTGGGAGAATGATGCTGGAGCCATGGCAGACCGAGGAGGACTTCAGAGGTGCAGTTGGGCAGGACGAAAAATTAAATTCTCTCGTGATGCAGTCCAATGCTCATAAGCAAAGGGTTCTGTGCGGTAACGCACAGTGCAGTCCAACTTCACTCCGTTGACCGAAGAAATGCAGAGCGGCTTGACGAGACGGGTCACCGGGATGCAGAAGCTATTCACCAAAGAGGCCAGAATAAAATTTCCAGAAGAACCAGAGTCCAAGAAGGCCACGGCTGAGAAGGAGGAGTTGGCAGAAGGAGAAATCTGCACGGGCACAGCGAGACGTGGAGAAGCAGACTTCGTACCAAGAGACGCCACACCCACGTGAGCTGGGTGCGTGCGTGCGTTTCCCAAACGTGGAGGACGAATAGGGCAATCCACCAAGAAATGTTCGGTACTAGCGCAGTACAGACACAAATTTTTATCCCTACGGCGAGTCCTCTCTTCATGAGTCAGGCGAGACCGATCCACTTGCATAGCCTCCTCGACGGGAGGCACAGGGGTAGATTGCAAAGGATACTGTGAGAGAGGTGCCCAAAGATCAAGGTCTTTTTCCTGGCGGAGCTCCTGGTGCCTTTCAGAAAAACGCATGTCAATGCAGGTGGCCAAATGGATAAGTTCTTGCAGGTTGGCAGGAATCTCTCGTGCGGCCAGCACATCCTTGATGTTACTGGATAGGCCTTTTTTAAAGGTCGCGCAGAGGGCCTCGTTATTCCAAGATAATTCGGAGGCGAGAGTACGAAATTGGATGGCGTACTCGCCTACTGAAGAATTACCCTGGACCAGGTTCAGCAGGGCAGTCTCGGCAGAAGAAGCTCGGGCTGGTTCCTCGAAGACACTACGGACTTCAGCGAAGAAGGACTGGACTGTGGCAGGATCATTGCGGTCCAAGAGCGGTGTGGCCCAAGACAAGGCCTTTCCAGACAGAAGACTCACTACAAACGCCACCTTAGACTGTTCTGTAGGAAATTGGTTCGACAACATCTCCATATGTAGGGAACATTGAGACAGGAAGCCACGGCAGAGTCTAGAGTCCCCATCAAATTTGTCCGGCAGGGACAAGCGGAGGCTAGGAGCAGCCACTCGCTGCGGAGGAGGTGCAGGAGCTGGCGGAGGAGATGGTTGCTGCTGTAGCAGTGGCAGAAGTTGCTGTAACGTGGCGGTCAACTGCGACAGCTGCTGTCGTTGTTGGGCAATTTGCTGCGATTTCTGGACGACCACCGTGGATAGGTCAGCGAGACTTGGCAGCGGCACCTCAGCGGGATCCATGGCCGGATCTACTGTTAGGATTCGGCTAGTTGGATGTGGATCCTCTGTGTCAGCGAGGAATTGGCGTGGACCGTGCCGGTGGACCGGTTCTAGGTTGCTAGAACCGGTCCAGAGCCCGCCGCAAAGCGGGATGGTCTTGCTGCGGCAGTAGCAACCAGGTCGGATCCACCGGCAACGGCTCAACCTCGCTGACTGCTGAGAAGGCGTGGGACAGAAGGACTAGGCAGAGGCAAGGTAAGAAGTAGCAGAAGGTCGGGGCAGGCAGCAAGGTTCGTAGTCAATAGCAATAGTAGAAGGTCTGTAAACACAGGCTTTGGACAACACTAAACGCTTTCTCTGGCACAAGGCAACAAGATCCGGCAAGGAAGTGCAGGGGAAATGAGGTAATATGGACAGGGAGCAGGTGGAAGCTAATTTAGACTGATTTGGCCAGGCACCAATCACTGGTGCACTGGCCCTTTAAATCTTAGAGAGCTGGCACGCGCGCGCCCTAGAGAGCGGAGCCGCGCGCGCCAGAACATGACAGCTGGGAACCGGGACGGGTAAGTGGCTTGGGATGCGATTCGCGAGCGGGCGCGTCCCGCTATGCGAATCGCATCCCCATCATGAATGTCAGTGCAGCGCTCCCGGTCAGCGGATCTGACCGGGGCGCTGCAGAGAGGAGAACGCCGCGAGCGCTCCGGGGAGGAGCAGGGACCCGGAGCGCTCGGCGTAACAGTGGGGGAGCTGAAGATGAAAGTTATTGATCTCGAGGATAGATCTAGAAGATCTAATGTCAGGATGGTGGGATTTCCAGAGGAGGTTGAAAATTGCGATATTAGATCTTTTTGTTCCACCTGGCTACAAGAATTGGTTGGACAGCAGGACCTCTCTCCTTTTTTTGATTTAGAACGTGTTCATCAGGTTCCAATCAAGAGACCGCCGTCTGGTTTTCCCCCAAGAACTATCATAGCTAAGTTGTTAAGTTCCAATGACCGGGACGTTATCATCCGTAAAGCTCGGGAGAAGGGACAGCTCTCCTGTAACGGAACTAAAGTTGCAATCTATCCAGACTATGCTAGGGCTGCCCAAGTCAAAAGGGCCTCTTTTAGGGATATAAAGAGGCGGCTGGCAGCAGCAAAAGTGCAATTTTCATTAATATTCCCTGCTAAGCTGCGTGTTGTGTATAAGGAAAAGGATTATTTATTTTACAGAAAGCAGTGAAGCAGAGAATTGTTTGGACCAGGAGGGGATAAAATGGAGGGGAATAAATTACTATGTAGTTTTTTTTTTTCTTTTTGGCTCCCGGGTTTTTGGATCTCCCTTAGGGGGATCAGTCTATCCGGATGTCATTAGTGAGGTATAATTCTGGGGGTGTTGAGTGGGGTAGAGGGGGAGGAGGTAGGACACAGAGGAAAGAGACCACCTAATGTTAGCGGAAGAAAGCAGAAAAAGGACCCTTGAAGACGGCGCTGCTAGCTCTGGTATGAAGGATGAAGTGAAGCCAGGGATACTGGAAAAGTCCTCAGCAGGACATTTTATTGTACAAAAATAAAAAACGGATAGGATGATGTGTTTCGGGAGGATCCCTCCCTTCCTCAGATCAGGATGACATGATATCAGCATTGACAGGTTTATATGGTCCCAAAATGGGTGCCAAAAACAAGGGGGAGGAGTCAGCAGAGTACAGGTAAAAGTACAGTATAAAGTGCAAAACATAGATACAACACGATACATATAAGAGGCATCTCTAAAAACATATATTTATGAAGTTTTAACCCCTTAACGACGCAGGACGTATATTTACGTCCTGCGCCGGCTCCCGCGATATGAAGCGGGATCGCGCCGCGATCCCGCATCATATCGCGTCGGTCCCGGCGCTCATCAACGGCCGGGACCCGCAGCTTATACCACACATCGCCGATCGTGGCGATGTGCGGTATTAACCCTTTAGAAGCGGCGATCAAAGCTGACCGCCGCTTCGAAAGTGAAAGTGAAAGTGACCCGGCTCAGTCAGGCTGTTCGGGACCGCCGCGGTGAAATCGCGGCGTCCCGAACAGCTGACCGGACACCGGGAGGGCCCTTACCTGCCTCCTCGGTGTCCGATCGACGAATGACCTATAACACTGCAAAAAAAATGTAAAAAAAAAGTGTTAATAAAGATCATTTAACCCCTTCCCTAATAAAAGTTTGAATCACCCCCCTTTTCCCATAAAAAAAATAAAACAGTGTAAAAAAAAAATTATAATAAACATATGTGGTATCGCCGCGTGCGTAAATGTCTGAACTATAAAGATATATCATTAATTAAACCGCACGGTCAATGGCGTACGCACAAAAAAATTCCAAAGTCCAAAAAAGCGTATTTTGGTCACTTTTTATACCATTAAAAAGTGATTAAAAAGTCAGATCAAAACAAAAATCATACCGATAAAAACTTCAGATCACGGCGCAAAAAATTAGTCCTCATACCGCCCTGTACATGGAAAAATAAAAAAGTTATAGGGGTCAGAAGATTACATTTTTAAACGTATACATTTTCCTGCATGTAGTTATGATTTTTTCCAGAAGTGCGACAAAATCAAACCTATATAAGTAGGGTATCATTTTAACCGTATGGACCTACAGAATAATGATAAGGTGTAATTTTTACCGAAATATGCACTGCGTAGAAACGGAAGCCCCCAAAAGTTACAAAATGGCGTTTTTTTTTTCAATTTTGTCGCACAATGATTTTTTTTCCGTTTCGTCGTGCATTTTTGGGTACAATGACTACTGTCACTGCAAAGTAGAATTGGCGACGCAAAAAATAAGCCATAATATGGATTTTTAGGTGTAAAATTTAAAGGGTTATGATTTTTAAAAGGTAAGGAGGAAAAAACGAAAGTGCAAAAACGTAAAAACCCTGAGTCCTTAAGGGGTTAATGTAAAAAGGATGCAGGGTTAGTGAGCAGGTGTGTTAATTATAAACAGCAAACTAAAATTTCCAAACCCAAAGACCTTAACTTACCTGTCAGATGTCTATGAGGGACAGTATCAAATGCTTTAGCAAAATCCAGAAACACTATATCCACAGCCATTCCTCTGTCAACGCTTCTACTCACCTCTTCATAAAAGCAAATTAGATTGGTTTGACAACTTCTATCCTTAGTAAACCCATGCTGGTTATCACTTATAATACAATTATCCCCTATGTATTCCTGGATTACATACAGAGGTGAGTAGAAGCCTTGACAGAGGAATGGCTGTGGATATAGTGTTTCTGGATTTTGCTAAAGCATTTCGTACTGTCCCTCATAGACGTCTGACAGGTAAGTTAAGGTCTTTGGGTTTGGAAATTTTAGTTTGTAACTGGATTGAACACTGGCTCATGGATCGTACCCAGAGAGTGGTGGTCAATGATTCGTACTCAGATTGGTCCCCGGTAATTAGTGGTGTACCCCAAGGTTCTGTACTGGGACCGCTGTTGTTTAATTTATTTATCAATGATATAGAGGATGGCATTAACAGCTCTGTTTCTATCTTTGCAGATGACACCAAGCTTTGTAGCACGGTACAGTCTATAGAGGAGGTATATAGGCTACAAGATGACTTGGATAGACTAAGTGTCTGGGCATCCACTTGGCAAATGAGGTTCAATGTGGATAAATGTAAAGTTATGCATCTGGGTACTAATAACCTGCATGCGTCGTATGTCTTAGGGGGGATTAAACTGGCAGAGTCACTGGTAGAGAAGGATCTGGGTGTACTTGTAGATCACAGACTACAGAATAGCATGCAATGTCAGGCTGCTGCTTCCAAAGCCAGCAGGATATTGTCATGTATCAAAAGAGGCATGGACTCGAGGGACAGGGACATAATACTCCCCCTTTATAAAGCATTGGTACGGCCTCACCTGGAATATGCTGTTCAGTTTTGGTCACCTGTCCATAAAAGGGACACTGTGGAGCTGGAAAGGGTGCAGAGACGCGCGACTAAACTAATATGGGGCATGGAACATCTTAGCTATGAGGAGCGATTAAAGGAGTTACAATTGTTTAGTCTTGGGAAGAGATGTTTAAGGGGGGATATGATAAACGTATATAAGTATATTAATGGCCCATACAAAAAATATGGAGAAAAACTGTTCCAGGTTAAACCCCCCCAAAGGACGAGGGGGCACTCCCTCCGTCTGGAGAAGAAAAAGTTTAGTCTCAAGGGGCGACACGCCTTCTTTACCATGAGAACTGTGAACTTATGGAACAGTCTACCTCAGGAACTGGATTAGATACATTCCTGGAACAAAATAACATTAATGCTTATGAAGAAATATAAAATCCCATCCCTTCCCCAATATCGCGCCACACCCCTACCCTTCAATTCCCTGGTTGAACTTGATGGACATATGTCTTTTTTCGACCATACTATGTAACTATGTAGCTGTAGAACCGCAGTGGTCCGGAAGTGGCCCACCGGGGCGTGTGAACGGAAGCTCTGTGCAGCCTCCTATGTTTGACTGCGGACGGCTAGTTGCTGAGGACGCGTTGCTAAGCAGGAGAGCCATGTGATTGGCAGTCAGCCAATCAGATGGCGAGGTGGGAGCAGTGCTCGTCCGTCCGTGCAAGCCGACTGTCAGCTCGCAGATCGCACTGACAGCGAGCGCTGGGCCAGGGTGGAAGGGAAATAAAGTGCTCAGTGAATAATTACTGAGGGAAGGAATGGTGTGAATGTGGAGAGATAAGATAAGAGAGATGGATGTGGGATGAAAGCTGGCAGAATGTGAATATCAATCATGGGGTTAGAGTGCAGGCTGGATGTCTGACAGGTGGTCAGTATTGTGTGCAAGGGACACACAGCATGTAGAGGCATAAAACACTATAGTGGGTAAATGAACCATATATTTGCGGAGTATATAGATTAGAGTGTATGGTGTATAAAATGCATGATAGCATGATGTAGAAATAGGGAAAAAGACCTTAACCCCTTCCCGACCCATGGCATACATGTATGTCATGGGTTGGCTCCCATTCTATAACGTGGGGCCACAGAGTGGCACCTCGTCATAGCTGGTCGGGCCCGGCACCTAGCAACGGCCAGGACCTGTGGCTAATAGCGCGCGCAGTGATCGCGGTGCCGCGCGCTATTAACCCTTTAGATGCGGCGTTCAAAGTTGAATGCCGCGTCTAAAGTGAAAGTAAACTAATGCCAGTTAGCTCAGGGAGCTGCTCGGGATCGCCGCGGCAAAATCGCGGCATCCCGAACAGCTTACATGACAGCCGGAGGATCCCTACCTGCCTCCATGCTGTCCGATCGCCGAATGACTGCTCAGTGCCTGAGATCCAGGCATGAGCAGTCAAGCGGCAGAATCATTGATCACTGGTTTCCTATGAGAAACCAGGGATCAATGTAAAAGATCAGTGTGTGCAGCGTTATAGGTCCCTATGGGAGCTATAACATTGCAAAAAAATAAGTGAAAAAAAAAGTGAACAAACATCATTTAACTCCTTCCCTAATAAAAGTTTGAATCACCCCCCTTTTCCTATATAAAAAACAAAACTGTGTAAATAAAAATAAACATATGTGGTATCTTCGCATGCGGGAATGTCCGAATTATAAAAATATATCATTAATTAAACGGTACGGTCAATGGCGTAAGTGCAAAAAAATTCCAAAGTCCAAAAAAGCGTATTTTTGGTCACTTTTTATATCATGAAAAAATGAATAAAAAGCGATCAAAAAGTCCAATAATAACAAAAATGGTACCGCTAAAAACTTCAGATCACGACGCAAAAAATTAGCCCTCATACCGTCCCATACGTAGAAAAATAAAAAAGTTATAGGGGTCAGAAGATGACAATTTTAAACATATAAATTTTCCTGCATGTAGTTATGATTTTTTCCAGAAGTACAATAAAAACAAACCTATATACGGTAAGTAGGGTATCATTTTAACCGTATGGACCTACAGACTAAAGAGAAAGTGTCATCTTTACCGAAAAATGTACTGCGTAGAAACGGAAGCCCCCAAAAGTTACAAAATTGTGTTTTTTCTTCAATTTTGTCGCACAATGAATTTTTTTTCCGTTTCTCTGTAGATTTTTGGGTAAAATGACTGAACTCACTACAAAGTAGAATTGTTGGCGCAAAAAATAAGCCATCATATGGATTTTTAGGGGCAAAATTGAAATAGTTATGGTAAGGAGAAAAAAACGAAAGTGCAAAAATGGAAAAACCCTGGGTCATGAAGGAGTTAATATGGGGGCTATTTACTTGGGGAAGTCAGGGTAGATAATAGAGGAGGGAGATGTCGGTGTTACATAATACGAATTAATTAACAAAAGAAATATTTAAATTAGCTCACCACACCACCTTCAAAGGTAGTGTGTCCTGCAAAACAGCTCAGGCTCCATTTAAGAAGTCTCAGAACTGATTGGGATTTATGCCAAGCCAGAACTCTCTCTTGAAGGAAAGAGGACCCATCTGCAGAGAGTTCTGGCTTGGCATAAATCCCAATCAGTTCTGAGACTTCTTAAATGGAGCCTGAGCTGTTTTGCAGGACACACTACCTTTGAAGGTGGTGTGGTGAGCTAATTTAAATATTTCTTTTGTTAATTAATTTGTATTATGTAACACCGACATCTGTCAGAGAGAGGGGGCTGGGGGATTAAAATCTCCCTTTTTTTTTCTTCTTCCCTTCCTTCTAACATCTGTCGTTAAGAGGAATAAACTGAAAATATTTTTTGGGAATGTGAGGGGTATGGCGGAGTGACATAAGAGAGTGGCTATTTTTGATAGGGTACAAAATTACCTCCCCGCAATTGTTTGTTTGGTGGAATCACATGTTACCAGGGAGAAGGAGGGGAGAATCTCCAGAAGATGGGCCCATGTGGAGCTTCACTCCTGTGCATCCAGTTATTCCGCTGGGGTCTCTGTGTATATACATAGGGCTATGCCAGTTAAGACTTTTCCAAAAAGGTTGACCAAAGGGGAAAATGTGTTTTTTTACAAGCAAAGTTTTTTTGACTTGTAATCCGAGTGTGAACATCTCAAGTGTTTTAAAACACTTTCAAGACATACACTTCTGGCATCTCACTTGATTTTCCTTTCATGTCATTGGAGTGGTTAACATACCGTGGCAAGTAGGTGATTGGCTGAGAGTACTGCAGAACAGAGAGGTGTTCTGTATTTAAACTTGCAATCCTCTCTGCCAAGTGGCTCTGTTAATGACCAAGGGCGTACCTCTACGCCCGTAGGAATTTTCTCCCTGGTACTTGAGGACCAAGGGCATACCTGTGCCCTCCCCCCCATGTAGGTGATCGCAGAAAACCACACGTGAATTCACACTTTCGATTTTCAGCTATTCCGGTAATGCGGGTCACATGTGACCCGCTGACCCGGAGATACATGGCGATCTGGGGTGTAGGATACACCCCCTATCACCCACTGTATCTATGGAGAGGTATTCGATTTAGTCACCCCGAGGATCGCTGCTATTGGCCGGACGTCCGGCCAATAGCAGCCGGCAGGGGAGGGGTTAACGGCATCCTCCTGCAGCTCCCGCTGCTGGCTGGGTTCAGTCAGCGGTCAGAGCTGCTGGAGGAAGCAAGGGACCCCCCCTCTGCAAGATCGGAGCCCCCTTAGGTCCGAAGATCCCCCTTAGAGCAGGGACAGATTAACCCCAGGGACAGGTAGGTGTTAAACATTTATAAAAGTTTAAAAAAAACTTTCCCCCCCCCTGACCCCCTAATAGTTCCCAAAGGGTCCTCTGCAGTTTTTCAGTGTGACCGGGGCCCTGTTACGGGTTCAGGGTGCTGCATTTGGCCCCCCCCCTTTTTTTTTTTGCCGCAGCACTTTCCCCCCCCCATATAACGGGATGGGATTTCTAATCACACACAGTTATATAATAGTTACACCAAGCACCCAACACTACATACACTCCTCTCCCCCCCCCCGCCACCATAGAAAAAAGGTGATGGCTCGCCAGGCATTTTCGGCAGCGGAGGTATACGCTTTTCTTGCCTCCGACTTCGAATCTGTCAGTGAGGAAGATCCTACAGTCCTGTGTCCTTCATCGTCCATCTCATTATCTAGTACTGATGATGAGTCACCTGTACAGCGGCGGCATATGGGCATGGTCAAAAAACCCAGTGTCAGGCAGTATACAAGACTATACAAGACCCCGCTTTACATTATGGTCATGACACGGAGGCGGTTCAAGGCCATTTGGAAATGCCTGCATTATGCAGATAATGCGGCATGTCCACCCCTAAGATATCCCACCAATGACCTGCTTTACAAAGTGAGGCCGCTCATCGATCACTTCGGGGCCAAATTTTTGGAGGCCTACCTACCCCTCAGGGAGCTCTCGGTCAATGAGTCTCTTATCAGTTTTAAGGGGAGACTCATTTTCCGCCAGTATATTCCCTCGAAGCGGGCGCGGTATGGCGTGAAGCTCTATAAACTTTGTGAGAGTACCTCCGGGTACACTCTCAAGTTTAGGGTGTATGAGGGACGAGATTCCCATATTAAATCCCCAGATTGTTCCCCCACTCTGGGTGTTAGCAGGAAAATCATTTGGGAGCTTGTGCACCCATTGCTGGATAAGGGTTACCAGCATCCCTCTCTTCACATTCCTTGCAACCAGATCCACGTCCGCTTGTGGGACCGTGCGGAAAAACCAGAGAGGCCTCCCTCTAAATTTGATCCAGACACCTATGCCCAAGGGTGAGTCCCATGCCCTTACCCATGAAAACCTGTTGCTGGTCATGTATAAGGATAAGAGGGATGTCCTTATGCTGACCACTATTCATAGTAACGGCAGCTCACCTGTCCCTGTGTGAGGAACCACAACACCGGTCGTCAAGCCCGATTGTATTCTGGACTACAATCGTTATATGGGGGGAGTTGATCTTTCTGATCAAGTCCTCAAGCCATACATGGCCATGCGGAAAACACGGGTATGGTACAAGAAAGTTGCGGTCTACCTGGTACAGGTTGCCATATACAACTCTTTTGTACTGTCCCAGTATGCTGGCAACACAGGGACATTCCTCCAGTTCCAAGAAGAAGTCCTAAAGGTCCTGATCTTTGGCGACCAGGAAAAAGCAGGCCGGACTTCCCAAGGAACTGAAGTAATAGGTGCCAGGATCGACCCAGGCCAACACTTTCCAGGTGAGGTCCCCCACACTGGAAAGAAGGGACGATCCCAGAAAAAATGCAGAGTGTGTAAAAGGAGGGGGATTCAGAAGGACAAAACCTATCAATGTGACACTTGCCCCAATCATCCAGGCCTCTGCATAAAAAACTGCTTCAGGGAGTACCACACTTCCATGCAGTACTAAATTTTCCCTTTTGATTTTAATTTTCCACAATTTGACCCCAATGTACCAAGTCCAGAGTACATCGCAAATTTTAACACCATAAAACCACTAAATTGCCCAAAAAATTCTTATCTAAAATTTTTTTAAAAAATGATAAGACCTCTGGGGGTATTTTTTTCTCTGGGTCATGGGTCACTGAGTCACTATCATCGGGGACTTTTTATGTTGCCTCAAATGCACAGCGCTCTTTCTCCACCTGAGCGGGGTGCGCATTTGAAGCAACAGGTTAGGGACGGCCACACACATCACATTCCCAGAATGATGATTCAGAGCATAGGGTTTGGCTATGATTCAGAGCATAGTTTTGGCTATGCTCTGGGTCATCATTCTGGGAACATAATTTGTTTTATAATTTTATGTCCCTCTGTACCCCATTTTAGTTATTTAGCCAGTTATGTACCCCATGTTCTGGCTTCAATGATCTTTACAACTTCGTAGCCTTAAACGACTTTGCCGAGCTCCATGGAGCCACTGTTCTGGCTCCATAGGAGAAAGCCAAAGCTCAAGGACCCTGACTGATCTCCTCTGAGATCGGTGTGCAAGCTGTTTACGCCCAGACATAAGGTATGTCCTTACTCCAAAGAAATGTATTTACACATTTACAATGACATTTTCTCCTTTTACCACTTGTGAAAATTTGGGGTAACCCCAGCATTTTAGTGTAAAAAAAATCTCATTTTCACTTTCAAATCCCACTTCATGAATATTTATCAAACACCTGTGGGGTGTTAAGACTCACTGTACCCCTTGTTATGTTCCTTGAGGGGTGTAGTTTACAAAATAGTATGCCATGTGTTTTTTTTTTTTTTTTTTTTGCTGTCCTGGCACCATAGGGGCTTCCTAAATGCGACATGCCCCCCCCCCCCCATTTCAGCAAAATTTGCAAATGTGACTCCTTCTCTTCTGAGGATTGTAGTGCGCCCAAAGTGCACTTGATGTCCACACATGGGATATTTCCATACTCAGAAGAGATGGGGTTACAAATTTTGGGGGGCATTTTCTACTATTACCCCTTGTAAAAATTTAACTGCATTTTATAAAAAAAAAAAATAATAAATTCATTTACATATCCAAAGTCGTCAAACACCTGTAGGGTGTTAAGCTCAACAGACCCCTTGTTACGTTCCTTGAGGAGTGTAGTTTCCAAAATAGTAGGCCATGTGTTTTTTTTTATTTTTTATTTTATTTATTTTTTGCTGTTCTGGCACCATAGGGGCTTCCTAAATGGGACATGCCCCCCAAAAACCATTTCAGCAAAATGTGCTTTCCAAAAGCCAAATGTGACTCCTTCTCTTCTGAGCATTGTAGTGCGCCCGCAGTGCACTTGACGCCCACACATGGGGTATTTTCATACTCAGAAGAGATGGGGTTACAAATTTTGGGGGGCATTTTCTACTATTACCCCTTGTAAAAATGTAAAATTTGGTGGAAAACCAGCATTTTAGGGAAAAAAAATGTACACATCCAACTTTTACGAAAAGTCGTCAAACACCTGTGGGGTGTTAAGGCTCACTATACCCCTTGTTACGTTCCTTGAGGGGTGTAGTTTCCAAAAGTGTGCCATGTGGTTATTTTTTTTTTTTTGCTTGCTGTCCTGGCACCATAGGGGCTTCCTAAATGGGACATGCCCCCCGAAACCATTTCAGCAAAATGTGCTTTCCAAAATCCAAATGTGACTCCTCTTCTGAGCATTGTACAGGGATGTGGAATTCCTATCGCCCGACGCCCGGGACTAGCAGTTTTGGGCGCCGGGCAGGTGAATTTGTCCGGCCCTTAGCCCGGCTTCGGGCAAGCAGGGCCAGACCTGACAAGTGCGGTGGCGATCTGCAGTCTGTATGGAGCGGGCTGCCGACTTATTTATATATAATATTATATATAATATATATTTATATATGCTCCATACTCTGCCGCCTCAGACAATAAAAAACTGTATCCTCGGAAGCAGAGCAGGGGAGATGAGAAGCTGTGTATGTCTTCTCTCCCCTGCTCTGCAGACGTGCGGGAGGAGATGAGGGGGCGTGGCTTCTTGCTCCCCGTGCAGACCTGCGCTCTCTGCCTTCACTCCCCCCAGCTGTAGCTTCGGAGAGCTGAGTCGAGGAGGCGCGTCTGCACGGGGAGATGCTTGCGGCGCTCTGCATTCCTGCCCGCTCCATACTCTGCAGTCCCCGGCTGTTCTCAGTAGCCGGGGGCCGCCGCTAATAGCCAGCATGCGGCGATCGCCGCGGCTGGCTATTAACCCTTTAGATCGCCGCTGTCAAAGCTGACAGCAGCGTCTAAAGGGAGATGTGAATGCTCCCTGGTGGGCTAGTGGGGTGGATCACTATAGCGCAGGGGGTGATCCTCTATAGAGGTAGCCGGAGGACTTACCTCTGCTTCCTCCTGTCCCGGCTCTGTCATTGATAGAGCCTGGCTGGACCAGGCTCTATCAATGGATCACAGAGCACACAGATTAATAGAGTTCAATAGAACTCTATTCATCTGTCTGAGGAATGTAATGATTCCTCATAAGTCTAATAAAGTGTAAAAAAAAATAAAAAAGTTTTAATAAAAGTTTGAAAGACACATTAACCTAGTGGTCTTCAAACTGTGCCCCTCCAGATGTTACAAAACTACAATTCCCAGCATGCCAGGACAGCCGTTGGCTGTCCGGGTATGCTGGGAGTTGTAGTTTTGCAACATCTGGAGGGCCACAGTTTGAAGACCGCTGCATTAACCCCTTCCATGTTAAAAGTTCAAATCACCCCCTTTTCCTACATAAAAACATGTAAACATAATAAAAATAAACATATTTGGTATCGCTTCGTGCGTAATTGTACAACCTATTAAAATATAACATTATGTATCCCGTACGGTAAATGTAAAAAAATACCAAACCACAGATTTGCAATTTTTATATAATCCCATAAAAAAAGTTAAAAAGCGATTAAAAAGTCAGATCAATGCCAAAATGGTACCGATACAAAAAACAGATTATGGCGCAAAACATGAGCTCTCATACAGCCTGGTATGCGGAAAAAAAATAAAGCTACAGGGGTTAAAAAATGGCAATTAAAAAAATTAGAAAACGTTCAGAATTAGTAAAACATGACGTAAACGATACAAATATGGTATCGCTGTAATCAGGCACCTAAAGTATAAAACTAACATGTTACCTCAACCACAAGGTAAATGGCGCAGAAAAGAAAACCACCAAATCTGCAAAATTATCTTTTACTATTTCAATTTCACTTCCCCAAATATATATATATTTTTTGGTTCAGAGAATATGCGAGGAGGAAAAAATGAGTGCATAAAAGCGAAAATTGTACGGGACAAGTGGATCGTCATGAGGGACAAGTAGATTTTGCTCCATTTTAGTCCCGTGGACAAGTAGTTTTTTATAAAATTTCCACACCCCTGATTGTAGTGCGCCCGCAGTGCACTTGGCGCCCACACATGGGGTATTTTCATACTCAGAAGAGATGGAGTTACAAATTTTGGGGGGAATTTTCTCCTATTACCCCTTGTAAAAATGTAAAATTTGGTGGATAACCGGCATTTTAGTGAAAAAAAAAATCATTTACACATCCAACTTTAACAAAAAGTCGTCAAAAACCTGTGGGGTGTTAAGGCTCAGCGGACCCCTTGTTACGTTCCTTGAGGGGTGTAGTTTCCAAAATAGTATGCCATGTGGTTTTTTTCTCGCTGTCCTGGCATCATAGGGGCTTCCTAAATGGAACATGCCCCCCAAAAATCATTTCGGAAAAACTCACTCTCCAAAATCCCATTGTCGCTCCTTCCCTTCTGAGCCCTCTACTGTGCCCGCCGAACACTTGACATACACATATGAGGTATTTGCTTACTCAAGAGAAATTGGGTTACACATATTAGGAAGAGTTCTCTCCTTTTACCCCTTGTAAAAATTAAAAAAACTGCGAGTGTAAAAAATTAAGATTTTGAATTTTCTCCTTCACTTTGCTGCTATTCCTGTTAACAAAGGGTTAACACAATTACTGAATGTCATTTTGATTACGTTGGGGGGTGCAGTTTTTATAATGGGGTCATTTGTGGGGTATTTCTAATAAGAAGGCCCTTCAAATCCACTGGTCCCTGAAAAATTCCGCTTTTGAACATTTTGTGAACAATTTGAAAATTGCTGCTGAACTTTGAAGCCCTCTGATGTCTTCCAAAAGTAAAAACATGTCAACTTTATGATGCAAACATAAAGTAGACAGATTGGGGGATATTTAGCAAAGCTTTCTATGTCCCGCATCAATATAGACCAAACTACAGAGGGTTAGTCTAGTCTATTGTGCGCCTAATTTATCAAATGGTGCACAGCTCTTGATAAATTCTGTGCACAGACTGCATGATCTATGCTTTAGTCTATATTTAAACCTGCTCCAACATGGTCTGACATTTCGGCGTACTTTCAGCCTATGCGACTTGTCGCTGAAAAGTCGCTTTTGATAAATTCAGCACCAATGCATTTTCCAATGCATTTCAGTCTAAAATAGACTAGCATGCATCATGTTCTAAAAATCCTCTAGAGCAAAAGTTGCAGAAAAGTCGCACATATTTAGACTGCGACTTTCTGTGCGACAAATTTAGACAAGAAAAACCAGTCTAAATCCTTTGATAAATCTGCCCCATTGTATTTGTGAATCAAGATATAATTTATTTGGAATATTCATTTTCCTTGCAAGCAGAGAGCTTCAAAGTTAGAAAAATGCTAAAGTTTTAATTTTTTCATCAAATTTTGGAATTTTTCACCAAGAAATGATGCAAGTATCGACGAAATTTTACCACTAACATAAAGTAGAATATGTCACGAAAAAACTTTCTCGGAATCAGAATGAAAGGTAAAAGCATCCCAGAGTTATTAATGTTTAAAGTGACAGTGGTCAGATGTGCAAAAAACGCTCTGGTCCTGCAGTGGAAATTGGCCTGGTCCTTAAGGGGTTAAAAGGCCCTTACAAGTCATGCTTCGCAGCATCACTAAAGCAGGCTAAGCTGTGTAATATCCCACACCGGACCTGAGTCTTTACTTTGAGTAAGGCGACAGATGCCATGTGGTGGAACAGGGAAAAGGCTTTAGCTTACCCTCACAATGCCCTTACCAGGTCAGTTCAGCTGCAGTTTCCTCTCACTGTATTCACCAGACGTTCAGACCGGGGGAGATTTATCAAAACCTGTCCAGAGGAAAAGTTGCTGAGTTGCCCATAGCAACCAATCAGATTGATTCTTTCATTTTTGAAAAGGCCTCTGAAAAATGAAAGAAGTGATGTGGTTGGTTGTTATGGGCAACTCAGCAACTTTTCTTCTGGACAAGTTTTGATAAATATCCCACTATTAGTGCTCGTCTCTCCAGCTCTGCCATCAAGTCTCTCTCTGAGATGGTGTGATCCTCTGTGAAACAAGTTCTTTCAGCTCCTTCTCAGCACATCCTATCATTGCTCTCTTTCTGGCTCTCTCTGGATCCGGAGCATCACCTGACCTGAGTGATGTCACAATCATGTGACTTGTCTATGTAGAAATGCTGAATCATTTCTCTAAAATGGCTACTGCTCAGTTCATTTTCTGGTTGTAGTCCACCATTTACTGGCCATTTTTAGGAACATATAAAACCCATAGGGGTTACACAGCCTTGCAGAGTGGTCCATTTACATCTGTACTTTAATGTTTGTGTTAGTGCTTAACTAATAAGCAGGTTTGTGGATTTAATAAGTTTCTTCCTTTACTGTATTTTGTGTTCTTCAGTTCTGCCAATTCCACACTTGATCTGGGACTGATGAAACATTTGAAGTTGAATAATTATAATAAAATTTTTCCTTACTTTGGCCTTTATTCTTTGCCTAGATCCATATTTTGTCAGTGCTGTGGAGTGGAAGGATCATGTTTATTTCTTCTTCAGGGAAATAGCAATGGAGTTCAACTACTTTGAGAAGGTATATTGATCTTCATATTAGCATGTTGTTCATAAATATGCACTGCCTACTCCTCTTGCCCACATTATGCAAGTCTTTATTTAACCTTTACTTAAACAAATGTACCCTAAGAAAAAAGGTCATTTCATTATAGAATGTCAAATAGTATACATACCTTAATGAATGTGAAACATCAAATTCCTTTGCCTTTATGCATAACAGCAGGCACATTCTGTTCCAGGACAACCTTTAGATCACACATAGCGTATTTTGCTGCATATTTGCTGCTACGTATTTTCCTACCCATTGAAGTTAATGGGTAGCAAAATTAGCTGCATATTTTCCTACCAATTGACATGAATGAGTAGGAAAATATGCAGCAAAATATGTTGTGTGTTACCGTACTCGTAACAGTTCAGCAAGAGGAAACAAATTCTGCTTTATTTATTTGTCTATATAGCACCAAACTATTCTTCAAGATTGTCCTGTCCCATGATTTAAGGGGGTCTTCCCCCCCCCATAAAATACACAAATGTGCGCAATATAACTTGAACCAAGGGACCCAAGAGTCAGGGGGCCTTGGCATGACTCATGAAGACTAGAGAATGCTTCCAACCCATCTCTCTCCAATCCCTTCCTAATGTTTCTCCTGACCCCTCCTGTTTTTCGTTACATTGCTTTTTTCAGTGTTTTTCTTTTCTTTTGTGATTTTCTTTAGCATTATGTGCAGTATAGGGCTACATTATCTATGTGTAGGTCATGTGGTGCCATTATGTGGGCTGAACACACTAAGTGTGTTTAGTGTGTTATTGTCAATAAGATAAACTTTTGAGTCGCCATACAGATATGTCAAGAGTTTTAACTGATTGTGGTCTCAGGGCTGAGACCCCTACCAATCTCTAGTTATAGCCTGGTAAAGCTTACTCGGTGCGTATTGCAGGAAATGGGGCACTGAGTTTGGGGGGGGGGGGGGGGGGGGGGGGGGTTGAACCTAAATACCAACTACAAGCAGGGGGATTCAGTTATTTCTCATTGCCAAGCCTGGATGCAGCAGTGATGGAAAAAAATTTATTAAACGAAATGTATATATTCTCTAACAAAATTTTTATAATTTTTTAATAAAGTGTGTGTGTGTTTTCCTTTTTTTTCTCATTTTTTTTTACATTTTTTATGTAGTACTACTACTCCCAGCATGGAACAGACTGTTCCATGATGGGAGTAGTAGTACCTGTACTATAGAAATATCGCCCCGGGTGTCAGTCCTGACACCCGATGCGATAGTCCATAATATAGCAGAGATGGAGCGGCTCTATACAGCACTCACATCTCTGCTCTGTACTCCAGGCCGGCCAGTGATATGAATAAAACATCATTCATATTTTCCACCCAGAGCTGTGATTCGCCGGATGGTTGCAGCCAACCACAGCTCTGAGGAAAATATGAATGAGTGAGTGACCGGCCTGGAGTATAATGTATACAGCCCTCCATCTCTGCTATAGACAGGAGGATCGCAGTGGGTGTCAGTAGTGATCTGTTCTTACCTGCAAGTACTACTACTCCCAACATGGAGCACACTCTGCTCCATGCTGGGAGCTGTAGTACTTGCATTAATAGACAGATCCCAGCGAGTGTAACTTCTGACACCCGCTGCGATCTGTCTATTAATGCAGGTACTTCAGCTCCCAGCATGCAGCAGAGTGTGCTCCATGTTGGGAGTAGTAGTATTTGCAGGTAAGGAAAGATCACAGCGGATGTCACTACTGACACTCGCTGTGATCCTCCTGTATAATGTATAGATGTGGCCACTCTTCTATGGTCTCCTGCGATGCCGTATATATACACCAATTCATATTTCCGACAGAGAATTGTGATTGGCTGGAACCATCTGGCCAATCACAACTCACTGCGGGAAGTATTAATATGTGTATATATACTGTGACATTCCATCTCAGGGATTAGCTCTCGGATCGTTCTGGTCACTTGCCACGGGACACATTCCTCACAATAACACAGCAGACCACAGTTCCTCATACAAGTCTGGCTCCTTGCCAGCTTTATTTCCACAGGTTGCAGGTAAAAACAAAACATAAACAGGAACAAAATAAAGTCCTAGACCGTCTGGTAACTGACTATAACTCTCAGCATGTCCTGTTTATCAACTGGTGAGCTTCCCTCATCCAGTTAAAAACCTGTGGCCTACTCTGAGCTGCTGTCGGCTGTGTAAGATATATATATAGGCGTCTGACTAGGGACCAGTTCAGGTTTGAAGTGGATTTGAAGGGTCTTCATATTAGAAATACCCCACAAATGACCCCACTATAGGGGGGCGTGGTTTGTCCGCCGTTGTGAATGGCCGCTTAAGTGCAGAGCTCCTGCAGGAACACCGTTAACTCGCGGTTAAATACCTTGCCAGCGACTCAAAACCGCTTCAGAAGGGAGTTAAACCACCATGGCGACTACCAGCAAGAAGAGAAATAACAGAGGAGACGATGACGGCCGGCTAGAGCACTTTAGCTACACCGGGCCTGCTGCATGCAAGCGCACACAAGATGGCGCCGGATGGAGAGACGGGAGAGATCCGCGAACAGAACGTAGGAACTACAAGGGATCGCAGCGCGAGCAGAACCCACAGCCTCCCCAAACCCCAGTTCTGCAGACATCAACAAAAGTAAGGCATTCCCTCACCTTTGAAGTTCCGAATCACTGGGCTTCCCCACTTTCCCCGCGTGGCAGCAAGGACCCCCGGGCGCCAGTCAGAAGAGATACTGCAGCATGTACGCCACCAGCAGCTTCGCTGCTTATAGATGGGGAGGAGGCTAACACAGTGGGTACAGATACTCCGCAGCATAGTCCCCTTAAGCAGAGACCCAGACTGCAGGACTCTCCATCAGCTCAGGAGACATCTGACCAAGCGAGGGGGGCATCCAAAACTAGCTCTGACCTTCTAGCCACCTATCAAACTACAGACACCCCAGTGTCTGATACACTGCTGAAAGATATGCTTCTAATGCTCAGAAGTTCCCTGCATCAAGACCTGCAAATTATATTACAACCTCTGACTGCCTCAGTGGAGGTGCTGGAACAGAAAGTGATGCACACAGAGACTCATATGGCTTCCTTTGCAGGGGCGCATAACGATCTATCTAAAGCACACAATGCACTGGATGACAAGGTGACCGCTCTGCAAGCCAAGCTAACCGACTCTGAGGACCGTAACAGACAAAATAATATTAAGTTCCGTGGTATCCCAGAGTCGGTCCCGGGACGCCAATTGAGGAACTATATTCAGCAGATGGCTCAACAGCTTCTCCCGGACCTAGAGGCATACGAATATTGTATCGACAGAGCACACAGGGTGCCCAATCCCAGATCTATGCCTGACGAGGTTCCAAGAGATGTACTGGCACGTTTCACGTTTTTCCAGACAAAAGACAGACTGCTCCAAGTCTCCCGCAGACAAAGTGTCCTATCACCTCCATATGAGGGAGTGAAGCTTTTTGCTGATTTGTCGGCAGCGACATTGTAGGCTAGGAGAGACTTCAACCCACTGACCAAGGCTCTACGAGATCTAGAACTACCATACAGATGGGGATTCCCGACAAAAATCCTGATCCAGAGGCAAGGCAGAATCCATGCTATTGACTCGATTGATGCGGGTTTTGAGACCCTTCAAGAGTGGGGACTGCTGGATGACCGTCTGGAGATGATACAGCAGCAAAAGGGGCCCACTAGTCAAGATGATCCAGACTGACTGTTGAGTGACCGGCTGGCCAAGCCCTCCATAGCTACATCTATGGTGTTACCTGTGGAAGGTTGCGCTCTTGTTGATTGACTACACCCGTCACCCGACAAAACGGTGCTACGAGATTGGAAAGAAGCACCGTCTGAGTTAACTCGGCCAGAGTATACATCCTTTACCTGAGAGAAAAAGTGTTACTTATTTCTTATTCATTTTTCATTTTAAGTTCTAGTACTGTTTGTTAGACAAAGCTAACCTTTATATGTATTGGACCACCTTCTCTGTCTGTACTACTGTTCTCTACCTACCTTCTCTTAATCTTGTCCTTCTCTAGCCCTTGACACCACTCTCCTCTTATTTCAGGTGTTTGCCCTGAAGTTTTGTACCATCAGGAAGTCAACATGTCCAAGTTGGATATACTCTCCCTCAATGTGAAAGGCTTAAACAGCCCGGCTAAACGTCATTTTCTGTGGGGGGAATTGGAGAGGAGGGGTGCCACAGTAGCGTGTATACAGGAGACCCACCTGTCCGCACGCAACCCACCTCAGATTAGTCATTGAAAATGTCCTACTATAGTCCACTCCACCTACTCGTCAAAAAAAAGAGGAGTGCTGATAGCTTTTAGCTCCGCGATAACAGTCCAAATTACAAAGCAGATCATTGATCCGCAGAGCAGATTTATAATTCTAAATTGTGTGGTCGATGGAGTGGAGTATACACTAGCGAGCGTATATGCTCCCAACAGACGCCAGGGCAGATTTCTTAAAAAAGTGTTTAAACTTGTTAATAGCCACCGTAAATGGGAGGTATTGATCTGTGGTGATCTTAATGTGGTAGCAAATCCAGAAATGGATCTGTTGGGTGAATCGGGAGGGCGGGTATTTTATCTGAGAGACCTAAAAGAGCATGATCTGTTTGATGCCTGGCGCCTGCAGCATGCTACGGAGAGGGATTATACGTATTACTCCCTGCTAGACATGTGCAATTCGGTTCGGCATGAATGTCTAATTTACCGAATTTTACCGTTTTCGGGCATTCGGACCGATCCGAATGCGCGAAAACATATTTTGAACAATCCCGAATAGCCACGATAATACGAATAGCAAAGTAACGAATGCATTCGTTATTTCCAGAACATATGCTGTAAATAACGAATGCATTCGTTATCCGTGAACGACTGTAAAGAATTCATTCTGATAACAAAGATAATAAAAAGGATACAGATACAGTTTGATTTTTCGGATACATTCGGTATTCGGGTACATTCGGTAAATCTTTTTATTCTTTTTTATCCTAAAAAATTTTGGAGATACCTTTTTTTATTAAAATTTCGTAGGGTACCATAAAAAAATCATAATAAAAAAGATACAGTAGTGATGGAAAAAATTGTATCTAACGAAATGTATCTTTTTTATTATGAAATGTTTATTCATTTTTAAACAGGGATCAATTTATGTGAGCGGGTAAAGCCCTAAAAATGTAGCCGACAATAATAAAAATATAGTGTGTGCGTGTTTTTCACTTTTTTAAAAAACATTTTTTAGGTAGTACTTCTACTCCCAGCATGGAACACACTCTTCCATGATGGGAGTAGTAGTTACCTGTACTAATTGACAGATCGCAGGGGTCCCTTGCGATCCTCTTGTATAATGTATAGATGCGGCGTTTGCTCTTCTATGGTCCCCTGCACTCACGTATATATACTCATATTCATATTTCCCGCAGAGCTGTGATTGGCCAGATGGTTCCAGCCAATCACAGCTCTCTGTGTGAAATAGGAATATGTGTGTATATACGGCCGTGCAGGGGACCATAGGAGAGTGGCCGCAGCATCCATACATTATACAGGAGCATCACCGCAGGTGTCAGGAGTGATACCCGCAGTGATCTCTCCTTTACTACAAGTACTACCACTCCCAACATGGAGTACACTCTGCCTCATGCTGGGAGCTGTAGTACCTGCATTAATAGACAGATCGCAGCGGGTGTCAGAAGTTACATTCGCTGCGATATGTCTATTAATGCAGGTACTACAGCTCCCAGCATGGAGCAGAGTGTGCTCCATGTTGGGAGTATTAGTACCTGCAGTAAGGGACAGATCCCAGCGGATGTCACTCCTCCTGACACCCGCTGCGATCATCCTGATTGTGAATGTCGGGATCAGCTGTTCTCAGGGCTACAGAGCCGGGAGAACAGCTGACGCTGAGCCGTAGGTATACATCGTATATCTACTGCCCAGCAAGAACTTACAGTGAGCCTGCAATGTGTATACAGTATACACATTGCTGGCTCACTTAACCCCTTGCTGAGCTGTGCGCTATGCGCAAGCCCAGCAAGGGAAGAGTTAACTTACACTGCCGGACAGTGTAGGTTAACCCTTTGGGCGGTATACACTATATACAGCTATCTATAGATAGCTGTATACAGTGTATACAGAAGACGAAGTCCAGCCTACTTCCCTCGAGTCCCGGGCAGGTCCGTGTAGCTCCGCCCCCTAGTGATGATGTCATTGGGGGGCGGAGCTACATAAGGGAACAAGGCTAGTTAATCTGAAATTCTGTTCACATTCTACGTTTTGTATAATGTGAACAGACCCTTCTGGCAGTGTCTACCCAGACAGGGAGACTCCAGCTGTTGCTAAACTACAACTCCCAGCATGCCCAGACAGCCAAAGGCTGTCTGGGCATGCTGGGAGTTGTAGTTTTGCACCAATTGGTGGCTCCCTGTTTGGGTAGACATTGCATCATGGGTGCTCTCCCCAGCGGACAGCGCCAGAAATGTCATAACCATTTTTTTTGTGTTTTTTTTCTTCTCGTTTCAGATCCGTGTATGCAGAGGATTACAGCGGATTTGATGGATTACGGCGCATTATTGTTTTTTTCCTTTAATAAAATGGTTAATGAGGGCTGTGGGGGAGTGTTTTTTTAAATAAAATAATTTTTCCAATGTGTTGTGTTTTTTTTTTTTCATAGAATTTTCAGGGTTAGTAGTGGAAGCTGTCTTATTGACGGAATCCATTACTAGCCCAGGGCTTAGCGCTAGCCCCAAAAACAGCTGGTAACGTCAGGCTGTTGCTGTTTGGTTGGTATTGTGCTGAGAATGAAAATACGGGGAACCCTATGCGTTTTATTTTTTTATTTTTTTTATTTAAATAAAAAAAAAAAACGCATAGGGTTTCATTCATTCTCAGCACAATACCAACCAAACAGCAACAGCCTGACGTTACCAGGGTGGGCGAGGACCATTGTTACTGGCCCTCCCCAGCCTAAATAACGCCAGTCTGTTACCGCCTAGGCCCAGGAGCGCCATTTTTGACGCTCCGGGCCTGTTGGTACCGGCTCTTCCCGGCACCCCTGTGGCGGTGGGTACCGGGGTAATAATTGGGGGTTAGCGCTAGATGTTTTTGGGGCTAGCACTAAGCCCTGGCCTAGTAATGGATTCCGTCAATAATACAGCTTCCACTACTAACCCTGAAAATTCAATAAAAAATAAAAAAAACACAACACATTGGAAAAATTATTTTATTTAAAAAAACACTCCCCCACAGCCCTCGTTAACCATTTTATTAAAAAAAAAAAAAATCCGCCGTAATCCATCGAATCCGCAGTAATCCTCTGCATACACGGATCTGAAACGAGAAGAAAAAAAACACAAAAAATTGGTTATGACATTTTTGGCGCTGTCCGCTGGGGAGAGCAGCCATGATGCAATGTCTACAGAAACAGGGAGCCACCAATTGGTGCAAAACTACAACTCCCAGCATGCCCAGACAGCCTTTGGCAGTATGGGCATGCTGGGAGTTGTAGTTTAGCAACAGCTGGTGTCTCCCTGTCTGGGTAGACACTGCCAGAAGGGTCTGTTCACATTATATAAAACGTACAATGTGAACAGAGTTTAAGATTAACTAGCCTTGTTCCCTTCTGTAGCTCCGCCCCTAATGGCGTCATCACTAGGGGGAGGAGCTACACGGACCTGCCCGGGACTCGAGGGAAGTAAGCTGGACTTCGTCTTCTGTATACACTGTATACAGCTATCTATAGATAGCTGTATATAGTGTATACCACCCAAATGGTTAACCTACACTGTCCAGCAGTGTAAGTTAAATCTTTCCTTGCTGGGCTTGCGCATAGCGCACAGCTCAGCAAGGGGTTAAGTGAGCCAGCAATGTGTATACTGTATACACATTACAGGCTCACTGTAAGTTCTTGCTGGGCAGTAGATATACGATGTATACCTAGGGCTCAGCGTCAGCTGTTCTCCCGGCTCTGTAGCCCTGAGAACAGCTGATCCCGACATTCACATAAGGACGATCGCAGCGGGTGTCAGGAGAAGTGACATCCCTGGGATCTGTCCCTTACTGCAGGTACTAATACTCCCAACATGGAGCACACTCTGCTCCATGCTGGGAGCTGTAGTACCTGCATTAATAGGCATATCGCAGCGAGTGTAACTTCTGACACCCGCTGCGATCTGTCTATTAATGCAGGTACTACAGCTCCCAGCATGAGGCAGAGTGTACTCCATGTTGGGAGTAGTAGTACTTGTAGTAAAGGAGAGATCACTGCGGGTATCACTCCTGACACCCGCTGTGATGCTCCTGTATAATGTATGGATGCGGCGGCCGCTCTCCTATGGTCCCCTGCACGGCCATACATATACATATTCTTATTTCTCACAGAGAGCTGTGATTGGCTGGAACCATCTGGCCAATCACAGCTCTGCAGGAAATATGAATATGTGTATATATATGTGAGTGCAGGGGACCATAGAAGAGTGGCCGCCGCATCTATAAATTATACAAGAGGATCGCAAGGGACCCCTGCGATCTGTCAATTAGTACAGGTAACTACTACTCCCATCATGGAAGAGTGTGTTCCATGCTGGGTGTAGTAGTACTACCTAAAAAATGTTTTTAAAAAAAGTGAAAAACATGCACACTCTATATTTTTACTATTGTCGGCTACATTTTTAGGGCTTTACCCGCTCACATAAATTGATCCCTGTTTAAAAATGAATAAACATTTCATAATAAAAAAAGATACATTTCGTTAGATAAAATTTTTTCCATCACTACTGTATCTTTTTTATTATGATTTTTTATGGTACCCTACGAAATTTTTATAAAAAAGGTATCTCCATAATATTTTAGGATCGCTAAAGTCCCAAAAAAATGAAAAATTTACCGAATGTACCCGAATACCGAATGTATCCGAAAAAAAATAAATAAAAAAAAAATCGACCCGAATACCCGAATACCTAATGTATCCGGAAAATCTAAACCGAAAATATTGCCAAACCGAAATTTTTTTCCAAAACGAAAAAACAAAACGAAATTAAACGAAAATTTTTCTAGTGCACAAGTCTACTCCCCGCGCTTCAGGTCATACTCGCGGATAGATTATATTCTTACGAGCAGAGGATTATTGAACAGGATGGAACAAACAATGATTGGCGAGATTACATGGAGTGACCATGCCCCAGTGGTGCTCACTCTTTCCGCTAAGGCACCTCAAAATAGTGACTTTGTGTGGCGTTCCAACACACACATAATTGCTCACGATCAACACTCCCAGAGAATCGAACTTGCGCTAGCTGATTACTTTAAACTTAAGGACACCACTGATATCAACCCGGTAACTCTATGGCTAGCACACAAAGCAGTGATTGGAGGAGAATTCATAAAAGTAGGGACAATTCTTAAGAAACAGAGGACGGAACAAATTAATAACTCCATCTCCCGCATAGCTGCTTTAGAAGCAATCCATAAAGCAGAGGTGTCCCCAGATGACCCCCAAGAACTTATGAGAGAAAGGCTTTACCTTAGACAACTCCATTTGTACCAATCAGAGAAAACTTTTAAGCGAAAGAGAATAAAATATTACACGCAAGATAATAGGCCGGGCTCCCTGTTAGCGCGAAAACTTAAACCGACAGGAATTAAACAAAAAATCTCCGAACTCTGACACCCCTTCACGGGTAAATTAGCGTTATCCCCTAAAGAAATCGCTAACTCTTTTAGAGACTACTATGCAGCCCTTTACAATTTACAAAAGGATAGTGGGACGAAACAACCACACTCGACAGACATAGCCAATTTCTTCTCCACTTTGAAACTGCCCAAAATGACAGAAGAAGACTTAGCAGGACTAAATGCTCCGATCACACAACAAGAAATAGGCAAAGCTATAGACACATTACCCGCACATAAGTCCCCTGGCCCTGACGGGCTGCCAAATGAATATTTTAAAAGATATGTGCAGATCCTGTCCCCTTATCTAACAACAGTGTTAGAAGGCGCAAGAGTATCTGGTTCACTCCCACGAGAAATGCTTATGGCACTTATAACAACTATCCCGAAACCTGGTAAGGCTACTGATAATACTGCAAGTTACAGACCAATCTCGCTTTTGAATAGCGATGCGAAAATATATGCAAAAATATTAGCGACTAGACTGTCCCCAATCATCCCTAGACTGCTACATCAGGACCAAGTAGGTTTTGTGAACGGACGACAGGCCCCTGACAACACTAGACGAGTTCTTTCTCTACTTCAACACTGTGAACATCGCCATCTATCTTCTGTTTTTCTTACTTTGGACGCAGAAAAAGCCTTTGACAGGGTGAACTGGCAGTATGCATTTGCAGCATTGGAAGCGTTTGGATTCTCAAAATCAGTGATAACGGCAATAAGGGCTCTACTCGAACCCGGCAGCCATGGTATTCACCAATGGAGCGTTATCTGACCAGTTCACCCTGTCAAATGGAACCAGACAGGGCTGCCCTTTTTCCCCTCTATTTTTTACCCTATCTATCGAACCTTTAGCCCAGGCCATTAGACAAAATGGGGACATTAAGGGAGTGATGGTGGGCGACAATGACTACACACTAGCTTTATTTGCTGATGACATCATACTGACACTGACAGACGTTGACAAGTCATTACCGGCTCTCCTCCAAACGATACAGCAATTCAGTGACGTTTCCTACTATAGGCTGAATTCTACAAAATCGCAGGCCCTTCCTATCTCCATTACTCCGGACTCTTTGTCCTCATTTCGCACTACTTACCAATTGGACTGGCAGACAACCTCGGTAACTTACCTGGGAGTTAAAGTGACATATCCCTCTACCAAAATGTTCCAAGAGAACTTTCTACCCCTACTGAAGACGATGATTAATGATATGCAGGCATATGCAAAAACCTTTATCTCATGGTTTGGTCGCATAGCGGCATTTAAAATGATGCTACTTCCCAAATTGTTATATTTATATCGTACAATCCCAATTTTATTGCCTAGATCGTTTTATGCAGAACTTAATCGACAGCTAAGTACTAGTGTTGAGCGGCATAGGCCATATTCGAATTCGCGAATATTCGCGAATATATGGACGAATATTCGTCATATATTCGCGAATATTGGCATATTCGTTATATTCTCGTTTTATTTTCGCATACGCGAAAATTCGCGTATGCGAAAATTAACATATGTGAAAATTAGCATATGCGAAATTAGCATACGCGCAAATTCGCATATGCGAAAATTAGCATATGCGAATTTTCGCGCGCCAGTCTCACACAGTAGTATTAGAACCTTCTTTACACCACACAAGCTGGAAGCAGAGAGGGATGATCACTGTGATATGTATTGTGAAGAAAAAAACAAAAAAAAAACGAATATTCGTAATTACGAATATATAGCGCTATATTCGCGAAATTCGCGAATTCGCGAATATGCGATATTCGCGAATAATATTCGAATTGCGAATATTCGCGAGCAACACTACTAAGTACTTTTATATGGGGAGAGAAAAGACCAAGAGTTTCTAGGTCAGTGATGACCCAACATAAACTCAGAGGAGGGATGGGACTTCCCCACCTTGAGGACTATCATAAAGCAAGTATTTTGGATCAGACGGCACACTGGTGGCGCGGCTCTAGAGACAAATTATGGATAAAATTGGAAACAGATATAGCAGGCCCATTGTCACTGTGCTCCCGACTTATTTTACAAACTCAAAAGATCTCTCCAACTAGGTCCTACCTGACCTCCATAGCTACTACGGATAAAATATGGCAACAAGCATTGCGACTGGGTCTGCCTATGGTTAGATGCCGTTTAAAAAGCATCCCCTTAGATTATTTAGAACATGCAATCCCTGTTATGGACTTGCAGACGTGGAGGGAGAGGGGAGTGATGTCAGCTGGAGATCTGGTGGACTCTACAGGCTCAGTACACTTTCCAACATTACGGAGTAAATATGATCTACCGAATATTGAATTTTACAAGGGGCTGCAATTGCGCAGTTTATTGACAGACAATTACCAACAGCGACATCAGATCCCCTCTGCCTTCTTGCTTTATTTCAATCACGTTACCTCAACAAGGGGGGGTATATGCTTTTTTTTTACAACCTTCTCTCAAATAGACAGCAACCCCAAAAATTTAGATACATGACTAAATGGGAAGAAACAGTAGGAGAGCAGATTCCGCTGAATCAGTGGTATGCGGCATTTAAAAACATACGAGAGATATTCAGATCCACCAACCACCAGGAAGTTGTTGCAAAGACAATTTTTGGATGGTATTACACCCCCTCCAGGCTACATCACATAGATCCTAATTGTTCCAATCTTTGTTGGAGGGGATGTGAAGGGGTGGGTACACTGATACATTTGCTCTGGGAGTGTCCACTCTTAGCCCCATTATGGACAGGTGTACACATGCTTATTCAAGGACTGCATCCCCCTAGTCCTCCACTGGACCCAAAAAACACATTACTCTTCCTTAGACTACAAGAATTCCCTCAGAGGATAAGGTTCCCGGTGGCACATCTGTTCATGACCACCCAGGCGCTTATAGCCAAAAGATGGAGGACCACAACTCCCCCATCACTATGTGAAGTAATGGTGAATCTCACTTCTGAGTATGAAAAAACGTTTGCGCTGGCTCAAAACACATTTGGAGTGTTCATGGACAGATGGGAGGCCTGGCTACATAGCCCGCATTGCCCCCTGAGATGCTGAGGGAAACTTGGAAATGGAGCTAGTTACTGACGAGGGGAGACGTGGGTTCTGGTTCTAATATTATGTTCTACTTCAACCCGTCTTGATGCTCATTTTCCCTTATTCTTCTTCTCTATTTTCCGTTTCTGTTTCATAAATCTGGGAGTGGTCAACAGTAGGCATGGCATGGAGCCGTAAAATCAGATAGCTATCTGAAAGCGATAATGGCAGAGGACCTCACTTATGCCCCAAAAGTGATTCTACTACGCCTTTCCTTTCTCTTGGACAACTTTTGTCCCACAGTCTCTGAAGTCCTTGACTTTTTTCTTCCGGACTTTTACCAGCCATCATCATCATCATCAACAACAGGTCCCATCGACACCTGGCACTCTTCTTCTCCCACCACGTTGGCAACTCTGGAGACTCTCGCTAAACACTCCCGTCGGACAGGCAATCCCTTGGACGGTAAGTTCGTTGCCCCTAGCAGCAACTTCAATGGCTCTTGGCACCAGCAAATCCGGGTGATTCCCAAACAGTTCCTCTGAACTGTCTGTCGGCTTCTTGGCAGACTTTTCTTTTGTCTTGTCACAGTCTCTCCATGGTCTAGCAAAAACTACTAGGGCTCCTGGGTCTGCAACAATATCTGGTCCAGCGGTTCTACCTTCCTGGTTACGACCTCTCTCTGGTTCAGACACCACATCTTCTTCACTTAGGACTCTGTCTGTGACGGTAAGCGCAGCCCTCAGCTCCACCGGTACTCTTTTCCGGAGTTTTGGTTTTTCCACAGCCATCTCCGTAGCTTCTATTCCAGTCACTTCTTTAACTTCACGATAAAAACAAGCAATCTCCAGGTAGCAGAGCGGGATCAATGGAAGCGCTGAGACCAGATAAGAAGTTAAAAGGATTTATTTCCCATGATGCAACGCGTTTCACAGTCACCCGCTTCCTGCCTGAGGAAGCGGGTGACCGTGAAACGCGTTGCATTATGGGAAATAAATTCTTTTAACTTCTTATCTGGTCTCAGCGCTTCCATTGATCCCGCTCTGCTATCTGGAGATTGCTTGTTTTTATTGTGATTTTATTTCAGCGGGACGTAGCTGCAGAGACCCTTTGATGATACGCCCTGTTCCATTGTTGCATCCGTTTGTGCTTTTTTATTTCACTTCTTTAACTTGACTCGCAGACTGTTCTTCAGCTCCCCTAGTGGTCTGGCACACTCCCACCTGAGATCTACCTTGGGTCTGCTCACACTCCCCGTCCTCAGCCTCTGCTGAGTTACTGTCCCCTGCTATGTGGGGAAAATCAAGTGTTGTGAGCCTATCAGTGTTCCTGCTCTAGTTACCTGACTATCTTCCCACAACTGCTGAAAAAACGAAAAATCCTTCCCCAGCACTACTTCATACTCTAAGGTAGGCTCTATTGCAACCTTGTGACTTATGGTACCATAGGGAGTAGAAATACACACATTAACTGTTTTATAACCCCAAATACCGACGTGTATAGACATTACATCAGGGTCCGGCTTTCTGCAGCTGGTTTACCAGACTTTACCAGACTTATTACACATTTTGGATCTAACAAAACCATCATCTTTTTACCTTCTATTTCCAGCTCACACAGGTTTTCTGTTGTCCTGCGAGAGGTGGCAACAGTACTCTTTACATCAGAACACATTAACATAAGTGTTTCAAGAAAAACATTATCAGCCTGCATGGGTTCACAATATACAGCACCATTCACAAAGTCCAGTAGAGACCCCCCAGTCCTCACTACTTCCGGAACCTTTGGGTGCGAACTCTCAGGTGCACTCTCGGCATCCCACAGCTGCCATAAATACGGAAAGTGTCTGCCCAGTACAATTTCAACTGTAAGTTCCGTACATACCTCTATCATATGGCTTACTGTCCAAAAACATGTATCAAAGGTAATTTGAACAGTCTTACCGGGCTCCGGGAGGGAGTTCACAAAAGGAATTATTTCCGGCATTATCTGAGACACAGTCTTACGTCCATCCAAGTCCACCCACAGTGGGATTCCGCCCACCAACACCTCACGGGTCCTGGCTTCACCCTGGCGACCACCGGTTGTGGCCCATGTTGGTTGCCCCCAGCAACGGCCTGAGGATGTCGTCCTTTTTCCAGAAAAAAAAATCTGCCCCTAGCAACGCTCCTCCACAGACACCATCCTGTGCTTGAACTCCTCTGCTGGGCTCATCCGTCTTGCAATCTTGCAGGGGGTTGCTCCTAGCAATGGCTCCTCTCCAACTCGCCCGTTGGTTGCCCTTGGCAATGGGTTGCCCTTGGCAACGTGATGTCCTTATCAACGTGTGACATTCCATCTCAGGGATTAGCTCTCAGATCGACCTGGTCACTTGCCACGGGACACTTTCCTCACAATAACACAGCAGATCACAGTTTCTCATACAAGTCTGGCTCCTTGCCAGCTTCATTTCCACAGGTTGCAGGTAAAAACAAAACAGAAACAGGAACAAAATAAAGTCCTAGACCGTCTGGTCACTGACTATAACTCTCAGCATGCCCTGTCTATCAACTGGTGAGCTTCCCTCATCCAGTTAAAAACCTGTGCCACCTGCAACCTGTTTTACTACCAGTTCACACCCAAACTTAGACCACGCCTTCTGCGTGTTACCTAATCAGGGCCCGTGTGTCTCCCCCTCTAACAGCCAGCATACTGTTTCCAAGGGAGAGCACAGATTAGACTGAGTCTCCATACACCTCCCTTCCCTACTGCCTCATTAATTAAGAAGCAGGTGAGAGATTCTTCAGGGTGAGCCAAGGAAATACACCCTTTCCTTGCCACCTTATTACAATACGTAAGTGCAGGGGACCATAGAAGAGCAGCCGCCTGCAGGATCGCAACGGGCGATCTGTTAATTAGTACAGGTACTACCACTCCCATCATGGAACAGTGTGTTCCATACTGGGAGTAGTACTACCTAAAAAAATGTTAAAAATTAAGAAAAAAAGTGAAAAACACACACACACTAAATTTTTATTATTATCGGCTAAATTTTTAGGTCCCCGCCCGCCCACATAAATTGATTGCTGTTTAAAAAGTAATAAAAATGTTGTTATAAAAAAGATACATTTCGTTAGATACAATTATTTCCTTCACTACTTTATCTTTTTTTTTTTTAATGGTACCCTACGAAATTTTATTAAAAAAGGTATCTCCATCAATTTTTGGATCTCTAAAGTACTAAAAAATCGCCAGTGGCTCAACATGCTGCGATTACCAACTATCTGTATAATGCCAAAAAAGAGTGAAAAAACGCCAAAAAGATTTTAAAAACGCCAAATTGAAAAACGCCAAGTGGAATAAGAATTTTGCGTTTTCTCATTGATTTACAACTAACATCTGGCCGTAGCGTTTTTTGGACGAAAAAACGCCATGCGGCATAATTGGCGTTAGCATAATTGGCGTTATTCTTGGCATTTTCCCTCCCAAAAAAACTTAGCCTTACTCCTGACCCCCAGCACAGCTGCCCTGGATGAAGGAAGAAGCCATAGGAGGATCATGTCTGTATCACATTCACAGAAGTGAATGTGCAATTACAGTGCATAGTGAAAGTATTCGGAACTTTTCAACCTTTTGCCACATTTCAGGCTTCAAACATAAAGATATAAAACTGTACATTTTTTGTAAATCAACAACAAGTGGGACACAATCATGAAGTGGAATGAAATTTATTGGATATTTCAAACTTTGTTAACAAATAAAAAACTGAAAAATTGGGCGTGCAAAATTATTCAGCCCCTTTACTTTCAGTGCAGCAAACTCTCTCAAGAAGTTCAGTTAGGATCTCTGAATGATCCAATGTTGACCTAAATGACTAATGATGATAAATATCGAGACTCCTCTCCATGTTGTTAATGCTTCTCATTGTTGCCAGTCGCCCCTCTAGATGCAGGATCTGGGCTTCCAAACGGACAACTAGCACACATCTCGCACAACAATATGCACCCTCAAACTGTTGTTCAAGGATTGCATACATTGAACAGGATGTACATTGGACTGCATTTTCCAACATGGAGGCCATCTAGTTATGGGGATAGGCCATCTAGTTATGGAGTTGAACTTGATGAACATATGTCTTTTTTCGACCGTACTAACTATGAAATAGAATCCACCTGTGTGTAATCAATCTTCGTATAAATGCACCTGCACTGTGATAGTCTCAGAGGTCAGTTTAAAGCGCAGAGAGCATCATGAAGAATAAGGAACACACCAGGCAGGGCCGAGATACTGTTGTGGAGAAGTTTAAAGCCGGATTTGGATACAAAAAGCTTTCCCAAAAAGATTCCCCTAGCTTTAACCATCCCAAGGAGCACTGTGCAAGCGATAATATTGAAATGGAAGGAGTATCAGACCACTGCAAATCTACGAAGACCTGGCCGTCCCTCTAAACGTTCAGCTCATACAAGGAGAAGACTGATCAGAGATGCAGCCAAGAGGCCCATGATCACTCTGGATGAACTGCAGAGATCTACAGCTGAGGTGGGAGACTCTGTCCATAGGACAACAATCAGTCGTATACTGCACAAATCTGGCCTTTATGGAAGAATGGCAAGAAGAAAACCATTTCTTAAAGATATCCATAAAAAGTGTCATTTAAAGTTTGCCACAAGCCACGTGGGAGACACACCAAACATGTGGAAGAAGGTGCTCTGGTCAGATGAAACCAAAATCGAACTTTTTTGCAACAATGCAAAATGTTATGTTTGGCGTAAAAGCAACACAGCTCATCACCCTGAACACACCATCCCCACTGTCAAACATGATGATGGCAGCATGGTGCTTTTCTTCAGCAGGGACAGGGAAGATGGTTAAAATTGATGGGAAGATGGATGGAGCCAAATACAGGACCATTCTGGAAAAAAAGCTGATGGAGTCTGCAAAAGACCTGAGACTGGGAGTTATGTCTTCCAACAAAACAATGATCCAAAACATAAAACAAAATCTACAATGGAATGGTTCACAAATAAACATATCCAGGTGTTAGAATGGCCAAGTCAAAGTCCAGACCTGAATCCAATCAAGGATCTGTGGAAAGAACTGAAAACTGTTTGCTGTTCACAAACGCTCTCCATCCAACCTCACTGAGCTCGAGCTGTTTTGCAAGGAGGAATGGGCAAAAATTTCAGTCTCTCGATGTGCAAAACTGATAGAGACATACCCCAAGCAACTTACCGAGACATACCCCAAGACATACCCTCATGCTTCTGCCACCTCCAGACTGCAGCGAAAGGTGGCACGACAAATTCAGGGGGACTGAATAATTTTGCACGCCCAATTTTTCAGTTTTTTATTTGTTAAAAAAGTTTGAAATATCCAATAAATTTCGTTCCACTTCATGATTGTGTCCCATTTGTTGATTCTTTACAAAAAATTAGTTTTATATCTTTATGTTTGAAGCCTGAAATGTGACAAAAGGTCAAAAAGTTCAAGGGGGCCGAATACTTTCACTATGCACTGTAATACTTACTTGTGCTCACTAACACTTTTACAAAAGAGACAGTTTTCTTCTGCCTACCTGTCTTAGCGACTATTCTGATCCTGCCACCCGCCTGATGCCACACATCTGAGGCCATGTTTTCCTTTTTTCACCCACCTTCATCACCGGGTACTGGTATTGCCACCCACCGCACCACTCTGTCACCGGGTCACTTTCAGGACTCCAGATGCTGCTGCCACCTCCAGGCTGTCTCATCATGCCACCATATGTTCTCCTCATGCTGATGCCACCTCCAGGCTGTCTCATTCTGCCACCATATGTTCTCCTCATGCTGATGCTAGCTCCAAGCTTTGTCATACTGCCACTATATGTTTTCTTCATGCTGCTGCCATCTCCTGACTCTGTCATTCAGCCACTATATGGTCTCCTCATGCTTCTGCCACCTCCAGACTGTCATTCAGCAACTATTTGTTCTCCTCATGCTGCCACATCCTCCAGGCTGTCATTCAGCCACTATATTCTGCTGCCAACTCCAGGCTGTTACGGGTCACGGCAGGTGGTGGATCCTCTGGGCCTGTAACACAGGTAGGTAAGGTAGAAAAGAATAGGTACACGTTAACAGAGACAAAGAACTTTCACTATGGCAATAGGAAGCCAAAGATCCGGCAGGGCACCAAGGGAGAAGCTGATATTTAAGGACTCCCCGGAGCGCTCGTGGCGTCCCTCTGTATGCAGCGCTCCGGTCAGCGCCGCTGCTCCTCTGTCATCGGTGGGGATGCGATCCTTGGGACGGGACGTGCCCGCTCACGGATCGCGTCCCATGTCACTCACCGCACACCTGCTGCTGCTCCTTCCCGGCGTGCGCGGCCCCGTTCCCTAGGGCGCGCGCGCACCGGCTTACTAAGATTTAAAGGGCCAGTGCACCATTAATTGGTGTCTGGCCCAATCTGTGTAACACATAAAAACCCACTTCCCCTCCCTGTCCTTGCCAGATCTTGTTATCCTAGTGCCCTGAGAAAGTGTTTGTGTGTTCCCTAGCCTGTGTATCCAGACCCTTTGCCGTTGCTCTTGACTACGAATCTTTGCCGCCTGCCTTGACCTTCTGCTACGTCTAACCTCGCCTTGCCTTGTCCTTGTGTACCGCGCCTGTCTCCAATAGTAGCAGGCTGTGACTTGAAACCCCATCCAACATTCATCAGAAAACATTACAAGACATCAACATTTAAAGACATCCAAAGTGAAAATACGGGGCTGTAGGAATATTTCCCAGTTGTACTGGGGCCAGAGGTACCTGTGATTTTGAAGGAGACTGGAAACACATTTAGTAGACCTTATCTACCAGTCTGTAGTCCTGATGTGTGTCCTGTGTGCCGGTATGGGTTCCTCGCAGTTAGGTTGCTGTAATATGCGCTAGCGCCGCCGCTTCTCACCTACGACGCAGCACTGGCATCACTTCCAGTCTTGATCATGAGTATGATCAGCTGCCGGTGGCATGAGAAGGAGCTGCGGGCTCATGCCGGCACTGGTAGAGCTTATCATAATGCGCTGAAGGTTATCACGATCAGGTTGTGATTAAGATTAGGATTTTTTAAAAGAAGTCATTTACAAATCTGTTTAACTTTCTGGCATCAGTTGATTTAAAAAAAAAAGTTTTCCACCGGAGTACCCCTTTAATGATCTGACAAACCCTATTTAATTGGCAGCCTAACTTTCCAGTTTTCACTGACATAGCCAAAATGGTGTGCCGTTCCAAAGTTACCGAAACCCTCTGGCAGTAGGTTGTCCAGATGAAGGCCAAAGGGGTGACCCTATCAGCTATAGCAAGAGAAGTTGGTCATTCCATATCTGTGTACCAGAGAAAAAGAAGTGGTCATGGAGGCACTGCTCAACAGGTGGCAACAGAAATGCTGATTCAGGCCAGCACAGGACAATCATTTTTTATTTTTGACAAAGCGGACGACACGTTTCGGCACACAGGTGCCTTTCTCAGGTCCTATAGTCCTAACAGTGCTATAGAAATAAATATGAGGCTTTTCAAATAGCTGATGAAATTTGATTTGATAATAAAATGATATAATATCCTAAAATAAGAATTATATGTAATAAAAGGAACATGAGTCCCACATGAGAATGTTACATATAATTCTTAGAGATGAGCGAATTTTTGTAAAATTAGATTCAGCCAATTCACAGAATTTTCCAAAATAAATTGTTTCGGTCCGGAGTTATTGGCGGCAAATCGCTATTAAAAACGGCTATTTCTGGCCTACAGAGATCCTCAGAAGGGGTGTAGAACACTTTCCCTTGCTGTATGCTGTAACATGCATAGGGTGTGTGCTGGGTTAGTTAAATAATACTGTTATTCAATATGACATGCAGATCAGAGGCGTCACTATTAGAATCACTGTCGATGAGCGGCACAATGACAGAGCCTGAAGGTGGCATCAGTATGAGCAGACCATGTATTGGCTGAATAACACAGCATGGAGGTGACAGCAGCATGAGGAAACCATATAGTGGCTGAATGACACAGCATGGAGGTGACGGCAGCATGAGGAGAACATATGGTGGCTGAATGACAAAGCCGGGAGTTGGCAGCAGCATATAGTGGCTGAATGACACAGCCTGGAATTTGCGGCAGCGTGGAGGTGGCAGCAACATGAGGAGACCATATAGAGGCTGAATGACACAGCGTGGAGGTGGTGACAGCTTGAAGAGACCATACGGTGGCTGAATGACACAGCCTGGAGTTGACAGCAGCATGAGAAGACCATATAGTGCCTGAATGACACAGCATGGAGGTGGCAGCAGCATGAGAAGACCATATAGTGGCTGAATGACACAGCCTGTGTAACACCTGCGCTCCGGCTGGACACCCCGGCCGTGAGCGCTCTCTGCCTATGTCCCACCTGCCGGCGGGGCAGGGATTCACATCGCGAGGCACGCCTGAATGCGAATCTCAGCCAGTCACTCACTATCAGGGTCCGGACTGTATGCGGGGAGCACACGGGAGTGGATCCTCTGTGTCAGTGAGGCGATGGCGTGGGATGTACCAGGGGAAAAGAATCTAAGGGGTTACTGGTATTCACCAGAGCCCGCCGCAAAGCGGGATGGACTTGCTGCGGCAGGTAACCCCCAGGTCGTTCCACCCGATAGCGACTCAACCTCACTGACAGTTGCCTTACAACAGAACTTTGTCATAGCCACTCTTCACTTTATGCAATATGTTTTTCATCTATGTGCATTCGCCTGCAGTTATAATTGGACTCAGTATAATTTTGGATCAGTATGAATTGCCACATACCTGAACTGTGTTACTGCCATCATAACTATATATAGTGGTGTGCGACTCCACCACCCTGCATATATATTTTTTTTATTTCCATTTTCTCCAGTGTATATTTTATAATTTAAATTTTTAAACACCCTTAACCTGCTCATGTTGGGCGACATATGCATATTTATGTTTTAAGAATGCAATGCCCCCCCCCCTGTATTTTTCACCATATTTTATATACTAACTACTGTATTTGTATATGTGTTCCCTAGTAAATTTTGTGGGCCTGAGGAAGGCACGAGTGTGCACCGAAATGCGTTGTCCTGTATCATTTTAACTATCATTTGAATAAACATCAGTCCTGTGTTACTGCTGGCGTCCTTTGATAATCATTCAACATTCCTACCCAGCAATGCTCTTCAGAATCCCTCCTTTTTTTGCCTTTTCTGCCATTTACTTTCCGTAATACGGACTATTAAAAAAAAGGGACCAGAGCAGCAAACTGGCCACAACCTTTCCTGCACACCCTCATAGCCCATGAGACTAGGTGTGCTTGCCTCACTGTATACCTACAGAAGGTCAGTACAACACCTTGGGTGTTGGTGGTGGGTATTTATAGTTTGTATCCATTCCCTTGGCTACTAAATACTATACAAGAGAGCACTCTGCATTTTTCTCCTTTCTTCCTTCTCTTCTGAGCATTGTAGTGCGCAAGCAGAGCACTTGACATCCACATATGGGGTATTTCCATACTCAAAAGAAATGGGGTTACAAATGTTGGGGGCATTTTCTCCTATTACCTCTTGTAAAAATTGTAAATTTTGGGGGAAAAAACCTGCATTTTAGTGAAAGAAAAAAGATTTAATTTACACATCCGACTTTAACGAAAAGTCGTCAAACACCTGTGGGGTGTTAAGGCTCACTATACCCCTTGTTACATGCCTTGAGGGGTGTAGTTTCCAAAAAAGTATGCCATGTGGTTTTATTTTATTTTTTATTTTTTTTGCTGTTATGGAGCCATGCCCCCTAAAAACCATTTCAGCTAAATTCACTCTCCAAAATCCCATTGTCGCTCCTTCGCTTCTGAGCCCTTTAGTGCTCCTACAGAGCACTTAACGTTCACATATGAGGTATTTCCTAACTCGAGAGAAATTGGGTTACACATTTTGGCAGGCATTTTCTCCTTTTATCCCTTGTAAAAATTCAAAAACTGGACCTACAAGAACATATTAAAGTAAAAAAATGGAGATTTTGAATTTTCTCCTTTTACATTGCTGCTATTCCTGTGAAACACCTAAAGGGTAAACAAACATTCTGAATATCATTTTGAAGGCCCTTCAAATCCACTTCAAAACTGAACTGGTCCCCGGAAAATTCAGATTTTTTAAATTTTGTGAAAAATTAGAAAATTGCTGCTGAATTTTGAAGCCCTCTGATGTCTTCCAATAGTAAAAACATGTCAACTTTATGATGCAAACATGAAGTAGACATATTGTATACTTCAATTAATATATAATTTATTTGGTATGTCTATTTTCCTCACAAGCAGAGAGCTTCAAATTTAGAAAAATGCAAACATTTTCACATTTTTCATGAAATTTTTACATTTTTTACCAAGAAATTATGCAAGTATCAACGAAAATTTACCACTATGATAGAGTAGAATGTGTCACGAAAAAACATTCTCGGAATCAAATTCACAAGTAAAAGCATCCCAGAGTTATTAACCCCTTACGGACCTAGGGCGTATGGATGTGCCCTGGCTTTCGGGTACTTAAGGACCCAGGACGTATCCATACGCCCGTGGGAATTTCTGTCCCCGCCGGGCAGGGACCGGACCGGGGTGCCTGCTGATCTCGATCAGCAGGCACCCCGCGCAAATGCCCAGGGGGGTCATCAGAACCCCCCATGTCGGCGATCGGCGCAAATCGCAAGTGAATTCACACTTGTGATTTGCGCCGATTCGGGTCTTTGGTGATCCGATGACCCGGAATAGAAGGGGGATCGCGGGTGTCCATGACACCCACGATCCCCCTGAAGTGATAGGAGTGAGGTGGCAGGGGTGCCACCCCTCCTATCCCTGCTATTGGTCATCAAGACGCGATGACCAATAGCAGATCGGGGGCAGGGGGCTTTACTTTCGGTTTCCCCGTCCTGCCCACCCACAATAGGTGTGGCAGAACGGGGAAACGACACAGGACCGGCGACGAAGATCCACTCACCCATCGGCGACGGCAGCGGGCGGCGATCAACGGCGGCAGCAGGCGGCGATCGACGGCAGCAGAAGGTGACGATTGACGGAAGAAGAGGACAGCGACGCATGAGTTGCTTAGCAACATCTGGAGGGCTACAGTCTGAGACCACTATAGAGTGGTCTCTAAACTGTAGCCCTCCAGATGTTGAAAAACTACAACTCCCAGCATGCCCAGAGAGCTGGTTAGGCATTCTGGGATTTGTAGTTTTGCAACAGCAGGAGAGCTACAGTTTGAGACCACTGCACAATGATCTCTATACTGTTGCCCTCCAGATCTTGCAAAACTACAACTCCCAGCATGCCCATATCGCAGTTTGCTGTCTGAGCATGCTGGGATTTGTAGTTTTGCAACATCTGGAGGTCCACAGTTTGGAGATCACTGTGCAGTGGTCTCAGACTGTAGCCCATGCAAATCCCAGCATGCTCAGACAGCAAACTGCTATGTGGGCATGCTGGGAGTTGTAGTTGTGTACCTCCATCTGTTGCATAACTACATCTCCCAGCATGCCCTTCGGCGATCAGTACATGCTGGGAGTTGTAGTTTTGCAAAAGCTGGAGGCACACTGGTTGGAAAATACTGAGTTAGGTAACTGAAGGTTTTCCAACCAGTGTGCCTCCAGCTGTTGCAAAAGTACAACTCCCAGCATGCACGGTCTGTTAGTACATGCTGGGAGTTGTAGTTTTGAAACAGCTGGAGGTTTGTCCCCCCATGTGAATGTACAGGGTACATTCACACAGGCAGGTTTACAGTTAGTTTTCTGCTTCAAGTTTGGGCTGCGGCAAATTTTTCGCCGCAGCACAAACTCCTAGCGGTAAACTCACTGTAAACGCCCGCCAGTGTGAACGTACACTAAAAACACTACACTACACTACACTAACACATAATAAAGGGTAAAACACTACATATACACCCCCTTACACTGTCCCCCCCAATAAAAATGAAAAATTTATTGTACGGCAGTGTTTCCAAAACGGAGCCTCCAGCTGTTGCAAATCACCAACTCCCAGCATTTCCGGACAGCCACTGACTGTCCAGGCATGTTGTGAGTTTAGCAACAGCTGGAGGCACCCTGTTTGGGAATCACTGGCGTAGAATATCCCTATGTCCACCCCTATGCAATCCCGAATTTAGTCCTCAAATGCGTATAGTGCTCTCTCACTTCAGAGCCCTGTCGTATTTCAAGGAAACAGCTTAGGGTCACATATGGGGTATCGCCGTACTCGGGAGTAATTGCACTACAAATTTGGGGGGCTTTTTTTCCTTTTGACTCCTTATGAAAAGGAAAAGTTGGGGTCTACAACAGCCTGTTAGTGTAACATTTTTTTTTTTTTTTAAACTAACATGCTGGTGTTACCCCATACTTTTTATTTTCACAAGCGGTAAAAGCAAAAAAAGACCCCCAAAATTTGTAACGCAATTTCTCCTGAGTACGGAAATACCCCAGATGTGGGCGTAAAATGTTCTGCGGACGCACAACAAGGCTCAGGAGTGAGAGCGCACTGTGTACATTTGAGGCCTAAATTGGTGATTTGCACAGGGGTGGCAGATTTCACAGCGGTTCTGACATAAACACAAAAAAAGAAATACCCACATGTGACCCCATTTTGGAAACTACACCCCTCACTGAATGTAACAAGGGGTATAGTGCACCTTAACACCCCACAGGTGTTTGACAAAATAATTGGATGGGAAAATGAGAAAAACATTTTTTTTCGCTAAAATGCTGGTGTTACCCTAAATTTTTCATTTTCACAAGGGAATATAGGAAAAAAGCCCCCCAAAATTTGTAACCCATTTCTTCTGAGTAAGAACATACCCCATATGTGCATGTAAAGTGCTCTACGGGCAAACTACAATGCTCAGAAGAGAGGGAGCACCATTGGGATTTTGAAGAGAAAATTTGTCCGGAATTGAAGACCACGTGTGTTTACAAAGCCCCCATAGTGCCAGAATAATGGACTCCCCCACATGTGACCCCATTTTGGAAACTACATCCCTCACGTAATGTAATAAGGGGTACAGTGAGCATTTATGCCCCACAGGTGTCTGACAGATTTTTGGAACAGTGATCCGTGAAAATAAAAAATTACATTTTTCATTTGCACAGCCCACTGTTCCAAAGGTCTGTCAAACGCCAGTGCGGTGTAAATACTCACTGCACCACTTATTAAATTCTGTGAGGTGTGTAGTTTGCAAAATGGGGTCACATCTGCGGGGGTCGACTGTTCTGGCACCACGGGGGGCTTTGTAAACGCACATGCCCCCCGACTTCCATTCCAAACAAATTCTCTTTCAAAAAGCTCAATGGCGCTCCTCCTCTTCTGAGCATTGTATTGTGCCAGCAGAGCACTTGACGTCCAAACATGGGGTATTTCCATACTCAGAAGAAATGGGGTTACAAATTTTGGTGGTCATTTTCTCCTATTACCCCTTGTAAAAATGTAAAATATGGGGAAAACACAGCATTTTAGTGAAAAAATTATATTTTTTCATTTACACATCCAACTTTCACAAAAAGTCGTGAAATACCTGAGAGGTGTTAAGGCTCACTGTAACCCTTGTTACGTTCCTTGAGGGGTGTAGTTTCCAAAAGGGTATGCCATGTGTTTTTTTTTTTTAGCTGTTCTGGCACCCTAGGTGCTTCCTAAATGCGACATGCCCCCCAAACACCATTTCAGCAAAATTTGCTTTCCAAAAGCTAAATGTGACTCCTTCTCTTCTGAGCATTGTAGTTCGCTCACAGAGCATTTTATGTCCTAACATGGGGTATTTATATACTCAGAAGAGATGGGGTTACAAATTTGGGGAGGCATTTCCTCCCATTACCCTTTGTAAAAATGATAAATTTGGGGAAAAAACTGCACTGTAGTGAAAAAATAGTTTTTTTCATTTACACATCCGACTTTAACGAAAAGTCGTCAAACACCTGTGGGGTGTTAAGGCTCACTGGACCCCTTGTTATGTGCCTTGAGGGGTGTAGTTTCCAAAATGGTATGCCATGTGGGGGTTTTCTGCTGTTCTGGCACCATAGGGGCTTCCTATATGGGACATGCCCCCCAAAAACCATTTCAGCTAAATTCACTCTCCAAAATCCTATTGTTGCTCCTTCCCTTCTGAGCCCTCTACTGCGCCCGCCGAACACTTGACATCCACATATGAGGTATTTCCTTACTCAAGAGAAATTGGGTTACAAATTTTGGGAGGATTTTTCATCTATTACCCTTGTAAAAATTCAAAAACTGGGTCTACAAGAACATGTGAGTGTAAAAAATGAAGATTTTGAATTTTCTCCTTCAATTTGCTGCTATTCCTGTGAAACACCTAAAGGGTTAAAAAAAAACTTTCTGAATATCATTTTGAATACTTTGAGGGGTGCAGTTTTCATAATGGGGTCATTTATGGGTTATTTTTAATAAGAAAGCCCTTGAAATCCACTTCAAAACTGAAGTGGTCCCTGAAAAATTCCGATTTTGAAAATTTTTTGAAAAATTGGAAAATTGCTGCTATATTTTGAAGCCCTCTGGTGTCTTCCAAAAGTAAAAACATGTCAACTTTATGATGCAAACATAAAGTAGACATATTGTATATTTGAATCAATATATAATTTATTTGGAATATCCATTTTCCTTATAAGCAGAGAGCTTCTAAGTTAAAAAAAATGCAAAATTTAAAAATTTTTCATAAAATTTTGGAATTTTTCACCAAGAAATTATGCAAGTATCGACAAAATTTTACCACTAACATAAACTAGAATATGTCACGAAAAAACAATCTCGGAATCAGAATGAAAGGTAAAAGCATCCCAGAGTTATTAATGCTTAAAGTGACAGTGGTCAGATGTTCAAAAAATGGCCGGGTACTTAAGGTATATTTAGGGTGGGTCTTTAAGGGGTTAATGCTTAAAGTGACAGTGGTCAGATGTAAAAAAAAAATGCTATTGTCCTTTAGGCCAAAATGGGCTTTGTCCTTAAGGGGTTAAAAGGGTTATCCACGATAAGGGGATTTTAGTACGTACCTGGCAGGCAGTAATGGACATGCTTAGGAAGCATCTGCGCTTTTCTTGAGGTTAAATGGCTATGTTTGGAGATTACCATAATACTGTGGCTAGCATTTTGTGAACTTGTATCCATCAATGAGCTGCATCCATCAAAAGACCTTTGGTTTTCAATCAGGGTGCCTACAGCTGTTACATGAGTTGCAGATTGATCCCTCTCCCACCAAGCGATCCCTCCACCCATTAAGGCAGACAGGCTCCCTGCCATAAGAATAATTGTGAGCAAACCGTCATGCACAGGTACAGACACCTTATTATGAACTACAATAACTTTACAGCCCCTGTAGCATAGTCAAATAAAAAAAATCCTGGAATACCCTTTAAAGTATATAAAAGACATTCAAAACGTTTGTTTAACTTTATGTGTTTCACAGGAATAGCGGCAAAGTGGAGGTGAAAAGTCAAAATTGGAGATTTTCCTAGCCTTGGCAAAGGAAAATATAGATTTTATTAAAGACAAGACGCGAGTATTATGCTTAAATCTCTTTTACTAAACTCAGCAGCAAAACAACTTATGAAATAGTACATAGAAAAAACTTTAACGTAGAGCATGACATGGCATAACCAAACATGCTGTCATACTAATAATCAGAGTGTAGCATGGTATATGTAAGTGACAGTTAGTAATATATCTTCCTCTTCTTTGCGGCGAAGGCAGATAGTCCATAGCAGGATAACATATATAACGTAGTTAGGGATCCGAACCAGGAAAAACCTCTTCAAAACAGGATGAAACTTGAGAAGAAAACTTCAATCAATTGATAAGCGACCGTCTTGTATGGTAGAGGACTTCTTCCATAAGGGAGTAATTCGTGAAGAAATCTGATATCCTTTTATAGACGATCGTCTTAGATGGCTATGAAAATAAAGATAGAAAAGAAAATTAAAGGGATGGATTATCGGGAGGGATAATACTAGCGTCTTGTCTTTAATAAAATCTATATTTTCCTTCACCAAGGCTAGGAAAATCTACAATTTTATTTAAATACAAGACGCTCCTATTCTGCTAGTGTAAAGCTTAAGAAATAAATATATATATATATATATATATATATATATATATATACAAACATAAATAAATGTAAATAATACAGTATATTATAAAAGGACCATAGATACATGGTGATCAGGTTTAAAATAGAAAGTTTTAAAAGTGGAGCCTGAGGACCAATTTGCTGCTTTAATGATGTCAGAAAGAGAAGCACCAGATTGAAACAGCTTTGTAGATACAGCTCCTTGAGTCGAGTGAGCGCCAAATTTAGAAGTATCTATGCCAGCCATATTCATAGTTAATTAAACCCATCTGGCAAGTTTGGTGGAAGAGACCGGCTTGTGGGGTTTGCAGTAGGAAATGAGGAGTTGTGAGGAAGAGTCAGATCTTAAAGAATTAGTTTTTGTTTCGTAAGATCGTAAACAATGGACAACACAAAGTTTCTGTTGGTGAGGAAAAGCTTGATAGAATACAGAATGTAGATTGGTTTTTGTACGACGATAAATCATAAAATAACCCTTTCTGGGGAATATTGTCTATTGGATACATCCAAGGCTCTGATGTCAGAAACACGTTTAACAGATATTAAGCAAAGAAGAACTGTAAGTTTAAATGAAAGTAATTTGAGAGATAAGGAATCGTTATCTTACAAAGATAAAAAAAAGACGTAGAAGGATATTGACATCCCAAGTTGAATTATACGTAGGTAAGGGGGGATGACGGAAGCGTGTGCCTTTTGGAAGTTTGCATACAAGAGGATGTTTGCCAATAGGGATGGAATGAATAAGCGAATGATTAGCGGAGATAGCTGAACAGTATAGATTGATAGTTCTATAAGCCTTACCAGCTTCAAAAGAGGCTGAAAGAAAATTAAGATGTTGGAAATAGAAGTTTGTACGGGATCCAGATCCCGTTGAGAGCACCAATGAAGCCTAATCTTCCAGACTGATCTGTAAGCAGATCTGGTACCTGGAGCCCAAGCGTTGGAGAGTAGTTCTCTAGTTGTGAGAGAAAGTGGAGAGACCGGTCTGGAAGACCCGATATCAACCAAGCTATAATAGAAAACTGATCTGATAGGATTAGAGAGTGAAAGTTGCCAAGAGGGTCCTGGAGGAGATCTGGAATAGAAGGAAGAATGCGAGGATAATCTATTAATAGATGTAGAAGTTGAGGGAACCACGGTTTAGAGGGCCACCATGGTTGACTTCCGAAAAGAGGTTTGAAGAAGAACCCTTGGAATAAGATTGAAAGGAGGAAATGCATAAAGAATGTCTGGAGGCCAAAATTGAAGGAAGACATCTACTCCTAGGCTTCTGGGTCTGGTCTCCAGCTGAAAAATTTAGAAATTTGACAATTCAGACGAGATTCGAACATGTCTAGCTGGAGTGGGCCCCATAGATTGTTGATATGTTGAAAGATCATGGGATGGAATTTCCAATCGCTCAAATCTTTCAGGAAGTGAGAGTTCCAATCTGCGATCGAGTTGGAAATCCAAGGAAGATATTCTGCTTTTAAAGTGATATGTCTTTCTAGACAAAAGTGCCCAAAAATCTTTGGCAATCTCGACATGGGCTTTCGAAGTTGTACCACCAAGGTGATTTATATATATTGGACAGCTGAGATACTGTCCATGCGTAGTAAAACACAGCAATGAGAGGAATCCTTTGCAAAGCTCTTTAGTGCAAAGGACCAAGCCAAAAGCTCCAGGTAATTGATATGTAGAGAAGATTCTGAAAGAGACCATTTCCCTCCAGTAGAGAGGGAGTCGCAATGCGCTCCCCAACCAATCAGACTTGCGTCTGATTCTATAATGATATCCGGATTTGGATTGAAAATGGCTTTGCCGTTCCATGATTGAATGTGGGATAACCACCAAAGACGTTTTTCTCTGGCATCTACGGATAGACTGACTTCGTCTGAATACCCTAGTCCTTCTCTCAGGTGACGAATCTTTAGAAGTTGAAGGGCTCGATAATGTAGAGGCGCTGGAAAAATAGCTTGAATGGACGCCGAGAGAAGGCCCACAATCCGAGCATTCGTCCGGGCAAATAATTTATTTGTGGAGAACTTGGCAAATTTCTTTCTGGATAATTTTCAGTCTGCTGGGTGGAAGACTTAAAGTGGTCGATCTGGTGTTGATCAGGAATCCTAAGAACTCCATCTCCTGAGATGGGTGAAGGACAGATTTTTTTGTAATTGATTAGGAAACCTAGATTGGTAAGGAGAGACAGAGTCCGATCTCTGTGGGAGAGAAGGAGAGATTCGGATTGTGCCATGATGAGAATATTATGAGAAATAATAAGGCGTACTCCTCGACTCCTGAGTAAAGCAACGATTGGTTTTAAAAGCTTTGTGAAGCACCAAGGGGCTGATGATAGGACGAATGGAAGGCAAGTGAATTGCCATTTCTGGTTGTTCCACACGAATTGTAGCTAGGATTGGGAAGAAGGATGGATTGGAACGGTTAAGTAAGCATCCTTCAGATCTATCTTGATCAACCAATCGTTTCTTAGTAGTATGTCTCTCAAAAGATGGATACCCTCCATCTTGAAATGTCTGTACACAACAAAATTGTTGAGTAGTCTTAGGTTGATAACAGGTCTGTGACCTCCGTCTTTCTTTTTTACAAGAAAGAGATTGCTGATAAAGCCCAGAGAATTTAGAGGGGCAGATATAATGGCTTCTTTTGTAATAAGAAATTCCAATTCTGAATTGATCAGATTGTTATCTATTGATGCAAATTGTATTGGATGAGGGGAAGAATGTTGAATGGGTAAAGATACGAACTCTATTTGGAAGCCTTATACAGTATTTAGGATCCATGAGTCGGAAGTAATCATAGTCCAATTTGTCAAAAAATGGATGAGCCTTATGGAAAATTTTTGGAAGAAAGAGGAGGACTTACCTGAAGATTATGATCTTGCTCGTGGCACTCCACACTGGCCTCTAGTGTGCCAAGGTCTGGCCCGGTATGGGAAGAATGGAGGGGGGGGGGTTTGAAGATGGGACCATGTAGGGTTGTTGAGAGGAATGGTAGGAGCCTCTTGCGGGTTGTCTAGGTGGTTGCGAGTGGCCGGAAAAGCGTCTCCTTCCCGTTCCGGCCCTACCAAAAATGCTATTAGAAAAACCTTCTTCAAGGAGGTCTGCACTTTGTTGATGGACGAAAATAATCCCACTTATTTCCCCATATCATGGATGAATGCTTCCCCAAATAAAAGGCCTTTTGTGGGACGAGGAGGATCGTTGGAGGCCAAATTAGTAAACTGAGGGTCAATCCTCATAAGGATTGAGCGTTTACGCTAAGTAGATAGGGCAGTATTGTCATTGCCCAGGAAGCACACTGCACGTTGTGCCCATCCTTTTAAAACCTCTGTATCAAAGGGTCTTTTATTGTTAGAAGATTCTTCTACCAAGTCAAGAATTTTTGACAGCGGTCCAAGCATGTTAAGGAGTTTATCCTGACAGGCCCTAAAACTTCTGTCAATCCCTTTTTTAGGGTTCTTGCCAGATTTTATTAAAAATTTATTTAGGACGGGGTCAATTTCAGGAGTAGTAGAGGAGCAATGTGGAAGAGTAGGTCTCAGACATTCGGATTTAAGTTTATTCCGGGTAGATTTATCTAAGCTCTTGTTAACCCGTTGAGAAATTAATTTTGTGACAACAGAGTTAGTGAGAAATTCCCGGGATCTGGGATGGTGAATTAAGGAAGGGTCTAAATAAGAGGTGTCTGAGTCTACCATTACTTCTTCCTGACTATCAGGGTCTTCAGTAATCTCACCGCTCTCATCAGAAAAATATTCAAATTCATCTATGGCATCCTCCAGATGAGATTCAGCTGAGTCATCAGAGTTAGACTCTTTAAATGAATCAGGTTTGGACAGTTTTATGGTCTTTTTAGCCCGATTGGCATGAACTTCCTCTTGGGCAGAGGTTTTTTTGTGCAAAAGCGACATTATCAAAATGACCTAAGATACTGTAGGTCTGTCATCATGGGAGGTAGTTTGGCGAACCCCTTTAGAATGTTTTTTAAGGGGAATCTTGCCGTCATGAGTGTGATGCCTTTTTGAGGTGGCTTTTTTATGGGTGTGGAAACCTCTAGCCATTTTAGAGACTGAAGTTTCCAGCGACCAGTATTGCTCAGATGGGGTAGAAATAGTTGGATTAGGGATATTTTGACCAGATTGAGCTAAAACTAAGGACATGGATTTAGAAATACTGTCCTGAAGCAAAGAAACAGCGGACAGAACAGCTGAATGAACGGAACGGGACACAGAGTCGTCCACTAAATCCTTAATATAATCATGGGTAACAATATCAGTAGTTAAAGGTTGGGGATGGGCATCTCTGGTGGTATTTCTGGGGCCCTCAATAATATCCATAAGGAGTAAATTAATTGAATCTGGAAAGAATATTAAATAAAAATATATAGGGTATTAAGTATATATATATATATATATATATATATATATATATATATATTATATGTGTATTATGTATATTAATCAGGTAAGAAAAAACTGTCAGTAATAGATGTAAATTTTTTTTTTTTTTTAACCTGTTAAGGACCCAGGGCGTACCTGTACGCCCTGAGTCCGCTCCCGTTCTACGCTGCGTCTAAAGTGAAAGTGAAACAATGCCGGCGAAATAGCGGCATCCCGAAAAGCTTACAGGACAGCCGGAGGGTTACTACCTGCCTCCTCGCTGTCCGATCGCCAAATGACTGCTCAGTGCCTGAGATCCAGGCATGAGCAGTCAAGCGGGAGAATCATTGATCAATGGTTTCCTATGAGAAACCATTGAACAATGTAAAAGATCAGTGTGTGCAGTGTTATAGCCCCCTATGGGAGCTATAACACTGCAAAGAAAAAAAAGTGAATAAAGATCATTTAACCCCTCCCCTAATAAAAGTTTGAATCACCCCCCTTTTCCCATTTAAAAAAAAACTGTGTAAATGAAAATAAACATATGTGGTATCGCCGCGTGCGGAAATGTCCGAATTATAAAAATATATAATTAATTAAACCGCACGGTCAATGGTGTATGGGCAAAAAAATTCCAAAATAGTGTATTTTTGGTCACTTTTTAAATCATGGAAAAATTAATAAAAAGCGATCAAAAAGTCCGATCAATACCAAAATGGTACAGCTAAAAACTTCAGATCACGGCGCAAAAAATGAGCCCTCATACTGCCCCATACTCAGAAAAATAAAAAAGTTATAGGGGTCAGAAGATGACAATTTTAAACGTATTAATTTTCCTGCATGTAGTTATGATTTTTTCCAGAAGTACGACAAAATATCATTTTAATTGTATGGACCTACAAAATAAAGAGGTGTCATATTTACAGAAAAATGTACTCAAACGGAAGCCCCCAAACGTTACAAAATAGCGGGTTTTTTTTCCATTTTGTCTCACAATTATAAATTTTTGGGTAAAAATGACTGACGTCATTACAAAGTAAAATTGGTGGTGCAAAAAATAAGCCATCATATGGATTTTTAGGTGCAAAATTGAAAGAGTTATGATTCTTTAAAGGTAAGGAGGAAAGAACTAAAATGCAAAAACGGAAAAACCCCGGGTCCTTAAGGGGTTAAAACAGTTTACAAAACTGTCACTAGATGGCATTGCAGGCTCAATAATGAAACAAGGGGCAGAAAAAGATTTTGACTGACAACATTTTTCACCAATAAGGCAGTATCAGAACCAACAATGTAACTGCGACACAGAGCTCCGGCAAATGATGGAAGTCTTGTAACTGCGCAGTATGTGAATACAACTCTGCTGTGCAGATATCGCGAGACCTGACAGCTGGCCTCGGAAAAATGGAGGCGATGATGCAGGAAGAAAGAAGAGAGTGGAACCGAAGAACGGACGCCAGGGAGAAGATCCAGATATGAAAATAGGATTGGAGGAGTGATCGGAAGAACTACAGGACAAGGTAATGTATAAATAGGGACTCTAAATCACATATAAGATGAATGGAGTGAAAGAAACAGAAAGAATCTGGTAAATGAAGGAATAAAAGGGAAAGGGGAAAAAAAAGGGGTGGGGGAATGAATTAACCCCTTAAGGACCAAGGGCGTACAGGTACGCCTTTGCTCCCTGGTACTTAAGGACCAAAAGCGTACCTGTACGCCCGTGGGAATTTCGGTCCCCGCCGGGGGGGGGGGGGGACCGGGCCGGTGTGACTGCTAATATTTATCAGCAGGCACCCCGCGCAAATGCCAAGGGGGGTCATCAGACCCCCCCATGTCGGCGATCACACTTGCGATCATCAGACCCCCCCATGAATTCACACTTGCGATTTGCGGCTATTCCGAGTCATACAGGTCTATAGTGACCCGGTGACCCGGAAAATAAAGGGGATCGCAGATGTCCTAGACACTCCGATTCCCTTGAAGCAATAGGAGTGAGGTGGCAGAGGTGCCACCCCTCTTATCTCTGCTATTGGTGGTCTAGACGCGACCACCAATAGCAGATCGGGGGCGGAGGGGTTTACTTTCGGTTTCCCCATTCTGCCCACCCACAATAGGCGGGCAGGACGGGGAAACCGAAAGGGACCGGCGCCGAAGATCCACTTACCCCTCGGCGACGGCAGCGGGCGACGATCAGCGGCAGCGGGCGACGATCGGCGGAAGAAGAGGACGACGATCCCTGGATCCGACGGAAGCCGGTGAGTTACTTAGCAACATCTGGAGGGCTACAGTCTGAAACCACTATAGTGGTCTCTAAACTGTAACCCTGCAGATGTTGCAAAACTACAACTCCCAGCAGGCCCAGAGAGCTGTTTAGGCATGCTGGGAGTTGCAGTTTTGCAACAGTTGGAGGTCTACAGTTTGAGACCACTGCACAGTGATCTCTATACTGTGCACCTCCAGATCTTGCAAAACTACAACTGATAGCATGCCCACACAGCAGTTTGCGGTCTGGGCATGCTGGGAGTTGTAGTTTTGCAACATCTGGAGGTCCACAGATTGGAGACCACTGTGCAGTGGTCTCTAAACTATAGCTCTCCAGATGTTGCAAAACTGCAACTCCCAGCATGCCTAAACAGCAAACAGCTGTCTCTGCATGCTGGGAGTTGTAGTTGTGTACCTCCAGCTGTTGCATAACTACATCTCCCAGCATGCCTTTCGGCGATCAGTACATGCTGGGAGTTGAAGTTTTGCAACAGCTGCAGGCACACTGGTTGGAAAATATTGAGTTAGGTAACAGAACCTAACTGAAGGTTTTCCAACAAGTGTGCCTCCAGCTGTTGCAAAAGTACAACTCCCAGCATGCACGGTCTGTCAGTACATGCTGGGAGTTGTAGTTTTGAAACAGCTGGAGGTTTGCCCCCCCCCCCCATGTGAATGTACAGGGTACATTCACACTGGCGGGTTTACAGTAAGTTTACTACTTCAAGTATGAGCTGCGGTAAATTTTTCGCAGCAGCGCAAACTCCTAGCGGTAAATTCACTGTAAACCTCCGCCAGTGCGAATGTACCCTAAAACCACTAAACTACACTAACACATGATAAAGGGTAAAACACTACATTTACACCCCCTTACACTGTCCCCCCAATAAAAATTAAAAACGTATTGTACGGCAGTGTTTCCAAAACGGAGCCTCCAGCTGTTGCAAAACAACAACTCACAGCATTTCCGGACAGCCACTGACTGTCCAGGCATGCTGGGAGTTTAGTAACAGCTGGAGGCACCCTGTTTGGGAACCGCTGGCGTAGAATTCCCCTATGTCCACCCCTGTGCAATCCCTAATTTAGTCCTCAAATGCGCATGGCACTCTCTCACTTCAGAGCCCTGTCGTATTTCAAGGAAACAGTTTAGGGCCACATATGGGGTATCTCTGTACTCGGGAGAAATTGCACTACTAATTTTGGGTGCTTTTTTTCCTTTTACCCCTTATGAAAATGAAAAGTTGGGGTCTACACCAGCCTGTTAGTGTAAAAAAATAAAAAATGTTTACACTAACATGCTGGTGTTGTCCTTTACTTTTTATTTTCACGAGAGGTAAAAGCAAAAAAAGACCCCCAAAATTTGTAACGCAATTTCTCCTGAGTACGGAAATACCCCATATGTGGGCGTAAAATGTTCTGCGGACGCACAACAAGGCTCAGGAGTGAGAGCACACCATGTACATTAGAGGCCTAAATTGGTGATTTGCACAGGGGTGGCTGATTTTACAGCGGTTCTGACATAAACCCAAAAAAATAAATACCCACATGTGACCCCATTTTGGAAACGGCACCCCTCATGGAACGTAACAAGGGGTATAGTGAGCCTGAACACCCCACAGGTGTTTGACAAATTTTCATTAAAGTTGGATGGGAAAATGAAAAAAAAAATTTTTTTCACTAAAATGCTGGTGTCACCCTAAATTTTTCATTTTCACAAGGGAAAATTAAAAAAGCCCCCCAAACTTTGTAACCCCATTTCTTTTGAGTAAGAACATATACCATATGTGGATATAAAGTGCTCTATGGGTGCACTACAATGCTCAGAAGAGAAGGAGCGCCATTGGGATTTTGAAGAGAAAATTTGTTCGGAATTGAAGGCCACTTGTATTTACAAAGCCCCCATGGTACCAGAACAATGGACCCCATTTTGGAAACTATACCCCTCATGTAATGTAATAAGGGGTACAGTGAGCATTTACGCCCCACAGGTGTCTGACAGATTTTTGGAACAATGATCCGTGAAAATGAAAAATTAAATTTTCCATTTGCACAGCCCACTGTTCCAAAGATCTGTCAAACGGCAGTGGGGTGTAAATGCTCACTGCACCACTTATTAAATTCTGTGAGGGGTGTAGTTTCCAAAATAGGGTCACATGTGGGGGGGGGGTCCACTGTTCTGGCATCACGGGGGGCTTTGTAAATGCACATAGCCCCTGACTACCATTCCAAACAAATTCTCATTCCAAAAGCTCAATGGTGCTCCTCCTCTTCTGAGCATTGTAGTTCGCCCGTAGTGCACTTCAGGTCAACTTATGGGGTACCTCCATACTCAGAAGAGATAGGGTTACGAATTTTGGGGGCTATTTTCTGCTATTAACCCTTGCAAAAATGTGAAATTTGGGGGGAAACACACTTTTTTTTTTTTTTACATATGCAAAAGTCGTGAAACCCCTGTGGGGTATTAAGGCTCACTTTATTCCTTGTTACGTTCCTCAAGGGTTCTAGTTTCCAAAATGGTATGCCATGTGTTTTTTTTTTTTTTTGCTGTTCTGGCACCATAGGGGCTTCCTAAATGCGACATGCCCCCCGAGCAAAATTTGCTCTCAAAATGCCAAATATCACTACCGCATTGTAGTTCGCCCGTAGTGCACTTCAGGCCAACTTATGGGGTACCTCCTTACTCAGAAGAGATGGGGTTACACATTTTGGGGGCTATTTTCTGCCATTAACCCTTGCAAAAATTTGAAATTTGGGGGGAAACAAACATTTTAGTGAAAAAAATATATTTTTTTTTACATATGCAAAAGTCGTGAAACACCTGTGGGGTATTAAGGCTCACTTTATTCCTTGTTACGTTCCCATGTGGGTTGTTTTTGCTGTTCTGGCACCATAGCGGCTTCCTAAATGCAACATGCCCCCCAAAAACCATTTCTGAAAAACGTTCTCTCCAAAATCCCCTTGTCGCTCCTTCGCTTCTGAGCCCTCTACTGCGCCCGCCAAACAATGTACATAGACATATGAGGTATGTCCTTACTCGAGAGAAATTGGGCTACAAATATAAGTATACATTTTCTCCTTTTACCCCTTATAAAAATTCAAAAGTTGGGTTTACAAGAACATGCGAGTGTAAAAAATGAAGATTGTGAATTTTCACCTTCACTTTGCTGCTATTCCTGTGAAACACCTAAAGGGTTAAAACACTTACTAAATGTCATTTTTAATACTTTGGGTGGTGCACTTTTTATAATGGGGTCATTTGTGGGGTATTTCTAATATGAAGACTCTTCAAATCCACTTCAAACCTGAACTGGTCCCTGGAAAATAGTGAGTTTAAAAATGTTGTGAAAAATTGGAAAATTGCTGCTGAACTTTGAAGCCCTCTGCTGTCTTCCAAAAGTAAAAACATGTCAATTTTATGATTCAGACATAAAGTAGACATATTGGAAATGTGAATAAAAAAAATATTTTGAATATCCATTTTCCTTACAAGCAGAGAGCTTCAAAGTTAGAAAAATGCAAAATTTTCAAATTTTTCATAAAATTTTGGGATTTTTCACCAAGAAAGGATGCAAGACCACAACATTTTACCACTATGTTAAAGTAGAATATGTCACGAAAAAAACAATCTCGGAATCAGAATGATAACTAAATGCATTTCAGAGTTATTAATGTTTAAAGTGACAGTGGTCAGATGTGCAAAAAACGCTCTGGTCCTAAGTTGTAAAATGGCCTGGTCCTTAAGGGGTTAAAGGAGGAAACAATAGTATTAAAAATTATGGAGGTTAACAATATTTTAATATTGGGGAAACAAAATATATGTATTTATAAATATATTTAAAAAAAACACTGAAGAAATGTATATATATTTATTATCAGGAAATAGTAAATTATTTAATTATATAAATTTACAAAAACATAGGAAAAAATATATGAAAAAATAAGTGAAATATATTAGAAAAAATAAGGGACATAAATATACCCATCTGTAATGGCTGCTGAGCTGCAAAAGAAGAGGGAGATATATTACTAACTGTCACTTACATATAACATGCTACACTCTGGTTATTAGTATGACAGTTATGAAATAGTACATAGAAAAAACTTTAACGTAGAGCATGACATGGCGTAACCAAACATGTTACGCCATGTCATGCTCTACGTTAAAGTTTTTTCTATGTACTATTTCATAAGTGTTTTTCTTCTGAGTTTAGTAAAATAGACTTAAGCATAATAGGAGGGTCTTGTATTTAAATAAAATCTTTTTTTACACTAACATGTTGTTGTATGTCTCCCAAGTATGAAAAGACCCAATATGTGGGGGTAAAGTGCTTGTGCGGGCAAACTATAGGGCTCAGAAGAGAAGGAGCGCCATTTGGCTTTTGGATAGATCATTTGGCTGGAAAAGTTTTTGGGGGCCATGTCGTATTTACAAAGCCCCCATTGTGCCTGGACCGTGGATCCCCCCCCCCCCCCCACACACACACACACACAAGGAAGGTAGCATTTACATACAGGTGTTTGACACAATTTTAGAATCTGTGAAAAAGGGGTAAAAAGAGAAAAAGACCCCCAAAATTTGTAACCCAATTCTCCGGAGTATTGAAATAGCCCATATGTGGACATAACATGCTGTACCGGCGGACGGCAGGGCTCAGAAGGGGAGTGACATGTGACCCCAGTGACATGTGACCCCACCTTGGAAACTACACCCCTAAGGAATGTAAAAAGGTATGCAGCGAGCAATTACACTCCACAGGTGTCTGACGCATTTTTGGAACAGTGGTCCCTGAAAATGAAAAATGTAATTTTTCATATTCATGACCCACTGTTTCAAAAATTTGTCAGACACCTATGGGTGTACATGCTCACTGCCTCCTTGTTTCATTCCTTAGGGTTGTAGTTTCCAAAATGGGGTCACATTGGGGGGAGGGGGTTCCACTGTCAGGGAATCATGGGGTATTGTAAACGAACATGGCCCCCAGCTTTTATTACAGCCCAAATCCTCTCTCATCTAGTTACATAGTTAGTACGGTCGAAAAAAGACATATGTCCATCAAGTTCAACCAGGGAATTAAGGGGTAGGGGTGTGGCGCGATATTGGGGAAGGGATGGGATTTTATATTTCTTCATAAGCATTAATGTTATTTTGTTCCAGGAATGTATCTAATCCTGTTTTAAAGCTGTTAATTGTTCCTGCTGTGACCAGTTCCTGAGGTAGACCGTTCCATAAATTCACAGTCCTCACGGTAAAGAAGGCGTGTCGCCCCTTGAGACTAAACTTTTTCTTTTCCAGACGGAGGGAGTGCCCCCTCGTCCTTTGGGGGGGGTTTAACCTGGAACAGTTTTTCTCCATATTTTTTGTATGTGCCATTCATATACTTATATACGTTTATCATATCCTCCCTTAAACGTCTCTTCTCAAGACTAAACAATTGTAACTCCTTTAATCGCTTCTCATAGCTAAGATGATCCATGCCCCATATTAGTTTAGTCTATGATGATACTACTACTATTAGTGCTGCCTTTCTGTTAGTTTGTCTATCAAATAATATTTCTACAAGTGCAATAGAAGTGATAAATGTTTTTGACTATACTGCAGGCTAACTTGTTTCTAGATATATATACTATATTCGGCAACACCAGGAGCTCCTACTAGTGAGACTCCTAAAGCTATATACAGTATTCTGATTTGGATAATTGGCTAAGATTTGCAACAAAATCAGGATCTAAGTAAGAGGAAAAGAAAAGGAGAAAAGACCAAGAATGGTGCCTCGCATATTACCTTTTATAATTGGAAAAAGTGACGTGGGAAATTCACAGGTCTTATAGGTGGATGCTCACCAAAAGAAATTAAAAATAGCTCATATCACCCCGTGATGGGCTGCGTTTTCGCCCGTATGCGGTTTCCCGACCGTAGACAAAAAACGCGGTCGACCACGTTTTTTGCCTGCGGTCGGGAAACCGCATACGGCTGAAAACGCAGCCGACCGGAGGCTGCGGTTCACTCCGGTCGGCTCATAGACATGCATTAAATACGGTTCCCCTATACGGCTGAGTGCGGGTGCCGCGGTTAAGCCCCGCCCCCTCCTCCCAACCGTATACAGGAACCGTAAGTACAAAACATGGTGTGAACCCACCCTAACCCAGGAAGAAGTACAGTGCCGCCTACAAAAAAATCAAAATAGACAAATCACCAGGTCCAGATGGCATTCACCCCTGTGTTCTAAAGAAATTAAGTAATGTAATAGACTCTTCCCCAGGACTGGCGCATGGCAAATGTGGTGCCAATATTTAAAAAGGGGACAAAAGGTGACCCCGGGAATTATAGACCTGTTAGTTTAACCTCCGTTGTATGTAACTTGTTTGAGGGTTTACTAAGAGATGCTATTTTGGAATATCTTGATAAAAATAAATGTATGACTCCATATCAGCATGGCTTTATGAGGGATCGGTCCTGTCAAACTAACCTGATCGGCTTTTATGAGGAGGTGAGCTCCAGAATCGACCAGGGGGAAATCGTTGGATGTCGTATATCTGGATTTTTCCAAAGCATTTGATACGGTGCCACATAAAAGGTTGGTGCATAAAATGAGAAGGATTGGGCTGGGGGAGAATGTGTGTAAGTGGGTAACTGGCTCAGTGATAGGAAACAGAGGGTGGTTATTAATGGTAATAATTCTGATTGGTTGACTGTTACTAGTGGGTTACCACAGGGGTCAGTCTTGGGTCCTGTTCTATTTAATATATTTATTAATGACCTTGTAGAGGGGTTTAGTAGTAAAGTAGCAATATGTGCAGATGATACTAAACTCTGTAAAGCGGTAAACACTATAGAAGACAGTGCACAGTTACAAATGGATCTGGATAGGTTGGAGGTTTGGGCTGGGAAGGGGCAGATGAGGTTCAACACTGATAGCAGCAAAGGGAAGGAGAAAATTCAAAATCTTCATTTTTTTACACTCACATGTCCTCCTCAGGCAGAGAATTCCACAGTCTCACTGCTCTTACAGTTAAGAACCCCCATCTGTGCTTCTTTCCTCTAGACGTAGATGAGGATGCCCTGTAGTGCACCAACAGAGCACTTAACATCCACACATGGGGTATTTATATATATACTGTTATAAATTTTGGGGGCTTTTTTCCTATTACCCCTTGCGAAAATTAAATAACACCAGCATTTTCGTGAAAAAAATTTAATTTTTCATTTTCAAGAAAAATTCTTCAAACGGAAATACCCCATATGTGGCCCTAAACTGTTGCCTTGAAATACGTCAGGGCTCTGAAGTGAGAAGGCGCCATGCGCATTTGAGGCCTGAATTATGGATTTGCATAGGGACGGACCTGGATGCAAGAATTAGACTTGCCTCCAATACCAAAATTACCCTACGGTAGTGTTTCCCAAACAGGGTGGCTCCAGCTGTTGCAAAACTCCCAGCATGTCTGGAAACCGTGCCGTACCAGCCGTTTTTCATTTTTATTTGGGGGGGGGGGAGGGTAACTGTAGGGGTATGTGTAGGGTTTTACTTTTTATTTTGTGGTACTGTAGTGCTTTTAGGGTACATTTACACGGGCGGGGTTTACAGCGAGTTTCCCGAGTTCATACACTTGTGTGTGGGGGGGACCTCCTGCATACATTCACATGGGGGGGGGGGCAAACGTCCAGCAGCCGCAAAAATACAACCAACTCCCAGCAAGCTCTTTGGCTGTCCGTGCATGCTAGGGATTGTAGTTATGCACCAGCTGGAGGCACACTGGTTGCAAAAAACTTAGATGGAGATTTATCAAAACCTGTGCAGAGGAAAAGTTGCCTGCTTGCCCATAGCAACCAATCAGATTCCTTCTCATATTTTTGACAAGGCCTCTGCATAATGAAAGAAGCAATCTTTTGCTATGGGCAACTAGGCAACTTTTCCTCTGCACTGGTTTTAATAAATCTCCCCCTGAGAGTGTGTTACTGAGGTTTTTCGCAACCAGTGTTCCTCCAGCTGTTTCAAAGCTACAACTCCCAGCATGCATGGTCTGTCATTGCATGCTTGGAATTATAGTTGGGCAACAACTGGAGGCACATGGGTTTGGAAACACTGAGTTAGGAAACAGATAATGTTTCCCAACCAGTGTGCCTCCAGTTGTGGAAAAACTACAACTCCCAGCATACCCAGACAGCCGAAGGGCATGTTGGGAGTTGTAGTTATGCAACAACTGGAGGAGAACAGTTTGGAAACCACTTTATAGTGGTGTCCAAACTGTAGCCCTCCAGATGTTGCAAAACTTCAATTCCTAGCATGCCCAGACTGCCTAGACATGCTGCGAGCTTTAGTTCGGCAACATCTAAAGGGCCAGATATTGCCGAACTACAACTTCCAGCATGCCTGGACAGTCTCGGCATGCATTGAATTGTAGTTTTGCAACATCTGGAGGGCTACAGTTTGGACACCACTGTATAGTAGTCTCCAAACTGTAGCCCTCCAGATGTTGCAAAACTACAGCTCCCAGCATGTCAAGACTGTCCTGGCATGCTTCTGCAACATCTGAAGGGCCACATGTTACAGAACTACAACTCCCAGCATGCCTGGACTGTCTGGACATGCTGAGAGTTTTAGTTTTGCAACATCTAGAAGAAGGGCACAGTGGTCTCCAAACTGTGGCCCTCCAGATGTTGCAAAACTACAACTCCCAGCATGCCGAGACAGCCAAATCACTTTACGGAGATCTTCACTGCTGCATCTGACGCCGCTGGATCCACTTGCTTGCACCGGTCCCCCACTGTCTGCACCTTTCCCCGCTGCCTGCGCAGGTCATCAGGTAACTGCCGCCGGTCCCCCCCCAGCCATCGCCGCCCTCTTCCCCTGCTCAGTCCTGACCAGCAAATCGCAGAGGATAGGAGGAGGTAGCACCCCTGCCACCTCTCTCCTATCCTTCAGGATGGTCGGGGCTGTTTCTGACAGCTCCGATTATCCCTATTTACTGGGCGATCGGGTACCAGAGACCCGATCAGCCCAGAATCGCCACAATTCGCCGATCTGTGCTGCCCGCCAAGTATAGTGGCCGAAAAGTCGGTGTCGTGTGCATCCATGGAGACTTAAAGGACTATCCCACCGCTCTGGTGTATCTATCCACGGTGGTCAGCAGGTGGACTCATGAGGTGGCCGTCACCACAAATTTCCATTATAAACTAATAATTGGGAGAGACATCCCCGGTTTCCTGTCACTGTGGCCTAATGAAACATAGTAACATAGTTCATAAGGTTGAAAAAAGACCAGAGTCCATCAAGTTCAACCTATAACTCTAATAAGTCCCTATTGAGTTGAGTTGATCCAGAGGAAGGCAAAAAACCCTCATACCAGAGGTAAACATTCCTTCCCGACTCCAATATGGCAGTCAGAATAAATCCCTGGATCAACCTTCTGTCCCTATAAATCTAGTATACATAACCAGCAATGTTATTACTCTCCATAATCGCATCCAGACCCTTTTTGAACTCTATTACAGAGTTCACCATGACCACCTCCTCTGGGAGAGAATTCCACAGTCTCACTGCTTTTACAGTAAAGAACCCCCGTCTGTGGTGGTGTAGAAACCTTTTTTCCTATAAACGTAGAGGATGCCCCCTTGTTATAAATTTTTTCTAAACTGAATAACCCTAATTCTGATAATCTTTCTGGGTACTGTAGTCCTCCCATTCCCCGTATTACTCTGGTTGCCCGTCTTTGAACCTTCTCCAGCTCCACTATATCTTTCTTGCACACTGGTGCCCAGTACTGTACACAGTATTCTATGTGTGGTCTGACTAGTGATTTGTACAGCGGTAGAATTGCTTCCTTGTCGTGGGCATCTATGCCCCTATTGATGCACCCCATGATTTTATTAGCCTTGGCTGCAGCTGCCTGACACTGGTCACTACAGCTAAATTTACTGTTAACTAAGACTCCTAAGTCCTTTTCCATGTCAGTCGTCCCAAGTGTTCTCCCATTTAATACATAATCCCAGCCCGGATTTTTCTTCCCCATGTGCATTACCTTACATTTATCAGTGTTGAACCTCATCTGCCACTTCCCAGACCAAACTTCCAACCTATCCAGATCCATTTGTAACAGTTCACTGTTCTCTATAGTGTTTACCGCTTTACAATGTTTAGTGTCATCTGCAAAGATTGCTACTTTACTATTCAACCCCTCTGCAAGGTCATTAATGAATATATTAAATAGGACAGGACCCAAGACGGATCCCTGTGGTACCCCACTAGTAACAGTCACCCAATCAGAATAAGTACCATTAATAACCACCCTCTGTTTCCTATCATTGAGCCAGTTACTTACCCACTTCCACACATTCTCCCCCAGCCCAAACCTTCTCATTTTATGCGCCAACCTTTTATGTGGAACCATATCAAATGCTTTGGAAATGTGAGATACCCATGGGGCAGGAGTCACCCCAATAGAATGACCTTGCTCAGAGGAGAAACAGGAACCCTGGGAACCTGAGACTAAAGGGCCAGCAGTAGGGGTGGCTGCCACTGCAGTGGAAGGGGGGAGCCAACCCCGCTGAATGTAATGGTGGGAGACATGGAGGATTTGGCACCGGGTCCAGAGTTTGTAGACCTCAACGTCTCTGGAGACCATTTCGGTACAGCACAGCATCAGAACTCAACTCTATCTCGGGCCTGGGAAAATGTGGTAGTTCTCTTTTATCCACAACCTATCTTCTTGTACACTATACACATTTCCATACACAGGTCACTATTTCTCAGTTACACTTTTCACATTCCATCACACACACACACATCACATTACTGTGATATATTTCTACATATTCACTATCTTTTCCCTAGTCACTAAGTCACATCATATTCCCAATGCCCCCTATCCAATATTGGCACATTTATAGTTATTTATTTTAAGTATTGTATTCATATGCACAGGCATTCACTATACCTTCTCTGCCCCTATTTTAATATGTTATTTTATGTTTACACTGCTTTATGCATTATTCACAACTTACACACATATTCTTTATTTCAATTTTTCATTATTCATTCCAATCCTCATCATCAGTATACTCAATGGGGGACATGTATCATTATTTGTGTATGGTAGAAGCATTTTACCCCTTTTCCCGAATTCAAAATTATGTGCAGAAGCGCTAAATTTATCAATCAAGTGCAATGAGCTTCATAAATTGCGGGTAAATATAGTAATCTCCTAAATCCACTCTTTGGAAAATAGAATCAATGATTTAGAGCATCTTGCTACGTTAAGTCCAAGATGGCTTATATTTGCGCAAAAAAAACAGCTCTTGCGGCAACATTTTTGGTGTAAAAAAAAAAGTACGCAGTTAATAAATCCATGGGTACTATAGAGGTCACTCCAAGGTACCCTGATTCAGCCACATCTGGAGGACATGCTCTACCAAAACGTGCGCAAAAAAATTGCGCAAAAAAGGGGCTTGCGCAAAATTTTGCGCAAAAAAATACACACAAAACAGGGGTAAAATCTTTGATACATGTCCCCCAATATATTTACCACTATTGGTCTTTATGTCATTTAGGTTATTTTCCTTTCATGAATTTCAATTTATTTATAGATGATGCAATCATTTATTTATATATACACATAATATATATTTTTGTACTTATTATTTATTTATTTATATATGTGCCATGTCTTTAATACATCTTTTTCAGACTCTTCATCTACTTTGGGGTTTGTATATAGCCAGTGCACCATTTTTCACTCACTCACTTGTTAGGATTCGGCTAGCTGGATGTGGTTCCTCTGTGTCAGCGAGAGATTGGTGTGGACCGTGTCTGTGGACCGGTTCTAGGATTGCTACTGGTTTTCACCAGAGCCCGCCGAAAAGCGGGATGGTCTTGCTGCGGCGGTAGCAACCAGGTTGTATCCACCGGCAACGGCTCAACCTCGCAGACTGCTGAGAAGGCGTGGGACAGAAGGACTAGGCAGAGGCAAGGTCAGACATAGCAGAAGGTCGGGGCAGGCGGCAAGGTTCGTAGTCAATGAGGATAGCAGGAGATCTGGAACACAGGCTTTGGACAACACTAAACGCTTTCTCTGGCACAAGGCAACAAGATCCGGCAAGGAAGTGCAGGGGAAGTGAGGTAATATACACAGGGAGCAGGTGGAAGCTAATTAGACTGATTGGGCCAGGCACCAATCACTGGTGCACTGGCCCATTAAATCTTAGAAAGCTGGCGCGCGCGCGCCCTGGAGAGCGGAGCCGCGCACGCCAGAACATGACAGCCGGGGACCGGGACGGGTAAGTGGCTTGGGATACGATTCGCGAGCGGGCGCGTCCCGCTATGCGAATCGCATCCCCATCGCGAATGTCAGTGCAGCGCTCCCGGTCAGCGGGTCTGACCGGGGCGCTGCAGAGAGGAGAACGCCGCGAGACCGCGTGGTCTGTTGGACATAGCCATAGAGTCATGGGAGCAACAACCCACACCACATAAAAGTGTGATTGAGTATGTCACTTAGATTGGATTGAAACAGTGTTGCCGCTGGTTAGGGAACATATGGAGGCAGCCCAGCAAGCCCAGAGTAGGGTCTGTAATCGCCAGGCTCGGGTTCGGAATTTTAACCCGGGAGATTGGGTTTCGGTCCTGGTGCCGACGGTGGACAGTAAGTTTCTGGCTAGGTGGCCGGGTCCCTACGAAGTGAAGTGATCGGAAAAGTTGGGAAGGTGACCTACAGGGTACACCAGCACGGGCAGAGAAAGCCGGAGCAGGTGTACCATGTAAACTTACTGAAACCATGGAAAGATAGGGAGACCAGTACAGATGACACCCCCTAGCCAGGTTTACAGGGAGTAGAGTTTCCAGTCCCTCAGTCTGATATAAGGGAAGCAGTTGCCACAGTAAAGATTGCTGGCAACCTTTCCTCTAAACAGCCTCTGGAGGCCAGGGAGTTTGTCAGCAGGAATATGGATGTGTTCTCGGGCCTCCCTGGACATACTTCTATCATCCGTCATGACATTGTCATTGAGCCTCAGGTCAAAATCCGGTTGAAACCATACTGGGTACATGAGTCATGGCGACAAGCCATCTCAGAAGAAGTGCAGCAGATGTTAAAGCTAGATCTCATCGAGGAATCGAAAAGTGAGTGGGCTAGTCCGATAGTCTTAATATCCAAGCCGGACGGGACGTTACGATTCTTTAACGACTTCCGCAAACTAAATGAGGTTTCCAAATTTGATGCGTATCCCATGCCCCGGGTTGATCAGCTTATTGAGAATTTAGGCCAAGCCCGGTATTTTTCTGTTTTGGACCTCCTTGACGGAGGCTGCCAAGGAGAAAACGGCCTTCATCACACGAGAGGGGCTGTATCAGTAAAGTGACCCCCCGACCTACGATGGCCCCGACATATGATCAAATCGACTAACGATGGACTCTCAGAGGACATCGCATGTCAATGTCAGCATCGACATACGATGCTTTTTTAGGTCAGGGCTATCGCATTAAGTGCTATCCGGCAGCGCAAAATGCTTAAGCTGCTGCCGGATAGCAGCTTAATGTTCCCCGTGTGGTGCGGTAAGTATTACTTACCCCTCCAGGATGCTCCGGGGTGCCCTCCGGGTCCAGCCCTGGTCTTCCGGTGTCTTCTCGGCCCTCTCTGATGACGTTAATATGCTGCTGCGCACGTCATCCAATAGGAATGGCGTACGCAGCGGCGTAATGGCGTTGCCACGCAGGCCCAGTAAGGCCTTGCGGAAGAAAGCAGAGGACCAGAGAAGACAGCAGAGGACCGGAGAAGACAGCAGAGGACCGGAGAACACAGCGGAGGACCGGAGAACACAGCGGAGAGCCCAGCGGAGGCCCGGGGTCACCATCGGGAGCGGCGGGGACACCATCTCTAGTGGCGGGGACAGGCGAGTACAGCTTCCTATACTTTACATTGCACGAATCCCTCAACATACGATGGATTCGACAAATAATGGCTGGTTTGGAACGAATTACCATCGTATGTTGAGGGACCACTGTACAAGGTATTACCCTTTGGTCTACATGGCGCTCCTGCCACGTTTCAAAGGCTAATGGACATTGTATTCCGTCCACATCATCAGTACGCTTTGGTGTACCTGTACGATAGCATTATCCACAGTACCGACTGGAGAGTCACCTATCAAAATTACAGGTTGTAGTGGACTCCCAAGGCTGGCTTAACTGCTAACCCAAAAAAGTGCGTGATAGGGTTAGAAGAGACCAAGTACCTGGGGTATGTAATTGAGCGTGAAATTATCAAACTTCACTCGAACAAAGTAGAGGTAATTCGGAATAGGCCACGACCTGTCACTACTCGGCAAGTAATGTAATTCCTGGGAATGGTGGGATACTATATGAGGTTTGTCCCCCATTTTGCTACAGTGGCTGCACCCTTGACAGGCCTTTTGAAGGGGCACAAGTCAGTGATGGTCCAAAGGAATGAACAGGCAGAAAAGGCTTTCTCTGCTTTGAAGTCAGCCCTGTGTGGGTTCCCGGTTTTGGTGATGCCCAACTTCAAAAGAGAGTTCATAGTACAGACCGATGCCTTCGAAGTAGTTCTTGGTGCTGTACTGTGTCAGGAAGTCAACAGGGAGGAGAATTTCGTTGTATTTCTCAGCCGTAAGCTTACCCCAGCTGAGACCAAGTACAGTATAGTGGAGAGAGAGAGTGCCTGGCTATCAAGTGGGCACTCGAGTCTCTTGACTTTTATTTGTTAGGGAGAAAGTTTCGTCTGGTGACTGACCATTCCCCTCTCAATTGGATGAGCCAGGCCAAGGACAGAAATTCCCGGGTCACCTGGTGGTTTCTGTCTTTGCAACATTTCAAGTTTTTGGTAGAACACAGGGCGGACCGGTTACTAGGAAACGCAGATACCCTGTCCCGTGAACACTGTTTAATGTGTGTCCACCCCCTCAGAGTTGAAAAAAGGCAGGAGGTATATAGGAAGGAACAAGGGGCCATCGTTGATGGTCGTTATGTGTCACCGAGGTTCCTGGCCTCGGGGAGGTAAGAGCCGGTTTTCTCAAGTGTCAGTGTTGCAGACTGAAGTCTGACACTTCAGCTGTTTAGTATGGCTGTAAAGCTGAACCGGGACAACTTTTACTGGGAATAGTCAAAGTGCTGGGTGGGTGACTATTCCCCACATTCCAGGCCGGGTCTTATAAAGCAGTCAGGTGGGTGTTGTGTGCATGACTGACCTTCATCTGACAATGAAGCTGTGGAGTCCTCTGAGCTGAGGGCTAAAGACTGCAAACAGGCCGCCTGAAAGCCTGCCAGTGAACTTTTCTATGGCTGACCAATAAGCTGGGTATGAACCGACACCTAGAATTCCAGGTGAACTTTGTTTTGCTGTGTATGAACAAGCACCAAGACTGTTTTTCTTTGCTATGTGTAAACAAGCACCAAGACTGTTATGTTTTTTCTGAGTGTGAATAAAACACTGAAGTTTTATTTACAACCTGGTTCCTTGCCTCTATACTGCATCCGCTAACCTGACTGCCAGAGCAAATCGCCATATAACTTTAAAATTCTCTGCTTGTAAGGAAAATAGACATAACAAATAAATTATATATTGATTCACATATACAAAATGTCTACTTTATGTTGGCTTAATAAAGTTGACATATTTTTATTATTTGAAGACATTAGAGGGCTTCAAAGTATAGCAGCAATTTTCAAAATGTTAACGGAAAATTCAAAATCTGAATTTTTCAGGGACCAGTTAAGTTTTAAGTGGATTTGAGGGGGCTTTCTTTCAGAAATACCCCATAAACTACCCCATTATAGAAACTTCACCCCTCAAAGTATTCAAATGATATTCAGAAAGTTTGTTAACCCTTTAGGTATTTCACAGGAATAGCAGCAAAGTGGAGGAAAAAAATCAAAATCAGCATTTTTCTACACTAACATGTTCTTGTAGTCCCATTTTTTTTTTTTTACAGGGGTATAAGGAGAAAAAGCCCACCAAAATTTGGAACCCACGTGTTACGCCTAGCGCTCCGGGTCCCCGCTCCTCCCCGGAGCGCTCACGGCGTCTTTCTCCCTGCAGCTCCCCGGTCAGCGCTGACCGGGAGCGCTGCTCTGCCATGCCCGTTGGGGATGCGATTCGCACAGCGGGACGCGCCCGCTCGCGAATCGCATCCCAGGTCACTTACCCGTTCCCGTCTCCTGCGGTCATGTGCTGGCGCGCGCGGCTCCGCTCTCTAGGGCGCGCGCGCGCCAGCTCCCTGAGACTTAAAGGGCCAGTGCACCAATGATTGGTGCCTGGCCCAATTAGCTTAATTGCTTCCCACCTGTTCCCTGGCTATATCTAGTCTCCTCCCTTGCACTCCCTTGCCGGATCTTGTTGCCTTGAGCCTAGTGAAAGCGTTTTTGTGTGTTTATACCCTGTGTACCAGACCTTCTGTTATCTCCCCTGACTACGAACCTTGCCGCCTGCCCCCGACCTTCTGCTACGTCCGACTTTGCTTCTGCCTACCCCCTTGTACCTCGCCTATCTTCAGCAGCCAGAGAGGTGAGCCGTTGCTAGTGGATACGACCTGGTCACTACCGCCGCAGCAAGACCATCCCGCTTTGCGGCGGGCTCTGGTGAAAACCTGTAGTGTCTTAGAACCGGTCCACTAGCACGGTCCTCGCTATCCCTCTCTGGCACAGAGGATCCACCTCCTGCCAGCCGGCATCGTGACAGTAGATCCGGCCATGGATCCCGCTGAAGTTCCTCTGCCAGTGGTCGCTGACCTCCCTACGCTGGTCGCCCAGCAAGCTCGTCAGATCGCCCAGCAGTCGCAACAGATAGCGCAACAAGATCACCAGCTGTCGTACTTGACCACCATGACACAGCAACTCCAGTCACAACTACAGCAAGTACAGTCGCAGCTACAGCAGCAACAATCATCTCCTCCGCCAGCTCCAGCACCCCTTCCGCGGCGAGTGGCCGCTCCTAGCCTCCGCCTGTCCTTGCCGGACAAATTTAATGGGGACTCTAAGTTTTGCCGTGGCTTTCTTTCGCAATGTTCCTTGCACTTAGAGATGATGTCGGATCAGTTTCCTACTGAAAGGTCTAAGGTGGCTTTCGTAGTCAGCCTTCTGTCTGGAAAAGCCCTCTCATGGGCCACACCGCTCTGGGACCGCGATGACCCCGTCACTGCCTCTGTACACTCCTTCTTCTCGGAAATTCGAAGTGTCTTTGAGGAACCTGCCCGAGCCTCTTCTGCTGAGACTGCCCTGCTGAACCTGGTCCAGGGTAATTCCTCCGTTGGCGAGTACGCCATTCAATTCCGTACTCTTGCTTCTGAACTATCCTGGAATAATGAGGCTCTCTGCGCGACCTTTAAAAAAGGCCTATCCAGCAACATTAAAGATGTTCTGGCCGCACGAGAGACTCCTGCTAACCTGCATGAACTCATTCATCTAGCCACTCGCATTGACATGCGTTTTTCTGAGAGGCATCAAGAGCTCCGCCAGGAAAAGGACTTAGATCTCTGGACACCTCTCCCACAGTCTCCACTGCAATCTGCGCCTAGGCCTCCCGCCGAGGAAGCCATGCAAGTGGATCGGTCTCGCCTGACCCTGGAAGAGAGGAATCGCCGTAAGGAAGAGAATCTTTGTCTGTACTGTGCCAGTACTGAACATTTTTTGGTGGATTGCCCAATCCGTCCTCCACGTCTGGGAAACGCACGCTCGCACTCAGCTCTCGTGGGTGTGGCGTCTCTTGATGTCAAGTCGGCTTCTCCACGTCTCACGGTACCTGTTCGGATTTCCACTTCAGCCAGCTCTCCCCTCTCAGCCGTGGCCTGCCTGGACTCTGGAGCTTCTGGGAATTTTATTCGGGAGTCCTTGGTGAATAAATTCCGCATTCCGGTGACCCGTCTTGTCAAGCCACTCCACATTTCCGCGGTCAACGGAGCCAGGTTGGATTGCACCGTGCGTTACCGCACGGAGCCCCTCCTAATGTGCATCGGACCTCATCACGAGGAGATTATATTTTTTGTCCTTCCTAATTGCTCTTCTGAAGTTCTCCTTGGACTACCCTGGCTTCAACACCATTCCCCAACCCTGGATTGGTCCACTGGGGAGATCAAGAGTTGGGGTCCCTCTTGTTCCAAGGACTGCCTTCTACCGGTTCCCAGTACTCCCTGCCGTGACCCTGTGGTTCCTCCTGTATCCGGTCCCCCTAAGGTCATTAAGGATTCTGCCTGCCACAGGAAATGCCCCTCCCCCCCTCCCAGTTCCATCAGGCAAGCTTCTGTGTCCCCTCATGGCCCTCGTCCTGGTGTCACACTGCCCCGTGCCAGGTCTCGCCCTCTGCCCTCTCTCCCCATTCCTACTCCTGCGGTTCTGCCTGCCGTTGAGGAATCCCTCCATCCTTTCCCGGTGTCCTCATCCCAGGGGAGGCAGTTACCCGATAAAGAGAAGGGGAGACCTAAGGGGGGGGGTACTGTTACGCCTAGCGCTCCGGGTCCCCGCTCCTCCCCGGAGCGCTCACGGCGTCTTTCTCCCTGCAGCTCCCCGGTCAGCGCTGACCGGGAGCGCTGCTCTGCCATGCCCGTTGGGGATGCGATTCGCACAGCGGGACGCGCCCGCTCGCGAATCGCATCCCAGGTCACTTACCCGTTCCCGTCTCCTGCGGTCATGTGCTGGCGCGCGCGCGCCAGCTCCCTGAGACTTAAAGGGCCAGTGCACCAATGATTGGTGCCTGGCCCAATTAGCTTAATTGCTTCCCACCTGTTCCCTGGCTATATCTAGTCTCCTCCCTTGCACTCCCTTGCCGGATCTTGTTGCCTTGAGCCTAGTGAAAGCGTTTTTGTGTGTTTATACCCTGTGTACCAGACCTTCTGTTATCTCCCCTGACTACGAACCTTGCCGCCTGCCCCCGACCTTCTGCTACGTCCGACTTTGCTTCTGCCTACCCCCTTGTACCTCGCCTATCTTCAGCAGCCAGAGAGGTGAGCCGTTGCTAGTGGATACGACCTGGTCACTACCGCCGCAGCAAGACCATCCCGCTTTGCGGCGGGCTCTGGTGAAAACCTGTAGTGTCTTAGAACCGGTCCACTAGCACGGTCCTCGCTATCCCTCTCTGGCACAGAGGATCCACCTCCTGCCAGCCGGCATCGTGACACCACGAGTATGGAAATACCTCATATGTTGATGTAAAGTGCTCTACGGGCTCGCTACATGGCTCAAGAGGGAAAGAGCAACTGTGGGATTTTGGAGAGCAATTTTTGCTGTCATGGTTTTTGGGGGGCATGTTGCATTTAGGAAGCTCCCATGGTACCAGAACAGCAAAAAAATGGCAAATATTTGGGAAGCTACAACTCTCAAGGAATGTAACAAGGGGTATAGTGAGACCCTCAGGTGTTTGATGGCTTTGCGTTGAAGTTGGACATGAACATGAAAATTTTGATTTTATACATTAAAATGTTGGTGGTACCCCAAATTTTTCATTTTCACTAGGGGTAATAGGAGAAAATGCCCCCCAAATTTTAAACACCATTTCTTCTGAGTATGGAAATACCCCATATGTGCATGTAAAGGCTCCGTTGGCACACTACAATGCTCAGAAGAGAAGAAGCAAAATTTGGCTTTTGGAAAGAGAATTTTGCTGAAATGGTCTTTGGGGGCATGTTGCATTTAGAAAGTCTCTACGGTGCCAGAACAGCAAAAAAATAAATAAAACAAAACAAAAAAAAAACACATGGCAACTATTTGGGAAACTACACCCCTCAAGGAATGTGACAAGGTGTAAAGTGAGCCTTAACACCTCACAGTTGTTGACAACTTTTCATTCTCAGAAGAGAAGGAGCACCATTGGTCTTTTGAAGAGAGAATTTGGCTGGAATTGAAGTCAGGGGCCATGTGCATTTACAAAGCCCCCATTGTGCCAGAACAGCGAAAAAACCATATGTGATACCATTTTGGAAACTACACCCTCACAGGTTTTTTGGACAGTGGGCCGTAAAAGTGAAAAATTTGATTTGCAAACACTGAATTGGTGGTATTGCCCCACATTTTTTATTTTCACAAGTAGTAATAGAAAATAAGCCCAATTTATTCAGAGTAAGGAGATACCCCATATATGGACATAAAGCACTCTGCGGGTGCAAAACAGGGCTTGGGAGTGAGACAGCACCGATGAGATTTGAGGCCTAAAGTGGTGATTTGCACTGCAATGACAGAGGTTCTGACAAAATCTAAAAAACAAATTCCCAGCAAGTGACCACAATTTTGAAACAATGCCCTTCAAGGAACGTAACAAGGGGTACAGTGAATATTTACACCTCCCAGGTTTTGTGAACAGCGGGCCGTAAAAATGAAAAATGGGATTTTTTTTACACTAAGATGCTGGTGTTACCCAATTTTATCATTTTCACAAAGGGTAATGGGAGAAATTGGGTTACAAATTTTGTAGGACTTTTTCTCCTGAGTATGCGTCCACCCTTGGTGGACGCACAACAAGGCTCAGAATTCAAAGAGGTCTGTTTGCATTTGAGGCCTATGGCATATCAGGAGCTGACGGTTACATACATTCAGAGGAAAATATAAAAAGAAACACCCACATGTACACAAAGTACCCCCCCTGATGAATGGGTATAGGGGTAAAGAGGACATTTTTAACGCACGGGTGTTTCCTAAATTTATTTTCAAGGAATAGATGAAGTGTAGTTTGGGAAAATTGCAATTTTCAACCTATGCTCTGCTTTATCATTCTTTAAACAACTAACATTTGACCCCCGAATTGTTGCCTGAAAATACAACAGGGCTCATGAGAGAGAACGCTTCGCATTTGAGGCCTATGTTTCCTACTGACCTATCAATAGCTGGTGATTACATACACTCAGGAAAATAAGAAAAGAAAAGAACACCTACATGTAAGCCTATTACAGACAGTACACCCCCTGGGGAAGGTATCAAAAACCAAAAGAGCACAACGGAGTCACTTTTAAAAAAAGGTTATGTGTCCAAAAGACACACACTTTATTATTTCCGTAGAAAAGGACAGTGCAATGATAAAAAAACACATATATTGAAAAGAGGAATACAACAACAAAACGGTGATATCACCGGCTCTGCACAGTGGTAGAAACAGTAAATATGGTTATATTTTGTGACAAACCATCTTGGGATCGTCCTGGTCACTTGCCACGGGACACGTTCCTCACAATAACACCACAGACCACAGTTCCGCATACAAGTCTGGCTCCTCGCCAGCTTTATTTCCACAGGTTGCAGGTAAAACAAAACATAAACAGGAACGAAATAAAGTCCTAAACCGTCTGGTCACTGACTACACATATCAGCATGCACTGACTACTAACTGGTGAGCTACCCTCAGCCAGTTAAACATGTGTCTCCTGCAACGTGTTACTCACAGTTCACACCACTTCTTGGACCACTCGCAGCGCCTTCTGCGTGTTACCTAAACAGGGTCCGTGTGTCTCCCCCTCTAACAGCCAGCATACTGTTTCCCAGTGAGAACCCCAACTATTCTGTTTCCTTTCCTTTCCAACACACTTTCCCTTCCTGAAACCTCATTAATCAGGCCACAGGTGGAGCATTCTCCAGAGTTAGCAAGGGAAATTCACCCTTTCCTTGCCACACTGCCACATATTCCCCCCCACTGCTCAGACCACCGGGAAGGAGCACTTGTATTCAAAAGGCCAACTGCCTTTCCTTTCTCTTGGACGTCTTTTGTCCCACAGTCTCTGAAGTCCTTGACTTTTTTCTTCCGGACTTTTACCAGCCACCAATTGCAAGTCTCTGGGTCACACCTCTCTCCAGTACCAGGTTCTTCACCCTGGTGTGGACAGGGTTCTTGAAATTAAGGACCGAGAGGACCGATGCTTCTAACCGTTGTCTTCTTCTGGCTTGCCGGACCTCTGCCTCTGCTTCAGAGAATCTTTCGGCCTCAGTGGCTTCACCAACCACTGTTGTTGTTTTCTGTAGCTTCAGAGGACCTCCTACACGTATCCATCTCAGTTTCAACTTTAGAGGACTTCCCACCTGGTTTCTCCACAGTTTTGACTTCAGTGTATTTCTCACATGGTTTCACCTCATCTCTTCCAGCTTTCTCTTCAGGGCCACCAGCTTCCTCAGGTTTGGCTTCAGAGTCTTTGGCTCCTTCAGATTCTTGTGTAGAATCAGCTTCTACTACTGTTTGGCTGTTCTCTGCAGCTTCCTTAGGCTTACTCTTCTCTTCACCTGTAGCTTCAGTTGTGCCATTCTCTTTACTCATAGCTTTTGAGGTTGACTCTGGTTTAGCTTCTGCTTCAGAGGATTTCTCTGCCTCATCATTACCTTCAGAATTTTTGGTCTGCTCAGGTTCAGAGGATTTCCTGCCTGACTTCTCCTTGGTCTTAACTTCAGAGGATTTCACACCAGGTTTCAGCTCAGTCCTAGCTTCAGAGGACTTCTTACAGGGCTTCACCTCAATCTTAGCATTAGAGGACTTTTCACCGGGCTTCAGAGAAAGCATCCCTGTTGTCACGATTCGGCTGGCAGGAGGTGGATCCTCTGTGCCAGAGAGGGATTGGCGTGGACCGTGCTGGTGGACCGGTTCTAAGTTGCTACTGGTATTCACCAGAGCCCGCCGCAAAGCGGGATGGTCTTGCAGCGGCGGTAGCAACCAGGTCGTATCCACTAGCAACGGCTCAACCTCTCTGACTGCTGAAGATAGGCGCGGTACAAGGGAGTAGACAAGAGCAAGGTCGGACGTAGCAGAAGGTCGGGGCAGGCAGCAAGGATCGTAGTCAGGGGCAACGGCAGGAGGTCTGGAACACAGGCTAGGAACACACAAGGAAACGCTTTCACTGGCACAATGGCAACAAGATCCGGCGAGGGAGTGCACAGGTGAACACACTAATTAAGCCTACTGGGCCAATCAGCGGCGCAGTGGCCCTTTAAATCGCAGAGACCCGGCGCGCGCGCGCCCTAAGGAGCGGGGCCGCGCGCGCCGGGACAGGACCGACGGAGAGCGAGTCAGGTACGGGAGCCGGGGTGCGCATCGGGAGCGGGCGCCACCCGCATCGCGAATCGCATCCCGGCTGGGAGAGGTATCGCAGCGCACCCGGTCAGCAGGTCTGACCGGGGCGCTGCAATTGCGAGGATGTTGCGAGCGCTCCGGGGAGGAGCGGGGACCCGGAGCGCTCGGCGTAACAGTACCCCCCCCCTTGGGTCTCCCCCTCTTCTTGGAGCCTGAGAACCTGAGGACCAGACTTTTGTCTAGGATGTTGTCCTCAGGTTCCCAGGATCTCTCTTCTGGACCACAGCCCTCCCAATCTACCAAAAAAAATCTTTTTCCTCTGACCGTCTTGGAGGCCAGTACCTCCTTCACGGAGAAGATGTCAGAAGAACCGGAAACAGGAGTGGGAGAAACAAGTTTGGGAGAGAAACGGTTGATGATGAATGGTTTAAGGAGAGAGACATGGAAGGCATTGGGAATACGAAGAGAAGGAGGAAGAAGGAGTTTGTAAGAGACAGGATTAATCTGGCACAAGACTTTGAAAGGACCAAGATAGCGTGGTCCCAGTTTGTAACTGGGGACACGAAAGCGGACATATTTAGCGGAGAGCCATACCTTGTCTCCGGGAGCAAAAATGGGGGGAGTTCTTCTTTCTTATCGGCAAACCTTTTCATGCGGGATGAAGCCTGAAAAAGAGAATTTTGGGTCTCTTTCCATATGGTGGAAAGATCACGAGTCACTTCATCCACAGCGGGCAAACCAGAGGGCAAGGGAGTAGGGAGGGGGGGAAGAGGGTGACGGCCGTACACCACGAAAAATGGGGACTTGGCAGAAGATTCAGAGACTCTGAAGTTGTATGAGAATTCGGCCCATGGTAGAAGATCTGCCCAGTCATACTGGCGGGAGGAAACAAAATGCAGTAAATAGTCACCCAGGACCTGGTTAATTCTTTCTACTTGCCCATTGGATTGGGGATGATAAGAAGAAGAGAAGTTTAATTTAATCTTGAGCTGTTTACAGAGGGCCCTCCAGAATTTAGACACGAATTGGACGCCTCTATCCGAGACGATCTGCGTGGGCAAACCGTGAAGACGAAAAATGTGTACAAAAAATTGTTTTGCCAACTGAGGCGCTGAAGGAAGACCAGGAAGAGGAATAAAATGTGCCATCTTGGAAAATCGATCAACGACCACCCAAACAACAGTGTTGCCACGGGATGGGGGTAAGTCTGTAATAAAGTCCATACCAATCAGTGACCAAGGCTGTTCGGGGACAGGCAGAGGATGAAGGAGACCAGCAGGCTTCTGGCGAGGAGTCTTATCCCGGGCACAGACAGTACAGGCCCGCACAAAATCAACAACATCCGTCTCCAGAGTCGGCCACCAATAGAAACGAGAGATGAGTTGCAAGGACTTTTTGATGCCCGCATGGCCTGCGAGGTGGGAGGAGTGACCCCATTTGAGAATCCCGAGACGTTGGCGTGGAGAAACAAAGGTCTTCCCTGGAGGGGTTTGCCCGATGGAGGCTGGAGAAGTGGAGATCAGACAGTCCGGAGGAATGATGTGTTGTGGAGAGACCTCTACTTCCGAGGCATCCGAGGAACGAGAGAGGGCATCAGCCCTAATGTTCTTGTCGGCAGGGCGAAAATGAATTTCAAAGTTAAAACGGGCAAAGAACAACGACCACCTGGCCTGGCGAGGGTTCAGCCGTTGGGCAGACTGGAGATAGGAGAGATTCTTGTGATCGGTGTAAATGATAACTGGAAATTTTGATCCCTCCAGCAGATGCCTCCATTCCTCAAGTGCCAATTTAATGGCCAGTAGTTCTCGATCCCCGATGGAGTAGTTTCTCTCCGCCGGAGAGAAGGTCCTAGAAAAAAAACCACAAGTAACAGCATGCCCGGAAGAATTTTTTTGTAGAAGGACCGCTCCAGCTCCCACTGAGGAGGCATCTACCTCCAATAGGAAGGGTTTAGATGGGTCAGGTCTGGAGAGCACGGGAGCAGAAGAAAAGGCAGACTTGAGCCGTTTAAATGCGTCTTCCGCTTGGGGAGACCAGGACTTGGGATTGGCATTTTTCTTGGTTAAAGCCACGATAGGAGCCACAATAGTGGAAAAGTGTGGAATAAATTGTCTGTAATAATTGGCGGACCCCAAAAAACGTTGGATAGCACGGAGTCCGGAGGGGCGTGGCCAATCTAAGACGGCAGAGAGTTTATCCGGGTCCATTTGTAATCCCTGGCCAGAGACCAAGTATCCTAGGAAAGGAAGAGATTGACATTCAAACAGACATTTCTCCATTTTGGCATAAAGTTGATTGTCTCGAAGTCTCTGAAGAACCATGCGGACATGCTGGCGGTGTTCTTCTAAGTTGGCAGAAAAAATCAGAATATCGTCCAGGTACACAACAACACAGGAATATAAGAGATCACGAAAAATTTCATTAACAAAGTCTTGGAAGACGGCAGGGGCGTTGCACAGGCCAAAGGGCATGACCAGATACTCAAAGTGTCCATCTCTGGTGTTAAATGCAGTCTTCCATTCGTCCCCCTCCCTGATGCGGATGAGATTATAAGCACCTCTTAAGTCCAGTTTGGTAAAGATGTGGGCACCTTGAAGGCGATCAAAGAGTTCTGAGATAAGAGGTAGGGGGTAGCGGTTCTTTACCGTGATTTTATTAAGTCCGCGGTAATCAATGCAAGGACGTAGGGAGCCATCTTTTTTTGGACACAAAAAAAACCCAGCTCCGGCAGGAGAGGAGGATTTGCGGATAAACCCCTTTTTTAAATTTTCCTGGATGTATTCAGACATAGCAAGAGTCTCTGGAGCGGACAGAGGGTAAATTCTGCCCCGGGGTGGAGTAGTGCCCGGGAGGAGGTCAATAGGACAGTCATAAGGCCTGTGAGGGGGTAAAGTCTCAGCTTGCTTTTTGCAAAATATGTCAGCATAGTCCATATAAGCCTTAGGGAGACCGGTTACAGGGGGAACCACAGGGTCACGGCAGGGAGTACTGGGAACCGGTTTAAGACAGTCCTTGAAACAAGAAGTACCCCACCTCTTGATCTCTCCTGTGGACCAATCAAGGGTTGGGGAATGGCGTTGAAGCCACGGTAATCCAAGGAGAATTTCGGAAGTGCAATTGGAGAGGACCAAAAACTCAATTTTTTCGTGATGAGGTCCGATGCACATTAGGAGGGGTTCCGTGCGGTAACGCACGGTACAGTCCAATCTTTCATTGTTAACACAATTGATGTAGAGGGGTCTGGCGAGACTGGTCACCGGGATGTTGAACCTGTTGATGAGAGAGGCCAAAATAAAATTTCCTGCAGATCCGGAATCCAAGAAGGCCATAGTAGAGAAGGAGAAGGTAGAGGAAGATATCCGCACAGGCACAGTAAGGCGTGGAGAAGCAGAGTTGACATCAAGAACTGTCTCACCTTTGTGCGGAGTCAGCGTACGTTTTTCCAGGCGGGGAGGACGGATAGGACAATCCTTCAGGAAGTGTTCGGTACCGGCACAGTACAGGCACAGATTCTCCATGCGGCGTCGTGTCCTCTCTTGAGGTGTCAAGCGAGACCGGTCAACTTGCATAGCCTCCACGGCGGGAGGCACAGGAACGGATTGCAGAGGACCAGAGGAGAGAGGAGCCGGGGAGAAAAAACGCCTCGTGCGAACAAAGTCCATATCCTGGCGGAGCTCCTGACGCCTTTCGGAAAACGCATGTCAATGCGAGTGGCTAGATGAATAAGTTCATGCAGGTTAGCAGGAATTTCTCGTGCGGCCAGAACATCTTTAATGTTGCTGGATAGGCCTTTTTTAAAGGTCGCGCAGAGGGCCTCATTATTCCAGGATAATTCGGAGGCAAGAGTACGGAATTGGATGGCGTACTCGCCAACGGAAGAATTACCCTGGACCAGGTTCAGCAGGGCAGTCTCAGCAGAAGAGGCTCGGGCAGGTTCCTCAAAGACACTTCGAATCTCCGTGAAGAAGGAGTGTACAGAGGCAGTGACGGGGTCATTGCGGTCCCAGAGCGGTGTGGCCCATGACAGAGCTTTACCAGACAGAAGGCTGACTACGAAAGCCACCTTAGACCTTTCAGTAGGAAACTGGTCCGACATCATCTCCAAGTGCAGGGAACATTGTGAAAGAAAGCCACGGCAAAACTTAGAGTCCCCATCAAATTTGTCCGGCAAGGATAGTCGTAGGCCGGAAGCGGCCACTCGCTGCGGAGGAGGTGCAGGAGCTGGCGGAGGAGATGATTGCTGAAGCTGTGGTAGTAGCTGCTGTAGCATCACGGTCAGTTGAGACAGCTGGTGGCCTTGTTGCGCTATCTGTTGCGACTGCTGGGCGACCACCGTGGTGAGGTCGGCGACAACTGGCAGTGGAACTTCAGCGGGATCCATGGCCGGATCTACTGTCACGATTCGGCTGGCAGGAGGTGGATCCTCTGTGCCAGAGAGGGATTGGCGTGGACCGTGCTGGTGGACCGGTTCTAAGTTGCTACTGGTATTCACCAGAGCCCGCCGCAAAGCGGGATGGTCTTGCAGCGGCGGTAGCAACCAGGTCGTATCCACTAGCAACGGCTCAACCTCTCTGACTGCTGAAGATAGGCGCGGTACAAGGGAGTAGACAAGAGCAAGGTCGGACGTAGCAGAAGGTCGGGGCAGGCAGCAAGGATCGTAGTCAGGGGCAACGGCAGGAGGTCTGGAACACAGGCTAGGAACACACAAGGAAACGCTTTCACTGGCACAATGGCAACAAGATCCGGCGAGGGAGTGCACAGGTGAACACACTAATTAAGCCAACTGGGCCAATCAGCGGCGCAGTGGCCCTTTAAATCGCAGAGACCCGGCGCGCGCGCGCCCTAAGGAGCGGGGCCGCGCGCGCCGGGACAGGACCGACGGAGAGCGAGTCAGGTACGGGAGCCGGGGTGCGCATCGCGAGCGGGCGCCACCCGCATCGCGAATCGCATCCCGGCTGGGAGAGGTATCGCAGCGCACCCGGTCAGCAGGTCTGACCGGGGCGCTGCAATTGCGAGGATGTTGCGAGCGCTCCGGGGAGGAGCGGGGACCCGGAGCGCTCGGCGTAACACCTGTATCCCGTAACTTCTGCCCCAGAAGCCTTTCTTCTTCAAATTCCACCATAACTTGGTCTCTGCTCTCTTCCTTTTTTTCACATTTTCGCAGCTTACACTGGATCTTAGCGGACTTCATCCTCTCACTGTCATGTAACTCTGTCAAGTCCCTGACAGTATCTTCCGAAGACAGCAATTGTTTCCTCAACTGTTCATTGTCCGCCAGCACAGCCTCCTGCTCGTAGAGTTGCGCTGCCAGCAAAACTAGGGCAGCTACGCGGGACCTTCTGCGCGTTTCATTCTGCGCTTCCAGGCTCTCTTTTAAGATCTTCATGTCATCTTCCAGCTTTATATGTTTCAGCTGCTCACTCTTGAGCTTTGCAGAGATCATCTTCTGACTGTCCAGCAACTGTTTCTTGGTCTTCTCTAACTCATTGATACATTTTCCACTCTCACCAATCTGTTCAGATAGATCTGAGATCTCCTGTGGCAAATTCTTGTTTTCATGTTGCAGAGTCTCAACTTGTTCCAAGGCCTCCTCATACTGCTCACGGAGCAAGTCATTGTCATGACGAGCAGATTGAAGAGCATTTGCAAGGGCATTCTTCGCCTTGACTTCCTCCTCAAGTTGTCTCTTAGCTTTAGAGAGATACTCTCCAGATTGCTGGCAAGATCATCAACTTCCATCTTCATTTCTTCTCTTTTTCAATTTTTTCCATGGCTACCAGCCTAGCCGTTTGATCACTCCATAGAGCCTGATATGCACCATGTAGAAGACTCACTTCTTCCTCCTGGAATGACATCCGCTTGGCCAGGCTCTCCACTTCACTCTCCTTGCTGGTTACAAGACAGTTCATCCTGCAGAGCCACGAACTCACTTCTGTGGTGCTCCATGACTTTTTCCAGCTGAAGTCTCGCTTCTTGCTCTTTCTTAAAGTCATCAAGCGATTTGTCCCTCTCCTCTGTCAAGTGATGTACCTCTTTTTCTTTCTCCATCAACTTCACAGAAACCATCTGCAGGGTTTCTTCCAGATTCTGGATCTGCTCCAGTTTTTTCCCAAGGCCAGCTCGTCTTTTCCGAGACCTTTTACTGACAGCGGTCTCCTCACTCTCGCCGTTAGACCTTGAGACATCCTCTGGTCCTCTGTCAGACACTCGACCCAGCTCTTCTCCATCTCTAGATGAAGTCTCCCCCTTTTCCGGGGTTGCGGCCACTTTTGCCTCGTCATCATCATCATCAACAGGTGCCACGGACACCTGGCACACTTCCTCTCCCATCACTTTGGCAACTCTGGAGACTCTCGCTAAACACTCCCGTTGGACCGGCAATCCCTTGGACGGTAAGCTTGTTGCCCCTAGCAACAACTTCAATGGCTCTTGGCACCAGCGAGTCAGGGTGATTCCCGAACAGTTCCTCTGAACTGTCTCTCGGCTCCTTGGCAGACTTTTCTTGTCTTGTCACAGTCTCTCCACGGTTTGGCAAAAACGACTAGGGCTCCTGGGTCTGCAACAATATCTGGTCCAGTGGTTCGACCTTCCTGGTTACAACTAGAGATGAGCGAACTTACAGTAAATTCGATTCGTCACGAACTTCTCGGCTCGGCAGTTGATGACTTATCCTGCGTAAATTAGTTCTGCCTTCAGGTGCTCCGGTGGGCTGGAAAAGGTGGATACAATCCTAGGAAAGAGTCTCCTAGGACTGTATCCACCTTTTCCAGCCCACCAGAGCACCTGAAAGCTGAACTAATTTATGCAGGAAAAGTCATCAACTGCCGAGCCGAGAAGTTCGTGAAGAATCGAATTTACTGTAAGTTCGCTCATCTCTACCTACAACCCCACTCTGGACCAGACGCCACATCTCCTTCACTTAGGACTCTGTCTGTGACCGTAAGCGCAGCCCCCAGCTCCACTGGTACTCTCTTCTGGAGTTTTGGTTTTTCCACAGCCATCTCTGTTGCTTCTTTTCCAGTCACCTCTTTAACTTGACTCGCGGACTGTGCTTCAGCTCCCCTAGTGGTCTGGCACACTCCCACCTGAGATATACCTAGGGTCTGCTGACACTCCCCGTCCTCAGCCTTTGCTTAGTTACTGTCCCCTGCTATGTGGTGAAAATCAAGTGTTGTGAGCCTATCAGGTGTTCCTGCTCTAGTCACCTGACTATCTTCCCACAACTGTTGAAAAAACAGAAAATCCTTCCCCAGCACTACTTCATACTCTAAGGTAGGCTCTATTGCAACCTTGTGACTTTTGGTACCATAGGGAGTAGAAATACCGGCTTGTATAGACATTACAGCAGGGTCTGGCTTTCTGCCGCTGGTCTTTACCAGACTTATTACACATTTTGGATCTAACAAAATTATCATCTTTTTACCTTCTATTTCCAGTTCACACAGGTTTTCTGTTGTCCTGCGAGAGGTGGCAACAGTACTCTTTACATCAGAACACATTAACATAAGTGTTTCAAGAAAAACATTATCAGCCTGCATGGGTTCACAATATACAGCACCATTCACACAGTTCTGGAGAGACCCCCCAGTCCTCACTACTTCCGGAACCTTTGTGTGCGGATTCTCTGGCTCACTCTCCTCATCCCACAACTGCCAGAAATATGGAAAGTCTCTACCCAGAAAAATTTCTACTGTAAGTTCGGCACATACCTCCATTATATGGCTCACTGTCCCAAAACACAACCAAACTCTGGTCGGGACTTCTCGAATGGAATAACATCTGGCATAATTCTGCAAACAGTCTGGCAGCAATCCAGTTCCACAAGTAGTGGGATTCCACCCACCAGTAACTCACGGGTCCTCTTTTCCGTCTTGGCGACCACAGCTTGTGGCCCACGTCGGTTGCTCCCAGCAACGGCCTTTCGAGGTTGTCCCATTTTCTTGAGAAAGGAAAAAAAATCTCGATCCGTTGCCCCTAGCAACGCTCCTCCACAGATACCAAACTGTGCTTGAACTCCTCTGCTGGGCTCCTCCGACATGCAATCTTGCAGGGGGTTGCTCCTAGCAACAGCTCCTCTCCAGGGGGTTTCCCTTAGCAACAGCGTGCCCGCATCCTCCACCAAAATGTGACGAACCGTCTTGGGGATTAGCTCTGGGATCGTCCTGGTCACTTGCCACGGGACACGTTCCTCACAATAACACCACAGACCACAGTTCCGCATACAAGTCTGGCTCCTCGCCATCTTTATTTCCACAGGTTGCAGGTAAAACAAAACATAAACAGGTACGAAATAAAGTACTAGACCTTCTGGTCACTGACTACACATATCAGCATGCCCTGACTACGAACTGGTTAACTGCCAGTTAAACATGTGTCTCCTGCAACCTGTTACTCACAGTTCACACCACTTCTTGGACCGCTCGCAGCGCCTTCTGCGTGTTACCTAAACAAGGTCCGTGTGTCTCCCCCTCTAACAGCCAGCATACTGTTTCCCAGGGAGAGCCCCAACTATTGTTTCCTTTCCTTTTAAACACACTTCCCCTTCCTGATACCTCATTAATCAGGCCACAGGTGGAGCATTCTCCAGAGTTAGCAAGGGAAATACACCCTTTCCTTGCCACACTGCCGAGATATATATATATATATATATATATATATATATATGATAGATCCCAAAATGATTAAAAGAATCATGTAAACCTATTGCACGTACAGGTAATTACTGCACCACACTTATTACACCTACATATATATTGCACATAACAATTTAAGACTCAAGTGAGAATACAGTGCGATATGTAAATAAAGTGCAAAGTGCATGTACCAGAGACCTATGAAAGCAGGTAGAAGGGATACAAACCAAATGTAAACGTGCCAAAGAAAGTTAGTGGTTCTATCCATCTCCGTCTGTCTATTTAAAGGCCAGAACACCAATCGGATAACCAACCTGGCGAGTGATATAGCTATCACCTGTGGCGTAACATCGGCACATGAACGCTGTCACAGGCCGCCGCCCGGAAGCCGGAAGAGGCCGCGTCACATGATTGCATCGTGTGTGAAATCACATGACTGTGTCATGAAAGGGAGGAAAAGAAGAACAGATGCAGGGCGCTCTCTGGCGTAGTAGGTTTTGATCCTCTTGATGAAGAGAGGAGAGATAAAAAGAACCCCACCACCACACCTGTGCAGTGGTACTGACATCTGAGAGCTATGCGACGTGTATGACGCGGCTCTGGAGTCGTGTGAGGTGGATAGTTACAGCTTGCTGCCTGGTACCCCCTTGTCCGTTATACCCAGGGCAGGGCAATGGAAAAACTAATATTGATGCAGAAAATGCGGGGGTTCTGTATCCCAATTGCTACTGTTGGAAAGATACACTGGGCCAATAGGTACACAGGATGCTTTTTTTATTCGTACATAAAAAGTACAACTGGACAACACGTTTCGGCGTGCTCTCACGCCTTCCTCAGGTCCACAACATAAACTGTAAAAATGTATAAATATTCATACATAATTGGTATAAAAACAAAAATGTCTCTAAAACAACATAGAGCCGAATAAATCTATGCTGGAAAACTTTGTAAAAGTCAGAATAAAATAATCCCAAAAACAGCCAGTGAGGAGTCAGTGAAGAAAGGTGTATACAAAATGTATATACATGATGGTATTAGAACATATATGATAGATCCTTAATGTATCAATGGCATAGTCTAGAGGTCCAGTTGTAGTGTTATAGCAATTAATGGGATATATGTAGCAAGAATAGGGCTTATAGTTCTTATTTCTAAGGTAGTTCCTATTTCTCACTAGAACTTACTTGTGTGGCGTCCTGTGAGTGGGTTCCTGTGTCCTGGCGGCAACATGAAATGATCGGCGTGCCGGTGTTTTGTAAGCCCGCCGTGGTGCACATACTTCAGGACATGTACATGGAGTTGCACATGTCGGGAGTGCAGTGCCGTACGTGTGCGGCGTGGTGCGCCTGCGCATGATAGTGTTTACCCACGCTGCGTGGTGCACCTGCGCATGGCTTTGTTTACGTGTGTGACGGGGAGCATGTGCTTGCGCATGCGTCCCCTAGGGAAATGAATGAAGGAGCATGTATTGTGCTCAGCGCGTAGTGGTTCGACAGATATGATGTAGAAACGGAATCGGGGCGGGGCCAGATTGTGAGGGACATAAATAAGAGAATAGAAAAGAGGGGGAAAAATAAAAGGAAAGAGGGGGAAGTGGAAACAGAATGAGGGGCGGAGTTAATTACTTAGAGACATGGAAGAGAGATAGAAAAGAGGAGAGAGTTAAGGAAGGAGGGGGAAGGGGGAACGGTCAGGAACAGGGAGGTGTGATGACAGGGGTAGGAAGAGAGGTGGGAAGATGGGAATGGAATAGGAATGGGGGAAAGATTAGAGTGAGTGATGGACAAGGGATGATCTGGGGAGGGACATGTATGGTGAGGATGTGGATTGTAGGGTAATAGAAGGAAATGGTGTGAGATGATTGATGAGAGTTAAATGTGTATGATTGTGTACAAATGATGAAAAATGGCAATATGGGAAAATAGGATATTAAAAGGGCAATAGATAATTGGGGAGATTGAGATATGGCAACAATGGTGGAATGTGTGAAGGAGTGGTGCAATGTGCATAAAAGAGAGGTATATGCAACAATAAAAACGTAATATGTTTGTAGTTCAGGTCATAAGGTGTTTATAGTTCAATGCATTAATTGAGTCCATCTGGTGCCAAACATTTCAGTTTATATATAGTAACATAGTAACATAGTTCATAAGGTTGACAAAAGACCAAAGTACATCAAGTTCAACCTATATCCCTAATGAGTCCCTACTGAGTTGATCCAGAGGAAGGCAAAAAACCCTCATACTAGAGGTAAAAATTTCTTCCCGACTCCAATATGGCAGTCAGAATAAATCCCTGGATCAACGTTCTATCCCTATAAATCTAAAATCCATAACCTGTAATGTTATTACTCTCCAAAAATGCATCCAGACCCCTTTTGAACCCCATGACTACCTCCTCAGGCAGAGAATTAAACAATCTCACTGCTCTTACAGTAAAGAACCCCTGTCTGTGCTGGTGTAGAAACCTTATTTCCTCTAAACGTAGAGAATGCCCCCTTGTTATACATACAGTCATGGGTATAAATAGATCATGGGAGAGATCTTTGTACTGCCCCCTGAAATATTTATACATAGTTATTAGGTCTCAACTAAGCCTTCTTTTTTCTACACTAAATCACCCTAATTCTGATAATCTTTCTGGGTACTGTAGTCCTCCCATTCCCCGTATTACTCTGGTTGCCCGTCTTTGAACCCTCTCCAGCTCCACTATATCTTTCTTGTACACTGGTGCCCAGTACTGTACACAGTATTCTATGTGTGGTTTGACAAGTGATTTGTACAGCGGTAGAATTATTTCCTTGTCGTGGGCATCTATGCCCCTATTGATGCACACCATGATTTTATTTGCCTTGGCAGCAGCTGCCCGACACTGGTCACTACAGCTAAATTTACTATTAACTAAGACTCCTAAATCCTTTTCCATGTCAGTTGTCCCAATTGTTCTCCCATTTAATACATAATCCCAGCCCGTATTTTTCTTCCCCAAGTGCATTACCTTACATTTATCAGTGTTGAACCTCATCTGCCACTTCCCAGCCCAAACCTCCAACCTATCCAGATCCATTTGTAACAGTGCACTGTCCTCTATATTGTTTACCACTTTACAGAGTTTAGTATCATCTGCAAAGATAACTATTTTACTATTCAACCCCTCTACAAGGTCATTAATGAATATATTAAATAGAACAGGACCCAAGACTTACCCCTGTGGTACCCCACTAGTAACAGTCACCCAATCAGAATAAGTACCATTAATAACCACCCTCTGTTTCCTATAACTGAGCCAGTTACTTACCGACTTACACACATTCTCCCCCAGCCACATTCTTCTCATTTTATGCACCAACCTTTTATGTGGAACTGTATCGAATGCTTTGAAAAAATCCAGATATACGACATCCAGTGATTCACCCTGGTCCAGTCTGAAGCTCACCTCCTCATAAAAGCTGATCAGGTTAGTCTGACAGGACCGATCCCTCATAAAGCCATGCTGAATTTATTTTTATTAAGATACTTCAGAATTGGATCCCTTAGAAAACCCTCAAACAATTTACATACATCCGAGGTCAAACTAACAAGTGTATAATTCCCGGGGTCACCTTTTGATCCCTTTTTAAATATTGGTACCACATTTGCCATGCGCCAGTCCTGGGGAACATTCCATGTTACTATAGAGTCCCTGAATATTAACCCCTTAAGGACCCAGCCATTTTAAACCTTAGGACCCGGCCATTTTTTGCACACATGACCACTGTCAATTTAAACATTAATAACTCTGGAATGCTTTTACTTATCAATCTGATTCTGAGATAGTTTTTTCGTGACATATTCTACTTTAACATAGTGGTAAAATTTTGTGGTATTTTGCATCCTTTCTTGGTGAAAAATCCCAAAATGTGATGAAAAATTTGAAAATTTTGCATTTTTCTAACTTTGAAGCTCTCTGCTTTTAAGGAAAATGGATATTCCAAATAATTTTTTTAATTCACATATACAATATGTCCACTTTATGTTTGCATCATAAAATTTACGTGTTTTTACTTTTGGAAGACACCAGAGGGCTTCAAAGTTCAGCAGCAATTTTCCAATTGTTCACAAAATTTCCAAACTCACAATTTTTCAGGGACCAGTTCAGGTTTGAAGTGGATTTGAAGGGTCTTCATATTAGAAATACCCCACAAATGACCCCATTATAAAAACTGCACCCCCCAAAGTATTCAAAATAACATTCAGTCAGCGTTTTAACCCTTTAGTTGTTTCACAGGAATAGCAGCAAATGAAGGAGAAAATTCACAATCTCCATTTTTTACACTCGCATGTTCTTGTAGAACTAATTTTTGAATTTTTACAAGGGGTAAAAGGAGAAAATGTATACTTATATTTGTAGCCCAATTTCTCTCGAGTAAGCACATACCTCATATGTCTATGTAAATTTTGCATATGTAAAAAAATAAAAACAAAATTTCACTAAAATGTGTGTTTCCCCCCCAAATTTCACATTTTTTCAAGGGTTAATAGCAGAAAATACCCCCCAAAATTTGTAACCCCATCTCTTCTGAAGGTACCCCATAAGTTGACCTGAAGTGCACTACGGGCGAACTACAATGCTCAGAAGAGAAGGAGTCATATTTGGCTTTTTGAGAGAAAATTTTGCTCGGGGGCGTGTCGCATTTAGGAAGCCCCTATGGGCAAAAAAAAACCACATGGCATACCATTTTGGAAACTAGACCCCTTGAGGAACGTAACAAGAAATAAAGTGAACCTTAATACCCCACAGGGGTTTCACGACTTTTGCATACGTAAAAAAAAAAAAATTCACTAAAATGTGTGTTTCCCCCCCAAATTTCACATTTTTGCAAGAGTTAATAGCAGAAAATACCCCCCAAAATTTGTAACCCCATCTCTTCTGAGTATGAAGGTACCCCATAAGTTGACCTGAAGTGCACTACGGGCGAACTACAATGCTCAGAAGAGAAGGAGTCATATTTGGCTTTTTGAGAGCAAATTTTGGTCGGGGGGCATGTCGCATTTAGGAAGCCCCTATGGTGCCAGGACAGCAAAATAACCCCCACATGGCATACCATTTTGGAAACTAGACCCCTTGAGGAATGTAACAAGGCGTAAAGTGAGCATTTACCCCCCACTGGTGTCTATCAGATCTTTGGAACAGTGGGCTGTACAACATTTTTAATTTACACAGCCCACTGTTCCAAAGATCTGTCAGACACCAGTGAGGGGTGTAGTTTCCGAAATGGGGTCACATGTGGGGTTTTGTTTTTTTTGCGTTTGTCAAAACCGCTGTAACAATCAGCCACCCCTGTGCAAATCAACTCAAATGTACATGGCGCACTCTCCCTTCTGGGCCTTGTTGTGCGCCCCCAGAGCACTTTGTGCCCACATATGGGGTATCTCCGTAGTCGGGAGAAATTGGATTACAAATTTTGGGGGGCTTTATTCCCTTTTACCTCTTGTCAAAATGAAAAATATAGGGCAACACCAGCATGTTAGTGTAAAAAAATTATTTTTTTACACTAACATGCTGGTGTAGACCCCAACTTCACCTTTTCATAAGGGGTGAAAGGAGAAAAAGACCCCCAAAATTTGTTAGGCAATTTCTGCCGAGTACGGCGATACCCCATATGTGACCCTAAACTATTGCCTTGAAATACGTCAGGGCTCCGAAGTGAGAGCGCCATGTGCATTTGAGGCCTGAATAAAGAATTTGCATAGGGGTGGACATAGGGGTATTCTACGCCAGTGATTCCCAAACAGGGTGCCTCCAGCTGTTGCAAAACTCCCAGCATGCTTGGACAGTCAACGGCTGTCCGGCAATACTGGGAGTTGTTGTTTTGCAACAGCTGGAGGCTCCATTTTGGAAACATTGGCGTACCAGACGTTTTTCATTTTTATTGGGATGGGGAGGGGGGCTGTGTAGGGGTATGTGTATATGTAGTGTTTTTTACTTTTTATTTTATTTTCTGTTATTGTAGTGTAGTGTTTTTAGGGTACAGTCACACGGACGGGGGATTACAGCGAGTTTCCCGCTGCGAGTTTGAGCTGCCGCGCAAAATTTGCTGCATTGCAAACTTGCAGCCTGATACTCACTGTAAGCCCCTGCCGATGTGAATGTACCCTGTACATTCACAGGGGGGGGGGACCTCCAGCTGTTGCAAAACTACAACTCCCAGCATGCACAGTCTATCAGTGCATGCTGGTAGTTATAGTTTTGCAACAGCTGGAGGCACACGGGTTGGGAAACACTGAGTTAGGAAACAGACAGTGTTTCCCAACCAGTGTGCCTCCAGTTGTTGCAAAACCACAACTCCCAAACATTCTCAGGCAAGCTGGAAGTAGTAGTTCGGCAACATCTTTAGAGCCAGATGTTGCCGAACTACAACTCCCAGCATGCTTGGAGTTGTAGTTTTGCAACATCTGGAGGACTACAGTTTGCAGACCACTAATAAAGTGGTTTCCAATCTGTGCCCTTCCAGATGTTGCAAAACTACAACTCCCAGTATGCCAAAACTGTCCAGGCATGCTGGGAGTTGTAGCTCTGCAACATCTGAAGGGTGTTACAGAACTACAACTCCCAGCATGCCTGGACAGTAAGGGCATGCTGAGGATGTGTAGTTTTGTAACATCTGGAAGGGCACAGTGGTCTCCAAACTGTCGACCTCCAGTAGTTGCAAAACTGCAACTCCCAGCATGCCCAGACGCCAAGGGCTGTCTGGGCATGCTGGGAGTTGTAGTATACAGGGTCCCAATACAGCAATGCATGTTGCTTTACGGCGACGTGCATTGCTGTAAAGGGCCCGACCGCGGCTGAAGAGGAACTTACCTGTCGCCGCCGCCGCCGTCTTCATCGACGGGATCCGGGTCTTCAGGGACGAGGTAAGTACCAGGGCCGGTCCCCAGCACTCCCCCGTCCCCCACCTCGTCCTCCGGACTTCCTCCCGTCCTCTCCGGACTTCAAGGGGCCGGACAGGGCGGGAGGAAGTAACCGCCCTCCCCCCCTGTGATTGGTCGGTTAGTTAACCGACGGATCACAGGGGATAGGAGGAGGTGGCAGGCTTGCCACCTCGCTCCTAGCCTCCAGCATGGTCCTGGCTGTCTGTAACAGCCGGAATCATGCATAATTACCGGGCGGTCAGGTCCCAGAGACCTGATCAGCCCGGTATCGCCGCAGATCGCAAGGGCGATTTCCCTCGCGATTTGCGGCGATCGCCGACATGGGGGGCCTACATGGCCCCCCTCGGCGTTTGCCCTGGATGCCTGCTGAAGTATTTCAGCAGGCATCCGCTTCCGATCTCTGCCCGGCGCGCGGCAGGGACCAGAAAACGCCAGGATGTACGGGGACGTCCTGGGTCCTTAAATCCCAGGGTGCGGGGACGTCCCTGTACGTCCTGGGTCCTTAAAAGGTTAAAAATAGGGGTCTGTCTATCACATTACTTAATTCCTTTAGAACACAGGGGTGAATGCCATCTGGACCTGGTGATTTGTCTATTTTGATTTTTTGTAGGTGGCATCGCACTTCTTCCTGGGTTAGACAGGTAACCTGTACTGGGGAGTTTACCTTATCTCGCTGTATTTCACCTGGCATTTCATTTTCCTCGGTGAACACAGTGGAGAAGAATTTGTTTAATATATTAGCTTTTTCCTGATCCCCGTTCATAATTTCTTCCTCGTCATTTTTTAAAGGGCCCACACTTTCATTTTTGATCTTTTTGATATTTATATAGTTAACCCCTTAAGGACCCAGCCATTTTACACCTTAGGACCCGGCCATTTTTTGAACATCTGACCACTGTCACTTTAAACATTAATAACTCTGGGATGCTTTTACTTATCAATCTGATTCCGAGATTGTTTTTTCGTGACATATTCTACTTTAACATAGTGGTAAAATTTTGTGGTAACTTGCATCCTATCTTGGTGAAAAATCCCCAAATTTGATGAAAAATGTGAAAATTTAGCATTTTTCTAACTTTGAAGCTCTCTGCTTGTAAGGAAAATGGATATTCCAAATATTTATTTTATTTTATTCACATATACAATATGTCTACTTCATGTTTGCATCATAAAATTGACGTGTTTTTACTTTTGGAAGACACCAGAGGGCTTCAAAGTTCAGCAGCAATTTTCCAATTTTTCACAAAATTTCCAAACTCACAATTTTTCAGGGACCAGTTCAGGTTTGAAGTGGATTTGAAGGGTCTTCATATTAGAAATAGCCCACAAATGACCCCATTATAAAAACTGCACCCCTCAAAGTATTCAAAATGACATTCAGTCAGCGTTTTAACCCTTTAGGTGTTTCACAGGAATAGCAGCAAAGTGAAGGAGAAAATTCACAATCTTAATTTTTTACACTTGCATTTTCTTGTAGACCCAATTTTTGAATTTTTACAAGGGGTAAAAGGAGAAAATTTATACTTGTATTTGTAGCCCAATTTCTCTCTAGTAAGCACATACCTCATATGTCTATGTAAAGTGTTCGGCGGGCACAGTAGAGGGCTCAGAAGGGAAGGAGCGACAAGGGGATTTTGGAGAGTACGTTTTTCTAAAACGGTTTTTGGGGGGCATGTTGCATTTAGGAAGCCCCTATGGTGCCAGAACAGCAAAAATAACCCACATGCCATACCACTTTGGAAACTAGACCCCATGAGGAACGTAACACGGAATTAAGTGAGCCTTAATACCCCACAGGTGTTTCACGACTTTTGCATATGTAAAAAAAAAAAAAAAAATTTTCACTAAAATGTGTGTTTCCCCCCAAATTTCACATTTTTGCAAGGGTTAATAGCAGAAAATACCCCCCAAAATCTGTAACCCCATCTCTTCTGAGTATGGAGGTACCCCATAAGTTGGCATGAAGTGCATTACGGGCGAACTACAATGCTCAGAAGAGAAGGAGTCATATTTGGCTTTTTGAGAGCAAATTTTGCTCGGGGGCATGTCGCATTTAGGAAGCCCCTATGGTGCCAGGACAGCAAAATGACCCCCCATGGCATACCATTTTGGAAACTAGACCCCTTGAGGAATGTAACAAGGGGTACAGCGAGCATTTACCCCCCACTGGTGTCTGTCAGATCTTTGGAACAGTGGGCTGTACAAATTTTTTTATTTGCACAGCCCATTGTTCCAAAGATCCGTCAGTCACCTGTGGGGTGTAAATTCTCACTGCACCCCTCATTACATTCTGTGAGGGGTGTAGTTTCCGAAATGTGGTCACGTGTTTTTTTTTTCTTTTTTGCGTTTGTCAAAACCGCTGTAACAATCAGCCACCCCTGTGCAAATCACCTCAAATGTACATGGCGCACTCTCCCTTCTGGGCCTTGTTGTGCGCCCCCAGAACACTTTACGCCCACATATATGGTATCTCCGTAGTCAGGAGAAACTGCATTACAAATTTTGGGGGGCTTTTTTCCCCTTTACCTCTTGTCAAAATGAAAAGTATAGGGCAACACCAGCATGTTAGTGTAAAAATTCTTTTTTTTTACACCAACATGCTGGTGTAGACCCCAACTTCCCCTTTTCATAAGGGGTGAAAGGAGAAAAAGCCCCCCAAAATTTGTTAGGCAATTTCTGCCGAGTACGGCGATACCCCATATGTGACCCTAAACTGTTTCCTTGAAATACGACAGGGCTCCGAAGTGAGAGAGCGCCATGCGCATTTGAGGCCTGAATTAGGGATTTGCATAGGGGTGGACATAGGGGTATTCTACGCCAGCGATTCCCAAACAGGGTGCCTCCAGCTGTTGCAAAACTCCCAGCATGCTTGGACAGTCAACGGCTGTCCGGCAATACTGGGAGTTGTTGTTTTGCAACAGCTGGAGGCTCCATTTTGGAAACAGTGGCGTACCAGACATTTTCATTTTTATTGGGGAGGGGGGCTGTGTAGGGGTATGTGTATATGTAGTGTTTTTTACTTTTTATTTTATTTTGTGTTAGTGTAGCGTAGTGTAGCGTTTTTAGGGTACAGTCACACGGGCGGGGGATTACAGCGAGTTTCCCGCTACGAGTTTGAGCTGCCGCGCAAAATTTGCTGCATCGCAAACTTGCAGCCTGATACTCACTGTAAGCCCTCTGCCCATGTGAATGTACCCTGTACATTCACAGGGGGGGGGGGACCTCCAGCTGGTGCAAAACTACAACTCCCAGCATGCACAGTCTATCAGTGCATGCTGGCAGTTATAGTTTTGCAACAGCTGGAGGCACACGGGTTGGGAAACACTGAGTTAGGAAACAGACAATGTTTCCCAACCAGTGTGCCTCCAGTTGTTGCAAAACCACAACTCCCAGCATGCCCAGGCAGCCGAAGGGCATATTGGGAGTAGTGGTTACGTAACAGCTGGAGGAGAACAGTTTGGGGACCACTGTGTAGTGGTGTCCAAGCTGCAGCCCTCCAGATGTTGCAAAACTACAACTCCCAGTATGCCAAAACTGTCCAGGCATGCTGGGAGTTGTAGTTCTGAAACATCTGAAGGGCCAGATGTTACAGAACTACAACTTCCAGCATGCCTGGACAGTAAGGGCATGCTGAGGATGTGTAGTTTTGCAACATCTGGAAGGGCACAGTGGTCTCCAAACTGTGGACCTCCAGATGTTGCAAAACTGCAACTCCCAGTATGCCCAGATGCCAAGGGCTGTCTGGGCATGCTGGAAGTTGTAGTTTACAGGGTCCCATTACAGCAATGCATGTTGCTTTACGGCGACGTGCATTGCTGTAAAGGGCCCGACCGCGGCTGAAGATCTACTCACCTGTCGCCGCCATCTTCCTCGCCCGGATCCGGGTCTTCCGGGACGAGGTAAGTACCGGGGCCGGTCCCCAGCACTCCCCAGCACTCCCCCGTCCCCCGCCGCATCCTCTGGTCTTCCTCCTGTCCTCTCCGGACTTCAAGGGGCCGGGCAGGATGGGAGGAAGTAACCGCCCCCCCCCTCCTGCGATTGGTCGGTTAACTAACCGACAGATCGCAGGGGATAGTAGAAGGTGGCAGGCTTGCCACCTCGCTCCTATACATTATCATGGTCCTGGCTATCTGTGACAGCCGGGATCATGCGAAATTACCGGGTGGTCGGGTCCCAGAGACCCGATCAGCCCGGTATCGCCGCAGATCGCAAGGGCGATTTCCCTTGCGATTTGCGGCGATCGCCGACATGGGGGGCCTACATGGCCCCCATCGGCGTTTGCCCTGGATGCCTGCTGAAGCATTTCAGCAGGCATCCGCTTCCGATCTCTGCCCGGGGCGCGGCAGAGACCAGAGAAACACCAGGACGTACTAGTACGTCCTGGGTCCTTAAAGCCCAGGGTACCAGGACGTTCTAGTACGTCCTGGGTCCTTAAGGGGTTAAAGAACATTTTGGGATTAGTTTTACTCTCTTTGGCAATGAGTCTTTCTGTCTCTATTTTTGCGGTTTTTATCTGGTTTTTACATATTTAACTTTTTTCTCTATAGCTTTTTAATGCTTCTTCACTGCCGTCCTGCTTTAGTAGTTTAAATGCTTTATTTTTGTCATGTATTGCCCCAGAAGGCTTTGCATTTATTCAGAGCGGCTGGTCTGTTGTCTTGGTCCTCCTGAATATGCTCAATTGGCGTAATGCTGATATATGAAAAGTCCTTGTTATGTTCCTCTAAAAGGTGTTGAGAGACACTATGCTTCAAATAACCAACAGTAAGTACAGTTGTGTCCGTTCAATCTCTTCCTTAGTGTCTGAGCCATCCTGCCAATATATTGAAGGCCGCACCGACATTCAATCAGGTATATTACATAGGAGGAACTGCAGTGCATATTACTTTTGATATTGAACACCATGGCTGTATTGTTGAAAGTGAAAGTTTTTCTGCCATGTGTAATGCTGTTGCAACATAGACAGCCTCTTTTTCCCCATTTGTATGTAGACTCCTGGGGGTAGGGTGCAGGTTTTTGCTGTTCTTGTTTTTCTCAAACGGCTTGGGGCCAAAATGTTTTTTCAATTTTGTGTTCTTCTGAAAGTCAGCCCGGGTTTCTTTGGGATAAGTTTTTTGAGGACGGGATCCAAAAGCAATAGTCCCCAATGTCTTTCCAGAGTTGTTCTGATGGAATGCTGGTCCTGATTGTGTGTTGGGATGAAGTTGTTTCCACCCGAACCAAATTTTTTCAGAAAATCGTCCGAATCGAATTTTTCAAAAATGTGCTCATCTCTAGCTATTTATTACCTTTGCTGCTGGCTACCTAGCTGCTAGACTGTTTTGTATGGGTGACTTTAATATGGTTATGGACCAGTCCATGGATAGAGCTGCCCCTCTGACATCTTGATCCACTCCTCTTGCCTCCCTGTTGGAGGAGGTGGGCTGGCTCGATGTGTTTCGCATTAGGAACCCCTCTTCCCATATTTACTCCTGGTGTACCATTGATAGGAATGTGCTATTGTGTATACATATGTTTTTTCTGATGCCCTGGGCTATGCTCTGATGGAGAGGTTGAATTATGGACCACAGGTTATCTCAGAACATTCCTCAATGCTCCTACGTTTGAGTATCACAATGTATATACTTCCTCCAAACTTGCGACTGGAGTAAGAAGACGCTGGACACACAGCAAAAGGAAAGGGATACGTTTATTCACCCATGGTGCAACACATTTTACAGTAAGACTGTTTCATCAGGCATTCCTTTTGCTGTGTGTCTTACACCCGTCTCAAGTTTGGAGGAAGCATCTACATCATGGTTGTTTTTATGAGACGTGGAGCGCTGCAGGTACCTCTATCATATGTTTTTTCCATGGTTACACTTGGTGAAGTGTAACTAAATGGGGTAAGGGCCACCTTACTCACCTTTACGTATCTCCTATGTTATTACACCACGGAGCACTGTCTCTATTTTGTTTTAGTTACATTTGAGTATGTCTTTGCCCCTGGGCCCTAACAGGTGGTTTGTCTACCCCTTTTGGTGTGAGATGATAGGCCTGCAAGATAGAGTTCCTGACCAACTCCAGGTTTTCCTGCTGGCTCACCTCGAGGGGGGACTACGGCCTTTCTGTGGGAGACTTGAAGGCGTACCTTCATTGGTGTCTTCGGTCCTCGGTCTCCTTCATTAAAAAATATACGCTGTTCCAAATTATTATGCAAATTCTATTTAAGTGTCACACTGATTAAATATTTAGTTTTTCAGTTTAACTCATGGATGTCTCTTTTGATCACTGAAAACAATCTTGGACACCTGTGATAATTAGATTGAGCCCAATTTAACCCCTTGGGGACGGAGCCCATTATGACCCTGAGGACGGGAGCATTTTTTGCAAATCTGACCACTGTCAATTTAAGCATTAATAACTCTGGGATGCTTATACTTATAAATTTGATTCCGACATAGTTTTTTTCGTGACATATTCTACTTTATGGTAGTGGTAAATTTTCGTCGATACTTACATCATTTCTTGGTGAAAAATTCTACAATTTGATGAAAATATTAACAATTTTGCATTTTTCTAACTTTGAAGCTCTCTGCTTGTAAGGAAAATAGACATTCCAAATAAATGATATATTGATTCACATATATAATATGTCTACTTTATATTTGAATCATAAAGTTGACATGTTTTTGCTTTTGGAAGACATCAGATGGCTTCAAAGTTCAGCAGCAATTTTCCAATTTTTCCCCAAATTTTTAAAATCGGAATTTTTCAGGGACCAGTTTAGTTTTGAAGTGGATTTGAAGGGCCTTCATATTAGAAAATCCCCATAAATGACCCAATTATAAAAATTGAACCCCTCAAAGTATCCAAAATGACATTCAGTAAGTGTGTTTCACAGGAATACCAGCAAAGTGAAGGAGAAAATTCAAAATCTTCATTTTTTACACTCGCATGTTCTTGTAGACATGTTTTACAAGTGGTAATAGGAGAAAAAGCCCCCCAAAATTTGTAACCGAATTTCTCTCGAATAAGGAAATAATAATAATAACCTCATATGTGTATGTCAAGTGTTCGGCGGGCGCAGTAGAGGGCTCAGAAGGGAAGGAGCGACAATAGGATTTTGGAGAGTGAATTTTGCTGAAATGGTTTTTGGGGGGCAAGTCATATTTAGAAAGCCCCTATGGTGCCAGAACAGCAGAAAACCCCACATGGCATACCATTTTGGAAACTATACCCCTTAAGGCACGTAACAATGGGTCCAGTGAGCCTCAACACCCCACAGTGCAGTTTTTCCCCAAATTTACAATTTTTACAAAGGGTAATAGGAGAAATGCCCCCCAAAATTTGTAACCCCATCTCTTCTGAGTATGGAAATACCCCATGTTAGGACATAAAATGCTCTGCAGGCGAACTACAATGCTCAGAAGAGAAGGAGCGCCATTGAGCTTTTGGAAAGAGAATTCGTTTGGAATGGAAGTCAGGGGCCACGTGCATTTACAAAGCCCCCCATGGTACCAGAACATGTAATAAGGGGTGCAGTGAGTATTTACACCCCACTGGCATTTGACAGATCTTTGGAACAGTGGGCTGTGCAAATGAAACATTACATTTTTCATTATCACGGACCACTGTTCCAAAAATCTGTCAGACACCTGTGGGGCGTAAATGCTCACTGCACCCCTTAATACATTATGTGAGGGTTGTAGTTTCCAAAATGGGGTCACATGTGGGGGGGGGTCCATTGTTCTGGCACTATGGGGGCTTTGTATACACACGTGGCCTTCAATTCCGGAAAAATTTTCTCTTCAAAATCCCAATGGCGCTCCTTCTCTTCTGAGCATTGTAGTGCACCCGCAGAGCACTTTACATCCACATATGGGGTATTTTCTTACTCAGAAGAAATGGGGTTACACATTTTGGGGGGCTTTTTTCCCCCTATTTTTCCTTGTGAACATGAAAAATTTTGGGTAACACCAGCATTTTAGTGAAAATGTTTTTATTTTTTATTTTCCCATCCAATTTTAATGAAAATTCGTTAAACACCTGTGGGGTGTTAAGGCTCACTATACCACTTGTCACATTCCGTGAGGGGTGTAGTTTCCAAAATGGGGTCACATGTGGGTATTTATTTTTTGTGTTTATGTCGGAACCGCTGTAAAATCAGCCACCCCTGTGCAAATCACCAATTTAGGCCTCAAATGTACATAGTGCGCTCTCACTCCTGAGCCTTGTTGTGCACCCACAGAGCGTTTTACGCCCAAATATGGGGTATTTCCGTACTCAGGAGAAATTGCATTACAAATTTTGGGGGTCTTTTTTTCCTTTTACTGCTTGTGAAAATAAAAAGTATGGGGCAACACCAGCATGTTAGTGTAAATTTTTTTATTTTTTTTACACTAACAGGCTGGTGTAACCCCCAACTTTTCCTTTTCATAAGGGGTAGAAGGAGAAAAAGCCCCCCAAAATTTGTAGTGCAATTTCTCCCGAGTACGGAAATACTCCATATGTGTCCCTAAACTGTTTCCTTGAAATACGACAGGGCTCCAAAATGAGAGAGCGCCATGCGCATTTGAGGACTGAATTAGGGATTGCATAGGGGTGGACATAGGGGTATTCTATGCCAGTGATTCCCAAACAGGGTGCCTCCAGCTGTTGCTAAACTCCCAGCATGCCTGGACAGTCAGTGGCTGTCCAGAAATTCTGGGAGTTGTTGTTTTGCAACAGCTGGAGGCTCCGTTTTGGAAACACTGCCGTACAATACTTTTTTCATGTGTTTTACCCTTTATTATGTGTTAGTGTAGTGTAATGTAGTGTTTTTAGGGTACATTCGCACTGGCGTGTTATGGTGAGTTTCCCGCTAGGAGTTTGCACTGTGGCAAAAATTTGCCGCAGACCAAACTTGAAGCAGGAAATTTACTGTAAACCTGCCCGTGTGAGTGTACCCTGTACGTTCACATGGGGGGGGGGGGGGGCAAACCTCCAGTTGTTTCAAAACTACAACTCCCAGCATGTACTGACAGACCGTGCATGCTGGGAGTTCTACTTTTGCAACAGCTGGAGGCACACTGGTTGGAAAACCTTCAGTTAGGTTCTGTTACGTAACTCAGTATTTTCCAACCATTGTGCCTCCAACTGTTGCTAAACTACAACTCACAGCATGTACTGACAGACTGTGCATGCTTGGAGATGTACTTTTGCAACAGCTGGAGGCACACTGGTAGGTAACAGAACCTAACTGAAGGTTTTCCAAACTCAGTATTTTCCAACCAGTGTGCCTCCAGCTGTTGTAAAACAACAACTCATAGCATGTACTGATTGCCGTAGGGCATGCTGGGAGATGTAGTTATGCAACAGCTAGAGCTACTTAGCTACAACTCCCAGCATGCTGTTTGGGAGACGGAGGGGACGGGCTAGCGCCGCATGTAACTAATAGTTTATCTACACAGGGTGCCTCCAGCTGTTTCAATACTACAACTCCCAGCATGCTCTGACAGCCAATAGATGTCAGGCAAGCTGGGAGTTGTAGTAATGAAACAGCTGGAGGCACCCTGTGTAGATGAACTAAGGGTGGAAGTCCCCCCCAGCAGGCATCAGTGACGTGGTGCCTGCTGGGGAAGTCTGCCTGGTAGTGAGCACACTGCCAGGCAGACAAAAAGCATTTTTAATATAGTAAAAATAAAAATTAAAAGCAGGGATAGATTGGCAATAGGCAGGGACAGAAAAAAAAATAGGATGGTGGGAGTTACCCTTTAAGGAAAAACTGCGATCGCGCTGTGGGGGGAGGGGAGATGATCCCCCCCACTGAACCACCAAGGATGGTTTAAATGTCCCTTTAGAAGACGCTGTCAACTTTGACAGCGGCGATCTAAAGGGTTAATAGCCGCCTGCGGCGATGGCCGCATGTCGGCTATTAACGCCGGACCCCAGCTACAGGAATATGCTGGTGGCCGGCCGGTATGTCAGGAGTCTGCGCCATACACCGCTTGCCGTGTCAGGATGAGCCGGATCCTCTTTAGACAGCAACCAGTTAATAATAAAATTTTAATTAAAAAAATCTATTCTCTTCAAAATTGACGCCATATGGTCTCCCTGTTGCCACATCCAGATGCTCTGCCGCAGTGATTCTAATAGCGATGCTTGTAATCTGCATGTCATACTGAATAACAATATTATTTCACTAACACGGCACACTCCCTATGCTTGGCAGGACAAAGGAAAGTGTTCTACACCCCTATAGAGGCTCTCTGTATGCCAAAAATAGCCGTTTTAATAGCGATTCACCGCAAATAAATTCCACCTGAACCAAATTTTTCCGAAAAATCTGCCATTCTAGCTGCTAGACTGTTTTGTTTGGGTACTTTAATATGGTTATGGACCCGTCCATGGATAGAGCTGCCCCTCTGACATCTTGATCCACTCCTCTTGCCTCCCTGTTGGAGCAGGTGGGCTGGCTCGATGTGTTTAGCATTAGGAACCTCTCTTCCCATATTTACTTGGCTGTGCCATGGGGACTCATTTCGCTGCAAGTTATGCTAATTTATTTATGGGGCAATTCGAGTTCCATTACATGGCACAGTCCTGTCCTTTTTTCCCACCACATTTTTATATTTAAAAGATTTATTGACGATTTATTTTTTATTTGGACAGGCAGCCTGATGGAGGCTGACGATTTTGTCAATCTTTTAAATTTGAACACATGGGGATTGCAGTTCACCCCACATCAAACTTAGTGCCCGCTGCGCTTGAATAAAGCGCACTAAGTTTGATATAGAGCAGCAGGGGGAAAGATATATAGAAACGCTGGAGGGGCCAGATATATACCCCCCCCAGCGATTCTATCTTTGCCCACCACAGCGCCTCTATATTAAAACCCTGCCAGGAGCCCTGATTGGCTCCTCGGTCCCGGCCATTCAGGGCTCCTTAAAAATGGGGAATTTAAAAATGAAAGTTTACTGTACTTTGCAGGGGATCGGAACATGCCACGCGCTCCCCTGCTTAACCCGTACAGGACCTAGGGCGTATGGATACGCCTTCTGTACCTGGGTATTAAGGACCCAGGGCGTACCTGTACGCCCGTGGGAATTTCGCCCCCCCCCCCCGCGCGCCGGGCGGGGACCGGACTGGGGTGACAGCAGGCGCCCCGTGCAAATGCCCCCGGGGGTCGACATGTCGGCGATCGGCGCAAATCGCAAATTCACACTTGCGATTTGCGCCGATTCTGGGTCATACGGGTCTACAGTGAGCCGTAATATAAGGGGGATCGCGGTTGTCTAAGACACCCACGATCCCCCTGTAGCGATAGGAGTGAGGTGGCAGAGGTGCCACCCCTCCTATCCCTGCTATTGGTAGTCTAGACGCGACCACCAATAGCAGATCGGGGGCGGGGGTTACTTTTGTTTTCCCCGTTCTGCCCAGCCACAATAGGCGGGGCAGGACGGGGGACCGAAAGCCGAAGATCCACTTACCCGGCGGTGGAAGCTGCGGGACGGGACCGGCGGCGGTGATCGGCGCGGGCGGTGATATCGTGCGGCAGAAGAGGACGGCTCCCTGGATCCGACGGAAGCCGGTAAGTTGCCTAGCAACATCTAGAGGGCTACAGTCTGAGACTGTAGCGTTCCAGATGTTGCAAAACTACAACTCCCAGCATGCCCAGACAGCTGTTTCGGCATGCTGGGATTTGCAGTTTTTCAACAGCTGGAGGTCTACAGTTTAGAGACCACTGCACAGTGATCTCTATACTGTAGCACTCTAGATCTTGCAAAACTACAACTCCTAGCATGCCCACACAGCAGTTTGCTGTCTGTGCATGATGGAATTTGTAGTTTTGCAACATCTGGAGGTCCACAGTTTGGAGATCACAGTGCAGTGGTCTCTATCTGTAGCCCTCCAGATGTTCCAAAACTGCAAATCCCAGCATGCCGAAAAAGCTGTCTCGGCATGCTGGGAGTTGTAGTTGCTTACCTCTTGCTGTTGCATAACTAGTTCTCCCAGCATGCCCTTCGGCGATCAGTACATGCTGGGAGTTGTAGTTTTGCAACAGCTATAGTCACACTGGTTGGAAAATACTGAGTTAGGTAACAGAACCTAACTGAAGGTTTTCCAACCAATGTGCCTCCAGCTGTTGCAAAACTACAACTCCCAGCATGCACGGTCTGTCAGTACATGCTGGGAGTTGTAGTTTTGAAACAGCTGGAGGTTTGCCCCCCCATGTGAACGTACAGGGTACATTCACACGGGCAGGTTTACAGTAAGTTTCCTGCTTCAAATTTTTCGCCGCAGCGCAAATTTCTAGCAGGAAGCTCACTGTAAACCTGCGCCCGTGTGAGTGTACCCTATAAACACTACACTACACTACACTAACACATAATAAAGGGCAAAACACTACATAAAAACCCCCTTACACTGTCCCACCCAATAAAAATGAAAAACGTATTGTACAGCAGTGTTTCCAAAACGGAGCCTCCAGCTGTTGCAAAACAACAACTCCCAGCATTTCCGGACAGCCACTAACTGTCCAGGCATGCTGGGAGTTTAGTAACAGCTGGAGGCACCCTGTTTGGGAATCACTGGCGTAGAATACCCCTATGTCCACCCCTATGCAATCCCTAATTTAGTCCTTAAATGCGCATGGCGCTCTCTCACTTCAGAGCCCTGTCGTATTTCAAGGAAACAGTTTAGGGCCACATATGGGATATTTCCGTACTCAGGAGAAATTACGTTACAAATTTTGGGGGGCTTTTTCTCCTTTTACCCATTATGAAAAGGAAAAGTTGGGGGCTACACCAGCCTGTTAGTGTAAAAAAATAAAACATTTACACTGACATGCTGTTGTTGCCCCATACTTTTTATTTTCACAAGTGTTAAAAGGAAAAAAGGACCCCCAAAATTTGTAATGCAATTTCTCCCCATATGTGGGCATAAAATGCTCTGCGGGCGCACAACAAGGCTCAGGAGTGAGAGCGCACTATGTACATTTGAAGCCTAATTTGGTGATTTGCACAGGGGTGGCTGATTTTACAGCGGTTGTGCCATAAACGAAAAAAAAAGAAATACCCACATGTGACCCCATTTTGGAAACTACACCCCTCACGGAATGTAACAAGGGGTATAGTGCGCCTTAACACCCCACAGGTGTTTGACGAATTTTCCTTAAAGTTCGATGGAAAAATGAAAAAAAAAAATTTTCACAAAAATGCTGGTGTTACCCAAAATTTTTCATTTTCACAAGGAAAAATAGGAAAAAAGCCCCCCAAAATTTGTATCCCCATTTCTTCTGAGTAAGAAAATACCCCATATGTGGATGTAAAGTCCTCTGCTGGCGCACTACAATGCTCGGAACAGAAGGAGCGCCATTGGGATTTTGAAGAGAAAATTTGTCCGGAATTGAAGGTTACGTGTGTTTACAAAGCCCCCATAGAGCCAGAACAATGGAACCCCCCCCCACATATGACCCCATTTTGGAAACTACACCCCTCAAGTAATGTAATAAGGGGTACCGTGAGCATTTACGCCCCACAGGTGTCTGACAGATTTTGGAACAGTGGTCCGTGAAAATGAAAAATTTAATTTTTCATTTGCACAGCCCATTGTTCCAAAGATCTGTCAAATGCCAGTGGGGTGTAAATACTCACTGCACCCCTTATTAAATTCTGTGAGGGGTGTAGTTTCCAAAATGGGGTCACGTGGGGGGTCCACTGTTCTGGCACCATGGGGGGCTTTGTAAACGCACATGGCCCCCGACTTCTATTCCAACCAAATTCTGTCTTCAAAAGCTCAATGGCGCTCCTTCCCTTCTGAGCAATGTAGTGCGCCAGCAGAGCACTTGACATCCACACATTGGGTATTTCCATACTCAGAAGAAATGGGGTTACAAATTTTAGGGGTCATTTTCTCCTATTACCCCTTGTAAAAATCTAAAATTTGGGGGAAAACCAGCATTTTAATGAAAAAAATTTTTTTTTCATTTACACATCCAACTTTAGAAAAAAGTCGTCAAACACCTGTGAAGTGTTAAGGCTCACTGTACCCCTTGTTGTGTTCCTTGAGGGGTGTAGTTTCCAAAATAGTATGCCATGTGTTTTTTTTTTTTTTTTTTTGCTGTTCTGGCACCATAGGGGCTTCCTAAATGCGTCATGCCCTCCAAAAACCATTTCAGCAAAATTCGCTTTTCAAAAGCCAAATGTGACTCCTCTTCTGAGCATTGTAGTGCGCCAGGAGAGCACTTGATGTCCACACTTGGGGTATTTCCATACTCAGAAGAGACAGGGTTACAAATTTTGGGGGGCATTTTGTCCTATTATCCCTTGTAAAAATTTAAAATTTGGGGAAAAACTAGCATTTTAGTGGAAAAAAATAAATAAACCATTTACACATCCAACTTCAACAAAAAGTTGTGAAACACCTGTGGGGTGTTAAGGCTCACTGGATCCCTTGTTACGTGCCTTGAGGGGTGTAGTTTCCAAAATAGTATGCCATGTGTTTTTGCTGTTCTGGCTTCCTAAATGCGACATGCCCCACAAAAACCATTTCAGAAAAACTCACTCTCCAAAATCCCATTGTCGCTCCTTCCCTTCTGAGCCCTCTGCTGCACCTGCCGAACACTTGACATACACATATGAGGTATTTCCTTACTTGAGCTAAATTGGGTTACACATTTTAGGAAGATTTCTCTCCTTTTACCCCTTGTAAAAATTCAAAAACTGGGTCTACAAGAACATGCCAGTTTAAAAAAATGAAGATTTTGAATTTTCTCCTTCAATTTGCTGCTATTCCTGTGAAACACCTACAGGGTTAACAAACCTTTTGAATGTAATTTGGAATACTTTGAGTGGTGCAGTTTTTATATTGGGGTAATATTGGGGGCATTTCTAATATGAAGGCCCTTCAAATCCACTTCAAAACAGAACTGGCCCCTGAAAAATTTTAATTTTGAAAATTTTGTGAAAAATTGGAAAATTGCTGCTGAACTTTGAAGCCCTCTAATGTCTTCCAAAAGTAAAAACATGTCAACGTTATGATGCAATCATAAAGTAAACATGTTGTATATGAGAATCAATATATAATTTATTTGGAATATTTATTTTCCTTATAATGCAGAGAGCTTTAAAGTAAAAAAAAATGCAACATTTTAAATTTTTTCATAACATTTTGGAATTTTTCACCAAGAAACGATGCAAGTATCGACAAAATATGTCACGAAAAAACAATCAGAATGAAAGGTAAAAGCATCCCAGAGTTATTAATGCTTAAAGTGAAAGTGGTCAGATGTACATAAAATGGCCGGGTCCTACAGTGAAAATTGGCTGGGTCCTTAAGGGGTTAATAACATCTGATCGGATCGGGTCTCAGAAGTGAGACCCGGTGCGATCAATCCCTCAGCCCCTCTACTACTACCCCCAACATGGAACAGACCCTGTTCCATGATAGGGGTAGTAGTACAAGCACTAATGTAGTCAGAATTTGCAGGGAAAGAAAGGGAAATTGGGCGACAGATTAGTAAATAGCATCAGAAAAAAAGGAGTAAAGGACTTGAAAAAACACAAGCCGAAACTCCACTCTTAGTAAATGAGGGCCATTGTCTTTGCTGTGATATGATACAAGATGCCAGGATTGAAAGTTTCACTTCATCTCAAACGAAAAAAAACTTTTTTAACCCATTAACGACAATGGACGTAAATGTACGTCATGGTGAAGTGGTACTTAACGCACCATGATGTACATTTACGCGCCGACATGATCGCAAGCACCGAAGCGGTGCTCGCGTCATGCCCTGCAGGTCCCGGCTGCTATCAGCAGCCAGGGACCCACCGGTAATGGCGGACATCCGCGTTTGCGCGGATGTCCGCCATTAACCCCTCCGATGCCGTGATCAATACAGATCACGGCATCTGCGGCATTGTGGTGCTTTGAACGGATGATCGGATCGCCCGCTGTGCTGCTACGGGAATCCGATCATCCAGCATGGCGGCCAGAGGTCCCCTCACCTTGCTCCGGCCGTCTCCCGGGGTCTTCTGCTCTGGTCTGAGATCGAGCAGACCAGAGCAGAAGATCACCGATAATACTGAGCAGTGCTGTGTCCTGCACAGCACTGCACAGTATTAGCAATCAACTGATTGCAATGAACAGTCGCCTATGGGGACATAAAAAGTGTAAAAATAAAAAAGTAAAAAAATTTGAAAAATCCCCTCACACAATAAAAAAGTAAAACGTCCGTTTTTCCCATTTTACCCCCCAAAAAGTGTAAAAAATAAATAAATACACATATTTGGTATCGCCACGTGCGTAAAAGTCTGAACTATTAAAATATATTGTTAATCATCCCGTACGGTGAACGGCGTAAACATACAAAAATAAAAAAAAAAGTCCAAAATTGCTACTTTTTTTTCACATTTTATTCCCAAAAAATTTATAAAAAATTAATAAAAAGTTAAACTTAAGCAAAAGTGATACTGATATCGCCCCATATATGGAAAAATGAGAAAGTTATAGGTGGTCAAAATAGGGCAATTTCAAACATGCTAATTTTGTTAAAATGGTTTGAGATTTTTTTTAAGCAGTACAATTATAGAAAAGCATATAATTATGGGTATCATTTTAATCATATTGACCCACAGAATAAAGAAAACATGTCATTTATACCAGAAAGTGTACAGCGTGAAAACAAAACCTTCCGAAATTTGCTAAATTGCGGTTTTCTTTTTTTTTTCTTATTCAAACGTTTTTATTAAATAAATATTAGAAATCGGTACAAAGAGCATTCCAAATGAAGAGAATGGCGAGAACTAAGCAACCAGTCAGGTCTCAATAACCAATACAATGCTCAAACAAAAATTGCACACCAGTCATCAAATTGGAAAACAAGGGGAAAGAGCCAGGGGAGGCACAAGGAGAAGGCCTAGGGACTGGAGGGTAAAGAGAAGTGCCACAGAGGGAGGTAGTGGCAGGAGAAGGGGAGGCCCAGTCGAGCCAGTGGGGAAGCAATACAAAAAGAATAAAATACACAGGCGGAAGAACTATTCACGACGGACCGACATGGGCAGGTAGTAGACAACACAAACCACGAGGGGAGGGGGGCCAGAGGGGGGACACAGAGAGGTGAAGGGGGAGGGAGTAGGGGACTAGCAAGGAGAACAGACAAGAGGAAAATTGCGGTTTTCTTTTCAATTTTCCCACATAAATAATATTTTTTGGTTGCGCCGTACATTTTATGGTAAAATAAGTGATATAATTACAAAGTAGAATTGGTGACGCAAAAAACAAGCCCTCATATGGGTCTGTGGATGAAAATAAAAGAGAGTTATGATTTTTAGAAGGCGAGGAGGAAAAAACGAAAATGCAAAAATAAAATTGGTCTGGTCCTTAACCCCTTAAGGACACATGACGTTCTCATACGTCTCCATTTCCGAGTCCTTAAGGACACATGACGTATGAGAACGTCATGTGTTTTACCGGCCCCCCGCAACCATCTGGAGCGGAGCCGGTGCCCGATGCCTGCTGAAATCGTTCAGCAGGCATCGGGGCATATCGCCCAGGGGGGTCATGACCCCCCATGTCGGCGATGGCCGCAGATCGCTGGACAATTCAGTCCAGCGATCTGCGAGGGATTCAGGGTCAATCGGGTCTCCAGTGAGCCGGTGACCCGGAATTATTGGCTGATCGGGGCCGTCAGAGACGGCCCCGAACAGCCAGAGCCAGCAGGGGTGAGGTGGCACTGGTGCCACCTCACGATCGCCCTGATTCGTCATCCGGATTACCGGCCGACCAATCAGAGCGCCTGCTGCCGGTGTCACTCCCGCAACCCGCTCCGCCCCTCTTCCGGAGGACGTGAGCGGGTGCGGGACGTGCACCCCGGGTGCTGGGGACCCCGATCCCCGGCACCCCTGTTGGGATCGGGGCCCCAGGAGCAGCGGCGGCGACGACGAGGGACTGACCTGATGCGGCTCGATCGTTGGAGGTGAGTGACAGCCTCCTGCTGTTGCTTAGCAACAGCTCCCAGCATGCAAAAAGGGCATGCTGGGAGCTGTAGTTATGCAACAGCAGGAGGCAGACCACCACAACTCCCAGCATTCCCTTATGGGCATGCTGGGACTTGTAGTTTTGCAACAGCTGGAGGCACATTCTTTCTATGGAAAAGTGTACCTTCAGCTGTTGTATAACTACAAACCAGTGTTTCTCCAGCTGTTGCATAACTACAATCCCCAGCATCCCCAGCCAAAGTAGTATGCCTCCAGCTGTTGCATAACTACAAGACCCAGCATGCCCTTCCGCTGTCCGTACATGCTGGGGGTTGTAGCTTTTGCAACAGCTGAAGGCACACTGGTTGCAAAACACTAAGTTTGTTACCAAACTCGGTGTTTCACAACCAGTGTGCCTCCAGCTGTTGCAAAACTACAACTCCCAGCATGCACTGATAGACCGTACATGCTGGGAGTTGTAGTTTTGCAACAGCTGGATGTCCGTCCGTCCCCCCCCCCCCCAATGTGAATGTATGGGCGGAGGATTACACATGGGCGGAGGATTACAGTAAGAATCCGGCTGCAAGTTTGAGGTGCGGCAAAATTTCTGCGGCAGCTCAAACTGCCAGCGAGAAACTACTGTGAATCCCCGCCCATGCGACTGTACCCTAAAAACACTACACTACACTAACACACAATAAAATAAAAAGTAAAAAACACTACGTATACACATACCCCTACACAGCCCCCCTCCCCAATAAAAATGAAAAACGTCTGGTACGCCACTGTTTCCAAAACGGAGCCTCCAGCGGTTGCAAAACTACAACTCCCAGCATGCACTGATAGACCATACATGCTGGGAGTTGTAGTTTTGCAACAGCTGGATGTCCCCCCCCCCCCCCCAATGTGAACGTACAGGGTACACTCACATGGGCGGAGGATTACAGTAAGTATCCGGCTGCAAGTTTGAGCTGCGTCAAATTTTCTGCCGCAGCTCACACTGCCAGCGAGAAACTACTGTGAACCCCCGCCCGTGTGACTGTACCCTAAAAACAATACACTACACTAACACAAAATAAAAAGTAAAAAACACTACATATACACATACCCCTATACAACCCCCCCTCCCCTCCCCAATAAAAATGAAAAACTGTTTCCAAAACGGAGCCTCCAGCTGTTGCAAAACAACTACTCCCAGTATTGCCAGATAGCCGTTGACTGTCTAGGCATGCTGGGAGTTTTACAACAGCTGGAGGCACCCTGTTTGGGAATCACTGGCGTAGAATACCCCTATGTCCACCCCTATGCAAGTCCCTAATTTAGGCCTCAAATGCGCATGGCGCTCTCACTTTGGAGCCCTGTCGTATTTCAAGGCAAAAGTTTAGGGCCACATATGGGGTATCGCCGTATTCGGGAGAAATTGCCTAACAAATTTTGGGGGGTATTTTCTGCTATTACCCTTTTTAAAAATGTAAAATTTTTGGGAAAACAAGCATTTTAGGTAAAAAATATATATATTTTTTTACATATGCAAAAGTCGTGAAACACCTGTAGGGTATTAAGGTTCAAATTACCCCTTGTTACGTTCCCCGAGGGGTCTAGTTTCCAAAATGGTATGGCATGTGTTTTTTTTTTGCTGTTCTGGCACCATAGGGGCTTCCTAAATGCGGCATGCCCCCAGAGCAAAATTTGCTTTCAAAAAGCCAAATGTGACTCCTTCTCTTCTGAGACCTGTAGTGCGCCAGCAGAGCACTTTTCACCCCCATATGGGGTGTTTTCTGAATCGGGAGAAATTGGGCTTCAAATTTTGGGGGGTATTTTCCGCTATTACCCTTTTTAAAAATGTAAACATTTTGGGAAAACAAGCATTTTAGGTAAAAAATATATATTTTTTTACATATGCAAAAGTCGTGAAACACCTGTAGGGCATTAAGGTTCACATTACCCCTTGTTACGTTCCTCGAGGGGTCTAGTTTCCAAAATGGTATGCCATGTGTTTTTTTTTGCTGTTCTGGCACCATAGGTGCTTCCTAAATGTGGCATGCCCCCAGAGCAAAATTTCCTTCAAAAAAGCCAAATGTGACTCCTTCTCTTCTGAGACCTGTAGTGCGCCAGCAGAGCACTTTTCACCCCCATGCGAGGTGTTTTCTGTATCGGGAGAAATTGGGATTCAAATTTTGGGGGGTATTTTCTGCTATTACCCTTTTTAACCCCTTAAGGACACAGCCCATTTTCACCTCTAGGACGCAGCCCTTTTTTGCACATCTGACCACTGTCACTTTAAACATTAATAACTCTGGAATGCTTTTACTTATCAATCTGATTCCGAGATTGTTTTTTCGTGACATATTCTACTTTAACATAGTGGTAAATTTTTGTGGTAACTTGCATCCTTTCTTGGTGAAAAATCCCAAAATTTGATAAAAAAATTGAAAATTTTGCATTTTTCTAACTTTGAAGCTCTCTGTTTGTAAGGAAAATGGATATTTCAAATATTTTTTTTTTGGATTCACATATACAATATGTCTACTTTATATTTTCATCATAAAATTGACAAGTGTTTACTTTTGGAAGACACCAGAGGGCTTCAAAGTTCAGCAGCAATTTTACAATTTTTCACAAAATTTTCAAACTCGCTATTTTTCATGGACCAGTTCAGGTTTGAAGTGGATTTGAAGGGTCTTCATATTAGAAATACCCCATAAATGACCCCATTACAAAAACTGCACCCCCCAAAGTATTCAAAATGACATTCAGTAAGTGTTTTAACCCTTTAGGTGTTTCACAGGAAAAGCAGCAAAGTGAAGGAGAAAATTCTAAATCTTCATTTTTTACACTTGCATGTTCTTGTAGACCCAATTTTTGAATTTTTACAAGGGGTAAAAGGATAAAATTTATACTTGAATTTGTAGCCCAATTTCTCTCGAGTAAGCACATACCTCATATGTCTATGTAAATTGTTCGGCGGGCGCAGTAGAGGGCTCAGAAGCGAAGGAGCGACAAGGGGATTTTGGAGAGTACGTTTTTCTGAAATGGTTTTTTGGGGGCATGTTGCATTTAGGAAGCCCCTATGGTGCCAAAACAGCAAAAAAAAAAAAACATGGCATACCATTTTGGAAACTAGACCCCTTGAGGAACGTAACAAGGAATTAAGTGAGCCTTAATACCCCACAGGTGTTTCATGACTTTTGCATATGTAAAAAAAAAAAAAAAATTTCACTAAAATGTGTGTTTCCCCCCAAATTTCACATTTTTGCAAGGGTTAATAGCAGAAAATACCCCCCAAAATTTGTAACCCCATCTCTTCTGAGTATGGAGGTACCCCATAAGTTGACCTGAAGTGCATGACGGGCGAACTACAATGCTCAGAAGAGAAGGAGTCATATTTGGCTTTTTGAGAGCAAATTTTGCTCGGGGGGCATGTCGCATTTAGGAAGCCCCTATGGTGCCAGGACAGCAAAAAAAACGACATGGCATACCATTTTGGAAACTAGACTCCTTGAGGAACGTAACAAGAGATAAAGTGAACCTTAATACCCCACAGGTGTTTCACGACTTTTGCATATGTTAAAAAAAAATTTTTTTTTTTACCAAAAATGCTTGGTTTAGCAAAAATTTTACATTTTTAAAAAAGGTAATAGCAGAAAATACCCCCCAAAATTTGAAGCCCAATTTCTCCCGATTCAGAAAACACCCAATATGGGGATGAAAAGTGCTCTGCTGGCGCACTACAGGTCTCAGAAGAGAAGGAGTCACATTTGGCTTTTTGGAAGCAAATTTTGCTCTGGGGGCATGCCGCATTTAGGAAGCACCTATGGTGCCAGGACAGAAAAAAAAAACCACATGGCATACCATTTTGGAAACTAGACCCCTTGGGGAACGTAACAAGGGGTAAAGTGAACCTTAATACCCCACAGGTGTTTCACGACTTTTGCATATGTAAAAAAAAAAAAAATTTTTTACACTAAAATGCTTGTTTTCCCCAAAATTTTACATTTTTACAAGGGATAATAGCAGAAAATACCCCCCAAAATTTGTAACCCCATCTCTTCTGAGTATGGAAATACCCAACAAGTGGACGTGAAGTGCACTGGGGGCGAACTACAATGCTCAGAAGAGAAGGAGCATCATTGAGCTTTTGGAGAGAGAATTTGGCCATGTTCATTTCCAAAGCCCCCCCGTGGTGCCAGAACAGGGACCCCCCCACATGTGACCCCATTTTTAAAACTACACCCCTCACGGAAGGTAATAAGGGGTGCAGGGAGAATTTACACCCCACTGGCATTTGACGGATCTTTGGAACAGTGGGCTGTGCAAATTAAAAATTTTATTTTTCATTTTCACAGACCCCTGTTTCAAAGATCTGTCAGACACCTGTGGGGTGTAAATGCTCACTGTACCCCTTGTTACATTCCGTGAGGGGTGTAGTTTCCAAAATGGGGTCACATGTGGGTATTTATTGTTTTGCACTTATGTCAGAACCGCTATAAAATCAGCCACCCCTGTGCAAATCACCAATTTAGACCTCAAATTTACATGGTGCACTCTCCCTTCTGAGCCTTGTTGTGCGTCCCCAGAACACTTTGCGCCCACATATGGGGTATCTCCGTCCTCAGGAGAAATTGCGTTACAAATTTTGGAGGCTTTTTTTCTTTTACCGCTTGTGAAATTTTAAAGTATGGGGCAACACCAGTATGTTAGTGTACAAAAATGTTTTTTTTTTACACTAACATGCTGGTGTAGACCCCAACTTTACCTTTTCATAAGGGGTAAAAGGAGAAAAAGACCCCCAAAATTTGTTAGGCAATTTCTCCCGAGTACGGCGATACCCCATATGTGGCCCTAAACTGTTGCCTTTAAATACGACAGGGCTCCAAAGTGAGAGCGCCATGCGCATTTGAGGCCTAAATTAGGGATTTGCATAGGGGTGGACATAGGGGTATTCTACACCAGTGATTCTCAAACAGGGTGCCTCCAGCTGTTGTAAAACTCCCATTATGCTTGGACAGTCAATGGCTGTCCGGAAATGCTGGGAGTTTTTGTTTTGCAACAGCTGGAGGCTCCATTTTGGAAACACTGCTGTAGGATACGTTTTTCATTTTTATTGGGGGGGAAGGGGGGGTGGGGGGGTGTACGTGTGTATATGTAGTGTTTTACTCTTTATTTTGTGTTAGCGTAGTGTAGTGTTTTAGGTTACATTCACACTGACGGCGGATTACACGGAGTCTCCCGCTAGGAGTTTGAGCTGCGGCTGCTGCAGCTCAAACTTGAAGCAGGGCACTCACTGTAATCCGCCGCCAGTGTGAATGTAACCTGTACATTCACATGGGAGGGGGGGGGGGGGCAAAACTACAACTCCCAGCATGCACTGACAGAACGTGCATGCTGGGAGTTGTAGTTTTGCAACAGCTGGAGGCACACTGGTTGGAAAATACTGAGTTAGGTAATAGAACCTATTACCTAACTCGGTATTTCCCAACCAGTGTGCCTCCAGCTGTTGCAGAACTACAACTCTCAGCATGTACTGATTGCCAAAGGGAATGCTGGGAGATGTAGTCATGCAACAGCTGGAGGCACGCAAGTACAACTCCCAGCATGCCGAGACAGCCATTTGCTGTTCCTGAATGCTGGGAGTTGTAGTTTTGCAAGATTTAGAGGGGTTCAGGCTGGAGATCACTGACAGTGGTCTCTAAACTGTGGCCCTCCAGATGTTGCAAAACTACAAATCTCAGCATGCTAAGACAGCAAACTGCTGTCTGGGCATGCTGGGAGTTGTAGTTTTGTAATATCTGGAGGGCTACAGTTTAGAGACCACTGTCAGTGATCTCCAGCCTGAACCCCTCTAAATCTTGCAAAACTACAACTCCCAGCATGCCAACACAGCAAACAGCTGTCAAGGCATGGTGGGAGTTGTATTTTTTCAACATCTGGAGGGCGACAGTTTAGAGACCACTCTCTAAACTGTTGCCCTGCAGATGTTGCTAGGCAACAGACTCCTGGACACGCGGCGTCATACTCACCTCCACCGCCGCCGTGATCACAGCCGCCGGGTAAGTGACCGCCGCTGCCGCCGCTACTACACGGTTCCCCCCGCTGTGCCTGGACACCGATGGGTGGGCATAGCGGGGGGAACCGAACTTTAACCCCCCCGCCCCCAGTCTGCTATTGGTCGGCCGCTCTGCCGATCAATAGCAGGGATAGGAGGGGTGGCAACCTTGCCACCTCACTCCTATCTCTTCAAGGGGGATCGAGGGTGTCTTGGACACCCCCGATCCCCCTTATTTTATTGCGGCGCCGCCGTTGATGGGCAGGGGGAGAGCGCTCCCCCTGCAAACACCGTAGATGCCGTGATCAGAACTGATCACGGCATCTATGGGGTTAATGCTGCCGGGACCGGCGCGATCGCGGCCCCGGCAGCTGCGGTGGGACTCCGGCTGTGATTGACAGCTGAGTCCCACCCGCGATCTCCTTGCGCTGCCCGCGGCAGAGCAGGAGATCGCTTGGACGTATGCATACGTCCATTTGCGCGAACGTGTAATTCGCCTGGACGTATGCATACGTCCAATAGCGGGAAGGGGTTAAAAATGTAAAATTTTTGGGAAACCAAGCATTTTAGGTAAAAAATATATATATTTTTTTTTACATATGCAAAAGTCGTGAATCACCTGGGTCTACAAGAACATCCGAGTGTAAAAAATGAAGATTTTGAATTTTCTCCTTCACTTTGCTGCTATTCCTGTGAAACACCTAAAGGGTTAATACACTTACTGAATGTCATTTTGAATACTTTGGGGGGTGTAATTTTTATAATGGGGTCTTTTATGGGGTATTTCTAATATGAAGACCCTTCAAATCCACTTGAAAACTGAACTGGTCCCTGAAAAATAGTGAGTTTGAAAATTTTGTGAAAAATTTCAAAATTGCTGCTGAACTTTGAAGCCCTCTGGTGTCTTCCAAAAGTAAAAACTCATAAATTTTATGATGCAAACATAAAGTAGACATATTGTATATGTGAACCCAAAAAATATATATTTTGAATATCCATTTTCCTTACAAGCAGAGAGATTCAAAGTTTGAAAAATGCAAAATTTTCATTTTTTTCATCAAATTTTGGGATTTTTCACCAAGAAAGGATGCAAGTTACCATAAAATTTTACCACTAAGTTAAAGTAGAATATGTCACGAAAAAACAATCTCGGAATCAGAATGATAACTACCGTATATACTCGAGTATAAGCCGACCCGAGTATAAGCCGAGACCCCTAATTTCAACCCAAAATCCCAGGAAAAGTTATTGACTCGAGTATAAGCCTAGGGTGGGAAATACCTCATCCCCCCCTGTCATCATCCAGACCCGTCATTAACATCCTCATCATCCCCTTGTCATCATCCCACACATCCCCCCTTCATCATCCCCTTGTCATCATCCCACACATCCCCTTATCATCCCACACATCCCCCCTTCATCATCATCCCACACATCCCCCCTTCATCATCCCCTTGTCATCATCCCACACATCCCCTTATCCACACATCCCCCCTTCATCATCCCCTTGTCATCATCCCACACATCCCCTTATCCCACACATCCCCCCTTCATCATCCCCTTGTCATCATCCCACACATCCCCCCTTCATCATCCCCTTGTCATCATCCCACACATCCCCTTATCATCCCACACATCCCCCCTTCATCATCCCCTTGTCATCATCCCACACATCCCCTTATCATCCCACACATCCCCCCTTCATCATCCCCTTGTAATCATCCCACACACCCCCCTTCATCATCCCCACACCCCCCCCCCCTTCATCATCCTCTTCTCATCATTCGCCCTCAGTGGTCTTCAACCTGCGGACCTCCAGAGGTTTCAAAACTACAACTCCCAGCAAGCCCGGGCAGCCATCGGCTGTCCGGGCTTGCTGGGAGTTGTAGTTTTGAAACCTCCGGAGGTCCGCAGGTTGAAGACCACTGCGGCCTTCAACATGCGGACCTCCAGAGGTTTCAAAACTACAACTCCCAGCAAGCCCGGGCAGCCATCGGCTGTCCGGGCTTGCTGGGAGTTGTAGTTTTGAAACCTCCGGAGGTCCGCAGGTTGAAGACCACTGCGGCCTTCAACATGCGGACCTCCAGAGGTTTCAAAACTACAACTCCCAGCAAGCCCGGGCAGCCATCGGCTGTCCGGGCTTGCTGGGAGTTGTAGTTTTGAAACCTCCGGAGGTCCGCAGGTTGAAGACCACTGCGGCCTTCAACATCATCCAGCCCCCTCTCACCCCCTTTAGTTCTGAGTACTCACCTCCGCTCGGCGCTGGTCCGGTCCTGCAGGACTGTCCGGTGAGGAGGTGGTCCGGTGAGGAGGTGGTCCGGTGAGGAGGTGGTCCGGGCTGCTATCTTCACCGGGGGCGCCTCTTCTCCGCGCTTCCGGCCCGGAATAGAGCCGTTGCCTTAACAACGACGTATCTGCGTCGTTGTCAAGGCAACGTGACTATTCTGAGGCCGGGCCCGAAGCGCTTAGAAGAGGCCTCCCCGGTGAAGATAGCAGCCCGGACCACCTCCTCACCGGACCACCTCCTCACCGGACAGCCCTGCAGGACCGGACCAGCGCCGAGCGGAGGTGAGTACTCAGAACTAAAGGGGGTGAGAGGGGGCTGGATGATGTTGAAGGCCGCAGTGGTCTTCAACCTGCGGACCTCCGGAGGTTTCAAAACTACAACTCCCAGCAAGCCCGGACAGCCGATGGCTGCCCGGGCTTGCTGGGAGTTGTAGTTTTGAAACCTCTGGAGGTCCGCAGGTTGAAGACCACTGCGGGTGGGGGAGTTCACTCGAGTATAAGCCGAGGGGGGTGTTTTCAGCACGAAAAATCGTGCTGAAAAACTCGGCCTATACTCGAGTATATACGGTAAAAGCATTCCAGAGTTATTAATGTTTAAAGTGACAGTGGTCAGAATTGCAAAAAACGCTCCGGTCCTTAAGGTGTAAAATGGCCTGGTCCTTAAGGGGTTAAGGCCAAAATGGGCCTGGTCCTTAAGGGGTTAATTAAAGATTCGGTTGACTGCAGTAAACAATTTGCGATTTACCTTTTGACATGTGGCTGCTGTTTGCAATGTGTTTGCACACACTTTTTTACACATCCAATTTTTATCTTTATTCTCACCATAGTTGATTCACATATTTATTTCTATTTATAATTCACAGTTTTTATCTGCATTATTTCCGTTCATAATTTACAGTTTTTTACTTAGTTTATTTTTATTTTCACTCTTTCTATTATTTTTATTTTCATTTCTATTTCCATTTCTATTTTTATTTTATATTTACTTTCATTCCATCCCTATTTCGATTTTTTTTTATTCATGTAATTTTACTTTATATCTTTTCCATGTAGTGAAGGTGACATCAGTTTATTGTATATTGTATATATATTTGAAATGTTTCTGGATGCTTTTACTCTGCCCGAATGGGTTAATCTTTTGAAATAATGTGATATGTCTTGAATGGGTAAATACTATTTTGTATATAAACCCGCTCCCTATCCTGTTTGTCATGCCTGATGAAGCCGCGTAAGCACGGTGAAACACGTTGCATTTGAAAAATAAAAAAAAGTTCTTTTACTTACCGGACGTGTCCGATCTTGGTCAGCGCCAATATCCCCTACCGCCCTGTGGAAGTCCCTCTCCCCTTGTATTACGTCCAGGTCGGGGAGGCTGCAGACCAGGCTTATTCTCTCACCCACGCAGACCATTGTTGTGTGTGTGTGTTCACACAACCACCTCTGGTAAGGGTTTTTCATTACGCTAATCTGAACCCTACAGTGGCGATTTTACGCTATGGAGCGCTCTTCCATCTTGTTTTATGAAGTCAGAGGACCTGGAGAGAGCCTCTGCCCTGATGTTTTTGTCTGCTGGATGGAAGTGAATGAAGAGGTTAAACCTAGAAAAGAATCACCTTGCCTGGCGGGGGTTCAAACGCTGAGCATACTGAAGGTATAGAAGATTCTTATAATCGGAGTAGATCCTGACCGGATGAGGAGAACCTTCCAATAAATGTTGCCATTCCTCCAAAGCAAGCTTGATAGTGAGAAGTTACATAGTTACATAGTATGGTTGAAAAAAGACATACGTCCATCAAGTCCAACCAGGGAATTGAAGTGAAGGGTTTAAGGGGATAAGGATGTAGTTTTATAATTCTGCATAAGCATTAATGTTATTTTGTTCCAGGAATGTATCTAACCCTGTTTTAAAGCTGTTAATTGTTCCTGCTGTGACCAGTTCCTGAGGTAGACCGTTCCATAAATTCACAGTCCTCACGGTAAAGAAGGCGTGTCGCCCCTTTAGACTAAACCTTTTCTTCTCCAGACAGAGGGAGTGCCCCCTCGTCCTTTGGGGGGGTTTAACCTGGAACAGTTTTTCTCCATATTTTTTGTATGGGCCATTTATATACTGATATACGTTTATCATATCCCCCCTTAAACGTCTCTTCTCAAGACTAAACAATTGTAACTCCTTTAATCGCTCCTCATGGCTAAGATGTTCCATGCCCCATATTAGTTTAGTTGCGCGTCTTTGCACCCTTTCCAACTCCACAGTGTCCCTTTTATGAACAGGCGACCAAAACTGAACAGCATATTCCAGGTGAGGTCGTACCAATGCTTTATAAAGGGGGAGTATTATGTCCCTGTCCCTTGAGTCCATGCCTCTTTTTATACATGACAATATCCTGCTGGCTTTGGAAGCAGCAGCCTGACATTGCATGCTATTCTGTAGTCTGTGATCTACAAGTACACCCAGATCCTTCTCTACCAGTGACTCTGCCAGTTTAATCTCCCCTAAGACATACGAAGCATGCATGTTATTAGTACCCAGATGCATAACCTTACATTTATCCACATTGAACCTCATTTGCCAAGTGGATGCCCAGACACTTAGTCTATCCAAGTCATCTTGTAACCTATACACATCCTCTATAGACTGTACCGTGCTACAAAGCTTGGTGTCATCTGCAAAGATAGAAACAGAGCTGTTAATGCCATCCTCTATATCATTGATAAATAAATTAAACAACAGCGGGCCCAGGCCTTTCCAACTCCGCAGTGTCCCTTTTATGAACAGGCGACCAAAACTGAACAGCATATTCCAGGTGAGGCCGTACCAATGCTTTATAAAGGGTGAGTATCATGTCCCTGTCCCTTGAGTCCATGCCTCTTTTTATACATGACAATATCCTGCTGGCTTTGGATGCAGCAGCCTGACATTGCATGCTATTCTGTAGTCTGTGATCTACAAGTACACCCAGATCCTTCTCTACCAGTGACTCTGCCAGTTTAATCCCCCCTAAGACACCTTGGGGTACACCACTAATAAACAGGGACCAATCAGAGTACGAATCATTGACCATCATTCTGGGTATGATCCATGAGCCAGTGTTCAATCCAGTTACAAACTAAAGTTTCCAAGCCCAAAGACCTTAACTTACCTGTCAGACGTCTGTGAGGGACAGTATCAAATGCTTTGGCAAAATCCAGAAACACTATATCCACAGCCTGTCAAGGCTTCTACTCACCTCTTCATAAAAGCAAATTAGATTGGTTTGACAACTTCTATCCTTAGTAAACCCATGCTGGCTATCACTTATAATACTATTATCCCCTATGTATTCCTGTATGTAATCCCTTATAAGTCCTTCAAATAATTTACCCACAATGCACGTTAAACTTACCGGTCTATAATTTCCTGGGGAAGACCTAGAGCCCTTCTTGAAGATTGGTACCACATTAGCCTTGCGCCAGTCCCTTGGCACAATACCAGACACCAGACAATCTCTAAATATCATGAACAAGGGTACAGATATTACTGAACTTACCTCTCAAAGAACTCTTGGGTGTTGTCCATCCGGTCCTGGAGATTTGCTTACATTTATATTACTTAACTTACCTTGTACCATCTCTACATTAAGCCAGTTCAGTACATTACATGATGTGTTACCAGCACTGACCTGGCCAATGTCAGCTCCTTTTTCCATAGTGTATACAGAAGTAAAGAACCCATTCAGTAGCACCGCCTTCTCTTGATCGCCGGTGACAACCTCCCCATTATCATTATTAAGGGGTCCTACATGCTCTGTCCTTGTTTTTTTTGTATTTCTACATGTAAAAAAATATTTAGGATTAGTTTTGCTTTCTTTGGCCACCTGTCTCTCATTTTGAATTTTTGCTGTTTTTATTACATTTTTACAGATTTTATTAAGCTCCTTGTACTGTTTAAATGTTATAGCTGACCCATCAGATTTGAATTTTTTGAAGGCAATTTTTTTGTTGTTTATTGCTCTTTTAACATAATTTGTCAGCCATGTAGGATTTAGTTTTAATTGTTTATATTTGTTCCCCTTTGGTATATATTTAGCTGTATAGTTATTTAGAGTTGATTTAAAGATGTCCCATTTACCTTCTGTATCAATATTTAAGAACACCTCCCTCCAGTCTATGTCCTGTGGTGCAGCTCTCAGCCCAGGGAAATTTGCCTTTTTAAAGTTATATGTTTTTGCCTTCCCCGTCTGTCTTTGTTTTCTACATTTTAAGTCAAAAGTAACTATATTGTTGTCGCTATTACCAAGGTTTTCCCGCACAGTTACATTACCAACCAGCTCTGCGTTGTTGGAAATGATCAGATTCAACAAGGCATCACTTTTTGTTGGGTCCTCCACAAACTGGCCCATAAAATTATCCTGCAATAAATTTAGGAATTTTCTCCCCTTTGTAGTTTTAGCCAGCCCCCGACCCCAATCTATATCTGGATAGTTAAAATCTCCCATTATTATCACTGTACCTGCCTGGGTGGCCCTCTCTATTTGTTTATACAGCTGACCTTCTATCTCTTCAGTGATATTAGGGGGTCTGTAGATTACACCAAATACTATTTTTTCAATATTTCCCTCCTTTTGTAATTCTACCCACAATGATTCCACATCCTCAGAATCATCACACACTATGGCATCGTTCACACTGACTTTCATACCACTTCATACATACAGACAGACTCCACCACCTTTTCTGTTCATTCGATCCTTGCGAAACAATGTAAACCCCTGCAGATTGAAAGCCCAGTGGAGGAGTCCAGCCATGTCTCAGTGACCCCAACTATATCAATATGTTCCTCCAGTATCAGGGCCTCAAGCTCCCCCATTTTATTTGCTAGGCTTCTGGCATCTGTGAACATACACTTTACATTTCCATTAAGTTTTACACATATAGTCTCACTAATGGGATTTTCAGAGTTATTGGGGTTAATGTTATTTTTTGAGTTATAAGGGCTAATTGTACTATTTAAGTTATTGGGGCTAATGGGATTTTTTGAGTTATTGGGTGTAACGTTATTATTTAAGTTATTGGGGCTAATGTAATTTTTTGCATTATTGGGTCTAACGTTGTTATTTAAGTTATTGGGGCTAATGGTATTTTTTGAGTTAATGGGGCTTATTGTAGTTCTTGAGTTGTTGGGGCTAATGGAATTTTTTGAATTATTGGGATTACAATTTTTCGGGCTACATTTATTTTTACGACTGGTTTGTAACCCATGGATCTCCTTATCCACTGCTCTTAACCTCCACCATTATGTCCTGACCCCTCTCTAACCTATCCATCCCACTGTCTGCTTTCTTTGCTTTATTATCCTCCCCCCAAAAGTTCACGATCCCCAATGGAATTATTCCTCTCAGCAGGAGAGGAGGTCTTGGAGGAGAACCCCCAAGTTACAGTCTTACCCTTGGTGTTTTTCTGATTAAGAATGGCACCGGCACCAACTGATGAGGCATCAACTTCCAAAGCAAAAGGTCTCTCCGGATCAGGTCTTGTAAGCACGGGAGCAGAGGCAAATGCAGACTTTAAACGAGAGAAGGCCAATTCAGCCTCATGAGGCCAAGACTTAGGGTTAGAAGCCTTTTTCGTATGGGCCACAATTAGACCAACCAAGGAAGAAAAATGGGGAATGAATTGACTATAATAGTTAGCGAATCCCAGAAAATTGTATAGCACGTAGGCCAGATAGACGAGGCCAATCCAATACCGCAGACACTTTATGTGGATCCATCTGCAGGCCTTGATGAGAGACAATGTAGCCAAGAAACGGAAGACTAGATTTCTCAAATAAAGCATTTCTCTAGTTTGGAGTAGAGATGATTCTTCCGTAGACGCTGAAGAACCAGACGAATGTGAGTTCAATGCTCCTCTGAGTTGGAAGAGAAGATCAGAATGGCATCTAGGTATACGACTACACAGGTGTAGAGTAGATCACGGAAGATATCATTGACAAACTCTTGAAAAACATCTGGAGCATTGCAGAGACCGAGATGCTCAAAATGTCCATCACGAGTATTGAAGGCTGTTTTCTCCCTTGCATTCGAATGAGGTTATGTGCTCCTCATAAGTCCTACTTGTAGAAGACCTTGGAAACACGCAGACGGTCAAAAAGTTCTGAGATAAGAGGTAGTGGGTAATGATTCTTGACCGGGATTTTGTTAAGTTCCCTGTAGTCAATGCATGGACAGAGTGAACCATCCTTCTTTCCTACAAAGAAGAAACCTGCTCCGGCAGGACAAGAAAACTTATGGATAAACCCTTTTTGGAGATTCTCCTGGATATACTCGTCCATGGCTGTGGTCTCAGGAACCGAAGAAGGGTAAATCCTTCCACGAGGAGGAGTGGTACCAGGCAGAAGATCTATAGGGCAGTCGTAAGGACGATGTGGAGGCAGAGATTCAGCCTACTTCTTGCAGAAAACATGAGAAGAATCTTGGTAAGGTAACGGAAGGCCAGGTAAAGGAGGAGGATGAGAAACAACTTTGGGCTTAACTGGTTGGAGACAAAGATTTTGACAGGATTGTCCCCAGCGAATAATTTCTCCAGTTCTCCAATCCAGATGTGGAGAATGACATTGAAGACAGGGAAGGCCAAGAAGAAGCTCAGAAGTAAAGTGTGGCAGTACAAAGAATTAAATATTTTCTTTATGCAACAATCCCACTTGCAGAGGAGAGATTCGGTATGGAAGTGCACCATACAGTCCAGATTTTGTCCATTAACTGAGGAGATGAACAAAGACTTGGCAAGCGGAGTAACAGGAAGAGGATATTTTTTGGACCAAAGAAGCATCAATAAAGTCACCTGCAGATCCAGAAATGCTGTAGCACAGAAGGAATACTAAGCAGAAGCGAAGACTACAGTAATGGTTAAGCGAGGGGGGGGGGGGAGTATTCACACCTAGGTGTGGGCATTTCCCGGACATTGTGGACAAACAGTACAGTCCTTGAGGAAGTGCTCCGGGCTAGCACAATACAGGCACAATTTCTCACTGCAATGTCGAGATCTCTCTAGTGGTGTCAAGCGAGATCGAGCCACTTGCATAGCCTTTTCAGCAGGAGGCACAGGAGATTTTAGAGATGGACATTCGAACACAGGAGCTAAGCCAGGAAATGGTCGGGTACAAGCAGGTTCCCTCTCCAAGCATAGCTCTTCCTGCCTTTTGGCAAAACGCACATCAATTTGAGTAGCAATTCTTTTTTAAAAGTGGCACACAAGGCCTCATCGTTCCATGCACACTCAGAGGCCAGAGTGCAGAATTGAACCGCGTAGTCACCAATAGTGGAGTTCCCCTGGCATTCATGCAGGTTCCTCAAAGACACTGTGAAATTCTGCCACAAACGCCGTCAAGTTGGAGGTAACCAGGTCCCTATGGTCCCAAAGAGGAGCAGCACAGGCCAAGGCTTTTCCGGATAGCAGTCTGACCACAAAGGCCACCTTAGCTCGTTCCTTATGAAATTTGTACGACATGAGCTCCAGATGCATGGAGCATTGTGTAACAAAACCGCTTAGGATCTCCGTCATACTTGGAGGGTAGAGGTAAACGTAGCTTGAAGCTAGAAGACGCAGCTGGAACAGGTCATGATGTTGGAGCAGGTTGCTGCTGCTATTGTTCTTGCTGCATTGCTAGAAGTTGCTGCATCATTACAGACAATTGAGTGAGCTGCTGCGCTTGTCGGGCCAACTGTTGCGACTAGTCGTTGCACCACAATGGAGGGGAGATCCACAACTTCAGGCAATGGAACCTCAGCGGGATCCATGGCTGGATCTTACTGTAACACTCACGTTTAAGTAGACAGGAACACTGGTAGTAGTGGATCCGCTGGACCTGTGTGGCAGATGACACGGACCGTACCAGGAAGCAGAGTCTAAGGTGGACTTGCTGCGGCAGGCAGCATCCAGGTCGCTACCCCTGGCATGGCTCGACCACACAGGCGACTGAAGAAATTCGAGGCACAGGTGGGATAAGGCAACTTGTAGTCAGGAGTAGTAGTCAGGAACATAGCCATTGGTCAATAGGCAGGTGGCAAAGGAGCATGGTGTCATTTAATTAATGAGCGCACTGGCCCTTTAAATCTCAGAGCTCCGGCGTGCGCGCCCTAGGGGACGGGGACACGCGCGCCAGAACACGCGCTCCAAGGAGGAGGCAGGATGAACAGTAGGTGAGTGAATCTGGAATTTGCATGCGGGCACGTCCCGCAATGCGAATCCCAGCCCCGCCAGCAGCAGAGGAAAACGGGGCCATGCACTCACGGCAGGCGTGTGCAGCCGGAGCGCATATCATAACACTACCTCTAATAATATCAAGAGGGTTCAGGTGGCGGTTCAGGGTTGACTGGGCCCTGGCATCCTTAGACGCCGCCAAGGCATTTGATTCAGGGGAGTATTTGTTGGCAGTCTTGCGCAGGTTTTGGTTTGGCCCTAATTTCTGTAAATGGGTTTCTATTCTATCTCGTAACCTGAGGGCACAGGTGCTGGTGAATGGCCTGTGCTCTCTTCCATCTGCTCTAGGTTGTGGCACACGACAGGAGTGCCCACTGTCTCCGCTGCTGCTCGTGGTGGCGGTGGAGCCCCTGGCGCTGCTCATACGGCAAGATTTACGGTACTTCAGCATGAATCTGGGGGGCATGAAACCAAAAAGTGCACTGCGTAGAAACGGAAGCCCCAAAAGTAAAAAAAATTGTAAGTAGAAAAGGAAAACAAAGGTGCGCTCCTAGTGTAGAGGTCTCAGATAAGCGGGTGCCCCCAAACAATATGTAGTAAGCTTACCAGAGGTTGTTGTGCTACGGGCACAACGCCGTGGATTGCATGTAGAATCACAATGAAGACAGAGGTCAGCTAGCCGTTGCGTCCTTCTCAAGTGGCTCTGGGTCACTTCAGTGTTGGATAGGCATCAAGTGGATATAGATCCGGAAAACAGGACTTTACCAGGCGCTTCTCCTCAAAGGAATGACAGCCCAAACCACATTTGCTGGATTCAGAGACAGTCAAATTTATTAGGTGCAACAAAGTTTCGAGTCCGAGCAGGACTCTTCGTCAGGCATAATGATTTCAGACATAGACAATGTTTATATAAGGCCCTGAGGTGATCACTACCGGGTCAAAGGGTCATGACATTACATAACAGTAAAAAACAGCAGGGCTAGGCAAACTTAAAATAATCACATAAAAACTGTGATAAAAATGCCTAAAAGATAGGCATCTATCTATAAAACAATAGAATACAGTACAGTAACATTGTATGCAATATGTGTGACTTGTCAACTGGTGAGTAACTGTCAGGCTGATGTGTGTGGATATCAGCGCTGTGCAATGCAGACATCGGAGCTCTGTTAACCAGAACGCCCGTGTCTGTACAGCGCACGAAACAGGAGAGCTGTCAAACTTTACAGCTCGCTCCTGTAATGAAAGCGGGGAGCGCTGATGCGATCAGTGAGTCCGCTGGCAAGGGAGGGATGACGTGTGGTTACAATGTAAACAGTGTGCAGAACCGATGCGCACACAGGGGGCAGAGTATAGTAACATGTGGCCACAATGGGAACAATGCGCAGAAGTCATGTGCATGTGGAGGGCAGATCGGGGCTGGAGTGGTCGGTGTTTTTATGTGTCTCCAGTGCTGCAAAGTGCCCTATAATGCATATCTAGCCCTGCAGAATGAAATGTATCTTTCAGGGGGTAATTAATAACCCAAATTAAAGGGACTGTATTCACTCTAGAGATGATCGAAGAACAGGTAAATTTTTGGGATCTTAACATCTCACATGATGGCTTCAAGTTTATTACATCCACTTTCTTTAAAACAATGGATGTAAATAGCTACCGTATTTATCGGCCTATAACACGCACCCTCATTTTACCAAGGATATTTGGGTAAAAAAAGTTTTTTAACCAAATATCCATGGTAAAATGAGGGTGCGTATGTGCGCGTGTATACCCCGATACACCCCCAGGAAAGGCAGGGGGAGAGAGGCCGTCGCTGCCCGCTTCTCTCCCCCTGCCTTTCCTGGGGTCTAGAGCGCTGCTGCCGGCTTTTCTCTCCCCCTGGCTATCGGCACCGCTGCCCGTTCTGTCCCCCTGACTATCGGTGCCGGCGCCGATAGCCAGGGGGAGAGAAGGGGCAGCGGCACCCATTGCCGGCGCCGCTGCCCCGTTGCCTCCCCCCATCCCCGGTGGCATAATTACCTGGGTCGGGTCCGCGCTGCTGCAGGCCTCCGGCGTGTGTCCCCTGCGTCGTTGCTATGCACGGCACGGCGCACTGACGTCATAGCAACGACGCCGGGGACGCACGCCGGAGGCCTGCAGCAGCGCGGACCCGACCCAGGTAATTATGCCACCGGGGATGGGGGGAGGCAACGGGGCAGCGGCGCTTCTCTCCCCCTGGCTATCGGCGCCGGCACCGATAGTCAGGGGGACAGAACGGGCAGCGGCGCCGATAGCCAGGGGGAGAGAAGGGCCGGCAGCAGCGCTCTAGACCCCAGGAAAGGCAGGGGGAGAGAAGCGGGCAGCAACGGCCTCTCTCCCCCTGCCTTTCCTGGGGGTGTATCGGCGTATAACACGCACATAGACTTTAGGCTAAAAATTTTAGCCTAAAAAGTGCGTGTTATACGCCGATAAATACGGTATTTAGAATACAATAGCACCCATTATAAACCCTGGCTAAGAAATGTGAAATTTAGACTCACTTGCCAGTCATCCTATGTAATTTATCTATGGGAATTTATCTGCGGACTACAATATGTTGGGCGCACAATCCAACCCCTACGGAATCGTCTATATAAACATAGACAGAATATAAGAAAAAAAATTCTCCTGCACAGTGTTTCCAGACACTGCACTAACAACCACCCAGAAGGAAAAATCTTATTACCGTCATCCCCATCGACCTCATTCCTGAACACATACCAAATAGGTTCGAATCATTAAAGAAAAAAGAAATTTTCTGGATATTCAAACTTGCTACAGTCTCTCCAAAGGGCCTTAACGAGATGGTTGAAACAGTTTTATAAAGTCCACCCCATGGGGTCTTATACCATGCGGGTTTTACCTTTCCCCCACACACCAACTCCCCCCCTAAAATAAATACCCCTCCCCCCCCCTCTTTTTTCCTTTTTAGATTCAGGGCCAGGTATAAGGATAATATTCCCTCTATACTCCCCATAATTCACCCCCTCACCTTTTGTATGGCTATTTATAAGTATTCATGTTTTACTCATTTGTTTTTTATATATTTTGTATATGTACCTCATATTGCTTCTAATATTCTGGTTACTGTCTCTGAGCCGGCTTCTTACATGACAGTGAGCTCAGCCTATCACCTGCCGGGGCGGGACATCGCTCCGGCCGGTGATAGGCTGACGGCTCTCAGACGTTCCCGTCCCCAGCGTGAGGCCGACGTAGGCAAGTTAAAGTTTAATTTAGCGTATAGCAGTGGCTTCAAACCTGCGGACCTCCAGCTGTTGCAAAACTACAACTCCCAGCATGCCCAGAAAGCCGTTGGCTGTGCGGGCATGCTGGGAGTTGTAATTTTGCAACATCTGGAGGTCCGCAGGTTGAAGACCACTGGCGTACAGCAAAGAGTTCCAGCGCCGGTGGCCCGCAACAAAGAGGAGGAGGCCAGTGCTTGCCGATGACACATGTGAGTAGTACCCCGCTGGGCTGATAATTTCTTGGGGGGGGGGCTGAACAGCGCTGGCGGGTAACATTATTTGGGGGGGGAGGGGGGAGCAGAACAGCACTCGTGGGTCACATGATTTGGGGGGGGTGAAAGAAATACTGTTATATACCGTGTAACCGCCGTAAGTTACAAAAATACCGTGATACACATTTTTGGTCATACTGCCCCGCTCTAGATTTGCATGCGGGCATGTCCCGCAATGCGAATCCCAGCCCCGCCAACAGCAGAGGAAAACGGGGCCATGCGCTCACGGCAGGCGTGTGCAGCCGGAGCGCATATCATAACACTACCTCTAATAATATCAAGAGGGTTCAGGTGGCGGTTCAGGAGTGACTGGACCCTGGCATCCTTGGACGCCGCCAAGGCTTTGGTTCAGTTGAATGGGAGTATTTGTTGGCAGTCTTGTGCAGGTTTTGGTTTGGCCCTAATTTCTGTAAATGGGTTTCTATTCTATATCGTAACCTGAGGGCACAGGTGCTGGTGAATGGCCTGTGCTCTCTTCCATCTGCTCTAGGTCATGGCACACGACAGGGGTGCCCGCTATCTCCGCTGCTGCTCGTGGTGGCGGTGGAGCCCCTGGCGCTGCTCATACGGCAAGATTTACGGTACCTACGCATAAATCTGGGGGGCATGGAACCAAAAAGTGCACTGCGTAGAAACGGAAACCCCAAAAGTTAAAAAATGGCAGGTTTTTTTTTTTCACTTTTGTCCCACAAATATTATTATTTTTTTTTTGTTTCCTCGTACATTTTTTGGTAAAATGTTTGATGTCATTACAAAGTACAATTGGTGGCGCAAAAAACAAGCCACATATAGGTCTCTAGGTGCAAAATTGAAAGGGTTATGATTTTTAAAAGGTTAGGAAAAAACGAAAGTGCAAAAACAGAAATACCCTTGAGGGGTTAAGCTCATTATTTTGCCAAAATGCTGATATGTGTTAGCGCTCTCTCCTACCCCAGTACAAGTCCTTTTTTCAGGCCCTACACTCTCTGCCAAATCCGTTTATTTGGGGTCCTAAAAAAAAGCATAAGATTAATCTGTCTACATTTCAACGACCCAAGCTTGCGGCTGGTTCGGCTTTGCCAAACTTCCACCTGTATTACCCTGCAGACCAACTGCGTTATCTCTGACACTGGGTGGTACCGGACCCGATACCAAGAGCTGAACAGATTCTAGCCTGATATGTTAATGTCCCTTCCCTAAGGCCTCTCCTGAAGGGGCACTCTGCTGGAGGGCTTCTCCCTTTACATAAACTAGCCATCCAAGTGTGGAAGGCCACAAAGCAGCTCCATGCTTTCACAGCTGTGCCATATGGTCTAACTGAGGAGATGAACAAAGACTTGGCAAGCCGAGTAATAGGAAGATGATATTTTTTGGACCAAAAAAGCATCCATAAAGTCACCTGCAGATCCAGAATCCAGAAATGCAGTCGCGCAGAAGGAATACTTTGCAGAAGCGAAGACTTGTACAGTAAGGGTTAAGCAAGGAGAGGAAGTATTCACACCGAGCGTTTCCCGGACATGGTGGACAAACAGTACAGTCCTTGAGGAAGTGCTCCGGGCTAGGACAATACAGGCACAATTTCTCACTGTGACGGCGAGATTGATCCACTTACATAGCCTCTTCAGCTGGAGGCACAGGAGATTTTAGAGATGGATGTTCGAACACAGGAGCCAAGCGAGGAAATCGTCAGGTATGAGCAGGTTCCCTCTCCAAGCATAGCTCTTTCTGCCTTTCGGCAAAACGCCCATCAATTTAAGTAGCTTACTTACTTATTTGCTGGGCTCTCTTGACTCCCAATTATGGAGCACGCCTGGGTTTGTTACACTTGACCAGGTACATGTAGATGGGGTTCTTCCCTCCTTTTCACAGATGCAGTCTGAGTTTGGGGTGCATAGGGAGTCCTTTTACCAATACCTACAACTAGGCCATGCCTTGGACAGTCAATTCCTGAATAGGGACCCACAGATTTCTGCATACCCCCTGCATACCCTGCTCGCAGGGTCCTCGTGGGGGGCTCGTGTCTATCCTCTACACGCACCTCATCCAGGCCAAAATATCTAGTGTCATTGCCAGCTGAGAGGCGGTGGATGTATCATATTACTGCTATAACTGCTGAAGATTGGGAGGAAGTACTTTCCTCTCATATGTATGTTTCAACGGCGTCTAATAATAAGTTGATCTAATTATATATCATTCATTATAGCTATATTACCCCTGTCCGCCTACACAGAATAGTTCACTCTCCCTCTGATGCCTGTCATCGGTGTCATGCACCTCGGGCAGATTTTGGGCACTTGCCCGTAAAATTTGTGAATGTTAGGGGGGCGTGGTCTGCTCATGGCCGTGTGAGGACGTGCGAGTTAGAGCTCCTGCCTGCCGCTTACAGATCCTGCTCACCCTGCTGGCTTCAATGGGGAAAACTCACAGGAGAGGGAAGAAGAAGCCGACCTCAACACCCCTGACCCCTCAGATTCACCCGCTCCCAGAACCTCTGCTCAGGATCTCTGCCTGTCTACTCTGCAGACTCCTACACCTTACTTCAAACGCTGCCGGAGATCGTGAGGGACCCCCGCCTGCACCGCTGCCGGAGGTCCCGACTGCTGCTGCGGAGTTTCCGATCACCGCCCGACAGTCTCTTTGCCTTCCTCGTGCTGTGCCGCAGCCAGAACACGCGCGGACCCGGAGCTCCGGAGGGTGAGTCAGCAAGGAACTCCCCTTCATCCTCCGCATCTGTCCCCAGAGACTGCTCGGCCCTCGCTCACCGCTCCACTGTGGGAGCATACTCCACAGAGGCCTCAACCCCTGGATCTCCTGATGAGGGACTGTAGTTGAACCCCTCCACTACCGCAGCTGCAGCCTCCGATGGGGCCTTCTCCTCCTCATCCAGTGGGCCCCATGCTGAGCACCTCTTCTCCTAGTGCGCAGCCAACCTTCATAACTTTGCTGCCGGCCGGGTCCCCTGTGATTATCATGGCAGCGGGAGAGAGGCAGTGGGAGATCAGGGAGGTAAACAAGTGGCTCAGATGCTGGTGTAGGAAGGAAGGATTTGGGTTCATGGAGAACTGGGCTGACTTTGCTGTGGGTTACCGGCTCTACCGTAGGGACGGGCTGCACCTCAATGGGGAGGGTGCAGCTTTGCTTGGGGAGAAGATGGCTAGAAGGGTGGAGGAGTGTTTAAACTAGGGACTTGGGGGGAGGGAACCTACAGCAAAGAGGGGGAAGATAGTGTAGATAGAGAGGTGGGAATTATAAATGTACCTGGGGGTGGAGCGGAGGGAGGGGTTAGAATAGTTAATAGGAATAAGCTTCATAGGAAAATAAAACTTACACCCTTGAATCCCATTAACCCCAATAACATAAAGGATGGAAATGTAAAGTGTATGTTCACAAATGCCAGAAGCCTAGCAAATAAAATGGGGGAGCTTGAGGCCTTGATACTGGAGGAACATATTGATATAGTTGGGGTCACTGAGACATGGCTGGACTCCTCGCATGACTGGGCTGTCAATCTGCAGGGGTTTACATTGTTTCGCAAGGATAGAATGAACAGAAAAGGTGGTGGAGTCTGTCTGTATGTAAGAAGTGGTATGAAAGTCAGTGTGAACGATGCCATAGTGTGTGATGATTCTGAGGATGTGGAATCATTGTGGGTAGAATTACAAAAGGAGGGAAATACTGAAAAAATAGTATTTGGTGTAATCTACAGACCCCCTAATATCACTGAAGAGATAGAAGTTCGGCTTCATAAACAAATAGAGAGGGCCGCCCGGGCAGGTACAGTGGTAATAATGGGAGATTTTAACTATCCAGATATAGATTGGGGTCCGGGGTTGGCTAAAACTACAAAGGGGCGACAATTCCTAAATTTATTGCAGGATAATTTTATGGGCCAGTTTGTGGAGGACCCAACAAGAAGTGATGCCTTGTTGGATCTGATCATTTCCAACAACGCAGAGCTGGTTGGTAATGTAACTGTGCAGGAAAACCTTGGTAATAGCGACCACAATATAGTTACTTTTGACTTAAAATGTAGAAAACAAAGACAGGCGGGGAAGGCAAAAACATATAACTTTAAAAAGGCAAGTTTCCCTGGGCTGAGGGCTGCACTACAGGACATAGACTGGGGGGAGGTGTTGTCAAATACTGATACAGAAGGTAAATGGGACATCTTTAAATCAACTCTAAATAACTATACAGCTAAATATATACCAAAGGGGAACAAATATAAACGATTAAAACTAAATCCTACATGGCTGACACATGATGTTAAAAGAGCAATAAACAACAAAAAAATAGCCTTCAAAAAATACAAATCTGATGGGTCAGCTATAACATTTAAACAGTACAAGGAGCTTAAAAAAATCTGTAAAAATGTAATAAAAACAGCAAAAATTCAAACTGAGAGACAGGTGGCCAAAGAAAGCAAAACTAATCCTAAATATTTTTTTAGATATATAAATGCAAAAAAACCAAGGACAGAGCATGTAGGACCCCTTAATAAGAGGTTGTCACGGGCGATCAAGAGAAGGCGGAGCTACTGAATGGGTTCTTTAGTTCTGCATACACTATGGAAGAAGGAGCTGTTATTGGCCAGGTCAGTGCTGGTAACACATCATGTAATGTACTGAACTGGCTTAATGTAGAGATGGTACAAGGTAAGTTAAGTGATATAAATGTAAGCAAATCCCCAGGACCGGATGGACTACACCCAAGAGTTCTTAGAGAGGTAAGTTCAGTAATATCTGTACCCTTGTTCATGATATTTAGAGATTCTCTGGTGTCTGGTATTGTTCCAAGGGACTGGCGCAAGGCGAATGTGGTGCCAATCTTCAAAAAGGGCTCTAGGTCTTCCCCAGGAAACTATAGACCGGTAAGTTTAACGTGCATTGTGGGTAAATTGTTTGAAGGACTTATAAGGGATTACATACAGGAATACATAGGGGATAATTGTATTATAAGTGATAGCCAGCATGGGTTTACTAAGGATAGAAGTTGTCAAACCAATCTAATTTGCTTTTATGAAGAGGTGAGTAGAAGCCTTGACAGAGGAATGGCTGTGGATATAGTGTTTCTGGATTTTGCCAAAGCGTTTGATACTGTCCCTCATAGACGTCTGACAGGTAAGTTAAGGTCTTTGGGTTTGGAAATTTTAGTTTGTAACTGGATTGAACACTGGCTCATGGATCGTACCCAGAGAGTGGTGGTCAATGATTCGTACTCTGATTGGTCCCCGGTTATTAGTGGTGTACCCCAAGGTTCAGTACTGGGACCGCTGTTGTTTAATTTATTTATCAATGATATAGAGGATGGTATTAACAGCTCTGTTTCTATCTTTGCAGATGACACCAAGCTTTGTAGCACAGTACAGTCTATAGAGGATGTGCATAAGTTACAAGATGACTTGGATAGACTAAGTGTCTGGGCATCCACTTGGCAAATGAGGTTCAATGTGGATAAATGTAAAGTTATGCATCTGGGTACTAATAACCTGCAGGCGTCGTATGTCTTAGGGGGGATTAAACTGTCAGAGTCATTGGTAGAGAAGGATCTGGGTGTACTTGTAGATCACAGACTACAGAATAGCATGCAATGTCAGGCTGCTGCTTCCAAAGCCGGCAGGATATTGTCATGTATAAAAAGAGGCATGGACTCAAGGGACAGGGACATAATACTCCCCCTTTATAAAGCATTGGTACGGCCTCACCTGGAATATGCTGTTCAGTTTTGGGCACCTGTCCATAAAAGGGACACTGCGGAGTTGGAAAGGGTGCAGAGACGCACGACTAAACTAATATGGGGCATGGAACATCTTAGCTATGAGGAGCGATTAAAGGAGTTACAATAGTTTAGTCTTGAGAAGAGACGTTTAAGGGGGGATATGATAAACGTATATAAGTATATTAATGGCCCATACAAAAAATATGGAGAAAAACTGTTCCAGGTTAAACCCCCCCAAAGGACGAGGGGGCACTCCCTCCGTCTGGCGAAGAAAAAGTTTAGTCTCAAGGGGCCTTCTTTACCGTGAGGACTGTGAATTTATGGAACGGTCTACCTCAGGAACTGGTCACAGCTAGAACAATTTACAGCTTTAAAACAGGATTAGATACATTCCTGGAACAAAATAACATTAATGCTTATGAAGAAATATAAAATCTCATCCCTTCCCCAATATCGCGCCACACCCCTACCCCTTAATTCCCTGGTTGAACTTGATGGACATATGTCTTTTTTCGACCGTACTAACTATGTAACTATGGCTCTGGAACCTCCCTTGCATCCCCCTGATCCGGTGCAGGCCTAATCCCTGCAGTGGTCCTCGGGGTCCCCCTGGTTTGAGGCACCGGCATTGTCTCCAGATGTGGGGGCTGATCACTCCCCCCCCCCCCCGATCCTCTGGCTCATCCTGAGGGGCCTGACTGTAGCCCACCCAGGGCTGCTGCGGACTTACCACCTTCTGCTCCTCCTGCCTGTAGCCTGGACTCTACTCCTCCAGTGTTTCACATGAGCTACTCCATACAGAATCAACCTAGCTTCCCTCCTGAGACCTTGCATGGCCCCCCGGTTACCCTGCAGGGCACCCAGCCTCCATCCACTCCTATAACTCTGGCGGATCTCCAGTCTCTGGTTAAGGGTCTCCCAATTAAGGCGGATATTTCTAATCTTGCTAATACAAATGTGCAGGAATGCAAACAGGAGTTTGCGCAATTGCGCTCTGAACTATCTACTCTTACGACCAGGGTCTCTGTGGTGGAAACTGCTCATGAATCTACCTCCGACTCTGTCCAAGCTCTACAATCCTTGTTGAATAGCCACAAAAACCAATTGTTTTCCCTGCAACAACACATAGATGATCTAGAGAACCGCAGTCGGCGGAACAACATCCGTATACGGGGTCTGCCGGAAGCGGTCACTTCTGATGAACTTTGGGTCGCTCTCACTTCCATCTTCAATGACCTTCTAGACCATTCTCCTGATGCACATATTGAAATGGACAGGGCTCACAGGGCCCTAAGACCCCCCAGCTCTGATGATAATAACCCCCGGGATGTAATTTGCCGGATTCATTTCTATGCACTAAAGGAGGACATTCTCTTTAATGCTAGACGCCGCCAGCGGATTTTGTATAAGGACGTGCCCATTCATCTCTATCAAGATCTCTCTTGCCACACATTGGTGCAACGAGCCGCACTAAAGCCTCTCCTATCTGTCCTCCGTGAACGGGGGATCCAATATCGGTGGGGCTTCCCGTTTTCTCTTAATGTGAAATACAATGAACGCTTTCTCTCCCTGAGATCACCAGACGACCTGCCAAGTTTCCTACAGGACTTGGGCCTTACCGAACTATCTCTGCCGGATTGGCCTTTGCTGCAGTCTTACTCCACCAACGCACATTGCAACACACCCCACGGGGACTGATTTTGCCTCCTGCAAAGACTTCGAGAACTGGTCTCCCTCCAAGAGGTCCTTCCCGCAGGGATGCCCGCGCATCTCTACACGACATAACGACACCCTGATGGCTCCTCTCTGAGGCCTAAGTGAACTGGTTGGTGTGGTTGTCGGACGTCGGTACAATTGAGTGCTATCTATTATGTTGTTTGCACTGTATTACAGTTTTAATAATTGTGCTGATACGGTTTTCCTGTGTCTCATGCTCTTCTTCCTGTTTTCTGATCTTACTCCTTTCTGTCTGCACCCCCATTCCTATTCCGGTAGGGGCTCATGTCTTTCTCTGCTAATTTTCTTTGAGAGTGATAGCGGGAGTCTCCTCTCTTGTGTCTTTGTGGTCTGACTTACTCCTCCCCCTCATAGGTTGCGAGCCCTAGGGTCTGAGTGCCTTGGATACTTGCTGTTAGTGTGTTTTTTTCCTTTAGACACTGCGGCAGTAGTTTGTTTTCTGTCTTCTACTGCTTTTTCTGATCTTGTCTTCTCTGGTCTACTCTACTCTTTGCTTATATTCCCCCCCCCCCCTTTTTTTTTCTCTCTCTGCTCTCCTTTTTAGCATTTTTATTCCTAGTCTTTTGGTACTTCTCTAAAGCTCCTCTTCCGTTTTTTGTTGGGTGTTTTCCCCTTCCTCCCATGTCTAGTGTATTCGCTCCCTGTGGTTTTCCCTCCTTGTGTCCCCACCGCCCCTTGTGTGTCCCCTTCCTTCCCTGCCCTGGTCTCCTACAGTTTTCATACTCCTGACTTGCTAATTATCACTTTTGTCTCCCATTATGTCTGGGGCGGATCTTAAGATTGCTACATATAATGCCAAGGGGCTGAATACTCCAGAAAAGCGATCCCAGGTGCTCCACCATTTTCATAAACAGAAAGTGCACCATTTTCATAAACAGAAAGTGCAATTTGTTTGCTTTCAAGAAACCCACTTCAAGGTAGGACATGCTCCCTCCCTCAAACACCCGCACTACACTACATGGTATTGCGCTGATAATCCTTCCTCCAGGTCCTGTGGGACGGCGATTGCTGTTCATAAATCCCTCCCTCACCAGGTCCTGAACTGTAGGATTGACTCTGAAGCTAGATATGTGCTTCTTTCACTCCTGATAGGTGGTCATGAGGTTACTTTGCTGAATGTCTATGCCCCAAATGTTAACCAAATTGCGTTTTTGCTGCGGTTAGTGGATGAGGTCATGTCACTTCTCCGAGGCACACTCATTCTCTGTGGGGACCTCAACCTTATCCCCCCTCTTATATGTATTAGTTATGGAGCATCTCCTGGCTTCTATCCGTAGCAATCCGAACATCTTGGAGATTGGAGATGCAGAGTATAAGTGCTCAGCCTTTGAGGACTACCTTTTGGTCTACGTTACCAACCCTCATATTTCACTCCCCTCCTTGATGTCCGTGGTGTTCGAATTTGGGAAATGGTCTAATTTTAAAATTAATGTGTCTAAATCTGAGGCTTTGAACGTTTCCCTCCCGCTCTTTGTGGTAGAATTACTTAGGAGGAATTTCCCTTTTACTTGTCCGACCCAAGGCATAAAAAATGTAGGGATTGTGGTCCCTTCGGACTTATCTCTTCTGTATCACCGCAATTTTGCCCCACTTCTTTAACAGTTTAATACCTACCTGGATCGGTGGCAGACCAGAACTATCTCTTGGTTTGGGAGGTTGAACGCCATAAAAATGACCCTCTTGCCTAAACTGTTATATTTACTCCAGACATTCCCGATTACCTTATCTGCCTCATATTGGCGTACAATGCATGGTAGATTTGGCTCTTACATTTGGGCCGGGGGGCGACCAAGGCTTAACCGTAGAGTGCTATTCCGTCCGAAGGGGGAGGGGGGCCTGGGCCTCCCGGACTGCCGTCTATACTATCTGGCTGCCATGCATGCCAGACTGTTAGATTTACTACACAATTCTACATCGAAACTCTGGGTATGGGTGGCACATGACATCTACCCGGCAAGGTTGGCTGGACTGCCGTGGACATGGCCCCTGCCCCCCTCCTCCTTGCCCTCTTTATCTTTTACCTCGCAACAGACACTGACTGCTCTTTGTGACCGGAGGTTGAGGGATTCTTTGATTGACCATAATGGACCCATGCTCCCCGTGACAGGTAACCCTGCATTCCCCCCTGGGTATGTCCCCCAGGTGTCTACTGAAGGTCCCTGAGGTGCTCCCTCTGCGTTTTTATCATGTACTCTCCTCTGCTGCATTGCTGCCCATGGCTTCTCTTGTGTGAGATGGGTTCTTCGAAGGCAGTGGCATTTTTATTTATACGCAGCTCCAACATTTTTATGCCGCGGTTAAGCAGCATGCGAAATTGCATAGAGACCTGACCACATTCGAGAAGCTGTGTCTAGCACCCCCACACACTATTGGTTTTCTATATCGCATACTGCTTTCTCGCTATCATTCCGCCTTGCCTACATATTGCGCAGCATGGGAACAGGAACTGGGCTTAACACTAACCCCGGCCCAATGGGCTAAGTGTTTTCAGCTATTTCATAAATCGGTGGTAGCGTGCAAGGCTCAAGAGACGAATTATAAAGTGCTTTCTCGCTGGTACCGCACACCGGTCCAACTTCACGGTTGGTTCCCTATGGTTCCTGACTCATGCTGGCGATGTGAGGATTCGGTGGGCACCATGTCACACATATGGTGGGCGTGCCCCAAATTGTCATCCTTCTGGTCCACGGTTCTTAGGGTGACTCGGGAGGTGACAAAAATAGCTATCCCTAGTTCCCCAGAAGCTGCTTTACTGTCCCATCTCCCGATGTCTGCCAGTTCCTTGAAAAAATTCCTCCTTAGTTACATGCTTCAAGCAGCACGTACGGTTATTCCCCGCAGGTGGAGGTCCATTGAACCTCCCATGGTTAGTGAATGGCTGGCTGAAATTGCGCTCACTCAGAGAATGGAGGAATTGGTGGCCATTACCCCTGCGGAGAATGATCGCTACACGAAGACGTGGTTTGATTGGTTGACATTTGCCTGGATACGGAGCACTGTTTGCCCATGCTCCCCAGGCCCCCCCTTGAGATGCTTGTCCTTCCCCTTAGAGTGTACCTTCCCCTTCCCCCTCTTCCTTTCCTTCCTTGGATGTCCCTGTGTCCCCCTCCCTTATTGTCTCCAGTGTGTTTCCCCCTGTCCGTTCATGTTTCTTCCTGCTTTCCCTTCCCTACACTTTTGTTTCCCTTCTCACTTTGGCTGCTTTTCCTCTTTTCTTCCTCCCCCCCCCCCCCCTTTTTTTTCTTTTCTTTTTTGCATGGTTATGTTACTTCTTTTCATGTTAAGTGTATGCAGGTCTCACATCTTGGAGATCGCGAATACTCGCCTACTTTGACTTCTCATGCTGTTTACGCCTTGTAATTATTGAGGTAAATGTAGCCTTATGTTCTTTTGGATAATGGGCTAACACGGTCTATCACGAATGAGCATACCATCTTTGTGCCACACATGCGCCACTCTTGTGGTCTTATGTATTGTCTGCCTTATACCATTGTACTATGGCATTTTCATTGTTCGCAATCTCTTAAGTTGTACATGTTACTCGGTTCTTATGTTGTTTCTGTTTTATCATCTGAAAATAAAAATGTTTGAGAAGCTGTGGAGCCTGTGATGTGAGTCTCCTCTAACACAATGTTCGCTTAGAGATGTTAGGGCACTCTCATTTGTCTAACTGAGTGATTGATGTTACACGTACATGATTTATACCGTGAAGTCACTTGTAGCACGTGTGTCTGTTCAGACCCTGTTCTATGAGATAGTAATTTGTTCTTGTTTTCCTTAGTTTTATTTTTGTCGTTCCTGCTATTGTTTAGTTGCAAGACTATTTGGCAGTACCCTTCCAGGGAATACTCCATGGCTACATATGATTCTATTATTGGCGATTGTTACTATAACTGCATTTCTCTACCAGTTTTGTTGTATGTGTATATGCTCTGTTCTTCCTCTCCCTGGAGATTTTTGACATGTACATGCAGATGTATATTTTTCTGGTCTGTGTTGCTGATTGTTTCTTACTTTTCAATAAAACAAATAAAAAAATTTCAATAAAAAAAATAAAGAAAAAAAGATAAAACATGATACAAAGTGATATTACAGTAAAATCTCCCAGTGCCATTTAATCACCCCCTGTACCATTTAATCCCCCCTGTACCATTTTATTCCCCCTCTTGATCCCTCCAATGCCACTTCATTCATCCCCTGTTGAACCGCCTGTGCAACATTATATCCCTTTGATCCCCCCTTGTGCCATTTCATTCCCTCTCTACCCCCCCCCATGCCACTTTATTACCACCTATGCCACATAATTTCCCCTTGATCCCCCCCCCTGTGCCATTTAAAGGGGTACTCCGGTGAAAACCTTTTTTCTTTTAAATCAACTGGTGGCAGAAAGTTAAACATATTTGTAAATTACTTCTATTAAAAAATCTTAATCCTTCCAGTACTTATTAGCTGCTGAATGCTACAGAGAAAATTCCTTTCTATTTGGAACACAGATGACATCATGAGCACAGTGCTCTCTGCTGACATCTCTGTCCATTTTAGCAAATATGCATAGCAGATGTATGCTAATGGCAACATGGTGGCTCAGGGGTTAGCACAGCTGCCTTGCAGTGCTGAGGACTTGGGTTCAAATCCCACTAAGGACAACAATAAATAAAGCTTTATTATTATTATAATAACATCACCAGAGAGAACTGTGCTCGTGATGTCATCAGAGAGCATTCCAAAAAGAAAAGAATTTCCTCTGTAGTATTCAGCAGCTAATAAGTACAGGAAGGATTAAGATTTTTTAATAGAAGTAATTTACAAATATGTTTAACTTTCTGCCACCAGTTAATTTAAAAGAAAAAAGGTTTTCACCGGAGTACCCCTTTAATTCCACCCTTATTGCCCTCCTGTTGTCAGGATCCGGACTGGCATGCGGAGAGGACACTGGAGGTGGATCCTCTGTGTCAGTGAGTTCATGGCGTGGGCCGTACCAGGGGAACGGAGTCTAAGAGGTTATTGGTTTTCACCAGAGCCCGCCGCAAAGCGGGATGGACTTGCAGCGGCAAGTAACCCCCAGGTCGTTCCACCCGATAGCGACTCAACCTCACTGACAGCTGAGACAGGCGCGGTACACAAGGACTAGACGGAGGCGAGGTCAGACGTAGCAGAAGGTCAGGGCAGGCAGTGAGGTTCGTAGTCAGGGGCAACAGCAGACGGTCTGGGTACACAGGCTTGGGAACACACTATAACGCTTTCACAGGGCACAAGGCAACAAGATCCGGCAAGGACAGAAAGGGGAAATGGGTTTTTATATGGAATGCGAGTGATTACAACTGATTGGGCCAGGCATCAATTAGTGGTGCACTGGCCCTTTAAATTTCAGAGAGCCGGCGCGCACCCTAGAGAGCGGGGCCGCGCGTGCCAGGACATGACAGCAGGGGAACGGGACAGGTGAGACAATTGGGATGCGACCTGCGAGCGGGCGCGTCCCGCTATGCGGATCGCATCCCCGCCGGCGATAACAGTGCAGCGCTCCCGGTCAGCAGGTCTGACCGGGGAGCTGCACACAGAAGAACGCCGCGAGCGCTCCGGGGAGCAGCAGGGACCCGGAGCGCTCGGCGTAACACCTGTGGCATTTCTTTCACCCCTTTATCTCCACTGTACTGTTTCATTCCCCCTGTGCCTTGTGCCAAATTATCCCCCCCCCCCCACCCCTTACCCCTTGTGTCACATCACTCCTCCCCTTCCTTCCCCTGTTGTTTTTCTTACCTGGCCGGTGCAGGGAGATTCAGCGGGTTTGACGTTCTCCTGATGTCCACTGCACTCATTAAGTGCAGTGGTGGCTGCCAGCAGTGACGAGTGGCACTCTTGACGTCCTCTGCGCTGCACTTACTGTGAGCAGTGGCTACAGGCAGCGGAAGCTGCGGGGGATCAAAGAACTGCAAATTATTAGGTCAGCAGATGTACAGAAGCAGGAGACCGCTGTTTAAACACTTGCATCTACTTGTATCTTTTTTCATGTTTCTTTTCTGCACATTCACTTCAAATTTTTTTTTTTAACTCTTCAGGTGATTGTGTCACGTGTTGCTCGTGTGTGCAAGAATGACATGGGGGGATCTCAACGTGTTCTGGAAAAGCAGTTTACTTCCTTCCTAAAAGCTCGCCTCAATTGTTCCATCCCTGGAGACTCTCATTTTTACTTCAATGTAATACAGTCATCCAGTGAAATTCTAATGCTGGAAGGAAAAGCAGTTGTTATTGCCCTCTTCTCTACCCCAGATAACAGGTAACCTTGTTTTGAAATATGAAGGATATGGATCTACCTTTAGGTATAATTGTACATTGAAGTCGGTAGCAATTAGGGCAGCGATGAGGAATTTCCTGTCAGAAACTATAAAACACCAGTTAGGCTGGAATTCCACTAAGGTTTTTCCGGCAAAAATGCCCATAAAAATGCCCATTCTGCCGCACAGCATTTTTTATGTGAAAAAAACGCAGCAGCCAGATGTAAGCTAATCCACTCCTGTCCCCGCCGGGTCCGTGTAGCATTGCCCCTAGTGATGACATCATAAGAGGGCAGAGCTACAGACAGGAACCAGGCTGGTAAGTGTGAGGCTCTGTTAACATTGTCTGATTGGTATAATGTAAACAGACCCTTCTGGCAGTGTCTTCCCAAACAGGGAGACTCCAGCTGTTGCTAAATTACAACTCCCAGCATGCTTGGACAGCCAAAGGCATATATGTTGTAAATAGGTTTTCATTTACGGCTTATTTTATGATGCACTGTTTTCATCATATATATTGATTAATTTGATTTACTTTTTATTAGCTCACTAATATATATATATATTCATCACCTTGATCAATTGATATTCAATGTATTAGTTTTATTATTTATCATAATGCACTTATTGTCACTCATGAATTATGCACTGTTTTATTGTCTATTTTACTATTTATATTTTTATTTTATATATTTATGTAATTCATTATTTATTATGAATTATGCACTAACTTTATATACATGTTTCATTATTAGCCTATTTCATACAACATTACTCAAATTCTTATCTATTTATATCAATATATACTATATTTTTTCTGCCCCCTTCCTTTATCTTTATTTTCCTCTGCTTTTGTTTCTTTTTTCGCATTTGCACTTTAGCCGACTTTATTGTTTATTTTACTAACTGGTACGATATACGCCCATTGAAGTGTAAATCATGGTCAGTTTGACCTCTTAGGTTTAGACTGCGCACGCATGCCATCTTTTTGTAGTCACGGCTCTTCTAGTTTCTTTAGCGATCACATGTCTTACATGACGCGAACGTTACGTGGCTTATCACGTCATGTATGGGTGTCAGACGTTGGTTCCGTTGCGTGATTATCCTGTCGGCAGGTGTGTATATATAAAAAATTTTTTTTTTACACCACATTACATATTTTTATATATACATCATATTGATTTTATTCTGTCCTTGTGTGAATTGTATTTTATTTTACTCCTTTTGCAAAAATGTCTATATTACGTCTATAGTACGGTTGAAAAAAAAAGACATACGTCCATCAAGTTCAACCCATATTCATTTAATAAAATATATTTTTTCATAAAATATCTTATTTGGGTTAATTATGTGTTCGCCTAGTGTGCTTACAGGTGGCAGAGTTGTAGTTTTGCAACAAATGGAGGCTTTAATGTTTGGGAAGACATTGCATTACGGGTGCTCTCCCTAGCAGAGAGTGCAAAAAACTGTACTAACCCCTGTTTTATTTATTTTTTTCTTCTCGTTCAAGATCTGTGTAAGCAGAGGACTATGGCGGATTCAGTGGACTACAGCGATGAACTGGTTTTTTTTTCTTTGAATAAAAAAAAACAACACATAGGGTTCACATACAATATATACAATATTAACAATTTTTTTTATTTATTTATATAAAAAAAAAAAAAGGGTTTCCCATATTTCATTCTCAGCCAGACACCAACCAAGCAGCAACAGCCTGACGTTACCAGGGTGGGCGAGGACCATTACTACTGTCCCTCCCCAGCCTAAATAATGCCAGCATATTACTGCATAGGCCCAGAAGCACAATTTTTGATGCTCCAAGCCTGTTGGTACCAGCCCTTTCCAGTACCTCTGTGGTGGGTACTGGGGTAATATTTGGGAGTTATCGCTAGCTGTTTTTGGGGGCTAACGCTAAGCCCGGCTTAGTGATAGATTCCGTCAATAAGACGGCTTCCACTACTTAGCCAGAAAATTCAACTTAAAAAAAACAATCTTAGCAATCTTATTAAAAGAAAAAAACTCCAGTTCATTGCCGTAGTGCACAGAATCTGCAGTAATCCTCTGCATACACAGATCTGAAACGAGAAGAAAAAAGACCACTAAAAATGGGTTAGCAAATTTTTTGCACTCCCTGCTGGGGAGAGCACCCATAATGCAATGTCTTCTCAAACAGGAAGCCTCCGGTTGTTGCAAAACTACAACTCCCAGCATGCTCAGAGAGCCTTTGGCTGTCCGGGCATGCTGGGACTTGCAGTTTAGCAACAGCTGGAGACTCCCTGTCTGGGAAGACACTGGCAGAAGGGTCTGTCCACATTATACAAAATGTACAATGTATACCGAGCCTTACACTTACCACCCTGGCTCCTGTCTGTAGCTCTGCCCTCTAAAGATGTCATCACTAGGGGGCGGAGCTACACATACTCAACCGGGACAGGAGCAAGGGAGGTAAGTGGACATCGGCTTCTACACACTATATACAGCTATCTATAGATACAGTCACGGCCGTAAATGTTGGCATCCCTGAAATTTTTCAAGAAAATGAAGTATTTCTCACAGAAAAGAATTGTAGTAACACATGTTTTGCTATAAACATGTTTATTCCCGTTGTGTGTATTGGAACTAAACCAAAAAAGGGAGGAAAAAAAGCAAATTGGACATGTCACACCAAACTCCAAAAATGGGCTGGGCAAAATTTTTGGCACCCTTTCAAAATTGTGTATTAAGCATGTGTATTAAGTGATGCTCCTTTAAACTCACCTGGGGCAAGTAACAGGTGTGGGCAATATAAAAATCACACCTGAAAGCAGATAAAAAGGAGAGAAGTTCATTTAGTTTTTGCATTGAGTGTCTGTGTGTTCCACACTAAGCATGGACAACAGAAAGAGGAGAAGAGAACTGACTGAGGGCTTGTAACCTTGAGATGTTAATATATTTCCATAATTTTGGTTCTCAAGTCCATCTCCAGAGATCTAGATTTGCCTTTGTCCACAGTGCGCAATATTATCAAGAAGTTTGCAACCCATGGCATTGTAGCTAATCTCCCTGGGCGTGGACGGAAAAATTGATGAAAGGTGTCAACACAAGATATTCCGGATGGTGGATAAGCAGCCCTAAACAAGTTCCAAAGATATTCAAGCTGTCCTGCAGGCTCAGGGAGCATCAGTGTCAGCGCAAACTATCCGTCGACATTTAAATGAAATGAAACGCTATGGCAGGAGACCCAGGACGACCCCACTGCTGACACAGAGACATAAAAAAGCAAGACTACATTTTGCCAAAATGCTTCTGGGAAAACGTCATGTGGACAGATGAGACCAAGATAGAGCTTATTGGTAAAGCACATGATTCTACTGTTTACCGAAAATGGAATGAGGCCACAAAGAAAAGAACACAGTACCTACAGTGAAAAATTGTGAAGGTTCCATGATGTTTCGCTGCCTCTGGCACTGGGTGCCTTGAATGTGTGCAAGGCATCATGAAATCTGAGGATTACCAACGGATTTTGGGTCGCACTGTACAGCTTAGTGTCAGAAAGCTGGGTTTGCGTCCAAGATCTTGGGTCTTCCAGCAGGACAATGACCCCAAACATTTGTCAAAAAGCACCCAGAAATGGATGGCAACAAAGCACTGGAGAGTTCTGAAGTGGCCAGCAATGAGTGTTGGGGATGATTAACAATGATTCTGATTACTGATCAATATATCAAGATATATAGATATATCTTTGCTAATCATATGCTGCAGAAAAACATTATTATTCTTATCAGATATATCGGCTTAGCTATTTGCTTGTAACCAAGAGTTGAACCTGCACTCTGGATATTATTCAAGAAGCAAGAAAGAAGATTTAGGGTGTTCCAAAGAGGAAGATGTAACAATGAAACAAGTAGGAGTCCAAATGAAATCATTCTGAGGAAAATGCAATCGGTGCAAAATAGCGGATACATCTGTAATCTTCAAAATAAAACAGAAACTCTGCCCTATAATCTCATATGACTATGATTGAGTAAACGCTTAAAAATACACCCGTATAGGTTTATGGACTTGGATAACCAATCAAGACGTGACAAGATGATTTTTTATGTGATTGACAACCGCCCCTTTTGATAATCATATATAACAATGTACTTCCTCAATAAAGACAGAACTTTCTCACCTGAGGAAGGAGATTATACCAAACTCTTGTTTGTTATTCTTTTCTTACGTTGACACTTAGCACATAAATTGAACAGCAGCAGTCACTCACATTTGAGACCTAACCAGAGACACTCCTCGACACAGAATGTACAGATCTAAATCCCATTGAACACCTGTAGAGATATCTTAAAATTGCTGTTGGGAAAAGGTGCCATTCCAATAAGAGAGACCTGGAGAAGTTTGCAAAGGAAGAGTGGTCCAACATTCCGGCTGAGAGGTGTAAGACGCTTATTGAGGGTTATAGGAAGCGACTGATTTCAGTTATTTTTTCCAAAGGGTGCCAATAATTTTGTCCAGACCATTTTTGGAGTTTGGTGTGCCATTATGTCCAATTTGCTTTTTTTCCTCCCTTCTTTGGTTTAGTACCAATACACATAAAGGGAACAAACATGTGTATAGCAAAACATGTGTTACTGCAATCCTTTTCTGTGAGAAATATTTCATGTTCTTGAAAATTGCAGGGGTACCAACATTTACGGCCATGACTGTGGCTGTATATCCTGTATACCGTCCAAAGGGGTTATAGGAGTCCTATAAGTATAGTGACGGAATTCCCAGCTCCTATATACTACACTGGTATCCTATGCCCCCCTGTATACTATACAGCCGGCGGAGGTCAGTAGCTATGCCTTATATCACTCCTCACCTACTTACACTTTGTGGACCGGGCCTCTGCATCCGACCCACATAGTGGTACCCTGAAGACAGTGAAAAAACTGGCACAGAGTACAAAATTGGCTGTTTTCACAAACCAGAAAAAGGTGTGGCAGTTTTTCTGGCAGTCCTTGCAGCCTTGCAGCATATTACAACATATAGTACATAATAGAGCTGGGCGGTATGACCAAAAATGTGCAACATGGTATTTTTGTAACTTATGGCAGTTCCACGGTATATAACGGTATTTCTCCTCCCCCCCCCCCCAATCATGTGACCTGCAAGCGCTGTTCTGCTTCTCCCTCCTCCCAATTAATTATCAGCACTGCACTGCGCTGTCCCCATCGTGGAACTAATCACATGTCACCTGCAAGCGCTGCCCTCCTCGTCCTCCTGTTTGTTGCGGGCCACCGGCACTGGAACTCTGTACTGTACGCTGTATCCCTATGCCCGGGCTTCAAAAGATAATTAATATTCCCCCATTGGTCCGGTACCGGCCTCACCTGCTTCCTTGGGACGGGAACGTCGGAGAGCCATCAGCCTATCACCGGCCGCAGCCATGTTCCGCCTCGGCCAGTGATAGGTTGTGCGCACAATCATGTAAGAAGCCGGCTTCTTTCATGACAGTGCGCTCAACCTATCACCGGCCGAGGCGGAACATCGCTGCGGCAGGTGATAGGCTGACTCTGCTAAATACACACACTCACACACTCAGCTCTGCTGCATACACATACTCACACACTTAGCTCTGCTACATACACACACTAAGCACTGCTACATACACACATAACACACTCAACTCTGCTGCATACACACACTCAACTCTGCTACGTACACACAATCACACACTTATGAGCTTTAACCAGAAAAAACGCAGAATTGCTGAGTGCGTATATATTTCACTTATTTTAAGGTAATATGCTCCAGTACGGTTGCACAAGAAATAAGAATACAAGCTAGTGCATAAGTCTTTCAGTGCTTTTACACTAACTGCCCCCTAGTAGCTTTAACCAGAAAAAAGTAGAACTTCTGAGTGCGTTTATATTTTACTTATTTTCGGATAATACACCCCAGTACGGTTGCACCAGAAATAAACGTAACAATCAAGTGCGGAAGTCTTTTAGTGCTTTTACACTAACTACCCCCTCTGAGCTTTATCCAGAAAAAACTTTGAACTGCTGAGTGTGTATATATTTCACTTATTTGCGAATAATACGCCCCAGTACGGTTGCACCAGAAATAAGCATACTCTCTCTTTCTGACCTGTCCCTGCCTGTCTGCCTGCCTGCAATAATGCAGGCTTGAGGTGAATGGATTCGCCGCTGTAAAGATCTGATTCTGTATTGTAACACACAGTGTCTGCTCTCTCAGCAAAAAGTCCCAGAAGTGACTGTCTTCAGCAATGGCTGTCGAATATATAGGGCTATGACATCACAGGGCTGGCTGGCTGCCACCATGTGATTCAGGGTGATCCCTCCTACCCACCTTCCCAGAATTCCTTGCTTCATTGACTCCACTTTGTGCAGGCCAAGGGGCCTAAAATGACTTCTACATGTGCGAACGAACAAACAAACTAATTCAAATTCATCTGATTCGATTCGCCCATCTCTAGTTGCCACTCTTATAAAATATCCTGTTTCTCAGTAAAGTGTTAAGGAGCAAGCAACTCAGGTGCCAAGCAGCTCAGGTGCCACAGCCTGACACGCCTCCATGCTAACCATCATTTTCCAGCCCCTCCTTAATTGACAAACAGGACTTTCTACATCAGGGGCTGAATAAAGGCAATTGTATAAGTTTGGCAACCAGCATTGGCTCTAGGAAAAGAATAGTTTGTTTTTATACCATTGGTGTCTACAGCTCTTAGGACAAAAAAAAGTGAGATTCCCATTATAATGTGTAACTAGTCTAAATCAAAGCCTGTAACAGCATATATAACAATAAAGCCGATTAGAAAAAACAACAACTTTATTTTAGTAATAGTAATTGAATATTCTGGTACAGCCCTATTGGATACAAATACTATAAATTAGAATTTTCAACATTTACTCTGGCCCATATTATAAAGTTGTATGAAAGCATTTTTGCTGGAATCAAGGCAGCTGAAGCCACAAAATTTTGTAAAAAAATAAAAACTTTATATCTTTTTAATACTGAGCACTGGTTGTAAAAACTTTTTACATGTCTTTACAAGATATCAAAAGATTTTTAAAGTGACAGTGCCCATTAAAACATCACAACAGCAGTGAATGAATCAGCAATGCGCAATACTCTTTTCACTCTTTATAGGATGTTGGGCAATAGCTGAGTACAGTACTCTGAAGTGCCATACAGAGTGTCTGGAGTGGTGGCCGAGCATTCAAACTGCCACTCAATTCACCCAGGAGACTAGGGACTGTTGTTTTAATCCACTACAGTCCCAGCTATTTATTGCCTATCCTGTAGATAGGTTATACCTTTTAATTTTAGGTAAACCTAATTTAGTAATGTACTTTTGTGGCTTCTATAATAAAGTATGCTCTGATCTTGTGCCTGGACTGTCAGGTAGCATTTCCCTCTACAGACGTAAACAGCAATAGAAGTATCCAGCAACACGGTAGCAGGTAAAAACTGCAAGCTTTATTCAGGGATATACAGATAAATATAGGCAAAGCGTAGTAGCCTACATGTTTCCTACAGTAGTGCCCTTAGTCTTAGTCTTGACTAAGGGCACTACTGCCCGAAACATGTAGGCTACTTCCCATTATATATTCACTGACCAAATCAATACTACCGTTTCACATTAGCTTGCTCGACCATTAAAATCTATTAAAACCCTATCACAAAAATATATCAATATAATAAACAATTACTACACAAAAAAAAAAGCACAAGGAATAACCCTGGATATAATTACAGTTCTCTGATACAATTTAAGCCCACACTTCCCAAGCTTACACATGCAAACAAGAAGCTAAGCTGCACCCAAGAGAGAAAAGATGGAAAAGTGAACATACACTCACAATTAGGTCAGAATAGTGTCCAAAACATATCTTAAATTTTTACCTTCAGCGATTCGTGGTTTAGTGGGAGTAATGAAGAGTCCTCTCTTCATTACTCCCACTAAACCACTAATCGCTGAAGGTAAAAATGTAAGATATATTTTGTCTCTTGTGTGCAGCTTAGCTACTTGTTTGCATCATTGTTTTGATCATTGTTTTTTACATGTGCTTTTTTTTGTTTGTGTGTGGTATGTCCTGTTTTGTTGTCTCTCTCCTTTTTCCCTTTTTTTTAGGTTATTTTGAATATCTTCAAATGAGAGACTTCAGATAACCTGCAAGTTGAACATATTGGTCAACAAAAAACAGATTTCTGAGTCCATGAATCAAAGATTGGACTTATCAATAAAGACTAGACAAGGAAAATACGGATAATATAATTATAAATGATACAAAGTGTCCAGAAAACATTATACTATCTCCCCTCCTCTTCATTTTATTTATCATACCTCTCCAGAGGGTCTCCAGATATCATATATACCCCTCAACAGGCATGTATCTAATACCTCAAGATAGATAAGTCACCTTCCAAATTAGAGTTTAGGAAAACAAGTATACAAATATGTACACATATATCCTCAATTTATTTCCCAATCACAATGGTACAAAAGGTGAAAAAATAATAAAATATATACCTTATATTCCAGAATATTACTGGTTCAATCGTTAATAGATAAACTCACTCATAAGGAGGCAATTATAGGTATATCCTCTGAAAACAACAGTAAGGTATCATCTCTATTGCATTATCAGCCTCTTATATACTGGCAATCCATATCAAAATAACCTATGTCTTACCTATGAAACTATAGATCCAATTGTAAATGTACTCATAATGGAGGAGATTTATCAAAGGATTTAGAGCTCTTTTTTTGCCTACAAAAGTCGCACAAAAAGTTGCATGTGTGCCTAAGAAAATTTTTGTGCGACTTTTGGCTGTAAGCAAAATATTACAAAAGAGGTTACCAAAGCAAATTTCAGTTTTCACTTTGCAGTGCTCAGGGATTTATCAAGTTGCTTTGGAGAGCGGTATTTCATATTTCCCGCCGGGAGCCGAGATCACGGCTCTGGCTAAATATGAAATCATAGCTGCATAAAGGAGCCCGGGCTCCGTCTTATAAACCGAATCCCCCCCCCCCCCCACCTGCTCATCTTATATCTCCCCTCCCCCCGCCCCCTATAAATCACATATCTTCCCCCGTACCTCTCTGCCTCCCCCCCACTTCTGCTCATTTCCCCCCATGCCACCGCTCATTTTCCCCCTGCCGCCACACCTCATCCTCCCCCCACCGCCGCACATCTCACCCTGCCGCCACCGCTCTTCTTGCCCCAGCGCTGCGGCCGCTGTACATCTCGTACCCGCACTACCTATTGCAAGACTACAACTCCCAGCATGACCTTACAGTGAGGACATGCTTGGAGTTATAGTTATGGCGGGTGGGAGAGAGATGAGTGGTGGCGGATGGGGGGAGAGAGATGAGCGGCGGCGGATGGAGGGGAAAGAGATGAGCGGCGGCATAGGGAAAGAGATGAGCGGCGGGGGGAGAGATGAGTGGCGGCGGCAGGGGGAGATGAGCGGCAGGGGAAGATGAGTGGCGGTGGGGTGGGGAAGAGGGCTCCTAGAAATATGAAACTACACTGTAGTTTCATATTTCCCGGGCGGTACTGTGATTGGCAACCAGACAATCATGGCACTGCCAGGGAAATATGGAACTACAGTGTAGTTTCATATTTCTGGGCGCTGGCCGACTCTGCTTCCCTGGCCAACCGCCTGTATCAACCACCCACCCAAGAGTTGCAACTACAACTCCTAGCATGTCCTCACTGTAAGGGCATGCTGGGAGTTGTAGTCTTACAATAGCTTGTGGGCTGTGGTAGATGTGGCTGGCATTTTAACACCAGAGTGCCTCCAGCTGTTTCTAAACTACAACTTCCGTAATGGAAGTTGTAGTTTAGAAACAGGGTGTCTCCAGCTGTTACTAAACTACAACTCCCATCATGGGAGTTGTAGTTTAGAAGCGGGGTGTCTCCAGCTGTTTCTAAACTACAGCTCCCATCATGGTAGTTGTAGTTTAGCAACAGCAGGAGTCTCACTGTTCCTAAACAGGGTTCCTCCATCATGGAAGTTGTAGTTTAGAAACAGGGTGTCTCCAGCTGTTGCTTAACTACAGCTCCCATCATCGGAGTTGTAGTTTAGCAACAGCTGAAGTCTTGCTGTTCCTAAACTACAACTCCTATCATTGGAGTTGTAGTTTAGGAACAGCAAGACTCCATGCTAAACTGGAGGCTCACCATTGCTAAATTAAAACACCCATCATTCCCAGACAGCCAAATGCTGTCTGGAAATAACTGGGGTTGTGGAGGCTCCCTGTTTGGAAAGGGGACAGCCCTATAAATTTGTACTAACATGTTTTTTAGTTTTTTTTTTCTTATCATTGCAGATCCGTTAATGCAGAGGACTACTTCAGATTCAGAGGACTACAACGATGACCCACGTTTTTTTATATTAATATTGGTTACCGAGGGCTTGTGGGGGAGTGTGTTTTGGAATAAAAAAAATATAAACATATTGTGTTTTTTATATTTTTTATTTATTTTACTGGCTTAGTATTAGAAGCTGTCTTATAGACAGAATCCATTACTAAGCCGGGCTTAGAGTTAGCCTCAAAAACAGCTAGCGCTAACCCTCAATTATTACCCCGGGACAAACCCCCACAGGGGTGTCGGGAAGAGTCGATACCAATAGGCACAGAGTGTCAAAAATGGCGCTCCTGGGCCTATGTGGTAACAGGCTGGCATTATTTATGCTACGGTGGACCACTGCTGTTGCTGCTTGGTTGGTATCTGGCTGAGAATGAAAATAGGGGGAATCACACACGTTTTTTGTTTCTTAAATTATTTAAATATTTCCAGAAAACTTGTGTGGCTCCCCCTATTTTCATTCTCAGCCAGATACCAACCAAGCAGCAATAGCCTGACTTTACCATTGTTACTGGCCCTCCCAAGCCTAAATAACGCCAGCCTGTTGCCACCTAGGCCCAGAAGCACCATTTTTTACGCTCCGGGCCTGTTGATACCGTCTCTTCCCGGCATCGGGGTAATAATTGGGGGTTAGCGCTAGCTGTTTTTGAAGCTACCGCCAAGCCCTGGCTTAGTAGTGGAAGCCATCTTATAGACAGAATTCATTACTAAGAAAGTAAAGTAAATGTAATTAATAAAAAACAACACGTTTAAAAAAAATTATTCCAAACAAACACTCCCCCTACAAGCCTTCTTTAACCAGTTAAAGACCCAGGGCGTACGCTTACATCCTTACACCCTGGTACTTAAGGACCCAGGACGTAAATATACGCCCGTGGGAATTTCGGTGCGTGCGTGGCGGGGACCAGACCTGGGTGACTGCTGATATCGATCAGCAGGCACCCCGCGCAAATGCCCAGGGGGGGTCATGACACCGGTGATTTGCGCCGATTCCGGTTCATACGGGTCTATGGTGACCCGGAATATAAGGGGGATCGGGGTTGTCCAAGACACCCACGATCCCCCTGAAGGTGCCATCCCTCCTATCCCTGCATTGAATGTCAAGAAGTGGGGGGGGGGTTAACTTTCGGTTTCCCCGTTCTGCCCACCCACAACAGGCGGGGCAGCATGGGGAAACCGCCAAGGACCGGCATCGAAGTTCACTCACCCATCAGCGGCGGCAATCGGCGGCGGTGATCGGTGGCTGAAAAGGAGAGCGATGAGGCTCCCTGGATCCTACGGAAGCAGGTGAGTTGCCTAGAAACATCTGGAGGGCTACATTGCTAAAACTCCCAGCATGCCCAGACAGCTGTTTGCTGTCTGGACATGCTGGGATTTGTAGTTTTGCAACATCTGGAGGGCCACAGTTTGGAGATCACTGTGCAGTGGTCTCTAAAATGTATCCCTCCAGATGTTGCAAAACTGCAAATCCCAGCATGCCCAAATAGCAAACAACTGTCTCGGCATGCTGGGAGTTGTAGTTGCGTACCTCCAGCTATTGCATAACTACATCTCCCAGCATGCCCTTCGGCGATCAGTACATGCAGGGAGTGGTAGTTTAGCAACAGCTGGAGGCACACTGGTTGGAAAATAGTTATTTAGGTAACAGAACCTAACTGAAGGTTTTCCAACCATAGTGCCTCCAGCTGTTGCAAAAGTAAAACTCCCAGCATGCACGGTCTGTCAGTACATGCTGGGACATTCACACTGGCAGGTTTACAGTAGGTATCCTGCTTGAAGTTTGAGTTGCGCCTGTGCAAATATACCCTAAAAACACTGCACTACACTAACACATAATAAAGGGTAAAACACTACATATACACCCCCTTACACCAATAAAAATTAAAAACTTTTTGTTCGGCAGGGTTTCCGAAACAGAGCCTCCAGCTGTTGCAAAACAACAACTCCCAGCATTTCCGGACAGCCACTAACTGTCCAGGCATGCTGGGAGTTTAGCAACAGCTGGAGGCACCCTGTTTGGGAATCACTGGCGTAGAATACCCCTATGTCCACCCCTATGCAATCCCTAATTTAGTCCTCAAATGCACATGGCGCTCTCTCACTTTGGAGCCCTGTCGTATTTCAAGGAAACAGTTTAGGGCCACATATGGGGTATTTCCGTACTCGGCAGAAATTGCACTGCAAATTTTGGGGGGCTTTTTCTCCTTTTACCCCTTATGAAAAGGAAAAGTTGGGGGCTACAAAACATATTACACTAACATGCTGGTGTTGCCCTATATTTTTTATTTTCACAAGCGGTAAAAGGAAAAAAGACCCCCAAAATTTGTAACGCAATTTCTCCTGAGTACAAAAATACCCCATATGTGGGCGTAAAATGCTCTGCGGGCGCACAACAATTCTCAGGAGTGAGAGCGCACAATGTACATTTGAGGCCTAAATTGGTGATTTGCACAGGGGTGGCTGATTTTACAGCGATTCTGACATAAACACAAAAAAAATAAATACCCACATGTGACCCCATTTTGTAAACTGCACCCCTCATGGAATGTAACAAGGGGTATAGTGAGCCTTAACACCCCAAATGTGTTTGAAGTTGGATGGGAAAATGAAAAAAAAATTTTTCGCTAAAATGCTGGTGTTACCCTAAATTTTTCATTTTCACAATGGAAAATAGGAAAAAAGTAAGACCATACCCCATTTGTGGATGTGAAGTGCTCTGCGGTCGAATTACAATGCTCAGAAGAAAAGGAGCGCCATTGGGCTTTTGAAGAGAAAATTTGTCCGGAATTGAAGGCCATGTGTGTTTACAAAGAGCCCCCATAGTGCCAGAACAATGGACCCCCCCCCCCACATGTGACCCCATTTTGGAAACTACACCCTTCATGTAATGTGATAAGGGGTGCAGTGAGCATTTATGTCCCACAGGTGTCTGACAGATCTTTGGAACATTGGTCTGTGAAAATGAAAAAATGAATATTTCATTTGCACAGCCCACTGTTCCAAAGATCTGTCAAACGCCAGTGGGGTGTAAATACTCACTGCATCCCTTATTAAATTCTGTGACGGGTGTAGTTTCCAAAATGGGGTCACATGTGAGGGGGGGGGTTCACTGTTCTGGCACCCCACGCAGGGCTTTGTAAACGCACATGGCCGCTGGCTTCCATTCCAAACAAATTCTCTTTCCAAAAGCTCAATGCCGCTCCTCCTCTTCTTTGTAAAAATGTTTTTTTTTTTTTCATTTACACATCCAACTTTAACAAAAAGTCGTCAAACACCTGTGAGGTATAAAGACTTTCCAAAAACCAAATGTGACTCCTCTTCTGAGCAATGTAGTGCCCCAGCAGAGCACTTGACGTCCACGCCTGGGGTATTTCCATACTCAGAAGAGATGGGGTTACAAATTTTGGGGGGCATTTTCTCCTATTACCCCTTGTAAAAATTTTGGGGAAAACTAGCATTTTAGTGAAAAAAAAATCATTTACACATCCAACTTTAACGAAAAGTCGTCAAACACCTGTGGTGTGTCTTAACCCCTTTTTATGTTCCTTGAGGGGTGTAGTTTCCAAAATAGTGCCATGTGGGATTTTTTTTTTGCCGTTCTGGCACCATAGGGGCTTCTTAAATGTGACATACCCCCAAAAAACCATTTCAGAAAAACTCACTCTCCAAAATCCCAATGTCGCTCCTTCCCTTCTGAGCCCTCTAGTGCACCCACAGAGCACTTGACATACACATATGAGGTATTTCCTTACTCGGGAGAAATTGGGTTACACATTCTAGGAAGATTTCTCTCCTTTTACCCCTTGTAAAAATTCAAAAACTGGATCTACAAGAACATGCCAGTGTAAAAAATGAAGATTTAGAATTTTCTCCTTCAATTTGCTGCTATTCCTTTGAAACACCTTAAGGGTTAACACACTTACTGAATGTCATTTTGAATACTTGGAGGGGTGCAGTTTTTATAATGGGGTCATTTATGGGGTATTTCTAATAAGAAGGCCCTTCAAATCCACTTCAAAACTGAACTGGTCCCTGAAAAATTTAAATTTTGAAAATTTTGTGGAAAATTGCTGCTATACTTTGACGTCCTCTGATGTCTTCCAAAAGTAAAAACATGTCAACTTTCAGAATGAAAAGTAAAAGCATCCCAGAATTATTAATGCTTAATGTGAAAGTGGTCAGATGTTCCAAAAATGGCCGGGTCCTACAGTGAAAACTGGCTGGGTCCTTAAGGGGTTAAGCATTTTATTAATATAAAAAAAAACACTGGTCATCTACATAGTCCACTGAAGATGCTCTGCATACATGGATCTGAAATTAGAAGAAAAAAAACAAAAAATAGTTTAGTACATTTAGGGGGGAAAAAAAGTTGTAAAAACTTGTAATAAGCACAGAGAAGAAGAGGTGGTGTTTCCTAGTGGTGTTTGAAGTTATCTATTGGTTTTTGCTTGTGTGCTATAAAAATTGCATTCTTAAGTAATTTATTGATTTTGCTTATATAAGCCAAATGTATCAACCCCCTGTGATAGTATAATAAATACTTCATACATAAGCAAAACCAAAGCAAGAAAAAAATGGCTACAGAACTTGCTTACCAAAGCAAACAATAATAAATGTCCCCGAAGATGCTCACTCGTACAAAGCCGCTTTTATTTTCATCCAGTGCAAAGTTCTAGAAGAGGAGAATGTATAAAAATAGATGACACAACCATTGTAAACATGCACAGAGTAGCACCTGCCAACTCACAGATATGAATGAAACTCTTACCTCCACGCCTGCATCCATAAAGATATCCAGAAATGCAGCTGTCAATACAAGCTGCAGATGGCAAATAGCCCATCTTACTCTCCCTTATGTATTATTCCTAATTGCACCCAGCCAGGGACGCCAAATGCATTACTTCCGGCTGCAGTGCGTCACATGTCCTGCATCATGTGAGTGTTAATGCTTCACATGATCTCCTATTGATGATACACAACCAAAAGCCGGAAGCGGTGAATACCAACCTGGCAGATATAGAACACTGACCACATCCGCCCTTCCTATACCTCGCTTCCGGTAACCAACCAAACACATATTTTGGTTACCATAGAGATCAAACTCCGCCAAAGAGGAGAGAAGGAAAAGGGGTACAGAGACAAAAACAAGGATAGAGAGATATGGGAGATACAACTTCGTAGCCCTGAACAACTTTGCCGAACACCACGTGCTTTCCGTCCAGCCATTCAGTTTTAGCAGTGCAGATAAAGAACTGGGAACCATTTGTGTTAGGTCCAGCGTTGGCCATAGACAAGATGCCAGGTCTGGAATCACAAATCAGGAGAAATACATAGAAAATATACACAAATACTAATTAATATACACACATAAATGCAAATGAATAAATAATTCAGCAAGAGTACAAAATATAGAAAACAGATAATTATTAGTACTGAGCAGCATAGGCCATATACGAATTCACGATATTTCCCGAATATATGGATGAATAATAGTCATATATTCGCAATATTTGCGGCCTTTTTTTTTTTACTATGCACCATAAAATTTGCATGGGCATTCCCAATAAAATTTGCATGCACAATATCACGTGATAAAAGAGCTAAAAGAAGGGAGGGGTCAATATGAGCAAAAATTTGCATATGCGAATTTTTTTCGGCCGGCCGCCAGTGTGACACAGTAACTAGTATTGGAGCCTTGTTTACACCACAAGCTGGAAGCAGGGAGGGATGATCACTGTGATGTGTACTGTGGAAAAAAATTTGAATATTCGTAATTGCGAATATTTAGCGCTATATTTGCGAAAAATATTCGCATTGCAAATATTCGCGCCCAACATTAATAATTATATATCAATAAGACATCATACAAGTCAAATGATCTATTATTCTTGCTCATCTGAGCCAATAGAAGTAAGGTTTTCTCGCATTCAAAATACTAATAGGGTCAATCAAAAACACCATATCAGATAGGATCAATCGCTTTGCCTGTATTTATCTGTATGTCCTTGTAGTGTAAAAACATTACAGGCAATAGTCACTAGATTCAGGAGAAGAGTTGTTGATATAGGAGTTTATTCGGATTGCCAAATGAGTCAGAGCAAAAAGTTCATCTCTAAAATGAGGGAAACTGGCATCTTCCTCATTGAGTGTTTTGCCTTCTTCTGGATTAACACTGTAGGGTTATAGGATGAACTGGAAGGGGAAAAAAATCAGCAATTCAAACTATGAAACTATGTAGAATGCCATGCTGATTGTTCATTAAGCTCATATTATATGACATATGATATTGCTGTTTCTACAGTATACAGGGCTCTGCTGTTTGTGTATTTGACATGGAACAAGTGGCCTTGATATTCTCTGGTCGGTTTAAAGAGCAGCGTACTTCGGATTCTGTATGGACACCTTTTCCAGAGGAACTAGTCCCAAAGCCACGGTGAGTAGAAGTTGCTGAATTTCATACTGTTGAAAAGTCTTCCTCCTTAACTAAAGTCTAGTGTCCTCTCCTGTATTTTAAAAATTTTATTTGTACGGTACAGTTTGATTATTTGTTTTAGTGTCATATGTCTTAAAAAGTTTAATAAAGATTTATCTGATTAAAAAAAAAAAACTTAGTCACTGGTAGAAAAGGACCTGGATGTATACTTGTAGGTTATAGACTACAGAAAAGTATGCAATGACAGAAGCAATGTAAATGTGATTGTATGTATGGTATTGTTATGTGTTTAAAAACAATAAAAATATACTAAAAGCAATGACAGGAGCAGGATTTTGTCATGTATTAAAACAGGCATGGACTCGCTGGACACCGACATAATTTTACAGCTTTATAAAGCATTGGTGTGGCCTCATCTGGAGAATGTTGTTCAGTTCGGGGCATTGGTTCATAGAAAGAATGCCCTGGAGCTGGAAGATGTACGAAAGAGCACACATAAATTTATACGGCGCACTGAGCTTCTTAGTTTTGTGGAAAGATTAAAATAATAAAATTTGTAAAGTCTTGAGAAGAAACATATAAAGCAGGACATGTAAGCGTGATTTCTTGGCTTCAAAGCAGAATTAGGCAATAGAATAAGACAGAATAAGTTCTATTACTACCCTTTAGGACAATTAGTATTTATTCCAGATTAGGGGATATTGTCTGTTTTACTGTTCTTATAGCATTGGACAAGGTCTATGTACCCAAGTAGAAAAATATCAGCACACTTAGTATACTGCAGTTAATTTTGCTGTACTAGGTCCCAATGCACACTGCTCCCTAAAATCTGTAAACCACGCTATCAAAACTAAAGTGGAACATAAAAGTACTTAATCATATTGTCATTGACAATCGTATACTACCATTATGTTACAGCACAAGACCACTGAGGCCAGTGATTATCTGTAGTGGTCTCCTACATGCAGGCACATCATCACTACAGCCAAATAAACATAGATTCCTTGAACATAAGAGCTGAAGCTATATGGTATCTGTCAGTTAATTGATTAATGGATGCTTAGTGATTATTTATTTTTAATTTTTTTGCTATTTGTCCCTGTAGGCATTTTTTTTTTATCTATGAAAAGCTTAAAGGGGTACTCCGGTGGAAAACTTTTTTTTATTTTTATTAACTAGTGCCAGAATGTTAAACAGATTTGTATCTTATAGACAAAACTAAGATGCAATATTGGGCACTGCTATGACTGGCTATACCGGACCATTGGACAGACACTTAACTAGGAAAATCCATAGAGATATGGTGGTGCTCTGATTGAATAGCAAAGTTCAAATCTTCAGTGCAGTGAAGGAATAGAAATAATCGGCACTCACCGGTCTTCTCTAAAATCGGCTTCTTTATTGAAATATACTCACAACATGAAATGCAGTCGGGGAGAGGGATCGGTGCAGGGGGGGGTAAGTAGTTGGCGACAGATTCTGTTTCACTCGTTACACGAGCTTCATCCGGCCATAACTACCTGGAACTCTGTGCTGCTTCTTATACAGGTGAGCGGCCAATCGCCATAGCTCTGGACCGCCCTCCCGACCTGTCGTACCTGACGAGTCCTCGTAAGGGTGCGTTCGCACGGAGTAAATGAAGAGTAATTCACGCTGAAAAATTTACGGGCGGAAAAAATATTTTTTATTTCGCGGGAAATTCGTGCGCAATTTGCAAGGAATTGAACGCAGAATTGCGCGCGGACATGGGGGAGAAAGAAGTGAAGGGTTTTTCAACCATTTCCGTGCAAATTGCTCGCAAATTCTGTGCAAATTGCCCGCGCTTTGCGCGCAAATTCCGCGCAAAAACGATGTCGGGTGGAGTTTTTTTTTACCATTGACTTCAATTGATTTCTGCTAGCGGATTCCGCTTGAAGAATGAACATGTTCTTTCTTCAAGCGGAACGGAATTAAGCGTCGGAATTCTTCTAGCAGAATTTCCGCAGTGTGAACAGGCCAGCAGAAATAACATTAAAGTCAATGGGCAGAGGAGATGTGCATTAGTTTGTAGCGGAGAATTCAAGAGGAATTACTTGAGTAAATTTCTCTTGAATTACTCCGTGTGAATGCACCCTTAGAGTCTCGTCATTGGCTAACCATCTCCATTTTGTAAGTACGTCAGTAGAAGTTAGCACTAACAATAGAATCTTGTTATAAAACTGTGCAAGTTAAAAAAACAGATATTTTAAAAACAAGGCGCATAATCTACCTTTTCGTTAAGGCCAAGAGGGCTTGCTGCTGCTGTCTGAATGATCCACTATGTTTCTCTTTGTAATAGGTATTGATCTAAACTAATCCCCGGTCTGGGCTTGACTCTTTCTATCCCGGAAAATTTTAGGTGATATACTTGTCCCCTGTGGGTTTCCATCATATGGGCAATAAAACGGGGCGCTCCTTTTAAAGTACGGAAGGAATATAGGTGTTCCCTAATCAGAGCGCAAAGCTGTCTTATCGTTTTCCCAATATAATAGAACCCACATGGGCAATATACAATATATACGACAAATTTAGTTCTGCACGTAATTAACTCTGACACTGTGTGCGTAATTGCACCCAGTCTCATAGCTTTTAGCTCGGTGTTGTATTTGCAGAAACTACATGACTTGCATGCATAATTCCCTTTCGGGGTAAATTTCTCTAGCCATGTACTTTCTGCATATTTCTTCGCCTTTTCTTGTTTCTTAAGGACATCACCTATAGTTTTGTTTTTCCTGTATGAAATTAGTGGCTTCTTACTTGCAACTTCTTTTAGTTCTGCATCACTTTCTATTATGTGGCAATTTCGTCTTATTGCCTGATCTATAGTTTTATTTAGGGGAGTATTCTGAAATGTGAAGGTGAAACGTCTCTGCTCAGGTAAGTAGTTCTTATTCTTATTTTTATTTTTCAATAGATTAACTCTTTGCATCTCAGTTGCTCTTTTTCTACTTTCTTTTATTAGTGGTACTGGGTACCGTCTCTCTATGAGTCTCTGTTGTAGATCATCTGCTTGTTTATTGAATGCATCTTCTGATGCATTATTATGTTTAAGGCGAATAAATTGCCCATAGGGGACACCCTTCTTCACTGATGCTGGATGAGAGCTGAAATAATGAAGAAGGGTGTTCCTGGCCATCTCCTTTCTATAACCCTCGCTCAGTATCCTGTTATTGTTAACTGACAATTTAACATCCAGAAACTCAATAGATAGACCTCCAAAATGTGATGTAAAAGCAAGGTTCATTTTGTTCACTACATTAAGATGTCTAACAAAGTTATCAAACTGTAACTCTGTCCCTGCCCAAGCTATCAATATATCATCCACGTAACGGGCATAACATTTTAAATGCCCGATAAATGGATTCGTAGATGTATATATATATATATATATTGTCTCTCGAATTCAGCCAAAAAGAGATTTGCGTAAGTGCAGGACAACGGGGTCCGGGTGTACTGCTTATACCATTGATCTCCAAACATGAATGTACTATTCGTAAGTACAAAGTAAAGTGCATCAATGACAAATCCTATAAACTCATAAGATTTATTGGACCTTCTCAGCCCCTCTTTTACAGCCTGTACACCCGTATCGTGTGGGATATGGGTGTACAGGCTGACCACATCAATTGAACATAACCTCCATTCTTGTTCTCAGTTCAACTCTGCCATCATTTGTAAGAGATGTAACATATCCTTTATATATGTAGGTATTACCTTCAACATTGGGCTCAAGAGCCATTCTAGATAATGTGAGAGGTGTTCGGTGACGATGGGTCGCCCCGGGGGCAGGATCTGTCCTTTATGAACCTTTGGTAAATGGTACCAGGTAGCGGGCTTGGGTGTTTCTGGGATGAGATGCTCTGCCTTCTTTTTAGACAGAATACCTTTCTCTACTACTGTATGAAGAAAAGATGTTAGTTTAGAGAGGATTTTACTGGTGGGATCGGATTTCAATGGAGTATAAGTGGCAGTATCTCAAAGTTGCCTTTCGGCTTCAGCTACATACATAGTCTTATACATTACGACAACTGCCCCTCCTTTATCTGCCCGAACCACTTGTAAATCGTCTCTATTTCTTAAAGTGTTAAGTGCTGTAGTTTCAGCTGCTGATAAATTCAGTGGAGCTTCTTTATATATTATAGATTTAACATCTTGCATTACTGCATTTTGGAACAGGTCCAGGCTACTCCCTGGAAAAACCAGGGGGTTAAACCTGGATCTCTTACCTTTTGAAAAACGAGAAGACTCCGACTCTATCTGGTTCACTAAATTAATTTGCTAACATCTCTAAACACTCCGTTTCCAATGGGGTACATTCTTTCGGAAAGAACCCTAGATTAGTTGTTTCTACCGGTAAGTCTCACATTGTTCATGCTCAGATACTTTTTTATTTAGGAAAAATTTATAGAGGTTAATGTCTCCCAACGACCTCGCTAGGTCGATCTTGAAGGTAACTGGGTTGAATTTCTCTACCAGTCCATAACTTAGACCTTGGATAGGAGAGTATCAATGGCTGAATCGAGAGTCTCTGTTGTGAGATTTATGACATTGGACTCTGCTACCATGTGTGACCCTTCTAGACTGTAGTTTTTCTCTTCTTTGGATCTTTTAGATTTCTCTGGTCTACCTCTTCTTGTATGTTTATTTTTTCTAAAGGGACTGATCCATTTGTGTTTCCTGGATGTTGTTCTTGTTGTTTCTTGTGGTGTTTATTCACATCACTCATATTTTCAGTGTGCTTCTTGGTAAGATGTTGTGATGGTCTCCTATATTGATAGGTTCTGGTTGCATTTTGAGGTGCGTTCTTTTTTTTGATGCCACTGAAATTCTCTTTCTTGATCATAATCTGTTTTATCTCGCAAGAATTTCTCTTGCTTCTTATTTTTAACTTCTTCCTGTAATGCAGTTAGTTTCAATTGCAGTTTAGAATAGAATCAACGTTTCTGTTCGTCTGTTGCTCTTTTAGTATATTCACTCTTCACTTTTATCAGGTCCTCATTAATTTTATCATGTTCTATTCGGCTTCTAGTTAGAACAATATGAAGTAATTTCATGGAATGCTCGTGATGAGCTAGTTTCCAGATGTTGATAAAGACTGGATCATCATTAAATTGCGCCGGGACTTTGTAAGCTCTAAGTCCTCTTGGTGACCTTTCACATTGGACGTACGACTGCAGCGAGTTGCTCGTCCAGAAGATATTCAAGGGATAAGATATGTTCAAGGGACTTCACATCTATGAGTTTAATGTCGTCCTTGATGTTACATTCCAGGAAATACCCCCCCCCGGATCCTCTCTCCCAGTGACTAACCGATTTTCCAGTTCAGTCAGCATCCCGTCCGATTCCATGTCCATATTTTGTGGCGTGGTTTCTGCCATTTTAGCATGCTCTGAATACAAAGGAATCTCACGATCAAGTAGACAAAACTAAGATGCAATATTCGGCACTGCTATGACTGGTTATACCGGACCATTGGACGGACACTTAACTAGGAAAATCCATAGAGGTATGGTGGTGCTCTGATAGAATAGCAAAGTTCAAATCTTCAGTGCAGTGAAGGAATAGAAATAATCGGCACTCACCGTTCTTCTCTAAAATCGGCTTCTTTATTGAAATATACTCACAGCATGAAAAGCAGTCGGGGAGAGGGAACGGTGCAGAGGGGGTAAGTAGTTGGCGACAGATTCTGTTTCACTCGTTACACGAGCTTCATCCGGCCATAACTACCTGCAACTCTGTGCTGCTTCTTATACAGGTGAGCAGACAATCGCAATAGCTCTGGACCGCCCTCCCGACCTGTCGTACCTGACGAGTCCTCGTTAGAGTCTCGTCATTGGCTAATCATCGCCATTTTGTAAGTACGTCAGTAGAAGTTAGCACTAACAATAGAAAATTGTTATAAAACTGTGCAAGTTAAAAAACCAGATATATTAAAAACAAGGCGCATAATCTACCTTTTCGTTAAGGCCAAGAGGGCCTGCTGCTGCTGTCTGATTGATCCAATATGTTTCTCTTTTTATTCAGAGCACGCTAACATGGCAGAAACCATGACATAAAATATGGACACTGAATCGGACGGGATGCTGACTGAACTGGAAAACCTGTTACTCACTGGGAGAGAGGATCCGGGGGTATTTCCTGGAATGTAACATCAAGGACTACATCAAACTCATAGATGTGAAGTCCCTTGAACACTGCATAACGAACCTTTCCGAGAAGGAGATTAATATCTTCTGGACGATCAACTCGCTGCAGTCGTACGTCCAATGTGAAAGGTCACCAAGAGGACTTAGAGCTTACAAAGTCCCGGCGCAATTTAATGATGATCCAGTCTTTATCAACATCTGGAAACTAGCTCATCACGAGCATTCCATGAAATTACTTCATATTGTTCTATCTAGAAGCCGAATAGAACATAAAATCAATGAGGACCTGATAAAAGTGAAGAGTGAATACACTAAAAGAGCAACAGAAACGTTCATTCTATTCTAATCTGCAATTGAAACTGACTGCATTACAAGAAGAAGTTAAAAATAAGAAGCAAGAGAAATTCTTGCGAGATAAAACAGATTATGATCAAGAAAGAGAATTTCAGTGGCATCAAAAAAAGAACGCACCTCATAATGCAACCAGAACCTACCTATCAACATAGGAGACCATCGCAACAACTTAGCAACAAGCGCACTGAAAATATGAGTAATGTGAATAAACCCCACAAGAAACAACAAGAACAACATCCAGGAAACACAAATGGATCAGTCCCTTTAGAAAAAATAAACATACAAGAAGAGGTAGACCAGAGAAATCTAAAAGATCCAAAGAAGAGAAAAACTACAGTCTAGAAGGGTCACACATGGTAACAGAGTCCAACGTCATAAATCTCACATCAGAGACTCTCGATTCAGCCATTGATACTCTCCTATCCAAGGGTCTAAGTTATGGACTGGTGAAGAAATTCAACCCAGTTACCTTCGAGATCGACCTAGCGAGGTCGTTGAGAGACATTAACCTCTATAAATTTTCTGAGTATCTGAGCATGAACAATTTGAGGCGGACTTACCGGTAGAAACAACTAATCTAGGGTTCTTTCAGAAAGAATGTACCCCATTGGTGTTGCGCTGAGCGCTCCGGGTCTCCGCTCCTCCCCGAAGCGCTCGCAGCGTTCTTTAATTCGCAGCGCTCCGGTCAGACCTGCTGACCGGGTGCGCTGTGATATTGCTCCCAGCCGGGATGCGATTCGCGATGCGGGACGCGCCCGCTCGCGATGCGCATCTCGGTCCCCGTACCTGACCCGGTCCCCGTCTGTGTTGTCCCTGTGCGCGTGGCCCCGCTCCTTAGGGAGCGCGCGCGCCGGGTCTCTGCAATTTAAAGGGCCAGTGCACCAATGATGGTGCCTGGCCCAATCACCTTGATTAGTTTCCACCTGTGCACTCCCTACATATACCTCACTTCCCCTGCACTCCCTGGCCGGATCTTGTTGCCCTTGTGCCAGAGAAAGCCTTTCCTTGAGTGTTCCTAGCCTGTGTTCCAGACCTCCTGCCGTTGCCCCTGACTACGATCCTTGCTGCCTGCCCTGACCTTCTGCTACGTCCGACCTTGCTCTTGCCTTATCCCTTGTACCATGCCTATCTCAGCAGTCAGAGAGGTTGAGCCGTTGCCGGTGGATACCACCTGGTTGCTACCGCCGCTGCAAGACCATCCCACTTTGCGGCGGGCTCTGGTGAAAACCAGTAGCAACTTAGAACCGGTCCACCGACACGGTCCACGCCAATCCCTCTCTGACACAGAGGATCCACCTCCTGCCTGCCGAACTGTGACAGTAGATCCGGCCATGGATTCCGCTGAGGTGCCGCTGTCAAGTCTTGCCGACATTTCTACGGTGATTGCCCAGCAATCCCTAATGATCACCCAACGAAATCACCAGCTGGCATACTTGACCACCGTGACACAGCAACTTCAGTCACAGATACAGCAGCTGCTGCCGCAGATACAGCAACTTCAGTCACAGACACAGCAGCTGCAACAGCAACAACCATCTCCTCCGCCGGCTCCTGCAACTCCTCCGCAGCGACCGGCCGCTCCTAACCCCTGCTTGTCCCTGCCGGACAAATTTGATGGGGACTCTAGACTCTGCCGTGGTCTCCTGCCTGGGAAGGCCCTGCCATGTGCCACACCGCTCGGAGCACCTCTCTCACAGTATCCTTTGCAATCCACCCCTGTGCCTCCCGCCGAGGAGGCTATGCAAGTGGATCGGTCTCGCCTGACCCCTTAATCCTTCCAGTACTTATCAGCCACTGTATACTCCACATTTCTTTTCTTTTTGAATGTCCTTTCTGTCTGACCATAGTGCTGAAAAAAGAAAATATTGGAGCTTTACCTAACTTAACCACTTAAGGACCAAGGACATACACATACGTCCTGGCTCCCTGGTACTTAAAGACGGCGGGACCGAACCGGGGTGACTGCTGATATCAAACAGCAGGCAGCCCACGCAAATGCCCAGGGGGGTCATCAGACCCCCCCATGTCGGCAATCACCGCAAATCGCCGGTGAACTCACACTGGCGATTTGCACCGATCCCAGGTCATACGGGTCTATGGTGACCGTACGGGTCTATGGTGTCCAAGACACCCACGATCCCCTTGAAGGGATAGGAGTGAGGTGGCAGGTGTGCCATCCCTCCTATCCCTGCTATTGGTCGTATAGAGGCGACGACCCATAGCAGATTGGGGGAGGGGGGTTAACTTCCAGTTTCCCCGTTCTGCCCACCCACAATAGTCGGGGAAGAACAGAGAAACCGAGGAGGGCTGATGCCGAAGGTCCACTTACCCATCGGATGCGACAGCAGGCTGTGATCGGCGGCAGAAGAGGACGGCGATGCGGCTCCCTAGATCCTACAGAAGCCGGTGAGTTGCTTAGCAACATCTGGAGGGGTACAGTCTGAGAACACTATAATGTGGTCTCTAAAGTGTAGCCCTCCAGATGTTGCAAAACTACAACTCCCAGCATTCCAAGACAGCTGTTTGCTGTTTGGGCATGCTGGGACTTGTAGTTGTGCAACATCTGGAAGGCCACAGTTTGGAGATCACTGTGCAGTGGTCTCTAAACTGTGCAGTACTTTTTATTTTCACAAGCGGTAAAAGGAAAAAAAGCCCCCCCAAAATCTGTAACTCCATTTCTTCTGAGTAAGAACATACCCCATATGTGGATGTAAAGTTCTCTGCGGGTGAACTACAATGCTCAGAAGAGAGGTAGCGCCATTGGGCTTTTGAAGAGAAAATTTGTCCAGAATTGAAGGCCAAAATTCCATAGTGCCAGAACAGTGGACCCCCCCCCCCCCCCCCCCCCGCATTTACGCCCCACAAGTGCTGACAGATTTTTGGAACAGTGGTCCGTGAAAATTAAAAATATAATTGCAGTGAGCACTCCTTTTTAAAATCTGTGAGGGGTGTAGTTTCCAAAATGGGGTCACATGTGGGGGGGGGGTCCACTGTTCTGGCACCACGGGGGGCTTTGTAAATGCACATGGCCCCTGACTTCCATACCAAAAAAATTATCTTTCCAAAAGCTCAATGGCGCTCCATCTCTTCTGAGCATTGTAGTGCACCAGCAGAGCACTTGACATAAACACATGGGGTATTTCCATACCCAGGGGTTACAAATTTTGGGGGTAATTTACTCCTATTACCCCTTGTAAAAGATGTTTTCATTTACACATCCAACTTTAACAAAAAGTTTTCAAACACCTGAGGTGTTAAGGCTCCCTTGTACCCCTTGTTATGTTCCTTGAGGGGTGTAGTTTCCAAAATAGTATGCCATGTGTTTATTTTTTATTTTTTTTTTGCTGTTCTGGCACCATAGGGGCCCCCCAAAAGCCATTTCAACAAATTTGCTTTCCAAAAGCCAAATGTGACTCCTTTTCTTCTGAGCATTGTAGTTCGCCCGCAGAGCACACGAAAGTACAATATAACCACGACAAGCACACGAACAGTGCTCAAGGCCTGAGTTTTTTAGCACTGTATGTACACCTTGCATGTAACACAATGAGCGTATGAACAGTGCGAACTATGTGTATGGTAAGACAGTATGAAGCTAGATACAACAACAGTTATGAGCCTATGTTCTGGATAGTAACCCATGTATGTATGGAAAGGACGGCACACGAAAGTGCAATATAAATACGACAAGCACATGAACAGTGCTCAAGGCCTGAGTTTTTTAACACTGTATGTGCACCTTGCATGTAACACAATGAGCGTATGAACAGTGCGAGCTATGTGTATGGTAAGACTGTATGAAGCTAGATACCACAACAGTTATGAGCATATGTTCTGGATAGTAACCCATGTATGTATGGAAAGGACGGCACACGTAAGTGCAATATGACCACGACAAGCACACGAACAGTGCTCAAGGCCTGAGTGTTTAACACTGTCTTTACACATTGCATATAACACAATGAGCGCATGAACAGTGCGAGCTATGTGTATGGTGAGACAGTATGAAGCTAGATACAACATCAGTTATGAGCATATGTTCTGTATAGTAACCCATGTATGTATGGAAAGGACGGCACACGTAAGTGCAATATGACCACGACAAGCACGCGAACAGTGCTCAAGGCCTAAGTGTTTAACACTGTCTGTACACATTGCATATAACACAATGAGCACATGAACAGTGCGAGCTATGTGTATGGTAAGACAGTATGAAGCTAGATACAACAATAGTTATGAGCATATGTTCTGGATAGTAACCCGCGTATGTATGGAAGGACGGCACACGTGAGTGCAATATGACCACGACAAGCACACGAACAGTGCTCAAGGTCTGATTGTATGACCCCATGTCTGTACACGGAGCGTGTGACACAACGAGCGTATGCACTATACACAACAGTAACTGTACCTGCTGCGTGAGAGACTATGGGCACATGTACTGTATGCAACACTAACTGTGGGTTCTGCATATGACACTATGAGTATACGTGCTGTAGCAAAAACACTAACTGAACCTGCTGCATATGACACTGAGCATAAGCACTGTGCCACCTAACTGTGCCTACCGCTTGTTGCACTATGAGCGAATGCACTGTATACCATACCGGTGTGACTGTACCCACTGCATATAACACTGCGCATATGTACTGCGAACTACCCTAACTATACCTACTGCATGCGACCCTATGAGCATATTACTGTATATGGCACTTATGACTGTGACCCCTACCAATGACACTATAGCATGTATACTGGTGTACAACTAACTATACCCACTGCAACGAGACTATGAGCACATGGACTGTATACGATACTAACTACCCACTGCAATGTAACCCTGTGAGCGTATGTACTGTATACGATACTACAATGTACCCACTGCAAATCGCAACAAGCGTATGTGCTATGCCTAACCCTGTAACCTACTGCATGCTACTATGACCTTGTGTACTGTATGCGACACTGTAACTGCAACTTCTGCATATAAGCTACCACGCATGTACGTACTATATACTCATTTTTATTTATTTATTTATTATTTTTGTGTATGGTATGACCGTTGTGAACGACTGCATGAAACGCTATGAGTGACTGCACGATATGAAACGTTGTGAGTGCCTACGCGCACCGTGACCTACGTGCAGTATGGAAACTGCCATGTGTCGCGAAAGCAGGGTGCAATGAGTAGTTACCGTGTATGTGTTACGTGTGGAGCGAAGATATGAGCGTAGGCCGTGTAGCAACGTGCGGCATGGATGCTACAAGTGACTGCACGGTATGGCCGCTGTGACCGTGCAAGATGAGGAATAAAACAGAACGATATCTGATTGGTACTGACCGTAGCCACCGGTGTAGTTTTGTGAAAAAGAAAAACAGGAATGAAATGACCACCAACCGTATACAGACCACCCAATCTGGGAGGGAGAGGAGAAACGTTGTTCTTAGCTACCTGACTACTTGCGTGCACAATCTGCCTACAACAAGCCGATAGCTGACTTGCCTGACCTCAACCTAACCCCCCCGTGTATATCTGTCCCAACCCACTGCGACAAACCCTTATCCCACATTGTATCTGCAACCCCTGCCTGAACTCCCCCCCCCCCCATAGAACGATACATGTGATTGGTGCAACGTTTTTTTTAATTTTTTTATTAATTTGTACTGCAGCGCCACCTACCCACCAGAGGCGGAACTGCAGCACAAATCTGCTATACCCACTGACACGTGTGTCACGTGACACCGCCGGAGTGGGGAGGCCCATGTGGGACACGACTCCCCGCGTCAGACAAGCCTGCCAGGTACCTGGACACATGCGGTCCGCTCCGGCAGCACTACCCCGCCGCAAACTTTTTTTTCTCCACTTTATTGCAGCGCCACATGCTGCACCTCGGCGGAACCGCAGCCAGGACGCTCCAACTGGTGCGTTTTTAATGATGGCATCATAATCCTGAATCCTTGGAGGAGTCTTGCTTTTTCTTTTAAGAAAATGTTTGCTGACCACTCCTGAAGTTCCTTTTTCTGTCTGACTGAAGAAAGGAACTTTGTTTTTTGGGAGAATTCTTGATTTTTCCTGAAAGGCCTGACTTTCACCAGTCTGGATAAGAAAAAGTTTAGTCTCAAGGGGTGGCACGCCTTCTTTACCATGAGAACTGTGCACTTATGGAACAGTCTACCTCAGGAACTGGTCACAGCAGGAAAAATTTACAGCTTTAAAACAGGATTAGATACATTCCTGGAACAAAATAACATTAATGCTTATGAAGAAATATAAAATCCCATCCCTTCCCCAATATCGCACCACACCCCTACCCTTCAATTCCCTGGTTGAACTTGATGGACATATGTCTTTTTTTGGCCGTACTAACTATATGTAACTTGCTGCTTCTTCTGGTGCGGAAAAGAAGCACATTTGTCTTCATTAAGATCTTTCAGGATACCTTTGAGCTGGGTTCCGAACAAGGATGAAGGATCAAAGGATAGAGACACGAAATGGCATTTGGATATCTTCTGACCATTGTTTGATTCATAAGGATTTTCTTGTGGCATTAGACAAGACCATTGCTCTTGATGAAAACTTAAACATATCCAGTGGGGCATCACACAGAAAATCAGCAGCGATTTTCATGCCAGGGATATCAGTCATCCGAACAAGGATGAAGGATCAAAGGGTAGAGACACGAAATGGCATTTGGATATCTTCTGACCATTGTTTGATTCATAAGGATCTTCTTGTGGCATTAGACAAGGCCATTGCTCTTGATAAAAACTTAAACATATCCAGTGGGGCATCACACAGAAAATCAGCAGCGATTTTCATGCCAGGGATATCACTCACCAAATCTTCTCAAGATACTCCATCCTTGATATCCTGTGCCCTGGCTACTGGGACCGAAGCAGTGGCACCCTCGCAGAGGCCACGGCAGCAAGATAGGATTTTTTGCATAGCAAATCTGCCTTCCTTTCCATTGGATCTGTAAGAAGAGATACAACAACAAAATTCCCCAGGGATTCCAGGGCAAATTATATGTGACAACAACCTTTAGGGGTCGCCCCCCAAGGGGTTAACCCTAAACTAGAAACCCCCCTTAAAACTAAATTTTATTAAGTCATTTAAAATATATGAGCTCCGGTGTAGTGATCTAAAAGCACAGCTAGTAGTTGCTTAAATCATATGTTAGCACCCTATAACTTCTTGGGTAATGATATTGTGCTTTTATAGCACTAATCTGCGGATGCCACTATATAGATAGAGAAGCACTGTAAGCTGCTTGTTAAAATATGAATAGCCCTCCGCTGCCCGACGTTTCGTTGGATGAACCAACTTTATCAAGGCACAGAGGCTAATGGCCATTCGTTTGGTCCACTCTCCCTTTTATACCCTCTGTTGGTGATGTCAAAATCATTACATCATTATGCGCCGATTGTTCGGCCTATCTGAGCTCAAGTGACGTGACTGACCAATCCGGTCATGTCACGTCATTATGTGTTGATCTCATCCCAACCAATCAACATTCTTCATACCCCGTCACTCGCACTGCGTATATATGATGCGCGGCGCATGTCTCCGCACTTAGCAATCATCTATCACAATTATAGGTAACTGCGCATGTCTGTTCCACGATGATCTGCCGCTCGCGCATGTCTCCGCACTTAGAGATGATCAATCGCAATTGTAAGCAACTGCGCATGTCCATTCTACGGCGATCCGGCGTTCGCGCATGTCAGTGGACTTAGATTCAATGTTAGATATTACTAGTGACTGCGCCTGCGTCCAACTCAAGATGTCCCTATGGTGGATTCTGTTCATGTCTGCGGGCTTAATTATGTCACAACCATAATGGTAATTGTAAGCTGCATTTAGTTGTACTCACTATTCTACTAGTAACTTACGTATACTGAATATATATGAATATAGACCCATTATATCACCGCAAATAGTGAATTCAGTAAGTACAACACATGTTTGTAGAGTTCATTGTTTTAATATTTGTGAACTTTATTGTTCTAATGAATATTATTCTATATGTGTGAACTTGGTAGTGACGGGGGTCATGGTGGTGAAAGGTATTGATGATAAATTCTGGATTTAAGTATATAGATATAGATAGTAGGTGTTGATGTTACTGGATGTCACCTAATGCATCCATGGACAGTAGATATTGATAATGTTAGAGGACGCCATGTATATAAGGTGGAAATGCTAATAATATTGTTCCTATGACTGTAGACGTCATAGTATAGTGATTATTTGGAGGGGTGCTGTGGACTGTTTTCTATCTATCTATATTCTATCTAATTACTAGCTAATCTCCAAAAATGGGGCCCAGGATCCAGATTGGCCCAATTAACTACCAACCCATAACCCATGGCTCCAGGTGGGTATAACTCAATTAAACTGTATCATATACCCAATGTCCATGATAGTATGTGGTGCTAAGGGGTCTCTGTCTGTTCATAATGTTCCCATTGATGAATGTATATAAGATGTATTCATATCCTTGTTAAGCTTTTTGGTTTCTAAATCCAGAATGTGATTGGGAGAAGAGAGTCAAAATATGATACAGGTTAAAATCGTGTGATCATTTTGTTTGACAACACAGAGTAAAAGGGGAGAGGGTTAACTATCCAGTGCTCAATTTTCTAAAGCTATTTTATTTTTAACCTCTTAAGGACGCAGGGCGTATGGATACGCCCTGCATCCCGAGTCCTTAAGGACGCAGGGCGTATCCATACGCCCGTGGGAATTCCGGTCCCCACCGCTAGCCGGTTGGGGACCGGAGCCGGATGCCTGCTGAAATTGTTCAGCAGGCATCCCGGCATATCGCCCAGGGGGGTCATTATGCCCCCCCATGTCGGCGATCGCCGCAGATCGCTGGACAATTCAGTCCAGCGATCTGCGGCGATTCCGGGTCAATCGGGTCTCCAGTGACCCGGTGACCCGGAATTACTGGCTGTTCGGGGCCGTCTCTGACGGCCCCGAACAGCCAGAGCCTGCAGGGGTGAGGTGACACTGGTGCCACCTCACGATCGCCCTGATTCGTCGGCAGGTAATTCGTCGTCGACCAATCAGGGCGCCTGCTGCGGGTGTCACTCCCGCAACCGCTCCGCCCCTCTTCTGGAGGACGTGAGCGGGTGTGGGAAGACGACCCCGGGTGATGGGGACCCCGATCCCCGCCGTCAATGTTGGGATCGGGGCCCCAGGAGCGACGGCGGCGAGGGACAGTCCTGTGATGAAGCAGCAGCAGGAGGTGAGTTACAGCCTCCTGCTGTTGCTTAGCAACAGCTCCCAGCATGCAAAAAGGGCATGCTGGGAGCTGTAGTTATGCAACAGCAGGAGGCAGACCACCACAACTCCCAGCATTCCCTTATGGGCATGCTGGGACTTATGGTTTTGCAACAGCTGCAGGCACATTTTTTCTATGGAAAAGTGTACCTTCAGCTGTTGTATAACTACAACTCCCAGCTTGCACAAACAGCTAAAGTGCATGCTGGGAGTTGTAGTGGTGCATCTGCTGGTTGCATAACTACAACTCCCAGCATGCCCGTTGGCTGTCGGTGACTGCTGAGAGTTGTAGTTTTGCAACAGCTGAAGGCACACTGGTTGTGAAACTTAGAGTTTTTTTTTTTACCTAACTCAGTGTTTCACGACCGGTGTGCCTCCAGCTGTTGCAAACTACAACTCCCAGCAGTCACCTTACACCATACACCGTACATGCTGGGAGTTGTAGTTTTGCAACAGCTGGAGGCACACTGGTTTTGAAACACTAAGTAAGGTCACAAATTCCGTGATACATAACCAGTGTGCCTATAGCTGTTGCAAAACTAAAACTCTCAGCATGTACAGTCTGTCAGCGCATGCGTATGATATTTTGCATCAGCTGGATGTCCCCCCCAATGTGAATGTACAGGGTACACTCACATGGGCGGAGGCTTACAGTAAGTATCGGGCTGCAAGTTTGAGCTGCAGCAAATTTTCTGCAACAGCTCAAACTGCCAGCGAGAAACTACTGTGAACCCCCGCCCGTGCGACTGTACCCTAAAAACACTACACTACACTAACACAAAAAATAAAATAAAAAGTAAAAAAAACACTACATATACACATAACCCTACACAGCCCCCCTCCCCTCCCCAATAAAAATTAAAGCGTCTGGTACGCCACTGTTTCCAAAACGGAGCCTCCAGCTGTTGCAAAACAACAACTCCCAGTATTGTCGGACAGCCGTTGACTGTCCAGGCATGCTGGGAGTTTTGCAACAGCTGGAGGCACCCTGTTTGGGAATCACTGACGTAGAATGCCCCTATGTCCACCCCTATGCAATCCCTAATTTAGGCATCAAATGCGCATGGCGCTCTCACTTTGGAGCCCTGTCGTATTTCAAGGCAACAGTTAAGGGTCACATATGGGGTATCGCCGTACTCGGGAGAAATTGGGCTTCAAATTTTGGGGGGTATTTTCTGCTTTTACCCTTTTTAAAAATGTAAAGTTTTTGGGAAAAGAAGCATTTTAGGTAAAAAATTTTTATTTTTTTTACATATGCAATAGTCGTGAAACGCCTGTGGGGTATTAAGGTTCACTTAACCCCTTGTTACATTCCCCGAGGGCTCTAGTTTCCAAAATGGTATGCCATGTGGGCTTTTTTTGCGGTCCTGGCACCATAGGGGCTTCCTAAATGCGGCATGCCCCCAGAGCAAAATTTGCTTTCAAAAAGCCAAATGTGACTCCTTCTCTTCTGAGACCTGTAGTGCGCCAGCAGAGCACTTTTCACCCCCATATGGGGTGTTTTCTGAATCGGGAGAAATTGGGCTTCAAATTTTGGGGGGTATTTTCTGCTTTAACCCTTTGTATAAATGTAAATTTTTTGGGAAACCAAGCATTTTAGGTACATTTTTTTATTTTTTTTTACATATGCAAAAGTCGTGAAACACCTGTAGGGTATTATGGTTCACTTTACCCCTTGTTACGTTCCCTGAGGGGTCTAGTTTCCAAAATGGTATGCCATGTGTTTTTTTTTTGCTGTCCTGGCACCATAGGGGCTTCCTAAATGCGGCATGCCCCCAGAGCTAAATTTCCTTCAAAAAAGCCAAATGTGACTCCTTCTCTTCTGAGACCTGTAGTGCGCCAGCAGAGCACTTTTCACCCCCATATGGGGTGTTTTCTGAATCGGGAGAAATTGGGCTTCAAATTTTGGGGGGTATTTTCTGCTATTACCCTTTTTAAAAATGTAAAACTTTAGGGAAACCAAGCATTTTAGGTAAAAAATTTTTTTTTTTTTTTTACATATGCAAAAGTCGTGAATCACCTGTGGGGTATTAAGGTTCACATTACCCCTTGAAACGTTCCCCGAGGGGTCTAGTTTCCAAAATGGTATGCCATGTGGGTTTTTTGCTGTTCTGGCTCCATAGGGGCTTCCTAAAGGAGACATGCCCCCCAAAAACCATTTGACGCTCCTTCCCTTCTGAGCCCTCTACTGCGCCCGCCGAACACTTTACATAGACATATGAGGTATGTGCTTACTCCAGAGAAATTGGGTTTCAAATACAAGTAAAAATTTTCTACTTTTTACCCCTTGCAAAAATTCAAAAATTGGGTCTACAAGAACATGCGAGTGTAAAAAATGAAGATTGTGAATTTTCTCCTTCACTTTGCTGCTATTCCTGTGAAACCCGTAAAGGGTTAAAACGCTTACTGAATGTCATTTTGAATACTTTCGGGGGTGCAGTTTTTATAATGGGGTCATTTATGGGGTATTTCTAATATGAAGACCCTTCAAATCCACTTCAAACCTGAACTGGTCCCTGAAAAAAAGCGAGTTTCAAAATTTTGTGAAAAATTGGAAAATTGCTGCGGAACTTTGAAGCCCTCTGGTGTCTTCCAAAAGTAAAAACTCATCAATTTTATGATGCAAATATAAAGTAGACATATTGTATATGTGAATAAAAAAAATTATTTGGAATATCCATTTTCCTTACAAGCAGAGAGCTTCAAAGTTAGAAAAATGCAAAATTTTCAAATTTTTCATCAAATTTTGGGATTTTTCACCAAGAAAGGATGCAAGTTACCAAAAAATGTTACCACTACGTTAAAGTAGAATATGTCACGAAAAAACAGTCTGTGAATCAGAATGATAACTAAAAGCATTCCAGAGTTATTAATGTTTAAAGTGACAGTGGTCAGATTTGCAAAAAATGGCCGAGTCCTTAAGGTGAAAAAGGGCTCAGTCCTTAAGGGGTTAAAGAGTGATAAATCATAATATTATGAATTCTCCAAGAACGCTGTGAAAGAGAAGCCTTCATTCAGTCCATCTGGACTTCTTGTTCTCAACTTGTATATCCACTTGGCCTCTTCTCTGAGTAATACCCTATTTACATCCCCTTTTCTTGTTCCCATCTTAATTTGTCGTAATCCCCAGAACTTAATCTGGTTAGTCCTATTGTTATGCAAGGTCCTAATGTGTTTGGCCAGTGGTGTATCAGCATTGGTTCTAATAGTGCTGAGATGTTTACCAATCCTACGTCTGACTTCTTGGGTTGTTTTACCCACATATATTTTGGGACATGTGCAGCAGGCTATGTATAATGCGTTTTTACTGCTGCAATTTATGAAGTCAAAGATCTTGTAGGATCTATTATCATATGGATTGATAAATTCCTTAGTTTTAGGAAAGGAACTGCAAATTGTGCAGTGGCCTCAGGGATACGAACCTGCTGGCGGGTTGGGTAACCATGTCTGTGGGGTGTCTATTTTCTCATCAAAGTGACTGTGAACCAAAAGTTCACGTAAATTGGCCCCCCTTCTGTATGTGATATTAGGTCTGGGTCCAACTTTTCCCTTCAGATCCGGATCAGATAATAGGATATGCCAGTGTCTTAGTAATATTTGGTTGATCTGAGGAGTGTAGGCATCATAAGTTCCTATCATTCTGGTGGCTGATTCCTTAGATGTAGAGTTACTGTTGTTCGGTCCTAGTAACCTATTCTGATCACTACGTTGTGCTCTGTTGAAGGCCTTTCTCATATATTTGATTGTGTATCCCCTGTTTAAGAATCTAGATGTTAAGTTTTGGCTTTCTTTCAGAAATCGATCTACTATCTATATCTGTATACTTAAATCCAGAATTTATCATCAATACCTTTCACCACCATGACCCCCGTCACTACCAAGTTCACACATATAGAATAATATTCATTAGAACAATAAAGTTCACAAATATTAAAACAATGAACTCTACAAACATGTGTTGTACTTTCTGAATTCACTATTTGCGGTGATATAATGGGTCTATATTCATATATATTCAGTATACGTAAGTTACTAGTAGAATAGTGAGTACAACTAAATGCAGCTTACAATTACCATTATGGTTGTGACATAATTAAGCCCGCAGACATGCACAGAATCCACCATAGGGACATCTTGAGTTGGACGCAGGCGCAGTCACTAGTAATATCTAACATTGAATCTAAGTCCACTGACATGCGCGAACGCCGGATCGCCATAGAATGGACATGCGCAGTTGCTTGCAATTGCGATTGATCATCACTAAGTGCGGAGACATGCGCGAGCGGCAGATCATCGTGGAACGGACATGCGCAGTTACCTATAATTGTGATAGATGTTTGCTAAGTGCGGAGACATGCGCCGCGCATCTGTTACGCCGAGCGCTCCGGGTCCCCGCTCCTCCCCGGAGCGCTCGCAGCATCCTCGCATTTGCAGCGCCCCGGTCAGACCTGCTGACCGGGTGCGCTGCAATATCCCTCTCAGCCGGGATGCGATTCGCGATGCGGGAGGCGCCCGCTCGCGATGCGCATCCCGGCTCCCGTACCTGACTCGTTCCCCGTCTGTCTTGTCCCGGCACGCGCGGCCCCGCTCCTTAGGGCGTGCGCGCGCCGGGTCTCTGCAATTTAAAGGGCCACTGCGCCACTGATTGGCGCAGCAGGCTTAATCAGTGTGTTCACCTGTGCACTCCCTACTTATACCTCACTTCCCCTGCACTCCCTCGCCGGATCTTGTTGCCATTGTGCCAGTGAAAGCGTTTCCTTGTGTGTTCCTAGCCTGTGTTCCAGACCTCCTGCCGTTGCCCCTGACTACGATCCTTGCTGCCTGCCCTGACCTTCTGCTACGTCCGACCTTGCTCTTATCTACTCCCTTGTACCGCGCCTATCTTCAGCAGTCAGAGAGGTTGAGCCGTTGCTGGTGGATACGACCTGGTTGCTACCGCCGCTGCAAGACCATCCCGCTTTGCGGCGGGCTCTGGTGAATACCAGTAGCAACTTAGAACCGGTCCACACCAATCCCTCTCTGGCACAGAGGATCCACCTCCAGCCAGCCGAATCGTGACAGCATCATATATACGCAGTGCGAGTGACGGGGTATGAAGAATGTTGATTGGTTGGGATGAGATCAACATATAATGACGTGACATGACTGGATTGGTCAGTCACGTCACTTGAGCTCAGATAGGCCGAACAATCGGCGCATAATGATGTAATGATTTTGACATCACCAACAGAGGGTATAAAAGGGAGAGTGGACCAAACAAACGGCCATTAGCCTCTGTACCTTGATAAAGTTGGTTCATCCAACGAAACGTCGGGCAGCGGAGGGCTATTCATATTTTAACTAGCAGCTTACAGTGCTTCTCTATCTATATAGTGGCATCCGCACATTAGTGCTATAAAAGCACAATATCATTACCCAAGAAGTTATAGGGTGCTAACATACGATTTAAGCAACTACTAGCTGTGCTTTTAGATCACTACACCGGAGCTCATATATTTTAAATGACTTAATAAAATTTAGTTTTAAGGGGGGTTTCTAGTTTAGGGTTAACCCCTTGGGGGGCGACCCCTAAAGGTTGTTGTCACATATAATTTGCCCTGGAATCCCTGGGGAATTTTGTTGTTGTCTTTCTACTAGTGGGTACATCCCACTTTTCCCCATTAACCCGTTATGTCAGGGTTTCTGTCACAGCCCATGAACGCTGATACTTTTACCACTGAAGCGACACATGTATTCTCTGTCAGTAACTTGCCTCTAAATCAGGTTGACATCTTCCAAGCATTCAAAACATTAAATAAGACTTACAAATCATACATTAGATCGTGGTGGGAAGTGCAAAGTTTGGACACCTACTCACAGCAGAAACTTGTATATAGAAGATCTACCCTCGTCCCCAACGCACATAGAGAGGACGAAGAGTTCTTACGTGGATGGGAACATATTAAAACTGAGAATTCGCTCAGACTTATCAATTATTTGCTAGAATACGAGAAAGGTTATTTACAAAAGATCAGTGGTCAATTGGACTCAGAAATCAAACAGATACAGGCATTAGCCAATAATCCAGAATATACCAATCTAGAACAGACGCTACAAAAAAATCTGGATAACTACAAAAACGAATTAAAGGAACGTAAACATAGTAAATACGTAAGAGATTACACCGATTTTACTGCGGACAAAGTCTATACATATAAAGAAAGGAACACTCAAACTAGAACCACTCAATATAGACAATATAAACAGGTCTCTGAGTCTGAAGCATCAGGATCTGAATACCATTCGGATTCAAGCAATCAAACACAGGAACAAAAAGGAAAAACAAAACTAGTTACAATAATTCAAGAGCAAATAAACAGCCCTATCGTAAAACAGCAAATCATTCAAATTCACATTCCACAAATACAACATGGGGACCACAGGCCAATTCAGCCTCTGGTTCTACCTCTTTTTATACCAATATGTCTACAACTCAACCACCACTACCACAAAGGCAGATGGGAGCTATTTCTGCAAGGGCACCAGCTCCTGCGTCCAATATACCAACCCTTATGCCACAACCTGGTCTGAATACTAAGCCTTTTTTAGGAGCAGGCACCATGCCCCAACATTTGGGACAGGTGCCAATATCATCAGGAGCCTTGGGCAGTATGCCCCTACAGCTGGGTCAGGTGCCATTACCACAAATGATGAGCACCACAATACCTCCAACACCACTCAAACCTCGGATGGTATAGATATAGGGTTAGAATTATCAACCCCTATTCAGAAATCTAACATAATCACACCATTTGGTGAAATGTATAACGTTGTCACAGTAACACCATTGGCTGATCTATATGACACTGATACTTTTAAAGCACAAAGAAACAATGAGTGCCCACTAACACCAATGTATGGGGAGACGATAATTCCCGGATTGGACAAATATGAATATCATCCGATCAGTGAATACCCAAGGGAGGTTCAATCCCAAGGTGGGGAATGGGAAACAACAACAGAACAACAACACAAGGATTACGGTATACTTACAGTTAGCCCCTCCAATGTACATTCTCAAATAGGACATCAAGTAGACACAGTGCCTGAGGAAAGAGAGTCAGTGGTACCATTAGAAGATCATACTAATCATAGACAAGACACTATGCAAATATTCAATCTATCCTCACATAGACTGAACAATGAAGAAAAATCACTGCTCCTGAAAGGATTGTCCTTTACACCGACGCTAAAGTTTGAGGAATTCACCTGGGTCAAGGATGTAAATTTATTTGCCCGAAAACTGGCTCTTCATAAATGGCATAGTATACACAAGAATAATGAAAGAACTCAGTCCATTTTGGACTCACGTGCCCTGGAAGTCCTTGAATCCTTACAAGAAGAAAATGAAGGCATAGCGAGCGCAATACAAGCACCGTTCACATCATTGAAGCCCAGATCAACAATGACCCCGGCATTCAGTCAATACTCAGAGATTGATACCTTCGTGAAGTTGGTCACTAAAGACATTCAACAAATCCACCCAAGAAGCCGCCTGATACACTCTAACTTGAGTGAAGGGGAAAAACGGGCCCTAGAAACATTACAAGATGACGAAAGTCTGATCATTAAACCGTCAGACAAAGGCGGGAACATAGTCCTCCTAGATAAGGATGACTATGTGGATATGGCTATGAATCTACTCAACGATGAGGATACCTATCAGAGAATAGTACGTGACCCGACTAGAGAATATCTGGAACAAATGAAGGAAATTCTGTCGAGAGCTAGGTTAGAAAATGTATTATCAGAGTATGAACACAAATTCATTCTAAATGAACATCCCACCATCTCTACATTTTATGTCTTACCAAAAACACATAAAAGCATGGATCCCATCAAAGGTCGACCTATTGTATCTGGCAATAACAATCTAACAGAAAATGCTAGTGTATATTTGGATAAAGTTTTATCACCCTTTGTACCTTCCCTTCCCTCACATTTAAAGGACACTAAGGACACAGTTCTAAAAATTAGTGATCTTTCAGTCACGGACACTACACTTCTCATGAGTTTGGATGTGGAATCACTTTATAGTAATATCCAACATGATTTAGGCATAAGAGCCATTAACACTTTCTTGGAGACTAAGAGCACATTATTTCACAATCACAATAAGTTCATTATTGAACTATTGCACTTTATTCTAACTCACAATTACTTTCTCTTTGGCGGTGCCCTCTATCGACAGATGAAGGGCACCGCCATGGGGACTACATGTGCACCCACGTACGCTAATTTATTTTTGGGGTGGTGGGAGAGTTGGGAAAAGTGGAAAAAATGGACCCAGACCTAATATCACATACAGAAGGGGGGCCAATTTACGTGAACTTTTGGTTCACAGTCACTTTGATGAGAAAATAGACACCCCACAGACATGGTTACCCAACCCGCCAGCAGGTTCGTATCCCTGCGGCCACTGCACAATTTGCAGTTCCTTTCCTAAAACTAAGGAATTTATCAATCCATATGATAATAGATCCTACAAGATCTTTGACTTCATAAATTGCAGCAGTAAAAACGTATTATACATAGCCTGCTGCACATGTCCCAAAATATATGTGGGTAAAACAACCCAAGAAGTCAGACATAGGATTGGTAAACATCTCAGCACTATTAGAACCAATGCTGATACACCACTGGCCAAACACATTAGGACCTTGCATAACAATAGGACTGACCAGATTAAGTTCTGGGGATTACGACAAATTAAGATGGGAACAAGAAAAGGGGATGTAAATAGGGTATTACTTAGAGAAGAGGCCAAGTGGATATACAAGTTGAGAACAAGAAGTCCAGATGGACTGAATGAAGGCTTCTCTTTCACATCGTTCTTGGAGAATTCATAATATTATGATTTATCACTCTTTAAAAATAAAATAGCTTTAGAAAATTGAGCACTGGATAGTTAACCCTCTCCCCTTTTACTCTGTGTTGTCAAACAAAATGATCACACGATTTTAACCTGTATCATATTTTGACTCTCTTCTCCCAATCACATTCTGGATTTAGAAACCAAAAAGCTTAACAAGGATATGAATACATCTTATATACATTCATCAATGGGAACATTATGAACAGACAGAGACCCCTTAGCACCACATACTATCATGGACATTGGGTATATGATACAGTTTAATTGAGTTATACCCACCTGGATCCTGGGCCCCATTTTTGGAGATTAGCTAGTAATTAGATAGAATATAGATAGATAGAAAACAGTCCACAGCACCCCTCCAAATAATCACTATACTATGACGTCTACAGTCATAGGAACAATATTATTAGCATTTCCACCTTATATACATGGCGTCCTCTAACATTATCAATATCTACTGTCCATGGATGCATTAGGTGACATCCAGTAACATCAACACCTACTATCTATATCTATATACTTAAATCCAGAATTTATCATCAATACCTTTCACCACCATGACCCCCGTCACTACCAAGTTCACACATATAGAATAATATTCATTAGAACAATAAAGTTCACAAATATTAAAACAATGAACTCTACAAACATGTGTTGTACTTACTGAATTCACTATTTGCGGTGATATAATGGGTCTATATTCATATATATTCAGTATACGTAAGTTACTAGTAGAATAGTGAGTACAACTAAATGCAGCTTACAATTACCATTATGGTTGTGACATAATTAAGCCCGCAGACATGAACAGAATCCACCATAGGAACAGCTTGAGTTGGACGCAGGGGCAGTCACTAGTAATATCTAACATTGAATCTAAGTCCACTGACATGCGCGAACGCCGGATCGCCGTAGAATGGACATGCGCAGTTGCTTACAATTGCGATTGATCATCTCTAAGTGCGGAGACATGCGCGAGCGGCAGATCATCGTGGAACAGACATGCGCAGTTACCTATAATTGTGATAGATGATTGCTAAGTGCGGAGACATGCGCCGCGCATCATATATATGCAGTGCGAGTGACGGGGTATGAAGAATGTTGATTGGTTGGGATGAGATCAACACATAATGACGTGACATGACCGGATTGGTCAGTCACGTCACTTGAGCTCAGATAGGCCAAACAATCGGCGCATAATGATGTAATGATTTTGACATCACCAACAGAGGGTATAAAAGGGAGAGTGGACCAAACGAACGGCCATTAGCCTCTGTACCTTGATAAAGTTGGTTCATCCAACGAAATGTCGGGCAGCGGAGGGTTATTCATATTTTAACTAGCAGCTTACAGTGCTTCTCTATCTATATAGTGGCATCCGCAGATTAGTGCTATAAAAGCACAATATCATTACCCAAGAAGTTATAGGGTGCTAACATACGATTTAAGCAACTACTAGCTGTGCTTTTAGATCACTACACCGGAGCTCACATATTTTAAATGACTTAATAAAATTTAGTTTTAAGGGGGGTTTCTAGTTTAGGGTTAACCCCTTGGGGGGCGACCCCTAAAGGTTGTTTTCACCTGTAAGAAGAGATGACTCATCCAAAGTGAAGCTGCCGGCAGGTCTACTTTATGAGGAGCATCCCATTTAGAAGATAATAATGGATCCAGCTTGTAAGTAGTTTTGAACTTGGCGCCATGGATCCGTCTTCTTCTCAGGTTTCACCCAGTCCTTTTCCATCTAGTCTGCCACCACTGGATGCAAGGGGAGGATGCTCGGTTTCCCTTGGTAAAGTAATAAAGGCAATTCTTCTAAGGATATCTTCTAAAGATTCTGCCTCCAGAATTTCTATTTCCACACTATCAGACTTGTTTGCAACGCTATAGGATGTTGGGGCATCCGGGGTACATTTAGGTTTCTTACTTTCTTTACTAGGAGCTAGGGAGGACTTCATGTCATCAAATGTCTCTACATGGTAGTTGGTCCTTGAACCAACCTAGAAAACAATCTTGGGACATGTGACTGCCAGACTTAGAGGGTAGACAGTTTACACACTTCCGATTTTCCCAAAATTCTGGGAAAGGTGTCGGACATACATCACAGATGTTATGTCTGGACTTTCTCTTCCTTTTACCCCCTTCTTGTGCCATTACTATAGTGAAAAGACAAATGGACAAAAAGAGGCATTTTGTAAGAAAACATAAATAAGATAGACAAATAAGATAATGACCATTAGGGCATTTAACATTAGGGATTCAATACCAATCCCCTTCACAGGAAGAGAATACCTGAGTTTACTGAGGAGTATGCTGCCTATGGGAGAGTGCAGCTAGACAGACTCCTTGGCTAAACTTATAGTTACCTCCGCCCGACAGTTTCCGGTCCTGCGCAGCAGGCTCCAGAGACAAACTTACCTTTGTGAATGCACCACATTTGCGCTAGCAGCGGCAGCCAGGCGCATGCACAGGGAATCAAAGAAGCGGTGAAGACCTTGGCACACCGCGTCTCCCGTTCTTCAAACGGCATGCTAGTCCCGCAAACCCAGAACAGCGGCACAACGGAGGATGCACGCACAGTTGAGGGACCGGAGAAACCTGCCGATATACATCTGGCCTAAAACAACACTCCAGGGCCCTGATAGCACCAATCTTTGACTTGACTGTTCTATTTATTAGAAGAAATATAATTACGCCTGCTGTCTGTTTGTAGGAGGTTATATAGGGCCGGCCCTGAGGGGGAAGGGGCAGTTAATCAATCTTTGTGCTTGATTTTTGCTAGTGTTAATCTCTTCTATGGATGGGTCTACAGGAATACGTATCCCCATATTTGTGCCACCGTAGAATGTCCAGGAAATGTTACACTCTGCATTTTTCCAATGCCCTCCCCTCCGCTACATAATCTCACCATCTATAGGCCCCATAACTATAATAATGCCTCCCTTGGGGTCCCGCATGTTTACCTAATCCCTATCCCACTCAAAGACACAACTGCACCCTGCACCGTCAGGGAAGAGTGGGACGGCACCAACTGAGCCATCACATTGGATTAACGCTGTATCATAGTGCAGAGAAAATCATCATCCTATTATTGTATCAGTACAATACACTAATATCAAGTGAAGAGTCTCTGTTACGCCGAGCGCTCCGGGTTCCCGCTCCTCCCCGGAGCGCTCGCTTCTCCCCCTCCGCTGCAGCGCTCCGGTCACGTCCTCTGACCCGGGGCGCTGCGATCCTGCTGTCAGCCGGGATGCGATTCGCGATGCGGGTAGCGCCCGCTCGCGATGCGCACCCCGGCTCCCCTACCTGACTCGCTCCCCGTCTGTTCTGTCCCGGCGCGCGCGGCCCCGCTCCCTAGGGCGCGCGCGCGCCGGGTCTCTGCGATTTAAAGGGCCACTGCGCCGCTGATTGGCGCAGTGGTTCCAATTAGGGTTATCACCTGTGCACTTCCCTTTATTACCTCACTTCCCTTGCACTCCCTTGCCGGATCTTGTTGCCTTAGTGCCAGTGAAAGCGTTCCTTGTGTGTCCCTTGCCAGTGTTTCCAGACCTTCTGCCGTTGCCCCTGACTACGATCCTTGCTGCCTGCCCCGACCTTCTGCTACGTCCGACCTTGCTTCTGCCTACTCCCTTGTACCGCGCCTATCTTCAGCAGCCAGAGAGGTGAGCCGTTGCTAGTGGATACGACCTGGTCACTACCGCCGCAGCAAGACCATCCCGCTTTGCGGCGGGCTCTGGTGAAAACCAGTAGTGGCTTAGAACCGGTCCACTAGCACGGTCCACGCCAATCCCTCTCTGGCACAGAGGGTCCACTACCTGCCAGCCGGCATCGTGACAGTAGATCCGGCCATGGATCCCGCTGAAGTTCCTCTGCCAGTTGTCGCTGACCTCACCACGGTGGTCGCCCAGCAGTCACAACAGATTGCGCAACAAGGCCAACAGCTGTCTCAACTGACCGTTATGCTACAACAGTTGCTACCACAGCTTCAGCAGTCATCTCCTCCGCCAGCTCCTGCACCTCCTCCGCAGCGAGTGGCCGCTCCTGGGATACGCTTATCCTTGCCGGATAAATTTGATGGGGACTCTAAGTTTTGCCGTGGCTTCCTTTCCCAATGTTCCCTGCATCTGGAGATGATGTCGGACCTGTTTCCCACTGAAAGGTCTAAGGTGGCTTTCGTAGTCAGTCTTCTGTCCGGAAAAGCCCTGTCATGGGCCACACCGCTCTGGGACCGCAATGACCCCGTCACTGCCTCTGTACACTCCTTCTTCTCGGAAATCCGAAGTGTCTTTGAGGAACCTGCCCGAGCCTCTTCTGCTGAGACTGCCCTGTTGAACCTGGTCCAGGGTAATTCTTCCGTTGGCGAGTATGCCGTACAATTCCGTACACTTGCTTCAGAATTGTCCTGGAATAATGAGGCCCTCTGCGCGACCTTCAAAAAAGGCCTATCCAGCAACATTAAAGATGTTCTGGCCGCACGAGAAATTCCTGCTAACCTACATGAACTTATTCACCTAGCCACTCGCATTGACATGCGTTTTTCTGAAAGGCGTCAGGAACTCCGTCAAGATATGGACTCTGTTCGCACGAGGCGTTTCGTCTCCTCGGCTCCTCTCTCCTCTGGTACCCTGCAATCTGTTCCTGTGTCTCCCGCCGTGGAGGCTATGCAGGTCGACCGGTCTCGCCTGACACCTCAAGAGAGGACACGACGCCGTATGGAGAACCTCTGCCTGTACTGTGCCAGTACCGAACACTTCCTGAGGGATTGTCCTATCCGTCCTCCCCGCCTGGAAAGACGTACGCTGACTCCGCACAAAGGTGAGACAGTCCTTGATGTCTACTCTGCTTCTCCACGTCTTACTGTGCCTGTGCGGATGTCTGCCTCTGCCTTCTCCTTCTCTACAGTGGCCTTCTTGGACTCTGGATCTGCAGGAAATTTTATTTTGGCCTCTCTCGTCAACAGGTTCAACATCCCAGTGACCAGTCTCGCCAGACCCCTCTACATCAATTGTGTAAATAATGAAAGATTGGACTGTGCCATACGTTTCCGCACGGAGCCCCTTCTTATGAGTATCGGATCTCATCATGAGAGGATTGAACTTTTGGTCCTCCCCAATTGCACCTCGGAGATTCTCCTTGGACTTCCCTGGCTTCAACTTCATTCCCCAACCCTGGATTGGTCCACTGGGGAGATCAAGAGTTGGGGGTCCTCTTGTTCCAAGAACTGTCTAAAACCGGTTCCCAGTAACCCTTGCCGTAACTCTGTGGTTCCTCCAGTAACCGGTCTCCCTAAGGCCTATATGGACTTCGCGGATGTTTTCTGCAAAAAACAAGCTGAGACTCTACCTCCTCACAGGCCTTATGATTGCCCTATCGACCTCCTCCCGGGTACTACTCCACCCCGGGGCAGAATTTATCCTCTCTCTGCCCCAGAGACTCTTGCCATGTCCGAATACGTCCAGGAGAATCTAAAAAAGGGCTTTATCCGTAAATCCTCCTCTCCTGCCGGAGCCGGATTTTTCTTTGTGTCCAAAAAAGATGGCTCCCTACGTCCTTGCATTGACTACCGCGGTCTTAATAAAATCACGGTTAAGAACCGCTACCCCTTACCCCTCATCTCTGAACTCTTTGATCGCCTCCAAGGTGCCCACATCTTCACTAAATTGGACTTAAGAGGCGCCTATAACCTCATCCGCATCAGAGAGGGGGACGAGTGGAAAACGGCATTTAACACCAGAGATGGACACTTTGAGTATCTGGTCATGCCCTTTGGACTGTGCAATGCCCCTGCCGTCTTCCAAGACTTTGTCAATGAAATTTTTCGTGATCTGTTATACTCCTGTGTTGTGGTATATCTGGACGATATCCTAATTTTTTCTGCCAATCTAGAAGAACACCGCCAGCATGTCCGTATGGTTCTTCAGAGACTTCGTGACAACCAACTCTATGCCAAAATTGAGAAATGTCTGTTTGAATGCCAATCTCTTCCTTTTCTAGGATATTTGGTCTCTGGCCAGGGACTACAGATGGATCCAGACAAACTCTCTGCCGTCTTAAATTGGCCACGCCCCTCCGGACTCCGTGCTATCCAACGCTTTTTGGGGTTCGCCAATTATTACAGGCAATTTATTCCACATTTTTCTACCATTGTGGCTCCTATCGTGGCTTTAACCAAGAAAAATGCTGATCCCAAGTCTTGGCCTCCTCAAGCAGAGGACTCCTTTAAACGACTCAAGTCTGCCTTTTCTTCGGCTCCCGTGCTCTCCAGACCTGACCCTTCCAAACCCTTCCTATTGGAGGTTGATGCCTCCTCAGTAGGAGCTGGAGCTGTTCTTCTACAAAAAAATTCTTCCGGGCATGCTGTCACTTGTGGTTTTTTCTCTAGGACCTTCTCTCCAGCGGAGAGGAACTACTCCATCGGGGATCGAGAGCTTCTAGCCATTAAATTAGCACTTGAGGAATGGAGGCATCTGCTGGAGGGATCAAGATTTCCTGTTATTATCTACACCGACCACAAGAACCTCTCCTACCTCCAGTCGGCCCAACGGCTGAATCCTCGCCAGGCCCGGTGGTCTCTGTTCTTTGCCCGATTTAATTTTGAGATTCACTTTCGTCCTGCCGATAAGAACATTAGGGCCGATGCTCTCTCTCGTTCCTCGGATGCCTCAGAAGTTGATCTCCCTCCGCAACACATCATTCCACCTGACTGCCTGATCTCCACTTCTCCTGCCTCCATCAGGCAGACTCCTCCAGGAAAGACCTTTGTTTCTCCACGCCAACGCCTCGGAATCCTCAAATGGGGTCACTCCTCCCATCTCGCAGGTCATGCGGGCATCAAGAAATCTGTGCAACTCATCTCCCGCTTCTATTGGTGGCCGACTCTGGAGACGGATGTTGGGGACTTTGTGCGAGCCTGCACTATCTGTGCCCGGGATAAGACTCCTCGCCAGAAGCCCGCTGGTTTTCTTCATCCTCTGCCTGTCCCCGAACAGCCTTGGTCTCTGATTGGTATGGATTTTATTACTGATTTACCCCCTTCCCGTGGCAACACCGTTATTTGGGTGGTCGTTGATCGATTCTCCAAAATGGCACATTTCATCCCTCTTCCTGGTCTTCCTTCTGCGCCTCAGTTGGCTAAACAATTTTTTGTACACATTTTTCGTCTTCACGGGTTGCCTACGCAGATTGTCTCGGATAGAGGGGTCCAATTCGTGTCTAAATTCTGGAGAGCTCTCTGTAAACAACTCAAGATTAAATTAAATTTTTCCTCTGCATATCATCCCCAGTCCAATGGACAAGTAGAAAGAATTAACCAGATCCTGGGTGATTATTTGCGACATTTTGTTTCCTCCCGCCAGGATGACTGGGCAGATCTCCTTCCATGGGCCGAATTCTCGTATAACTTCAGGGTCTCTGAATCTTCCTCCAAATCCCCATTTTTCGTGGTGTACGGCCGTCACCCTCTTCCCCCCCTCCCTACCCCCTTGCCCTCTGGTCTGCCCGCTGTGGATGAAATTTCTCGTGACCTTTCCATTATATGGAGAGAGACCCAAAATTCTCTCTTACAGGCTTCTTCACGCATGAAGAGATTCGCGGATAAGAAAAGAAGAGCTCCCCCCGTTTTTTCCCCTGGAGACAAGGTATGGCTCTCCGCTAAATATGTCCGCTTCCGTGTCCCTAGCTACAAGTTGGGACCACGCTATCTTGGTCCTTTCAAAATTTTGTCTCAAATTAATCCTGTCTCTTATAAACTTCTTCTTCCTCCTTCTCTTCGTATCCCTAATGCCTTTCACGTCTCTCTTCTCAAACCACTCATCCTCAACCGTTTTTCTCCCAAATCTGTTCCTCCCACTCCTGTTTCCGGCTCCTCGGACGTCTTCTCGGTCAAGGAGATTTTGGCTGCCAAAAAGGTCAGAGGAAAAAATTTTTTTTTAGTAGACTGGGAGGGTTGTGGTCCTGAAGAGAGATCCTGGGAACCTGAGGACAACATCCTTGACAAAAGTCTGCTCCTCAGGTTCTCAGGCTCCAAGAAGAGGGGGAGACCCAAGGGGGGGGGTACTGTTACGCCGAGCGCTCCGGGTTCCCGCTCCTCCCCGGAGCGCTCGCTTCTCCCCCTCCGCTGCAGCGCTCCGGTCACGTCCTCTGACCCGGGGCGCTGCGATCCTGCTGTCAGCCGGGATGCGATTCGCGATGCGGGTAGCGCCCGCTCGCGATGCGCACCCCGGCTCCCCTACCTGACTCGCTCCCCGTCTGTTCTGTCCCGGCGCGCGCGGCCCCGCTCCCTAGGGCGCGCGCGCGCCGGGTCTCTGCGATTTAAAGGGCCACTGCGCCGCTGATTGGCGCAGTGGTTCCAATTAGGGTTATCACCTGTGCACTTCCCTTTATTACCTCACTTCCCTTGCACTCCCTTGCCGGATCTTGTTGCCTTAGTGCCAGTGAAAGCGTTCCTTGTGTGTCCCTTGCCAGTGTTTCCAGACCTTCTGCCGTTGCCCCTGACTACGATCCTTGCTGCCTGCCCCGACCTTCTGCTACGTCCGACCTTGCTTCTGCCTACTCCCTTGTACCGCGCCTATCTTCAGCAGCCAGAGAGGTGAGCCGTTGCTAGTGGATACGACCTGGTCACTACCGCCGCAGCAAGACCATCCCGCTTTGCGGCGGGCTCTGGTGAAAACCAGTAGTGGCTTAGAACCGGTCCACTAGCACGGTCCACGCCAATCCCTCTCTGGCACAGAGGGTCCACTACCTGCCAGCCGGCATCGTGACAGTCTCTAAGCCCTCCCAGTAAGACTGTATGCCAAATGGGTAATTAATTTCTGCAAGCAATTTTAACAGGTCTGCATATAATCATTATCATTTTAGCACACCTTTTTTATTACTTTATTTTTAACTTATGTCTGATGCAAGGGCCCTGCAGAATACATCTTAGTATATTTTAAATAGATTGTAACTTAATCTATTCATCTTTTCATTTCTTTCTTTCTTTTCATTTTCATATCCTTAACCTAGCAGGTATGTAGAAAGGTAATTGGATAGCCAGGTTTGTAGGTAGGTGGTTAGGTAGCCAGGTGTATGTAGGTAGGCGGTAAGGTAGCCAAGTATGTAGGTGGACAGTTAGGTAGCCAGACACGTAGGTACTCAGGTATGTAGGTAGTTAGGTATGTAGGTAGTCCCTCAAATTACCCCCCAGTAGGCAGTTAGTCCCCCTCCAGTTACCCTGCTGCTAGGAAAGGGTTGCAACCTGCTGTGCACCACACTTTATCCAACCCAAGGAAGCAGCTGTAGCTTGTGGGCAGAGGTGATGATGCTGTACATGCCTCTGCCCTCCTTGCTTCCCCGGGCCGTTCACGTAGGAGCCAGAAGATGAACAATGCCAGCTTCACTACATTCTATATCATTACACGGCCATCGTATCTGTGCAGCTGCCTCATCGCTCATCATCAGGGATAGGAGCCTCTCAGTATCTCGGCTCCTATACAAACAAGCCGGGTCCGTGGTGTACTGAATGAGGGCCGGAGGCCGAGTAGCTTTAGCCTCTGCCTCTAGCTGTGGCTCCAATGCTACAGGAAGCCATGACAGCCTTCAGTAATGGGATAACACTGATCTATACTATGCTACAAAAAGCGCTCCATAGTGCATTACCATGAGAATAGGTAAAACACCAAAAGTAAATTTACGCCTAACCTTGTTAGGTGTAAAGCACAACTTTGGAATCAGCAAAGAAAGATATATTGTTGAATCTCTCTGCAGCCTTCCCAATCAAATGGCACTAAAATATCACAAATGACTCCTCCAGGAAAATGATGGGATTTTCTGGTGGGCACCAAGAGAGCCTTTACTCCAAGAAAATGTGTATATTACTCAGCATGTTACACATTTCACTGCAACAGTGGAAACCCCTGAAGGGTAAGACTTGCATGATACAATTAACCCTTAAGGGGTAAAAAATAAAAATAAAAACATAGTGTATATATATATATATATATATATATATATACACTAAGTACTCAACTAAATATTACAAAGTATATAAATCCTTGGAAGTAGGGATGTCCTGATACTAGGGATTTGCATGGTATCGGGGACTCGTTTAATGTCCCCGATACCAAATCCGATACCTGGTGCAGCTGCCCTGTTCTCCTGTCCTCATCACGGCTGCTGTCCCTTTCTCCTGTCCGCACCATGGCGTTCCATGGAGGAGTATTTGACATACACGTCAGTCCACCTCCTCCATTTTGCCCAGTGTAACGCTATGGAGGAAGCAGAATGACGTGTATGTCACATGCTCCTCCATAGGACGCCATAATGCGGACGGCAGAACGGGGCAGTGATTGTGATGAAGACGGGAGAACGGGGCAGCGGAGCGGCAACACCCAACAGATGTAAGTGAGCAACTACAAGTGTGGGGGCTGCTGTCTGCAAGGGAAGTGGGCTGGTGTCTACAAAGGGGGAAGTAGGCTGGTGTCTACAAATGGGGGGAGTGGGCTGCTGTCTACAAAGGGGGGGTCTGCTGTCTACAGGGGGGTCTGCTGTCTACAAGGGGGGGCTGCAGTCTACAGGGGCTGCTGTCTACAAGTAGGGGGGGCTGCAGTCTACAGGGGGGCTTCTACTAATGTCTGCAGGGGGGCTGCTGCTAATGTCTGCAACTATACTACCTACAAGAGGCTACTACCTACTGTTAAAAACAATCTTACAGCAGAGTCACCTGCACTAACTTGAATTTATAGGTAGATGGTGCAGGTTACCCGGTTTCTACTGCTGGTCACCTTGTGAACATGAGTGCAATCGCTCCAGAGACATCGGTCTTGCCACCAATGCAAATTCCCTGTTCAGCCCAATGGAGAAGAGAGAAATCTTAGCTCATACTACAGCAGCCCGCCTCCATTGCACACAACAAGGTACCCACATATCGGCACGGTAAGCTGCTCCAGAAACCGGGTCACCCTGGTGTCAGATTCCCTTTTAAATAAAAGTACTCGTAATTGGTATCAGCGAGTACAAGAATTAAAGTATCAGTACTGGTACTCGTTCTTAAAAAAATGGTATGGGGACATCCCTACTTGTAAGTATTACAGAGGTTAAAAAATACCATATATGACATAAAATATAATATAGCATATATAAAGAATCTGCATAATCAGCACTATTTTTTTTTTGTAAATATTTTTTATTGAAACTTTTGCAATTTTTACAACAGACAGGGAACATCATGGTGCAACATATGCTCAAAATATACAATTTTACGTTACACTATTAGAGGGTCATAGCCCTAGCATTTTCCTGATTAACACACAATTAAACATTGGAACAAAACCAGGCCTGGCATTACCCTGTCTAAGTCGGTTTCTTCTTGCGTCAGTTGTGGTCTCTGACCCATAACATATTCTATCATATGTACTCCCAACTACACTCTGCTTAAACTATTAAAATAGTTCTAATCTCTGTTCAAACCAAGATTGTGTACGTCGTGAATGAGCAGAATTACAATGTGTTACCATTCTCCCATTTGTATGTGATTATGTGATAGTCTGTCTTAACCTGTAAATTAACCCTTTAACGACGCAGGACGTATATTTACGTCCTGCGCCGGCTCCCGCGATATGAAGCGGGATCGCGCCGCGATCCCGCATCATATCGCGTGGGTCCCGGCGCTAATCAACGGCCGGGACCCGCGGCTAATACCACACATCGCCGATCGCGGCGATGTGCGGTATTAACCCTTTAGAAGCGGCGGTCAAAGCTGACCGCCGCTTCTAAAGTGAAACTGAAAGTATCCCGGCTGCTCAGTCGGGCTGTTTGGGACCGCCGCGGTGAAATCGCGGCGTCCCGAACAGCTGATCGGACACCGGGAGGGCCCTTACCTGCCTCCTCGGTGTCCGATCGACGAATGACTGCTCCGTGCCTGAGATCCAGGCAGGAGCAGTCAAGCGCCGATAATGCTGATCACAGGCGTGTTAATACACGCCTGTGATCAGGATGAGAGATCAGTGTGTGCAGTGTTATAGGTCCCTATGGGACCTATAACACTGCAAAAAAAAAGTAAAAAAAAAAGTGTTAATAAAGGTCATTAACCCCTTCCCTAATAAAAGTTTGAATCACCCCCCTTTTCCCATAAAAAAAATAAAACAGTGTAAAAAAAAATAAAAATAAACATATGTGGTATCGCCGCATGCGTAAATGTCCGAACTATAAAAATATATCATTAATTAAGCCGCACGGTCAATGGCGTACACGCAAAAAAATTCCGAAGTCCAAAAAAGCGTATTTTGGTAACTTTTTATAACATTAAAAAATGAATAAAAAGTGATCAAAAAGTCAGATCAAAACAAAAATCATACCAATAAAAACTTCAGATCACGGCGCAAAAAATGAGTCCTCATACCGCCCCGTACGTGGAAAAATAAAAAAGTTATAGGGGTCAGAAAATGACATTTTTAAACATATAAATTTTCCTGCATGTAGTTATGATTTTTTCCAGAAGTGCGACAAAATCAAACCTATATAAGTAGGGTATCATTTTAACCGTATGGACCTACAGAATAATGATAAGGTGTAATTTTTACCGAAATATGCACTGCGTAGAAACGGAAGCCCCCAAAAGTTACAAATGGCGATTTTTTTTCGATTTTGTCGCACAATGATTTTTTTTCCCGTTTCGCCGTGCATTTTTGGGTAAAATGACTAATGTCACTGCAAATTAGAATTGGCGACGCAAAAAATAAGCCATAATATGGATTTTTAGGTGGAAAATTGAAAGGGTTATGATTTTTAAAAGGTAAGGAGGAAAAAACGAAAGTGCAAAAACGGAAAAACCCTGAGTCCTTAAGGGGTTAAAGTACCTTGTGATATGGAGACTTCAACCAGCAGGACCACCTAGTGGTAAACGATTTAAGTCTATCTGCCCCCAATGCTAATATATGTTCATATGAGCATGTCACTTGGATTTTCTGCCGCAACCCTTCAATTGTTGGAACTTTAACAGATTTCCAATGACTCACCACTGCAATCTTAGCTAAAAATGCAGATAATACAGAATAAATCTTGAACCTCCCTCGGCACCATACCAATGTCCAAAAACAGCAGAACAGTCTGGGGGGTCCAAGGTATCTGTGTACTGAATAACTCTCTTAATAGTAATCTGCAGGCATTCCAGAAAGGTCGTATCAAGGGGCAATACCACAATATGTGGAGGAGCAAACCTCTCTCTCCGCATCCCCTCCAACACCTATCCGAGACATCTGGGTATATAGAACTTAATCTGTTGGGGGTATAGTACCATCTCAGGAGGGTCTTAATTGCTGATTCAATATGAGAGGAGCATTGTAGTGCTCTGTGAATTATTGTAAAAGCCCCTCGCCATGTTTCCAGTGAAAAAGTACAACTTAATTCCCTCTCCCATAGTCTCAGAGGGTATGTTTTCGAGAAATCATCTCCATGAGATAATCTATGATAATACGGTTTTAAACCTCTGAGAGGGGAAGAGATAGTTTTAATTGCCGTGCTATCCAGAGGTGTCTCTACTGGTTCTAAGCTGTTAAGAAAATGACGAATTTGCAAATATTTATAAAAATCTTGTTTAGCTATATGATAAGTATTACATAATTCTGCAAAAGTAAGCAATGTGGAACATTTATAGAGATGCTTAACCTGCAGAATTCCCAATGCCATCCACCCAGAGAAGTCAACATCAGGAATACTACTTTGGATAAGAGTTAAGGGAATCTCCTCCCTATTCATTGGACATGAGGTGGGGGTTTTAGATATATATTTTACCCATGCATTGTAACAGGCCTTGACTAAAGGATTAATAAAATTAGGAGGGGGTATATTCCAATATGGTAAGACCACCAGGTCTCTAAGTCTGAAGGGAATTACTGTCTGTAGTTCAATATGCACCCATGGAAGCAATACCGGATCCTCCCACCAATGCCTCAACATAGATACCAAAGTGGCTGTATAGTAGCGTTTCAGGTCTGGCGAACCCAAGCCTCCCATAGGCTTAGTTTTGGTAAGTATATGTGCAGAAAGTCTAGGGTGTTTTCCAGCCCAAATATAATGGCAGAGTAATGATTGAGCCTTATTGAAAAAGGAAGAAGGAAGAGATATTGGGAGTGTGCGGAACAGATATAAGAACTTAGGAAGAAGAAGCATCTTGAAAGCAGCCACTCTATCCACCCACGACGCTTTCACCTTCGTCAATCTGTTTATCTCATGTTTCATTGCTGTCAGAAGTGGAAGGTAATTTTCCGCGTATAAAGCCTTGTGCGGATAGGAGAGTTGTATTCCTAAATAATAAATAGAAGTGAGGTGCCAGTCAAAAGAGTAAGAAGTTTTTAGTGTGGCCAAAAGAGCCGTTGTGAGTCGTATCGGGAGTGCTTGTGTTTTAGTGGCGTTCAGTTGATAGTAAGAAATATCGCCAAATTTATGTATAATATCCATTACTGCCGGGATAGACACTGAAGGGTTGGTGAGGGAGAGTATGACATCATCCGCATATAGTGCGATTGTGTGTTCTGTGCCACCTATGGTCACCCCTCTAACCTCAGAGCTTTGGTGGATAGCCTGAGCTAACGGTTCCATCGACAAGATATATATTAGTGGTGATAAGGGGCAGCCCTGTTGGGAACCATTAGATATATGAAAAACTTCTGATAAAGAGCCATTTGCCACTACCGTAGCCGATGGGCGGGAATAAAGAGAAGCCAGGGCTGAAAGAATGGGACCCGTAAATCCCATGTGTGAGAGGGCCGAGAAGGCATACGACCACCGGAGGCAGTCGAAAGCCTTCTCGGCATCCAGCGCCAGTATGACCGCAGGGGTTCCCGACCGCTCTAGGTGTGCAAATATATTCAACAGCCGTCTGGTGTTGTCCGAGGCTTGACGCCCCACCACAAAGCCAGATTGATCTGCAGAGATCAGCTGAGGGAGAATTTTTGAAATTCTTGTAGCTAATAGTTTTGCATATATTTTTATATCTTGATTTAGGAGAGAGATGGGCCTAAAATTTAGAGGTCTGTCTGGAATTTTGCCTGGCTTCGGTAACGCGGTAATAGTAGCCTGTAAATTTTCCTCCGGCAGTGCACCCCCAGACATTGCTGCATTACAAAATTTAGCTAAATGAGGGGAAAGAATAACTTGAAATTTTTTATAGTAAGAGCTAATAAATCCATCTGGACCGGGCGCTTTCCCTGAAGGAAGTGATTTCATCGTTTGTGTTATTTCTTCTGTAGTTATCTCTAGGTTTAGTATCGAGAGTTGTTCTGGAGACACTGAGGGAAGATGAAGACTAGATAAAAATGTTGCTGTTATGTGTGAGATATCAGGTGGCGAGGGAATGGTATCATGTAGATTGTACAGTGAGGAGTAAAAGATCCGAAACCCATTAGCAATCTCAGTAGGGGTATAGAATCTCTAAATATTATACTGGGTGTATAAGGTAAGGTACACGGGCCCTAATCTGCCTTTTCTTTAATCTGTGCGCTAGCAATTTTCCCGCCTTGTTGTTTTGTGAGTAATAATGAGCTTTTAATTTGTGGTAAGATTTTTCATAGGACGTCAATAAGAGACAGCGAAGATCTTTCCTCAAGGAGGCGACCTCAGAAGCCAGAGTCGCCGAGGGAGCAATTTTGTTAGCTTGTTCCACTACATTTAAGCGGTTCAAGACTTCGGTCATCAGTTTTTCCCGCTGTCTCTTAAGTGAGGCTCCATATTTAATACAATACCCCCTAATTACTGCCTTATGGCAGTTCCACAGAACAATAGGGTCCTCCACTGATTCTAAATTATGTTTGAAGTATTCTGTTATGTCGTTTTGAAGTTGTGTACCGTAATCAGAGTGAGCCCATATGTAAGGGTTGCTCCTCCAAATGTATGAGGGGGGGGGGGAGGATACAGTGTCAGCAAGCTGCAATGTAATAGCTGCATGATCAGACCATTTGCTTGTTTCTATAGTAGATATCAGTGCAGTAGAAAGGAGAGATCTGTCAAGAAGAAACATATCGATTCGTGAATAAGAGTTATGGACATTGGACAAAAAGGTGTAATCCCTTTCCATAGCGTGGTGTGCTCGCCAAATGTCGTATAACTCTTCCTCCACTAATAAAGTAGACAGAGTAGTACAAGGAAAACGAGAAGTAGAGGTAGTGTCCAAAGTGTAATCAGAGACAGTGTTGAAATCTCCACACAAGAGCAAAGAGCCCCACGGGGAACTGCGCACTTTTTTAAGTAAGCGTTTAAGAAATGTAATCTGGCCTTGATTGGGAGCATGTACCGCCACTATGGTCAATGGTGCTGCATTAATAGTACAACGTAAGATTACATACCGACCCTGAGGATCCGATACCGCCTCCCTAAGCTGAAAGGCCACTGTATTTCGTATGGCGATCGAGACACCCCTTGATTTTGCACTATAATGGGAGTGAAAAAGCTGGATGAACAAGTCGGGACTCGTCCACAGACAATAAATGCGTTTCTTGCAAACATAGAACATCACACTTTAGAGATCTTACTTCTCTCCACAAATGGGACCTTTTATGTGGAGCGTTTAGCCCATTCACGTTAATACTAACGATATTGATGACTATCTTGACAGTGTCTAAGTATCTATAGGTATGAAAATCCAGAGTAAGGATACAAGGAGACAGAGCGCACCTCCCAGCCAGCGTGCGCCTGTCTTTTTTGAGCAGAGTGAACACTGAGGACCACAAACATAAAAGACGCTAGCCATTTGAACATACAAACAAGTAAACACAAACATGAAACAAATAACGCGCAAACATGAAACAATATCGCACACACCCCTACCCCTTAATTCCCTGGTTGAACTTGATGGACATATGTCTTTTTTCGACCGTACTAACTATGTAACTATGTAAGTAGGGACGGCTTCAGCCGAACACCGTCCCTCAAGGAGTGGGGGTTAGAGTCCACTCTGAAACTGTGGGTCACCGGCAGTGCACCCGAACCTGCAATTGGTTAATAAAAGCATCTATCACCGATTCAGTTCAAGCTACGTCCCAGTCTTTTTGGATTGGGTTCGCCCTTGTAGAAACTCTCGAATGCTCAGGGGGGGGTCCATAGGTATTTTCCACGAAGCAAGCAAGGATTCGCCTTCCTTGTAGGTTTCAATCACATGTATAACATTGTCTTTTTTGATAAGCAATCTCGTCGGGAAGCCCCATCTGTAGAGCATTTTAGCTTTTCTCAATGCAGAGGTTATGTAGTGTCGCTGCCGACAGATCAGCATATACAGAGATGGTATGGTATGGCGCTGGCAACCCGTCATTGCGCCTGGCAACTTCCATCAGCTTTTCTTTGATATGGAAAAAATGTATTCTTGCCAGAGTGTCTCTCGGGACTGTATCATTCAGGTGTTTCGGACGGGGGACCCTGTGGGCCCTGTCAACTATTATTTCTTGAGGTGAACAGTCAGGCAGGACATTCTTTAACATAGTGCGAACATATTCCGGAATCGCCGCAGGAGCCACGGTCTCTGGTACACCCCTTAACTTGATATTGTTGCGACGGCTACGGTCCTCTAAGTCCGCTACTTTAGCTTTTAATGCCATAATGTCATCCTCTGCCTCATAGTGCATGTCAATAAGGGAGTTATGTGAATTAGCAAAGTCCCCAAACTTGGTCTCTAAGTGATCCACTCTCTCTCCTATTGCATTTATATCAGCTTGCAAAGGGTGGATTAATTTATGCATGTCTTGTGATATAGTGGATCGCAGCAGCATCAGCATGTCTCTCATGGATGTATCAGTGAGGGATTTATTCAGCACTGTCATCTCTGCCAGGGGATCCTTGATCACTGGGGGTCCCTCACCATCTAGCAGACCAGCTCTTACCTCCGATGCTTTATGCGCTGAGGGCAGCGTTGCGCTGTGTCTGGTCAGGCTGCGCCGGGGCGATGTGGCTGGGGAGCCTGTCTGTAGCTCTGGTGAGGAACTGCAGCTTCGCGGGCCCGGGTCTTCTAGACAGTCGGCAGCGGGAGATGAGGTAAGTCCGGTGCTTCTCGTTAGTCTCTCCGGCGATATCCCCGCTGTATGTAGCGCTGTATCCGGTGAGGACCGCCGCCGCAACGGGGACAGCGATGCGATGTTACGCCGCTGGGCTCTAGAGGAGGCCGCGGTCTCTTCTTCCCCGGCGCCATCTTGGGCCTGCGCCTCTCAGTGGATAAAGCTGAATTTAGCCAGCGATCTGTGTCTGAGCGGCTTCTTCCTCCTCCCCGGCATTCTAGCAGGTATTAGGAGCGGGCAGCAGTAGGTTTTCGGCGCAGATTCTCGATTTATCAGTCGCTTTAGCAGGTTGGGAGACGGAACTCACGGATCACACCACCATGCACCACAGCAGCCAGGCCACGCCCCCATAATCAGCACTATTGAACTTGACCATTCATCCTTGACTTACCAGCTGCCACTCCCCTGGTGCCACTGGAATCGCTGTCCCATTCTCCAGCCCTGGTTTTCTTCCTTGTTCTGGGGGGGTCAATATCCAACAATGCCACTCAGCTAATCATTAACTATCAAGTTAATGAATTATCAAGTCTGGTGCCAGCAGCCGCGGTAATTCCAGCTTCAACAGTGTATAATTGCTGCAGTGTATAAGTTGCTGCAGTGAAGAAGCTCCTACTTGTATCTTAAAATCGATCTGGCAGTCCGCCCCGAGGCCAGCTACCGCCTGTCCCAAGACCTGCCTCTCAGTGCACCCCTTGCTCATGACTGAGTGTCCACTTAAAAAGGGAGGGACTGCAGCACCAATAACTTGGACAGGAGCACGTTCAGCTTCTGCGCCATTAGATGAGTGGGCGCATACTGCTGTCTCTTGGACATGGCTTCCCTGGTGGATTGCTGCCAAAATGACTGACGGAGTAGGAGTAGCAGGAGCATCTGTACCGACAGAAGATGGGTAATCCACACTGCTCCCTTCAGCTTAGATGGTGGAGCCTTGGCTGGCTGAAACAGGGAGTGGCATGCCACTGGGTGATGCAGCAGGCTGGACCGCCACATCGGAGGCACGGTTCTCCCAGGCCGCTTTATGGTGACGCTGCATATGTTGACGCAGGGCTGTGGTGCCAACATTGGGACCTTTGTCTTGCTTCACCTCCTTCCAACACATCTTGCATGGAGCCATGTTAACATGCTCCAGATGCTTGATGAAAACCTGCCAAACCAGCAAGTAGATGATTTACCCCAAAAGTCTGCACTGACTGACTGCTACTGCCGCCAGCTCCAGGAACCTTTGTTCCACTACCTACGGGCAAGTAGGCTGCCGCGAAGCAGGTGGTCTACCCCGGGCACGTTTGGCTCCAGACTTCCCACTGCTGTCACCATGCTGACTCCCAACCATGCTACCATGGCTCAGCTGCTGCCTCACGGGCAACCTGCAACACTCTTCTCCTGAAGATGTTGAAGCCCCTTCTGCACCCGGATCCCAAGTGCGATCGGCTTCATCATCATCGAATTGTGTCTGCACGTCACTGATGTCCTCCTCAGGTTCCTAAATAGTGTATGTTTCAGGAGCCTGAAAACTCGCAACACCACCTCCCACACCACTCTCCTCATTCTCTGCCTGAGGAGGTGTTATGGTTAACCTGGTAAAAGAAGTTAAAAGGGGTCTGGATGCATTTTTGGAGAATAATAACAATACAGGTTATGGATTCTAGATCTATAGGGACAGAAGGTTGATCCAGATTGTTCTATTCTAATTGCCATATTCAGAGTCAGGAAATCATTTTTACCTCGAGTATGTTTTTTTTTTGCCTTCCTCTGGATCAACTCAGTAGGGACTCATTAGGGTTATAGGTTGAACTTGATTGACTCTGGTCTTTTTTCAACCTTATGAACTATGTTACTACTTGCCCACCTAGTGGAGGAATTGTCTCCTCCAATTCTTGGCTGGGCAGTAGTTGCTGACTGTCCTTTAGTAGATCGTCCTCACTAAATAGTGGAGCTGAACCCACAGCATATGATACTTCTGTGGGGGAGGGAACAGCATAGGACAGAGGCAATTGGAGGACAGGGATTGCACCCGGGCCATGCCAACTGAGGGTTGTGTCTGAGGAGCCCACCGACTGTCAACTGGGGGTGTCAGATATCACTTGGGGGGAAGTGGATGACCGAGTTAACCAATCAATGATGGCAGATGGGTTGCTGGTCGAGACACGACCTCTAGTTGATACCGGAAGCTCAGGCCTCTTGCTGCGACTCCTGCTGCAACACACCCCTAGTCTGCTGCAACCTCTGCATGCGCCTGATGAATTTAGGTTTCTGCCACATCTATGTGCACGTCCTGACACTACACCAGCTGAGTGCGTATATGTTACACTTATGAGAGGAGGACAATATGCTCAACTACGCTTACAACTGTATTAGGCTACAAAAGCAGGTGTGTAGTTTTGGCTGGCCTTTCAGAGTAACTAGGCCCTTATGACTATAACAGGAACAAAATCGTACACCACATAGGTGTATGTACAGTTTACACTTATGAGAGGAGGACAATGCACTCCACTACGCTTAAAACTGTATTAGGCTACAAAAACAAGAATGTAGCTTTGGCTGGCCTTTGACAGTAACCGACCCAAATTACTTTAACAGGAAAAAAAATCCTTAAGGACTGAGGACATACAGGTACGCCCGTGGGAATTTCTGTCCCCGCCGCTAGCCGGTTGGGGACCTGACCGGCATGCCCGCTGAAATCATTCAACAGGCATCCCGGCACATCGCCAAGGGGGATCCTGAGACCCCCCCATGACGGCGATCGCCGCAAATCGCCGGTCAATTCAGACCGGCGATCTGCAGCAATTCCGGGTCATACGGGTCTTCAGTGACCCGGAAAATAAGGGAGATCAGGTCTGTCCAAGAAACCCATGATCCCCCTGAAGGGATAGGAGTGAGGTGGCAGGGGTGCCACCCCTCCTATCCCTGCTATTGGTCGGTTAGCAGTGACCGACCAATAGCAGATCGGAGGCGGGGGGGTCAAAGTTCGGTTCTAAGGACTACAGTGGGTGGGCAGAACGGGTGAAGCAGAGGTGACCGATGCTGCAGGTCACTTACCAGGGTCGATCGACGGTGGGCGGCAATGACGTACGGCACACTGTTGGGGGCGGTCCTACAGAAGCCGGTGAGTTGTTGCCTAGCAACATTTGGAGGGCTACAGTTTGGAGACAGTGGTCTCTAAACTGTAGCCCTCCAGATGTTGCAAAACTACAACTCCCAGCATGCCCAGACAGCTGTTTGCTGTTTGGGCATGCTGGGATTTGTAGTTTTGCAACATCGGAAGGGGCACAGTTTGGAGATAACTGTGCAGTGGTTTCTAAACCATGGCCCTCTAAATCTTGCAAAACTACAACTCCCAGCATGCACAAACAGCAAACGGCTGTCTTGCCATGCTGGGAGTTGTAGTTGTGTACCTCCAGCTGTTGTATAACTATATCTCCCAGCATGCCCTTCGGCAATCAGGCCCCCCCCCCCCCCATGTAAAAATACTGGGTACATTCACACGGGCAGGGGTTTAAAGTGAGTTTCCTGCTTCAAATTTGAGCTGCGGCAAATTTTCCACTGTAACTCAAATTCCTAGCGAAAAACTCAGCGTAAACCTCTGCCTGTGTGGATGAACCCTAAAAACACTACACTAACACAAAATAAAGGGTAAAACGCTACATGTACACACCCTTACACTGTGTTCCCTCCCCCCCCCCCCCCCAATAAAAATGAAAAACTTATTGTACTGCAGTGTTTCCAAAATGGAGCCTCCAGCTGTTGCAACAATAACTCCCAGCATTTACAGACAGCCACTGACTGTCCAGGCATGCTGGGAGTTTAGCAACAGCTGGGGGCACCCTGTTTGGGAATCACTGGTGTAGAATACCCCTATGTCCACCCCTATTCAATCCCTAATTTAGTCCTCAAATGCGCATGGCACTCTCTCACTTCGGAGCCCTGTCGCATATCAAGGAAACAGTTTAGGGTCCCATATGGGGTATTTCCGTACTCGGGAGCTATTGACTTACAAATTTTGGAGGGCTTTTTCTCCTTTTACTCCTTATGAAAAGGAAAAGTTGGGGTCTACACCAGCCTGTTAATTTAAAACAATACAAATGTTTACATTAATATGCTGGTGTTGCCGCATACTTTTTATTTTCACAAGAAGTAAAAGGAAAAAAAAGACCCCAAAATTTGTAACGCAATGTCTCCTGTGCGGATGCACAAGGCTCAGGAGTGAGAGTGCACTGTGTACATTTGAGGCCTAAATTGGTGATTTGCACAGGGGTGGCTGATTTTACAGCGGTTCTGATATAAACGCAAAAAATAAATTCCCACGTGAGACCCCATTTTGTAAACTTCACCCCTCACAGAACATAACAAGGGGTATAGTGTGCCTTAACACCCTACAGGTGTTTGATAAATTTTTGTTAACTCCTTGGGGACGAGCCCATTATAACCCTAAGGACGGGAGCATTTTTTGCAATTCTGACCACTGTCACTTTAAGCAGTAATAATTCTGGGATGCTTTTACTTTTCTTTATGTTAGTGGTAAATTTTTGTCGATACTTGCATCGTTTCTTGGTGAAAAATTCCAAAATTTGATGAAAAAATTGAAAATTTAGCATTTTTCTAACTTTGAAGCTCTCTGCTTGTAAGGAAAATAAACATTCTAAATGAATAATATTTTGATTCACATATACAATATGTCTACTTTATGTTTGCATCATAAAGTTGACATGTTTTTACTTTTGGAAAACATCAGAGGGCTTAAAAGTTCAGAAGCAATTTTCCAATTTTTCTCAAAATTTTCAAAATCGGAATTTTTTTGGGGCCAGTTCAGTTTTGAAGTGGATTTGAAGGGCCTACATATTAGAAATACCCCATAAATTACCCCATTATAAAAACTGCTCCCCTCAAAGTATTCAAAATGACATTCAGCAAGTTTGTTAACCCTTTAGGTGTTTCACAGGAATAGCAGGAAAGTTAAGGAGAAAATTCAAAATCTTAATTTTTTACACTCGCATGTTCTTGTAGACCCAGTTTTTGAAATTTTACAAGGGGTAAAAGGAGAAAAAGCCCCCCAAAATTTGTAACCCAATTTCTCTCGAGTATGGAAATACCTCATATGTGTATGTCAAGTGTTCGGCGGGCGCAGTAGAGGGCTCAGAAGGGAAGGAGCGACAATGGGATTTTGGAGAGTGAGTTTTGCTGAAATGGTTTTTGGGGGCATGTCGCATTTAGGAAGCCCCTATGGTGCCAGAACAGCAAAAAAAAAACACATGGCATACTATTTTGGAAACTACACCCCTCAAGGCACGTAACAAGCCCCCACAGGTGTTAGACGACTTTTCGTTATATTCGGATGTGTAAATGAAAAAAAAATTTTTTTCACTAGAGTGCAGCTTTTTCCCCCAAATTTACCATTTCTACAAAGGGTAATGGGAGAAAAATCCCCCCAAACTATGTAACACAATTTCTCCCGAGTACGGAGATACCCCATATGTGGCCCTAAACTGTTGCCTTGAAATACGACAGGGCTCTGAAATGAGAGAGCGCCATGCGCATTTGAGGCCTGAATAAGGAATTTGCAGTAGGGGTGGACCCGGTTACAAGGATGGGGCTTGTCTCCACCAAAACCCTACAGCAGTGTCTCCCACAGGGTGCCTCCAGCTGTTGCTAGACTCCCAGCCTGCCAGGACAGTCTATGGCTGTCCGGCAACACTGGGAGTTGTGGTTTTGCCACAGCTGGAGGCGCCGTTTAGGAAACACTGCCGTATGAGACGTTTTTCATTTTTATTGGGGGGGGGGGGGGCGACGTGTAAGGGGGTGTATGTGTAGTGTTTTACTTTTTATTATTTGTTAGTGTAGTGTAATGTTTTTAGGGTACATTCACACAGGCAGGGGTTCACAGTAAGTTTCCTTGAAGGAAGCCCACTGTAAACCCGCCCGTTTGAATGTACCCTGTACATTCACATGGGGGGGGGGGGCGCCCCAAACCTTCAGCTGTGGCAAAATGACAACTCCCAGAATGCCCTGACAGACCGTACATGCTGGGAGTTGTAGTTTTACAACAGCTGTAGGCACACTGGTGGGGAACCACTGAGTTAGAAAACAGACTCTAGCTCAGTGATTCCAACCCATGTGCCTCCAGCTGTTGCAAGACTACAACTCCTAGCATGTACGATCTGTCACTGCAATCTGGGAGTTGTAGTTTTGCAACAGCTGGAGGCACACGAGTTGGAATCACTGAGTTAGGAAACAGACTCTAGCTCAGTATTTCCCAACCAGTGTGCCTACAACTGTTGCAAAACTACAACTCCCAGCACGGCCAGACAATCAGAGATGCTGGGCGTGTAGTTCTGCAATATCTGGCCCTTCAGATGTTGCAGAACTACAACTCCCAGCATGCCTGGACAGTCTGGGCATGCTAGGAGTTGTAGTTATGAAACAACTGGGGAAGAACAGTGGCCTCCAAACTGTAGCCCTCCAGATGTTGCAAAACTACAACTCCAAGCATGCCCAGACTGTCCAGGCATGCTGGGAGTTGTATTTCTGCAACATCTGAAGGGCCAGATATTGCAGAACTACACGCCCAGCATCCCTGACTGTCTGGGCATGCTGGGAGTTGTAGTTTTGCAACAGCTGGAGGGCTACAGTTTGGAGACCACCATACAGTGGTCTCCAAACTGTGACCCTCCAGATGTTGCAAAACTACAACTCCCAGCATGCCCAGACAGCCTTTGGCTGTCTGGGCATGCTGGGAGTTGTAGTTTTGCAGCTTTTAGAAGGCCACAGTGAAGATCACTTACCGCGATCTTCACTGCAGCGCTCTCAGCCGAACTTTCCGGCCGCCGCTCCTCCTGCTCGCGCCGCTTGTTCCTGAGCCGCCTCCGATGCCGGTCCGGGTAAGCTGGACCATGTCCCCCCCCTCGCCACCAGTGTTCCCCCCGCTCTGTACCGACTTCGATTGGTGCGCAGAGCGGGGGGAAATGAACTCTAACCCCCCGCCCCCCTCCTGCCATTGGTGGTCAGCCTGACCGACCAATGGCAGGGGATTGGAGGGGGTGGCAACATTGCCACCTCGCTCCTATGCTTTAGGCTGGTTGGAGCTGTCTCTGACAGCTCCGATCAGTCTTATTTTCCGGGAGATCGGGTCACCAGTAACCCGATTTGTCCGGATCTGAATTGACCTGCGATTTGCTGCGATCGCTGATATGGGGGGGTCTCAGGACCCCCCTAGGCATTGCCATGGGATGCCTGCTTATAGATATCAGCAGGCGTCCCGGTCCGATCACCGCCCGGCGAGCGTCAGTGATCGGAAATACGGAGGGCGTATGGATACGCCCTCCGTCCTTAAGTGACGGGACGCGAGGGCGTATGCATACGCCCTTCGTCCCCAAGGAGTAAAATTTGGATGGGAAAATGAAAACAAAAATTTCACTAAAATGCTGGTGTTACGAAATTTTTGGGAACGGTGGTCCATGAAAATGAAAAATGTTCCAAAGATCTGTCAAACACCAGTGGGGTGTAAATGCTCACTGCACCCCTTATTAAATTCTGTGAGGGGTGTAGTTTCCAAAATGGGGTCACATGTGGGGGGGTCCACTGTTCTGGCACCACGGGGGGCTTTGTAAATGCTCATGGCCCCTGACTTCCATTCCAAATAAATTCTCTCTCCAAAAGCCCAATGGCGCTCCTTCTCTTCTGAGCATTGTAGTGCGGCAGCAGAGCACTTGACATCCACACATGGGGTATTTCCATACTCAGAAGAAATGGGGTTATACATTTTGGGAGGCATTTTCTCCTATTACCCCTTTGTAAAAAAAAAATTTTTCTTCATTTACACATCCAACTTTAACGAAAAGTCGTCAAACACCTGTGGGTTGTTAAGGCGCACAGTTAAGGTCCCTTGTTACGTTCCTTGAGGGGTGTAGTTTCCAAAATTGTGTGCCATGTGGGTTGTTTTTTTTCTGTTCTGGCACCATAGGGGCTTCCCTAATGCTACATGCCCCCCAAAAACCATTTCAGTAAAATTCAGTCTCCAAAATTCCATTGTCACTCCTTCCCTTCTGAGCCCTCTAGTGCACCCACAAGGCACTTAACATCCACATATGAGGTATTTCCTTACTCGAGAGAAATGAGGTTTGAGGGGATCTCTCTCCTTTTACCCCTTGTAAAAAAAAAAAATGGCTCTGCAAGAAGATGCGAGTGTAAAAAATGAAGATTTTGAAGTTTCTCCTTCACTTTGCTGCTATTCCTGTGAAACACCTAAAGGGTTAACAAACTTTCTGATGTTTGAATACGTTGAGGGGTGCTGTTTTTATAATGGGGTAATTTATGGGGTATTCTCACATGAAAGCCCCTCAAATCCTCTTCAAACTGAACTGGTCCCTGAAAAATTTAGATTTTTAAATTTTTGTGAAAAATTGGAAAATTTATGCTGAACTTTTAAGCCATCTAATGTCTTCCAAAAGTAAAAACACTACTTTATGATGCAAACATAAAGTAGACATATTGTATATGTGAATCAATATATAATTTATTTGGAATATCCATTTTCCTTACAAGCAGAGAGTTCCAAATTTAGAAAAATTCTACATTTTCTACATTTTCATGAAATTTTGTGATTTTTCTCCAAGAAAGGATCCAAGTAAGGAAGAAAATTTACCACTATGTTAAAGTAGAATATGTCACGAAAAAACAGTCTTGGAATCAGAATAAACAGTAAAAGCATCCCAGAGTTATTAATGCATAAACTGAAAGTGGTCAGAATTGCAAAAAAAAGGACTCAGTCCTTAAGGTGAAAAAGGGCTCAGTCCTTAAGGGGTTAATAATAAAATGTATTTTAAGTTCTTCTCCTGCCCCTTCTTCTGCAACATGCCAGAAACCATGCAGGAATATAGCAACAGCCCAGCAGACATTCTTACCATAAGCAGGGCTGCCATCAGAATTTTTGGGGCCCCTTACACAGCTAGGTTTGCTCCGTGGCTGATGCATACCTACTAGAAAATTTCTAGCCTGGGCACCCCTTCCACCACGTGGCCTACCCCCCGAATCCGCCCTCAGGGCCTGTCCCTTATCTTATTTTATTTTCAAATGATCTATTTCTAATTAGATTAACCCCTTAAGGACACAGGGCGTATGCATACGCCTCCGTTTCCGAGTCCTTAAGGACTTAGGGCGTATGGATACGCCCTGCGTTCTTCTGGTCCCTGCCGCTCGCCGAGCGGGGTCCGGACCAGGATGTCTGCTGATATCGTTCAGCAGGCATCCCAGCATATCGCCCAGGGGGGTCCTGAGGTCCCCCCATGTCGGCGATCGCATCAAATCGCTGGTCAATTCAGACCAGCGATTTTCTGCGATTCCGTTCCCAGACGCTCGCCGGGCGGGGATCGGAGCCATTAATACTGTATACAAACAGAATCCAAAATGACACCTTACTGTGTATCCTGCCATCATGGCTACATAGTGTCTACATATGATCCTAACATGATAACGGCGTACTCATCGGAGATCGGAGCCAGATGCCTGCTGAAATCATTCAGCAGGCATCCCGGCAGTGTGCTGAGGGGGATCGTGAGGATCCCCCATATCGGTGATCGCAGCAGATTGCCGGTAAATACTAACCGGTGGTCTGCTGTGGTTCCGGGTCATCTGGGTCATGTGTGACCCGATGACCCGGATAATGATGATGATCGGTGGTTTAATATACACCACCAATCATCATCCATACAGTACTGAGGGGCGGCACTGTTGCCACCCCCCAGTACAGCAGTGATTGGACAGCCGCAGTGACCGCACCAATCATTGCAGTATGAGGAGGGTGCAGATGCACGATGCTCCGTTCTGCCCACCATTTTCTTCTGAACTGGTGTGCAGGACGGAGCTCCGTACTGCAATCTCCCCCCTCACACCCAAAAAAGTTAAAGAAAGTGCCCCCTTTCTGTGGCCCCTTGGCACAGAAAGCAGTTAGGGAAAGCATTAGATTAGGTAGGTACAGTTAGGGGTTAAAATTTTTTTTATTTTTTGCCGCACTGTCTGTAGGTGTCCGTGGGTCCGTAGCACCTTTAGCTGCGTGACAGGGCCCTACAGGTTCGCTGCGGTCTGCGTTTTTTTGGGGACGCAGACCTTTTTTTTTTTTTTTTGCTAAACCACTCTTAGCTATAAAAGAGCGGTCCGCCACCGTTAGCTAAAGCCCACCCGCCGCTGATCAGTTCCGTAGTACTGAGCAGCATTTTTTTTGTGGTGCGGGCGCTTTTTCTGGTTCAAGCGGCTTTTTTTACTTTATTTTTTGCACCTATAGGCGGTCCGTGCGGCCAGTAGCAGGCCTGTACTGTGTGGACGGACCGTTCCTCTGTGTGCAGCCTGCCCCACCGCTGTCAGGGATTTATCACTGATCTGCGTTTTTTTTTTTTTTTGTTCAGGCGGGTGCTTTTTTTTGGGTTAAGTGTTTTGTTATTTTATTTTTTCAGGTATTTGTGTGGGGGTCTGTGTACTTGCCACCTGCCACTGTTCTGGGCTGAGCGGCAGGACCCCCCACTGAATTCTGCGCCCCCTACCGCCACCAAGTGCTAATCAGTGTGCACACCACTGATTAGGTAAACTCTTTTTTTTTGGGCGCAGGTTTTTTGCGCTAGAAGTCTTTTTTTTATTTATTTTTCTTTTTTTTTAGTTTAGTTTTATTTTATATTTTTATATTTCTGTTCTTAGGGCGGGTTAGTTAGGTTAGGGCGGGTTAGGGAGGTATTATCGCACCACACTTCACGCAGCACACACACCAATAAAGTTTTTCCCCCCACATTTATACATTTCACGCCCCCATTAGAGTAGGGAAATGGCCCGCAGGGCGCTTTCAGCGGAGGAGGCATATGCCATACTTTCCTCCGACTCTGAGAGCGTCTCAGAGGACGAGGAAGACCCCACCTTCCTTATTTCCTTGTCCTCCTTATCATCTAGTTCTGATGATGAGCCACCAAGGCGGCGGAGACGCCGCCAAGCGAGGCCACAAACCTCCTCTGCTCCTGACCCTGTGCCCCATGCTAGTATGAGTCCCCCTGGTGCTCATACTAGTCAAGCCTCCCAGCCAAGTTCACTGGTGCCCCGTACCGGCGAACTTGTCTGGACTCAGCCAGCGGACCACGAGCCCGTGATTCCCGAGTTTGTTGGCGACTCAGGAATCAAGATTGACATCATCGGGTTCACTGAAATGGACTATTTCAGGTTTTTTTTCAGTGACGACTTTGTCAATCTGATGGTTGACCAGATGAACCTGTACGTCGAACAGTTCGTCGCGGCAAACCCGGGCTCATTTTTAGTTAGACCCAATGGATGGTACACCGTCAATGCGGCCACAATGAGGACCTTTTGGGGCCTCGCGCTGCATATGGGTCTAGTTAAAAAAAAACAGTGTCAGGCAATACTGGAGTGGGGACGTCTTTTACCAGATCCCGCTTTACGGTATGGCCATGACACGTCCCTGGTTCGAGGCCATTTGGAAATGTTTGCATTATGCTGATAATGCGGCATGTCCCCCAATGCGGCATGTCCAAATTTTGGGAGGCCTATGTCCCGGGGCGGGAGGTCGCTATTGATGAGTCTCTCATCAGTTTTAAGGGGAGACTCAGCTTCCGGCAATACATCCCTACCAAGCGGGCGCGGTATGGCGTGAAGATGTATAAACTTTGCGAGAGTACCTCAGGGTACACTTGCAAGTTTATAGTGTATGAGGGACGAGATTCCCATTTTTAACCCCCAGAATGTCCCCCACACTGGGTGTTACCGGGAAAATCGTTTGGGGCCTTTTGCACCCATTGCTAGATAAAGGTTACCACCTTTACGTGGATAACTTTTATACTAGTATCCCTCTCTTCCCATCCCTCGCCGCCAGAACCACGGTCGCTTGTGAGACAGTCCGGAAGAATCAAAGAGGCCTTCCGCCCCATCCCCTACATGCTCCTATCCCCCGGGGTGAGTCCTGTGCCTTTTCCCATGACAACCTGTGGCTGGTCAGGTATAAGGACAAGAGGGATGTCCTTAGGCTATCCACTATTCATGGGAATGGCAGCACCCCTGTCCCTGTGCGAGGTACCGCGGGACCGGTCCTCAAGCCCGATTGTATTCTGGACTACAATCGGTATATGGTGGAGTTGATATTTCTGATCAAGTCCTCAAGCCATATGATGCCATGCGGAAAACACGGGTATGGTACAATATAGTTGCGGTCTGCATGGTACAGGTTGCCATGTACAACTCTTTTGTACTGTCCCAGTACGCTGGCAACACAGGGACATCCCTGCAGTTTCAAGAGGTAGTTCTAAAGGCCCTCATCTTTGGTGATCACCAAGGAGCGAGTCAGAGCACCTCTGGAACTTCAGTGCCCCGGATAATCCCCGGCCAACACTTTCCAGGTGAGGTCCCCCACACTGGAAAGAAGGGACGATCCCAGAAAAAATGCAGTGTGTGTCACAGGAAGGGGATTTGGAAGGACACCACCACTCAGTGTGACACTTGCCCCGATCATCCGGGCCTCTGCATTAAAAACTGCTTCAGGGAGTATCACACTTCCATAGAGCACTAAATTTTTCATCCTTTTCCCTGATTTTAATTCCCCTGAATTATAGTACAATGTACCAGTCCAGAGTACATTGTCCTCCAAATTTTAAAACCAAACACCCCCCCCCCCCAAAAAAAAAAAAAACTCCCAAAAACCAATATCCCAATACACCTGATAAAAAGGGTCATGGGACACAGAGTCAACAGCTTTGGGGGTTTGCAGTTGCCTCAAATGTGCAACGCTCTCTCCCCACCTGAGCGGGGTGCGCATTTGAGGTAACAGATTAGGGATGGCCACACACATCACATTCTCAGAATGATGATTCAGAGCATAGGGTTTGGGGCGGGCATAATTTTAACTTTTAGCTATTCTCTGGGTCATCATTCTGGGAATTGGCATATCAGTATAAAAATTGCAATTTTCATTCCCCCCCATAGTACACTTCATCCATTCCTGGAAAATAAATTTAGGGAACACCCGTCTGTTCCAAATCTCCCCTTCACCCCTATACACTTTCCCTGGGGGGTGTACTGTTTGTAATATGCTCACATGTGGGTGTTCCTTTCTTGTATTTTCCTCTGAATGTATGTAACTGTTAGGTCCGTAAGAAACATCGGCCTTAAATGCGAAGAGTTCTCGCTCATGAGCTCTGTCGTATTTCCTGGCGACAATTCGGAGTCACGTGTTAGTTGTTCCCAGAAAGATGAAGTAGAGCATAGGTTGAAAATTGCAATTTTCAAAAGCTACCCTTCATCCATTCCTGGAAAATAAATTTATGAAACACCCGTGCATTTAAAATATCCTCTTTACCCCTATACCCATTCCTCAGGGTGGGTACTTTCTGTAATGGTGTCACATGTGGGTGTTTAATTTTTGCCATAGGCCTCAAATGCAAACAGACCTCTATGACTTCTGAGCCTTGTTGTGCGCACGCCCAACACGTTAACCCATATGGGGATGTGTTTCCATGGTCAGGAGAAAAAGCCCTCCAAAATTTGTAACCCAATTTTTCCAATTACCCCTTGTGAAAATGTAGAAAATTGGGTAACCCCAGCATTTTAGTGTAAAAAAAGCCCACTGTTCAAAAAACCTGTGAGGTGTAAGTTCTCACTGTACCCCTTGTTACCTTCCTTGAGGGGTGTAGTTTCAAAATTGTGGTCACTTGCCGGCGTTTATTTTTTAGATTTTACGTCGGTGCTGTCTCACTCCTAAGCCCTGTTTTGCACCCGCATAGTGCTTTACCGCCATATATGGGGTATATCCTTATTCTGGAGAAATTGGGCTACAAATTTTGTGGAGCATTTTTTCTCTTACTACTTGTGAAACTAAAAAAATTTCGGTTAATACCAGCAATTTAGTATTAAAAATCAAATTTTTCATTTTTACAGCCCACTGTTAGAAAAACCTGTGAGGTGTAAGTACTCACTGTAACCCATGTTATGTTCCTGGAGGGGTCTAGTTTCCAAAATGGTGTCACATGTGGGGGGTTTCTGCTGTTCTGGCTCCATGGGAGGTTTGACAATGCACATGGCCCACGACTTCAATTTCAGCAAAATTCTCTCTCAAAAAGACTAATGGTGCTCCTTCCTTTCTGAGACCTGTAGTATGCCAGCAGAGCACTTAACATCCACATATGGGGCATTTTCTTAATCAGGAGAAATTGGGCTTCAAATTTTGGGGTCCATTTTCTCCAATTACCCCTTGTGAAAAAGAAAAATTTGGGGGAAGACAATCATTTTAGTGTTAAAAATCAAATTTTCCATTTTCACGTCCAACTTCAACGCAAAGTCATCATCAAACACCTGTGAGGTGTTAAGGTTCACTGCACCCCTTGTTACGTTTCTTGAGGGGTGTAGTTTCCAAAATAGTATGCCATGTGGGGATTTTTTTGCTGTTCTGGCACCATGGGGGCTTCCTAAATGAAACATGGCCCCCAAAAACCATGACAGCAAAATTTGTTTTAAAAAATTCCACAGTTGCTCTTTCCTTCTTGAGTCATGTTGTCAGCCCACAGAGCACTTAATGTCAACATATGAGGTATTTCCATACTTGAGAGAAATTGGGCTCCAAATTTTGGGGGGCTTTTTCACCTAATACCACTTTTAAAAATGAAAAAAAATGGGGCTACAAGAACAGGTTAGTGTAAAAAATGCAGATTTTGATTTTTCTCCTCCACTTTGCTGCTATTCTTGTGAAACACCTAAAGGGTTAACAAACATAATGAATGTGTTTTTGAATACTTTGAGGGGTGTAGTTTCTATAATGGGGTCATTTATGGGGTATTTCTCACAGAAGGGCACCTCAAATCCACTTCAAACTTAACTGGTCCCTAAAAAATTCAGATTTTGAAATTTTTGTGAAAATTTAGAAAATTGCTGCTATACTTTGAAGCCCTCTAATGTCTTCCAAAAGTAAAAACATGTCAACTTTATGATGTCTACACAAAGTAGACATATTGTATTTGTGAATCAATACAAAATTGATTTGGAATATCCATTTTCCTTATGGCTATTCCAAATAAGAGAGTTTCAAAGTTAGAAAAATGCAAAATTTAAAATTTTTTCATCAAATTTGGGAATTTTTCACCAAGAAATGATGCAAGTATCGACAAAAATTTACCACTAACATAAAGTAGAATATGTCACGAAAAAATAATCTCAGAATCAGAATAATCCGAAAAAGCATCTCAAAGTTATTAATGCATAAAGTGACAGTGGTCAGAATTGCAAAAAAGGGCTGAGTCCTTAAGGGGTTAAAGCAGAGTGCAGCGCAGTAAGACATTGTGCTGCACAGTATTTTCCTGCACTCCACCCTGCTATATACTAATACACCCATATCTAGTTACTGTGAGACTTCCCTAAAAATTCAACAATAGTGCCACATACTGATCATACAGAGGTAGATAATAGCAAGGGCTCTGCAGCCATTATAAGGGATTACAGTTACATTTATTGACTCACAAGCTACGTCTTCTTTGATTAGAGGCCATCATGAAGTCTCGTCTCCAAACAACCTGCCAGACAAACATTTTAGGCCCCTTCTTAAAGGGGTTCTCCCTTGTTTATACTGTTTTTGTTATCATGTTTGTGTGTTATGTGTGTATAAGTATGCGTTTTTTTATGTGTGTTGTGATTATGTATATATGTATTTTCTTACCTTTTGTGAAGATCCGGAAGCTGGCCCCTTTTTCTTCCAGTGGCTTGCAGTGCACCTCGGCCTCCGCCATGTTGTGTTCGGTAAGTGGGATGTCGGGGGGTGTGTTCTTGCTTCTGTCCTTCCTATCTTCTGACGTCCAAAGCAAATCTTTTCTTCCTCTTTCTTCCGTGGCTCAGCGACGAATCTGCGACCTCTTCCGGCACATGCACAGTTTTTTTTTGTTTTTTACCAATAAAGTTTTTTTTGGTCTAATTGACAAACTGTCTGCGCATGCGCGAGTACGTAAGTGCTACGCTAACAGCGTAGCGTACGTTAGGTCTACGCTAATAGTGTAGCTTCGCGCAAGTGCAGACAGTTTGTCAATTTGTCAATTAGACAAAAAAAAGTTATTGTCTAACTGTCTGTGCTTGCACGAAGCTACGCTATTAGCGTAGACTTAACATACGCTACACTGTTAGCGTAGCACTTGCGTACTCGCGCATGCGCTGACAGGTTTTTTTTTACCAATAAAGTTTTTTTTGTCTAATTGACAAACTGTCTGCGCATGCGCGAGTACGCAAGTGCTACGCTAACAGCGTAGCGTATGTTAGGTCTACGCTAATAGCGTAGCTTCGCGCAAGTGCAGTTTGTCAATTAGACAATAAAGTTTTTTTGTCTAATTGACAAACTGTCTGCGCTTGCGCGAAGCTACGCTATTAGCGTAGACCTAATGTATGCTATGCTGTTAGCGTAGCACTTGCGTACTCGCGCATGCACAGACAGTTTGTCAATTACACAAAAAAAACTTTATTGGTAAAAAAAAACCAGACAAACTACCTACGCATGCGCCGGAAGATTTGCCTCGGACGTCAGAAGATAGGAAGGACAGAAGCAAGAACACACCCCCCGACATCCCACTTACTGAACACAACATGGCGGAGGCCGAGGTGCACTGCAAGCCACTGGAAGAAAAAGGGGCCAGCTTCCAGATCTTCACAAAAGGTAAGAAAATACATATATACATAATCACAACACACATGAAAAAACACATACTTATACACACATAACACACAAACATAATAACAAAAACAGTATAAACAAGGGAGAACCCCTTTAAGCTCAATGCCCACTTCTTTACAGACTCCTCATGTGTATGGCTTCACACATTACTAGTGCCCACTTTGTGCCTCTCTGTGCCCCTCTATATATATATATATATATATATATATATATATATATATATATATATATATATATATATATATATATATATATATATATGTACACCCCTCTGTTCACCCCTATATATTTATAGACACCACTTTTTCCACAAATATTGTTAATGACCCCCTTGGTGCCCCCATATATATTTGTAAATCCCCCTCCCTTCTGTGCCTCCCTATATATTTAATGACCCTGTCTTAGTGCCCCCCATTTATATATTTATTGACCCCCCTCTTGGTGCCCCCCATATATATATTTAATGACCCCCTCTTGGTGCCCCCGTATATATTTATTGACACCCCCTCTTGGTGCCCCCATATATATTTAATGACTCCCTCTTGGTGCCCCCATAATATATTTAATGACCCCCTCTTGGTGCCCCCATAAATATTTAATGACCCCCCTCTTGGTGCCCCCAAGTATATTTATTGACCCCCCCCCCCTCTTGGTGCCCCTATATATATATATATATATATATATATATATATATTTAATGACTCCCTCTCGGTGCCTCCATATATATTTAATGACCCCCTCTTGGTGCCCCCATATATATTTAATGACCCCCTCTGTGCCCCCATACACTGCTGTAGGCCCTCCACAGACATACTGCCTCCAGCCATATATAGGATGCGGCTGCAGGCAGTATGTCTGTGCATCGGCCAGTTTCCATGGTCCAATCACTCCTCTAGTCTGGGGTCAGGATTGACTGCTATGGCCTATGGGTCATTGCCAGGTGGCGGACTGACAACACGCAGCTCATCAATCTTGTGCAACGCCCCTATTCCACTCAAATCCCACACATAATAAACTAAAATTTATATATGTAAGAAACACTTTAACGTGGGTAAATTTCCATGACCAATAAAGCTGGTATACAAGAAGTAAATATATACCACCACACAATAACTGGATAATACCGCCATACTGTACTGAATAAAACCACTATACACAGACCAGTATACTATACAGGATCTGTATACAATATAAGTGATTATATACAGGACCATATGGGGGTAGATATAAGCCATACACAGGATGTGTATACCAGGAAAAAACTTGTCAGACTCTGCATTTTTCCAGTGCCCTCCCCTCCTCTACATAATTTTTCCATCTATAGGCCCACAACCTGTAATAATGCCCTCCTTGGTGTCCTGCACAGTAAAAGGGCAGGTAGGTAGGTAGTCAGGTAAATAGGTAAATAGGTAGGTAGATCAGGAAGCCAGATATGTAGGTAGATGACAAGCCATGTAGGTAGGGGGCTAGCTAGGTAGTTACGCAGCCATGTACGAAGGCCAGGTACATAGATAGCTGGGTATGTAAGTAGTTAGCCTGGTATGTAGGTAAGTAGTTAGGCATCCAGGTATAAAGTGAGTCACCCCTCCCATTCCCCATAGGTATAGGCAGAGTTACCCCCCTTTCCCTATAGGTATATGCAGAGTTTCCCCCCCCCCCCCTTCCCCATAGGTATAGGCAGTTACCCCCTTTCCCTATAGGTATAGGCAGAGGTACCCCCCTTTCTTCCCCATTCCCTATAGGTATAGGCAGAGTTACCCCCCTTTTCTCCCCTTTCCCTATAGGTATAGGCAGAGTTACTTCCATTTCCCTATAGGTATAGGCAGAGTTACCCCCTTTCCCTATAGGTATAGGCAGAGTTACCCCCTTTCTCTATAGGTATAGGCAGAGTTACCCCCCTTTCCCTATAGGTATAGGCAGAGCTACCCCCCCCCTTCCCCATAGGTATAGGCAGAGTTACCCACCTTTCCATTTAGGTATAGGCAGAGTTACCCCCCTTTTCCCTATAGGTAAAGGCAGAGTTATCCCCCTTTCCTCCCCTTTCCCTATAGGCTGAGTTACCCCCCCCCCTTTCCTCCCCTTTCCCTATAGGTATATCCAGAGTTACACCCCCCCCCCCTTCTTCCCTATAGGTAAAGGCAGAATTACCCCCCTCCCCCTTTTCCCTATAGGTATAGACAGAGTTACCCCCCTCCACCCTTTTTCCTATAGGTATAGGCAGAGTTACCCCCCTCCCACATTTCCCTATAGGCATAGGCAGATTTACCCCCCTTTCCTCCCCTTTCCCTATAGGTATAGGCAGGGTAAAAAAAAAAATTATGCTCACCTGATATCTCCTCAGCAGCAGGGCCCCGCATCTTCTCCCCTCCACAGTGCAGGCGTTGATGAGTGATGTCATCGGCGCTTGTGCTGCGAGGGGGCGGAGGTCACGCCAGGTGGGAACGTACCCTAAAAGGTGCCGCCAATCATCAATAATTGCGTAGAGCCTAAGCCTCCTTCTACTTTGCAGTGCCGTTGTGTAACAATGCCCTGAAAAGCCAGGGGAGGGTGTAAAAAACATTTATTGGCTGTGGTTTAACTCCTTAAGGACCCAGCCAATTTTCACTGTAGGAACCGGCCATTTTTTGCACATCTGACCACTGTCAATTTAAGCATTAATAACTCTGGGATGCTTTTACCTTTCATTCTGATTTCCGAGATTGTTTTTTTCGTGACATATTCTACTTTATGTTAGTGGAAACATTTTGTCGATACTTGCATAATTTCTTGGTGAAAAATTCTATAATTTGATGAAAAAATTTAAAATGTTGCATTTTTTTTTTACTTTGAAGCTCTCTGCTTATAAGGAAAATGAATATTCCAAATAAATTATATATTGATTCCCATATACAATATGCCTACTTTATGTTTCCATCATAAAGTTGACATGTTTTTACTTTTGGAAGACATCAGAGGGCTTCAAAGTATAGCAGCAACTTTCCAATTTTTAACAAAATTTTCAAAATCGAAATTTTTCAGGGATCAGTTCAGTTTTGAAGTGGATTTGAAGGGCTTTCATATCAGTAATACCCCATAAATGACCCCATTATAAAACTGCACCCCTCAAAGTATTCAAAATGACATTCAAAAGGTTTGTTAACCCTTTAGGTGTTTCACAGGAATAGCAGCAAATTGAAGGAGATAATTCAATTGCATTTTTACAAGGGGTAAAAGGAGAGAAATCTTCCTAAAATGTGTAACCCAATTTCTCTCGAGTAAGGAAATACCTCATATGTGTATGTCAAGGGTTCGGCGAGAGCAGTAGAAGGCTCAGAAGGGAAGGAGCGACAGTGGGATTTTGGAGAATGAGTTTTTCTGAAATGGTTTTTGAGGGACATTTCACATTTAGGAAGCCCCTATGGTGCCAGAACAGCAAAAAAAAAACACATGGCATACTATTTTGAAAACTACACCCCTCAAGGCACGTAACAAGGGGTCCAGTTAGACTTAACACCCCACTGGTGTTTGACAACTTTTCGTTAAAGTTGGATGTGTAAAATTTTTTTCCCACTAAAATGCTGGTTTTCCCTCAAATTTAAATTTTTACAAGGGATAATAGGACAAAATGCCCCCCAAAATTTGTAACCCCATCTCTTCTGAGTATTGAAATACCCCATGTGTGGACGTCAAGTGCTCTGCTGGCGCACTACAATGCTCAGAAGAAGAGGAGTCACATTTGGCTTTTGAAAAGCAAATTTTGCTGAAATGGTTTTTGGAGGGCATGTCACATTTAGGAAGCCCTTATTTTGCCAGAACAGAAAAAAAAACACATGGCATACTATTTTGGAAACTACACCCCTCAAGGAACGCAACAAGGCGTACAGTGAGCATTAACACTTCACAGGTGTTTGATGACTTTTTGTTAAAGTCGGATGTGTAAATGAAGAAAAAATATATTTTTACTAAAATGCAGTTTTTTCCCCAAATTTTACATTTTTACAAGGGATAATAGGAAAAAATGACCCACAAAATTTGTAACCCCATTTAGTATGGACATACCCAATGTGTGGACATCAAGTGCTCTGCTGGCGCACTACACTGCTCAGAAGAGGAGGAGTGCCATTGAGCTTTTAGAGACAGAATTTGGTTGGTATAGAAGTCGGGGCCCATGTGCATTTACAAAGCCCCCTGTGGTGCCAGAACCCCCCCCCCCCCCTGTGATCCCATTTTGGAAACTACACCAGAATTTAATAAGGGGCGCATTGAGTATTTACACCCCACTGGTGTTTGACAGATCTTTGGAACAGTGGGCTGTGCAAATGAAAAATTTAATTTTTCATTTTCACGAACCACTGTTCCAAAAATCTGTCAGACACCTGTGGGACGTAAATGCTCACTGTACCCCTTATTACATTACGTGAGGGGTGTAGTTTCCAAAATGGTGTCACATGTGGGGGGGTCCATTGTTCGGGCACTTTGGGGTCTTTGTAAAAACACGTGGCCTTCAATTCCGGACAAATTTTCTCTTTAAAATCCCAATGGCGCCCCTTCTCTTCTGAGCATTGTAGTGCGCCAGCAGAGCACTTTGCATCCACATATGGGGTATGTTCTTATTCAGAAGAAATGGGGTTACAAATTTTGGGGGGCTTTTTTTCCTATTTTTCCCTTGTTAAAATGAAAAATTTTGGGTAACACCAGCATTTTAATGAAATTTTTTTTTTTTCATTTTTCCATCCAACTTTGAAGAATTTTCATTAAACACCAGTGGGCTGTTAATGCTCACTATACCCCTTGTTACGTTCCGTGAGGGGTATAGTTTCCAAAATGGGGTCACATGTGGGTATTTTTTTGCGTTTTTTTTGCGTTTATGTCAGAAACCAATTTAGTCCTCAAATGTACATAGTGCGCTCTCACTCCTGAGCCTTGTGGTGCACCCGCATAGCATTTTACGCCCACATATGGGGTATTTCTGTACTCAGGAGAAATTGCGTTACAAATTTCCCTTTTAACACTTGTGAAAATAAAAAGTATGGGGCAACACCAGCATGTTAGTGTAAACATTTTTTTTTTTACACTAACAGGCTGGTGTAGCCCCCAACTTTTCCTTTTCATAAGGGGTAAAAGGAGAAAAAGCCCCGCAAAATTTGTAGTGCAATTTCTCCCGAGTACGGAAATACCCCATATGTGGCCCTCAACTGTTTCCTTGAAATATGACAGGGCTCCGAAGTAAGAGAGCGCCATGTGCATTTGAGGACTAAATTAGGGATTGCATAGGGGTGGACATAGGGGTATTCTATGCCAGTGATTCCCAAACAGGGTGTCTCCAGCTGTTGCTGTCCGGAAATGCTGGGAGTTGTTGTTTTGCAACAGCTGGAGGCTCTGTATTGGAAACACTGCAGTACAATAAATTTTTCATTTTTATTGGGGGGTGGGGGCGGCAGTATACGGGGTGTATATGTAGTGTTTTACCCTTTATTATGTGTTAGTGTAGTGTAGGATTATTAGGGTACGTTCGCACTGGCGCAGGTTTACAATGAGCTTCCCGCTAGAAATTTGCGCCGCGGCGAAAAATTTGCAGCAGCTCATACTTGAAGCAGGAAACTTACTGTATACCTGCCTGTGTGAATGTACACTGTACGTTCACATGAGGGGTCACTGACAGATCGTGCATGCTGTGAGTTGTACTTTTGCAACAGCTGGAGGCACACTGGTTGGAAAACCTTCAGTTAGGTTCTGTTACCTAACTCAGTATTTTCCAACCAGTGTGCCTCCAGCTGTTGCAAAACTACAACTCCCAGCATGTACTGATGCTGGGAGATGTAGTTATGCGACAGATGGAGGTATGCAACTACAACTCCCAGCATGCCGAGACAGCTGTTTGCTGTTTGGGCATGCTGGGATTTGCAGTTTTGCAACATCTGGAGGGCTACAGTTAGAGACCAGTGCACAGTGATCTCCAAACTGTGGACCTCCAGATATTGCAAAACTACAAATCCCAGCATGCCCAGACAGCAAACAGCTGTGTGGGCATGCAAGGAGTTGTAGTTTTGCAAAGATCTAGAGGGCCACAGTATAGAGATCACTTTGCAGTGGTTTCTAAACTGTAGATCTCCAGCTGTTGCAAAACTGCAAATCCTAGCATGCCTAAACAGCAAACAGCTGTCTCGGCATGCTGGGAGTTGTAGTTTTGCAACATCTGGAGGGAAACAGTGTAGAGACCACCGTATAGTGGTCTCAGACTGTAGCCCTCCAGATGTTGCTAGGCAACTCACCGGTGTCCATCGGATCCAGGGAGCCGTCCCCTTCTGCCACACGACATCGCCGCCCGCGCCGATCGCATCCCGCATCCTCCACCATCGGTAAGTGGACTTCGGCGCCTGGTCCCTGTCGGTTTCCCCGTCCTGCCCCGCCTATTGTGGGTGGGCAGGATGGGGAAAACGAAAGTTAACCCCGCCGCCCCCGATCTGCTATTGGTCGTAGCTTTTGATGACCAATAGCCGGGAATAGGAGGGGTGGCACCCCTGCCACCTCAGTCCTATCCCTTTAGGGGGATTGTGGGTGTCTTGGACAACCGCGATCCCCCTCATATTCCGGGTCACCATAGACCTGGAATGACCCGGAATCACGCAAATCGCAAGTGTGAATTCACTTGCAATTTGCCACAATCGCCGACATGGGGGGGTCTGATGACATATGCGCGGGGTGCCTGCTGATCGATATCAGCAGTCACCCCGCCCGGCGGGGACCTATATTCCCACGGGCATGCAGGTACGTCCTGGGTCCTTAAGTACCAGGGTGTCAGGACGTTCCCGTACGCCCTGGGTCGTGAACAGGTTAAACAAACAGCATCAGGCATCCTTGACACATCAGTGCACCATTGTGCAGGCTAAGTATCAACTGGTTGGTGTACAGTGAGATACAGTTTAACACAAGGAGGCTATTGTGACGTAAATGATACATAGTAACACAGTTCATAAGGTTGAAAAAAGACCAGAGTCCATCAAGTTCAACCTATATCCTCCCTAATGAGTCCCTAGTGAGTTGATCCAGAGGAAGGCAAAAAACCCTCATACTCTAGGTAAAAATTCCTTCCCGACTAAGGACCAAATATGGCAGTCAGAATAAATCCCTGGATCAACGTTCTGTCCCTATAAATCTAGTATACATAACCAGCGATGTTATTATTCTCCAAAAATGCATCCAGACCTCTTTTATATTCTTTTACAGAGTTCACCATGACTACCTCCTCAGGCAGAGAATTCCACGGTCTCACTGCTCTTACAGTAAAGAACCCCCGTCTGTGCTGGTGTAGAAACCTTCTTTCCTCTAAACGTAGAGGATGCCCCCTTGTTATAGATACAGTCCTGGGTATGAATAGATCATGGGAGAGATCTCTGTACGGTCCCCTGATATATTTATACATAGTTATTAGGTCTCCCCTAAGCCTTCTTTTTTCTAAACTAAATAACCCTAATTCTGATAATCTTTCTGGGTACTGTAGTCCTCCCATTCCCCGTATTACCCTGGTTGCCCATCTTTGAACCCTCTCCAGCTCCACTATATCTTTCTTGTACACTGGTGCCCAGTACTGTACACAGTATTCTATGTGTGGTCTGACTAGTGATTTGTACAGCGGTAGAATTATTTCCTTGTCGTGGGCATCTATGCCCCTATTGATGCACCCCATGATTTTATTTGCCAAAGAAGAATACAGGAGACTACTTGTCTGACAATGATGGGCACTTTGGGTGGCCATGGGAGCTTAAAGGGGTACTTCATCCCTAGACATCTTATCCTCTATCCAAAGATAGGGGATAAGATGTCTGATCGCAGGGGTCCCGCTGCTGAGGACCCCTGCGATCTCTCCTGCAGCACCCCGACTCATCATCTCTCTTGTGGCTGCTCCATGGCTGATGACAGGGGCTGGCGGTTTGTGACTTCATGGCTCTGCCCCCTCATGACGTCACACCTGCCCCCCTTAATGCAAGTCTATGGGAGGGGGCGTGGTAAGGATGCATTAAGGAGGCGGAGTGTGACATCATGAGGGGGCGGGTCCATGATGTCACAAACCACCGGTCCCTGTATCGTGAGTCATCAGCCACAGAGCAAACCTAGCTCTGCAGAGCTGATGACTCGAGTGGGTGCATGAGAGATCGCGGGGTTCCCAGCAGGGGGACACCTGCGATCAGACATCTTATCCCCTATCCTTGGATGGGAATAAGATGTCTAGGTGCGGAGTACCCCTTTAAGTAGCCATCAAAAGTCCTCATATTATAATTCACCATTAATAATAATAATGGGACAGGTGCCGCATATCAAATAATGAGCACTTTTCTGTGGCATACCTTGTATACCACCTTTTCAGTGGCATACCTACTCGGAAATTATTTTTTCCCTTAAAGCACACATAGCACCTTGTAAAACCCAATACATTAATAAGCTTCTTCTCCCTCTCCTACCACATGCAATCTACCACAGTCTGTGCTAGACTGTATAGTCTAAGACTCTAAGCAGTACTCTTTACCACCACTATTGTCAGGGACTGGCCAGAGAAGCAAGGGAAAGGAAATCCAGGGATAAGTACTGTTGAGAAACAGCTCAGATCTAGTCCCACTCCCTAAAAAGGAGAAAATATAACTAAATTATTTTGGAAGTATAGGGATGCTAAAAATTGATGGCCTCTTACCATTTTGATTTGCACCGATACATACTTAAAGGCTACTCTGCTCCTAGACATCTTATCCCCTAACCGGCACCCTGTTAATCGGCATGCAGAGATCTCAGCTCCATGCCAGATTACTAGCGACCACAGCACGAAGCTGTGGCCGTCATGCCCCTTCCATATACATCTATGGGCGATCTGGAGATACGCAAACGCTTTATCTCCATCTCTCCCATAGACATGAATGGAAGGGCCGTTACAAGCATGGCCACTTCGAAGCTTAGCACAGTCAGCGTTCTGATCATAAATGTTCAGAACACCAGAATGCCAGGTTAGATATTGCGGGGGGATCCAGCAGTCGGACATACCCTAATCAGCTCCTCCATCCTCATCCCAGCTCCAAGAAAAAATGTGTAGAAACCGCACACAAAATGCCTTTTTGGGTTGCATTGGGTGCATATTGTATACAAAATTGAAACTGGCTGATTACGTGCTGCAGACTTTTCCAGTACATTTCCTTGCATTAAATCCCAGTGTTTATGCAATTGTATTTTATGCTAAACACATTTATGTAATAAAGGAGTAGTCTCATGGAACAACACTTATCCCCTATAAACGTATCCCCTATTTGGCTATCTTTGGCTCTCCCATAGAGATATATCCGCTTCGGGTGGGGGGCGTGTTGTGCCACTCCACAAGCCAGGGCTCCATGCAGGAGATTGCGAAGGGGCCCCAGTGCTTGGACCCCCCATAATGTAAAACTTATCCCCTCTCCTGCGTATAGGGTTTACGTTTTATTCCATGAGATATCTCCTTTAAAATAATATATTCAGATATGTCAGATATTAATTATCACATATTTAGGCTATTTATTTGTATTTTTTATATATATTTAGTTTCAATTGTAATCTATTTTCATTATTTACTTTATTAATTTCTCTGCAGCCCAGGTAGCTGTGTTCGTCCTTCAATGCACTATAATTCTTCTCGTAGTCTCCCTGATGATGTGCTGAATTTTGTAAAGTCCCATCCTTTGATGGAGGATTCTGTGCCCTCTGTTGGAGGTGTTCCCTGGTTAACACGTACACTGTCACGGTAAAAATTATATATATTTTTGCTTACTGTCAGATATCATTGCATAGAATGAATAAAATTGATTATTTCCTATTGCTTATTTACCGCATTTGTTCTCCATGGAGTTAAACTCAAGTTGTACTTTATCACATACTAGCTTAGTACCCGGCGTTGCCTGGTTTTTCCTTCCTAATCCTTGTTGGGGAGGAAAATCAAAAAAGGAGGAAGCTTTTGACTTCATATCCCGTCCTCATATATTGTTGTCATATCCCAACCTCATATCCCGTCCTCATATCCCGACCTCATATCCCGTTCTCATATCCCGACCTCATATCCCGTCCCCCTATCCCGTCCTCATTTCCCGTCCTCCTATCTCGACCTCATATTCCGTCCTCATATCCCGGCCTCCTATCCCATCCTCCTATCTTGACCTCATATCCTGTCCTCATATCCTACCTCATATCCCGACCTCATATCTCAACCTCCTATCCCGACCTCATAGCCCATCCTCCTATCTCATCCTCATATCCTGTCCTCATATCTCGACCTCCTATCCCGACCTCCTATCCTGTCCTCATTTTCTGTCCTCATATTCCGTCCTTATATTTCAACCTCATATCCCACCCTCATATCCCGTCCTCCTATCTCAACCTCATTTCCCATCCTCCTATCCCGTCCTCATATCCCTTACTTATGTCCCATCCTCATATCCTGTCCTCAGGTGGGACTGATTTGTGATGAAGATATTGCAAGCTGAAAATACAAGGGGACGTGACCAATGCACAAAAAGGGTAGATAATAAATGAGGTGGGGCTTACAATGTGGGGTGTCTTTGTGTCATGGGGTGTGGCTTACAAGCCGGATAGACACATTCACCAGGAGATGCAGAGCGGAGCTTGTGGAGAAAGGTACTGGAAGTCCCATATACTTTCCAGGGACTTGAAACAAAAACCCATCTTTTATATAAGGTAAGGGTTAATTTAACTATCGTATCTTTTTATTTGACATATAGGTAATTTGTGTACCAGGTATTATTGAAATATTTCCAGCCGTACAGAAATGATGTGGGAACATACATTTCCCATTGATTTGCATGGGACTTTAACCTGTTAAGGACCATGGACGTACGCGTATGTCCTAGCTCCCTGGTACTTAAGGACTAAGGACGTACGTGTACGTCATGGAGTTGTCGATCAGCAGGCACCCGTCGCAAATGCCCAGGGGGGTCATCAGACCCCCCCATGTCGGCGATTGGCGCAAATCGCAAGTGAATTCACACTTAGGATTTGTGCCTATTTCGGGTCATACGGGTCTATGGTGACCCGGTGACCCGGAATATAAGGGGGATCGCGGTTGTCTAAGACACCCACGATCCCCCTGAAGGGATAGGAGTGAGGTGGCAGGGGTGCCACCCCTCCTATCCCTGCTATTGGTCGTCAAAAGCGACGACCAATAGCAGATCGGGGGCGGGAGGGTTAACTTTCCGAGGAGGACCGGGGCCGAAGTCCACTTAGTGGCAGGAAGCGGCAGAAGAGGACGGCTATGCGGCTCCCTGGATCGTATGGAAGCCAGTGAGTTGCCTAGCAAAATCTGGAGGGCTACAGTCTGAGACCACTATACAGTGGTCTCTATACCCCGACCAGTGCAACACAAAAAGAGAGAAACACAGCCGCACATCCACCATATGTAATTTGATCTACTTCTCAGCATAATTTCAAATACTAACAGGTTGTTGGTATACATTTTGATTAAAAAGTACAAGCCCACTCGCCACGTCAAGGCCACCTCGTTAGAGTGGGTCCCTAACCTGACACTGGCATAGCCCCCGGCGGCGACCACTGCCTCAGAGACCCCATGCCCAATGGGGGGAGCAACCCAGTGGCCAGGCAGCCCCACTACTGCCCGACCAAGCCCCTGGCTTTGGGCCACTCCACCCCACAGACAAAGCATCACAGAAACAATGGCTGCCACAGAGAACCACACCACTATGAAACCTACCATGTGCTCACTGCCAGAGGGCTGGAAGAATGGTAGGAGGAAACCCATATGCAGTTTCCTGCTAATTAAAAACGCCTGGGCCAAATGGGTGGAGTGTAGCCCTCCAGATGTTGCAAAACTACAACTCCCAAATTTTTCGGCGCAGCGCAAACTCCTAGCGGGATACTCATCATAACCCACCAGTGCGAATGTACCCTAAAAACACCACACTACCACAAAATAAAGGGTAAAACACTGCCCCCTCCCCCCCCCCATAAAAATGAAAAACGTATTGTATGGCAGTGTTGCCAAATTGGAGCCTCCAGCTGTCGCATAACAACAACTCCCAGCATTTCCGGACAGCCACTGACTTTCCAGGCATGCTGGGAGTTTAGCAACAGCTGGAGGCACCCTGTTTGGGAACCACTGGTGTAGAATACCCCTATGTCTACCCCTATGCAATACCTAATTTAGTCCTCAAATGCGCATGGCGCTCTCTCTTTTCAGAGCCCTGTCGTATTTCAAGGAAACAGTTTAGGGCCACATATGGGGTATTTCCGTACTCGGGAGAAAATTGCACTACAAATTTTGGGGGGGGGGGCGTTTTCTCCTTTTACCCCTTATGAAAAGGAAAAGCTGGGGTCTACACCAGCTTGTTAGTGTAAAAAAATTAAAATTTTTACACTAACATGCTGATGTTGCGCCATACTTTATATTTTCACAAGCGGTAACAGCAAAAAAGACCACCAAAATTTGTAACGCAATTTCTCCTGAGTATGGAAATACCTCATATGTGGGCGTAAAATGCTCTGGGCGCACAACAAGGCTCAGGAGTGAGAGCGCACCATGTACATTTGAGGCCTAAATTTGTGATTTGCACAGGGGTGGCTGATTTTACAGCGGTTCTGACATAAACACAAAAAAATGTAATACCCACATGTGACCCCATTTTGGAAACTACACCCCTCACAGAATGTAACAAGGGGTATAGTGAGCCTGAACACCCCACAGGTGTTTGAAGAATTTTCATTAAAGTTGGATGTGAAAATGAAAAAAAAATGTTTTCACAAAAATGATGTTACCCTAAATTTTTCATTTTCACAAGGGAAAATAGTCAAAAAGACCCCCAAAATTTGTAACCCCATTTCTTCTGAGTAAGAAAATACCCCATATGTGGATGTAAAGTGCTCTATGGGCGAAGTACTATGCTCAGAAGAGAGAGAGCGCCATTGGGATTTTGGATAGAGAATGTGTCTGAAATTGAAGGCCATGTGTGTTTACAAAGCCCCCATAGTGCCAGAACAATAGGCCACCCCCACATGTGACCCCATTTTGGAAACTACACCTCTCACGTAATGTAATAAGGGGTACAGTGAGCATTTACGCCCCACAGGTGTCTGACAGATTTTTGGAACAGTCGTCCGTGAAAATGAAAAATTTAATTTTTCATTTGCACAGACCACTATTCCAAAGATCTGTCAAATGCCAGTGGGGTGTAAATACTCACTGCACCCCTTATTAAATTCTGTGAGGGGTGTAGTTTCCAAAATGGGGTCACATGTGAGGGGGGTCCACAGTTCTGGTACTACGGGGGGGGCTTTGTAAACACACATGGCCCCTGACTCCCATTCCAAACAAATTCACTCTCCGAAAGGTCAATGGTGCTCCTTCTCTTCTGAGCATTGTACTGCACCAGCAGAGCACTTGACGTCCACACATAGGGTATTTCCATACTCAAAAGAAATGGGGTTACAAATTTTGGGGGTCATTTACTCCTATTACCCCTTGTAAAAATTTAAAATCAGGGGAAAAGCAGCATTTTATTTTAAAAAAAAATTCATTTACACATCCAACTTTAACGAAAAGTCGTCAAACACCTGTGGGGTGTTAAGGCTCACTGTACCCCTTTTTACATTCCTTGAGGGGTGGAATTTCCAAAATAGTATGCCATGTGAGGGTTTTTGCTGTCCTGCCACCATTGTGGCTTCCTAAATGGGACATGCCCCCCAAAAACCATTTCAGCAAAATTTGCTTTCCAAAAGCCAAATGTGACTCTTCTTTTCTGAGCATTGTAGTGCACCCGCAGTGCACTTGACGTCCACACATGGGGTATTGAAATACTCACAAGAGATGGGGTTACAAATTTTGGGGGGCATTTTCTACTATTACCCCTTGTAAAAATTTTAAATTTGTGGGAAAAGCAGAATTTTTGTGAAAAAAAAAAATTCATTTACATATCCAATTTTAACAAAAAGTCGTCAAACACCTGTGGGGTGTTAAGGCTCACTGGACCCCTTGTTACGTTCCTTGAGAGGTGTATGTCAGGATCCGGGTACTGTGAGGATACTGGTGGTGGATCCTCTGTGTCAGTGGGGTGATGACGTGGGCCGTACCAGGGGAAAGGAGTCTAAGGGGTTACTGGTTTTCACCAGAGCCCGCCGCAAAGCGGGATGGACTTGCTGTGGCAGGTAACCCCCAGGTCGTTCCACCCGATAGCGACTCAACCCCAACTGACGGCTGAGATAGGCACGGTACAAGGGATTAGGCAAGAGCAAGGTCGGACGTAGCAGAAGGTCAGGGCAGGCAGCAAGGATCGTAGTCAGGGGCAACGGCAGAGGGTCTGGAACACTGGCTTGGGACATACACAGGAACGCTTTCACTGGCACAAGGGCAACAAGTCCGGCAATGCTGGGAAGGGGAATTGAGGTAATATAGGCTAGGACACAGGTGTAAGTACTAATTGGACCAGACGCCAATCAGAGGCGCACTGGCCCTTTAAATCGCAAAGAGCCAGTGCGCGCGCTCCCTAGGGAGCGGGGCCGTGCGCGCCGGGACTGTACAGACGGAGGACAGGTCGGGTAAGAAGACTGGGAAACGAGCCGCGAGCGGGCACGTCCCCGCCAGAGACAATAATGCAGCGCTCCCGGTCAGCGGGTCTGACCGGGGCACTGCGACAAGGTGAACACTGCGAGCAATCCGGGGAGGAGCAGGGACCTAGAGCACTCGGCGTAACAGTACCCCCCTTGGGTCTCCCCCTCCTTTTGGAACCCGAAAACTTGTGAATGAGCTCCTTGTCGAGGATGTTATCCTCGGGTTCCCAAGACCTCTCTTCAGGTCCACAATTCTCCCAATCTATGAGAAATATTTTTTTTACCTCTGACTGTCTTGGACGTGAGAATCTCTTTAACAGCGAAGACATCGGAGGAGCCAGAGACAGGAGCTGGAGCGACAACCTTGGGAGAGAAGCGGTTAAGGACAAGAGGTTTGAGAAGAGAAACATGAAAGGAGTTAGGAATACGGAGAGAAGGGGGAAGAAGAAGTTTGTAGGAGACAGGATTAATTTGACTCTTGATTTTGAAGGGTCCAAGATAACGTGGTCCCAGCCTATAGCTGGGGACACGGAAGCGGATATACTTGGCAGAGAGCCACACTTTGTCCCCAGGAGCGAAGACAGGAGGAGTTCTTCTCTTTTTGTCAGCATGCTTCTTCATACGGTATGAGGCCAGTAGTAGGGACTTTTGAGTTTCCTTCCAGATGATGGAGAAGTCCCGGGTAACTTCATCAACAGCAGGCAATCCAGAAGAAATGGGGAGGGGGGGGCAGAGGGTGACGGCCGTACACCACAAAGAACGGGGATTTGGCGGAGGATTCAGAGTTCTTGAAATTGTACGAGAATTCAGCCCAGGGTAGAAGATCGACCCAATCGTCTTGGCGGGAGGAAACAAAATGTCGCAAATAGTCACCAAGGATCTGGTTAACTCTCTCTACTTGTCCATTGGATTGGGGATGATAGGAGGACGAGAAATTTAATTTGATTTTTAATTGTTTACAGAGAGCTCTCCAAAATTTCGATACAAATTGAACGCCTCTATCCGAGACGATATGCGTGGGATGCCCGTGAAAATGTGCACAAAAAATTGTTTCGCCAACTGTGGCGCTGAAGGAAGACCTGGGAGCGGAATAAAATGTGCCATCTTGGAGAAACGATCAACGACCACCCAGATGACTGTGTTGCCATGGGATAAAGGCAAATCTGTAATAAAATCCATGGCAATTTGAGACCATGGTAGCTCAGGAACAGGTAAAGGATGAAGGAGTCCAGCAGGCTTCTGGCGAGGAGTCTTGTCCCGGGCACAAACTGTACAGGCCTGAATGTATTCAGCGACATCAGCCTCCAGGGTAGGCCATCAATATAAACGAGAAATGAGTTGGATGGACTTCTTGACGCCAGCATGGCCAGCGAGGTGCGAGGAGTGACCCCACTTGAGGATCTTGAGGCGCTGGCGTGGAGGGACGAATGTCTTCCCAGGAGGAGTTTGTCGGATAGAAGCTGGAGTAGAGGAGATCAGGCGCTCAGGAGGTACAATGTGTTGCAGAGGGGCTTCAGATTCGGTAGAATCAGATTATCGTGAAAGGGCGTCAGCCCTGATGTTTTTTGTCAGCAGGACGAAAATGAATCTCGAAGTTAAAGCGGGCAAAAAACAATGACCACCTAGCCTGGCGTGGGTTCAGACGTTGGGCAGACTGGAGATACGAGAGATTCTTGTGATCCGTGTAGATGACAATGGGATGTTTGGAACCTTCCAGTAGATGCCTCCATTCTTCGAGAGCTAGTTTAATGGCCAGAAGTTCACGATCACCAATAGAGTAATTTTTCTCCGCCGGAGAGAAGGTTTTAGAAAAGAAACCACAAGTAATATTATGTCCGGTAGAGTTTTTTTGGAGGAGTACGGCTCCGGCTCCGACTGAGGAGGCGTCCACTTCCAGCAAGAAGGGTCTTGATGGATCAGGTCTGGAGAGTACTGGTGCAGAAGCGAAGGCAGTTTTAAGGCGATTGAAGGCCTCATCTGCTTGGGGAGGCCAGGACTTAGGGTTGGCATTCTTCTTGGTTAGGGCCACAATTGGAGCCACAATGGTGGAAAAATGAGGAATAAACTGTCGGTAGTAATTGGCAAATCCTAAGAAGCGTTGGATAGCCCGGAGTCCAGAAGGGCGTGGCCAATCTAAAACGGCTGACAGTTTGTCTGGGTCCATTTGAAGTCCCTGGCCAGAGACTAGGTAACCTAGGAAGGGAAGAGATTGGCATTCAAAGAGACATTTCTCCATCTTGGCATATAGTTGATTTTCTCTGAAGTCTCTGAAGCACTAGGCGGACATGGCGATGGTGTTCTTCAAGACTAGAGGAAAAAATCAGGATAAACAGGTAAACCACAACACAGGTATATAACAAATCTCGAAATATTTAATTAACGAAGTCCTGGAAGACAGCAGGGGCGTTGCAGAGCCCAAAGGGCATAACGAGATATTCAAAATGTCCGTCTCTGGTATTAAATGAGATTTTCCACTCATCCCCTTCTCTGATGAGAATGAGATTATATGTGCCTCTTAAGTCCAATTTAGTGAAGATGTTAGCACCACGAAGGCGGTCAAAGAGTTCCGAGATAAGAGGCAGGGGATAGCGGTTTTTGATAGTGATTTTATTTAAACCGCGATAGTCAATACACGGCCGTAAGGTACCGTCTTTTTTAGAAACAAAGAAGAACCCCGCTCCGGCAGGGGATAAGGACTTGTGAATTAATCCCCTCTTTAGATTTTCCTGGATGTAATCCGACATGGCTTGAGTCTCAGGAGTGGATAGAGGATAGATCCTGCCCCGGGGTGGAGTAGTACCAGGAAGGAGGTCAATAGGGCAGTCATAAGGCCTATGAGGTGGCAAAGTCTCTGCCTGTTTTTTGCAAAAAACATCGGCATAGTCCTGGTAGGCCTTGGGAAGACCTGGTATAGGAGGAGTCACAAGAGTTTGACTGACAGAGCCGGGAGCAGACGTGAGGCATTTTTTGAGACAAGAAGAACCCCAGCTCTTGATCTCCCCAGTGGTCCAGTCAAGGGTAGGAGAATGACGTTGGAGCCAAGGCAAGCCGAGGAGAATTCCAGAAGTGCAGTTGGGTAGGACCAGAAATTCAATTTTTTCGTGATGAAGTCCAATGCACATTAACAGGGGTTCTGTGCGGTAACGCACAGTGCAGTCCAATTTTTCTCCATTAACTGAAGAGATGTAGAGTGGTCTGACGAGACTGGTCACTGGAATGTTGAACCTATTAACGAAAGAGGCCAAAATAAAATTTCCTGCAGAGCCTGAATCCAAGAAGGCCACAGCTGAGAAGGAGGAGTTAGCAGAAGAAGAAATCCGCATAGGCACAGTAAGATGTGGAGAAGCAGAGTTCACACCTAGAGCTGTCTCACCTTTGTGCGGAATCGGAGTGTGTCTTTCCTGACGCGGAGGACGGATAGGACAATCCTTCAGGAAGTGTTCGGTACTAGCACAGTACAGGCATAGATTCTCATTGTGGCGGCGAGTCCTCTCTTGTAGGGTCAGGCGAGACCGGTCTACTTGCATAGCCTCCACGGCAGAAGGCACAGGAACAGATTGCAGTGGACTTGAGAAGAGAGGAGTCGGGGAGAGAAATCACCTGGTGCGAACAAAGTCCATATCCTGACGGAGCTCCTGGCGTCTTTCGGAAAAACGCATGTCAATGTGGGTGGCCAAATGGATAAGTTCATGCAGGTTGGCAGGAATTTCTCGTGCGGCCAGCACATCCTTGATGTTGCTGGATAGGCCTTTTTTGAAGGTCGCGCAGAGGGCCTCATTGTTCCAAGATAATTCAGAGGCGAGGGTACGAAATTGGATGGCGTATTCGCCCACAGAAGAATTTCCTTGGACAAGGTTCAACAAGGCAGTCTCGGCATATGAGGCTCGGGCTGGATCCTCGAAGACACTACGAACCTCAGCGAAGAAGGACTGGACAGTGGCAGTGACAGGATCATTGCGGTCCCAGAGCGGTGTGGCCCATGACAAGGCCTTCCCAGACAGGAGACTAACCACGAAAGCCACCTTAGACCGTTCTGTGGGAAATTGGTGCGACATCATCTCCAAATGTAGGGAACATTGCGACAGGAAACCTCGGCATTGTTTAGAGTCCCCATCAAATTTGTCCGTCAGGGACAAGCGGAGACTGGAAGCGGCCACTCGCTGCGGAGGAAGTGCAGGAGCTGGCAGAGGAGATGGTTGCTGAAGTTGTGGCAAAAGTTGCTGCAGCATGACTGTCAGTTGGGACAGCTGATGTCCTTGTTGCGCTATCTGTTGAGATTGCTGGGCGACCACCTTGGTAAGGTCAGCGACAACTGGCAGCGGGACCTCAACGGGATCCATGGCCGGATCTACTGTCAGGATCCGGGTACTGTGAGGATACTGGTGGTGGATCCTCTGTGTCAGTGGGGTGATGACGTGGGCCGTACCAGGGGAACGGAGTCTAAGGGGTTACTGGTTTTCACCAGAGCCCGCCGCAAAGCGGGATGGACTTGCTGTGGCAGGTAACCCCCAGGTCGTTCCACCAGATAGTGACTCAACCCCAACTGACGGCTGAGATAGGCGCGGTACAAGGGATTAGGCAAGAGCAAGGTCGGACGTAGCAGAAGGTCAGGGCAGGCAGCAAGGATCGTAGTCAGGGGCAACGGCAGAGGGTCTGGAACACTGGCTTGGGACATACACAGGAACGCTTTCACTGGCACAAGGGCAACAAGATCCGGCGATGCTGGGAAGGGGAAGTGAGGTAATATAGGCTAGGACACAGGTGTAAGTACTAATTGGACCAGAAGCCAATCAGAGGCGCACTGGCCCTTTAAATCGCAAAGAGGCGGCGCGCGCGCGCCCTAGGGAGCGGGGCCGCGCACGCCGGGACTGTACAGACGGAAGACAGGTCGGGTAAGGAGACTGGGATGTGAGCCGCGAGCGGGCGCGTCCCGCTTCGCGGGTCGCATTCCCCGCCAGAGACAATGATGCAGCTCTCCCGGTCAGCGGGTCTGACCGGGGCGCTGCGACAAGGTGAACGCTGTGAGCGCTCCGGGGAGGAGCGGGGACCCGGAGCACTCAGCGTAACAGTACCCCCCCCTTTGGTCTCCCCCTCCTTTTGGAACCCGAAAACTTGTGAATGAGCTCCTTGTCGAGGATGTTATCCTCGAGTTCCCAAGACCTCTCTTCAGGTCCACAATTCTCCCAATCTACGAGAATTTTTTTTTTTTACCTCTGACTGTCTTGGACGCGAGAATCTCTTTAACAGCGAAGACATCGGAGGAGATGAACGCTGCGAGCGCTCCGGGGAGGAGCGGGGACCCGGAGCGCTCGGCGTAACAGTGTAGTTTCGGAAATAGTATGCCATGTGGTTTTTTTTTTTTTTTTTGCTCTTCTGGCACCATAGGGGCTTCCTAAATGTGATATGCCCCCCCAAAAACCATTTCAGAAAAACTCACTCTCCAAAATCCCAGTGTCACTCCTTCTCTTCTGAGCCTTCTTCTGCGCCCGCCGAACACTTTACATACACATATGAGGTATTTCCTCAAACCCTTTTTTTACTTTTATTAGGGAAGGGGTTAAATGACCTTTGTTAACTTTTTTTTTTTCACTTTTTTTTTTTTGCAGTGTTATAGCTCCCATAGGGAGCTATAGCACTGTACACACTGATCTCTTATGCTGATCCCTGCAAAGCCATAGCTTTGCACGGATCAGTGAGATAGGGTCTCGATTGCTCAAGCCTTTAGCTCAGGCTTGGAGCAATCAAACCCCGATCGGAGAGAGGTAAGGAGACCTCCGCCTGCGTCCCAGCTGATCGGAACATCGCGATTTTATCACGATGTCCCGATCAGCCCGACTGAGCTACCGGGAACCATTTACTTTCACTTTCAGACGCGGCGGACAACTTTGACCACCGCGTCTGAAGGGTTAATAGCGCGCGGCACAACGATCTGTTAGCCAAGGGTCCCGGCTATGAATAGCAGCCGGGACCGATGCGGTGTGATGCAGGGTCACGGCGTGACCCCGTTTAAAACACCGATACCGGGCTCAGGGCGTACAGGTATGCCCTGAGTCCTTAAGGATCGGGGATGCAGGGCGTATGCTTACGTCCTGCGTCCCCAAGAGGTTAAACAAAAACCCTGACCTATCCTATGTTTGTTGTTGACATATAAGTAACATGTCTGGCAAGTTTCATGGTATTATCTTAAGCCGTTTGGACGTGATGCTGGAACATACACACACACACATACACACACACACACATTGGCCCTAATTAACTAATGTCAACCCGACTCTTTTTGTCGGGTTGTGCGTCCAAATTTGTGCAAAGCCCATGCGGCACAAATTTGGTCGCACAACCCGACAAAATATATCATCACTCCGAGTGTCTTTTAAACCCGTCAAAATGGGCGGGATTATCACAAAAAGGGGCGTGTTCTCGACAAAAAAGAAAAAACACTCGGAGTATGATGAAAAACTCACAGGAAAACCTGTGCATTTTTCTTCACCAAAACCCAACAGCTCTGAGCTGTCGGGAAATGACTCAAAACTGACTAAATCCTACCCCCGTCATGGAACAGGGTCTGTTCCATGTTGGGGGGTAGTAGTACAGGGGCAAAGGGGTTGATCGCATTGGGTCTCACTTCTAAGACCCGATCCAATCAAAAATTATTAAGCAGGGGAGCGGGCAGCATGGTCCGCTCCCCAGCGATGTACCATGTATTTTACTTTCATTTTCAAATTCCCTGTCAGGATCCCTGAATGGCCCGTACTGAGGAGCCTTTCAGGGATCCCTGCAGGGTTCTCAAATAGAAGAGCTGCGATGGGGAAAGATATATAGAATCGCTGGGGTTTTTGTATATGTCTGGCTCCCCACAGCTTCTATATATCTTGTCCCCCGCCGTGCTATCATATACCCACCGCAGCGCATATATATATATATATATATGTATGCACAGCGCAATCATATGCCCCCAGCAGCGCATGTTATATATGCCCCCCGCACAGCGCAATCATATGCCCCCAGCAGCGCATGTGTTATATGCCCCCCACACAGCACAATCATATGCCCCCAGCAGCGCATGTTATATATGCCCCCTGCACAGCGCTATCATATGCCCCCAGCAGCGCATGTTATATATGTCCTCCGCACAGTGCAATCATATGCCCCCAGCAGTGCATGTTATATATGTCCTCCGCACAGCGCAATCATATGCCCCCAGTAGCGCATGTTATATATGTCCTCTTGGTAGCGCTATCATTGACAAGCATTTTATTAGCAGAGCATCTCTCCAGGAAGCCACTGACCGATGCTCTGCTAATGCTCTGCTTGTCAGTGATAGCACTTCAGAGGCATATGTGCATAGAAGCGAAATGGGGACCAGATATATAGCGTTATTTGGTCCCCACTTCGCTTCTATACATAGTTCTCCTCAGTCCAACCACCACAGCTGTCCCATCGCCTCCCCCATCCCCGGTGTTATAATTACCTGTTCCCGAGGTCCGCGCTTCTTCTGGCTCCGGCGCTGTTGCTGTGCGCTGTGATGCACAATGATGAGTGACGTCCCCAACACGACGTCACCGTCATTGCGCACAGTGACAGCGCACAGTGACAGCGCACAGCAACAGCGCCGGAGCCAGAAGGATCGCGCATATGATAGCGCTGTGCGGGGGACATGTATAACATGCGCTGTGCGGGGGACATATATAACATGCGCAGCTGGAAGCATATATACAATTTACCATGCAACACAATTTCCAACCCGTGGGACACAAATTTTTTTCCCATGCGAAGAAAAATACACGGAGTAAATGAAGAAACACTCAGAGATGAACCCGACACGCTTAGAAAATGAGGGCCAATGAGTTTTATATATATAGACTAGCTGAGTACCTGGCGTTGCCTGGTTTTTCCTTCCTAATCCTTGTTGTGGAGAAAAATCAACAGAGGAAGCTTTTGACTTTATATCCCGTCCTTATATTTTGTTGTCCTATCCCAACCCCATATCCCGACCTCCTATCCCCATCTCCTATCCCGTCCTCCTATCTCAACCTCCTATCCCAACCTCCTATCCCGTCCTCCTTTCCTGTCCTCCTTACCTGTCCTCCTATCTCGACTTCCTATTCCGACCTCCTATCCCGTCCTCATATCCCGTCGTATCCCGTTTTCCTATCTCGACCTCCTATCCCGACCTCCTATCCCCTCCTCATATCCCTACCAGTAATATGTGTACCAGGTATTGAAATATCTCCAGCTGTACGGAAGTGATGTGGGAACATACATTTCCCATTGACTTGTATGGGACTTTAAACAAAAACCTTGACACTCACATATGGGGGTAGTTAAGGGGTTAAAATAGAGGATAGTTAATTTAACCCTTAAGGACGCAGGGCGTATCCATATGCCCCGTTTCCGAGTCCTTAACCCCTAAAGGACCAAGCCCATTTTCACCTTAAGGACCAGGCCAGTTTTAGTTTAGCATTTTAGTTTTTTTCTCCTCGTCTTCTAAAATCCATAACTCTTTCATATTTCAATCTACAGACCCATATAAGGGCTTGTTTTTTGCGTGACCAATTTTACTTTGTAATGAAACCCCTGATTTTACCATAAAATGTACGGCGAACCCAAAAACATTTTTTCCTAGGGAGGAAATTTAAATGAAACCCCCAATTTTGCAAATTTTGGAGGGTTTAGTTTTCACACTGTACAAAAATGACATGTGTTCTTTATTGATACCCATCTAAAACTTTTTGTACAAAATCAGTAATCTAAAATCGCCCTATTTTGACCACCTAGAACTTTTTCATTTTTCCGTATACAGTAACCCCCGACATGCGATGGCCCCGACATATGATAAAATTGACATACGATGGCCTCTCAGAGGCCATCGCATGTCGATGTCAGCATCGACATACGATGCTTTTATATTTCGGGGCCATCGCATTAACTGCTATCCGACAGCGCAAAATGCTTAAGCTGCTGTCGGATAGCAGTTTAAGCATACCGTACAGGTTCGCTTACCTATCCCCGCTGCTCCGGGTCCACTTCGCTATCCTCCGGCGTCTTCTGTATCTTCTCCAGGGTCCGGGCCTCGCTTTCCGGCGTCGTTGTTACGTCACTACGCACGCCGTGCCGGCGCAGCAGCGTAATAACATCACCAGAAAGTGAGGCCCGGACCCTGCAAAAGATGCGGAAGAAGAAAGAGGATCCCGAAGAAGACACCGCAGCAGCGGGACAGCATCGGGAGCCCCTGGGACAGCATCGGGAGCGGTGAGGACGCGGTCCGGAGCGGCGGGGACAGGTGAGTATAACTTCCTATACTTTACATTGCACGGATCCCTCAACATACGATGGATTCGACAAACGATGGGTCTTTTGGAACGAATTACCATCGTATGTTGAGGGACCACTGTATAGGAATTTTTTATCGATAGCACATTTGCATATATAAAACTTTTATATAATTTTTTTATTAATTTTTATTGAATAAAATGTAACAAAAAAAGCTGCATTTTTTTTATTTTTTTTTTTATTTTTTTAAGTTTGCGTCATTCACCGTACGGGATTATATTTTGATAGTTCAGACATTTACGCACGCCGCGATACCAAATATGTTTATTTTAAAAATTACGCTTTTTGGGGGTAAAGTGGGAAAAACAGACAATTTTTATTGGGGGAGGGGATTTTTCACTTTTTTTTTACTTTTTATTTTTTATTTTTACATTTTTTTACTATTTTTTTAAAACTTTTTATGTCCCCATAGGGGACTATCTATAGCAATCCTTTGATTGCTAATACTGTTTAGTGCTATGCATAGGACATAGCACTGACCAGTATTATCGGAGGTCTTCTGCTCTGGTCTGCTCGATCTCAGACCAGAGCAGGAGACGCCGGGAGACGGTCGGAGCCAGGTGAGGGGACCTCCGGCCGCCATTACAGATGATCGGATCACCGCGGCAGCGCTGCGGGCGATTCGATCATCTATTTTATTATGCGCATTGCCGCAGATGCCGTGATCTGTACAGATCACGGCATCTGAGGGGTTAATGGCGGACATCTGCGCGATTGCGGATGCCGGCTATTACCGGTGGGTCCCCGGATGCTGATAGCAGCCGGAACTTGCCATGTATGACACGAGCACCGCTCCGATGCTCGCAGTCATACACAGGACATAAATATACGTCCTGGTACGGGTAGTACCGCCAAACCAGGAAGTACATTTACATCCGTGGTCGTTAAGGGGTCAAGGACTCAGGGTGTATGGGTATGCCCTACGTTCTTCCGGACCCTGCCGCTCGCCAGGGACCAGACCGGGATGCCTGCTATCGTTCAGCAGGCATCCCGGCATATCGCCCAGGGGGGTCCTGAGGTCCCCCCATATCGGCGTTAGCCGCAAATCAGGCGTCAATTCAGACGTGCGATTTGCGGTTATTCGGGGTCAGTCGGGTCTCTGGTGACCCGGAAACAAAAGGGTGAATGGGGCTGTCCGAGACAGCCCCATTCACCCTTCCTCAGCAGGAGTGAGGTGGCACGGGTACCGCCTCACGATCACGTGATTGATTGGTCGGAACGACTGACCAATCACGGACCTGCTGGCGGGGGTCTCCTACCTTGCCCTGGTCCAGCAGGGGTCCCCTCAGGATCGGTGGTGGCGACAAGAGCAACAGGATCGGTCCCGGCGGAAGGATACAGCGCGGCGGTCCCGGCGGCAGGATATAGCAGGAGGTGAGGCCTGTTCACCTCCTGCTGTTGCTTAGCAACAACTCTCGGCATGCAAAGCCAAAGGGCATGCTGGGAGTTGTAGTTTTGCAACAGCTGGAGTTCCAACTACAACTCCCAGCATGCCCTGTGATAGTCTGTGTATGCTGGGGGTTGTAGTTATGCAACAGCTGGAGGCACATGTTTTCTATGAAAAAGTATGCATCCAGTTGTTCATAACTACAACTCCCAACATGCACAGACTACCAAAGGGTATGCAGTGTGCCTCCAGCTGTTGCAAAACTACAACTCTCAGCATGCCCTTCGGCTGTCAATGCATGCTGATTGTTGCAGTTTTTCAACACCTGGAGACACATTGGTTGTGTAACAGAGTTTGTTACCTAACTCAGTGTTCTGCAACCAGTGTGCCTCCAGCTGTTGCAAAAATAGAACTCCCAGTATGCACTGAGAGACTGTACATGCTGGGAGTTGTAGTTTTGCAACAGCTGGAGGCACACTGGTTGCGAAATACTGAGTAAAGTAACAAACTCTGTGTTTCGCAACCAATGTGCCTCCAGCTGTTGCATAGCTACAACTCCCAGCATGTATGGTCTGTCAGTGCATGCTGGTAGTTGTAGTTTTGCAACAGCTGGAGGACAGCGAGTTCTGCTGCAAATTTTCCGCCGCAGCTCAAACTCTCAGCGAGAAACTTACTGTAAACCTCCGCCCGTGTGAATGTACCCTAAAAACACTACACTACACTAAACAAAATAAAAAGTAAAACACTACATACCCCTACATAGTCCCGTCCCGTCCCCCCCTTCCAATAAAAAACTTAAATAAAGTCTTGTACGGCACTGTTTCCAAAACAGAGCCTCCAGCTGTTGAAAAACAACAACTCACAGTATTGCCGGACAGCTACTGACTGTCAAGGCATGCTGGGAGTTTTGCAACAGCTGGAGACACCCTGTGTGGAAACACTGCCGTAGGGTATTTTTGTGGCGGATTCAAATGCCCAATTTAGGCCTCAAATGCGCAAGGTGCTCTCTCGCTTCAGAGCCCTGTCATATGCCCTGTCGTATTTCAAGGAAACAGTTTAGGGCCACATATAGGGTATCTCCGTACTCGGGAGAAATTGCGTTACAAATTTTGGGGGGCTTTTTCTCGTTTTACCCCTTATGAAAAGGTTGGGGTCTACACCATGTTAGTGTAAAAAAAATTACACTAACATGCTGGTGTTGCCCCATACTTTTAATTTTCACAAGCGGTAAAAGGGGAAAAAAAGACCCCCAAATTTGTAACGCAATTTCTCCTGAGTACGGAAATACCCCATTTGTGGGCGTAAAGTGCTCTGTGGGCACACAACATGGCTCAGAGTTGATTTGCACAGGGGTGGATGATTTTACAGCGGCTCTGACATAAACGCAAAACAATACATACCCACATGTGACCCCATTTTGGAAACTACACCCCTCACGGAATGTAATAAGGGATATAGTGAGCCTTAACACCCCACAGGTGTTTGACAAATTGTTGTTAAAGTTGGATGTGACAAAAAAAAAAAAAATGTCACTAAAATGCTGGGGTTACCCTACATTTTTCATTTTCACAAGGGAGAATAGGAAAGTGAGAACATACCCCATATGTGGATGTAAAGTGCTCTGCGGGCAAACTACAATGCTCTGAAGAGAAGGAGCGACATTGGGCTGTTGGCAAGAGAAGGTGTCTGAAATTGAAGGCCATATGTGTTTACAAAGCCCACATAGTGCCCACATGTGACCCCCATTTTGGAAACTACACCCCTCATGTAATGTAATAAGGGGTGCAGTGAACATTTTCACCCCTGTGGGAGCTATGACAGTGCAAAAAAAAAAAAAAAAAAAGTTAAAAGGATTTCAACAGTTAAGTTCATTTAACCCTTTCAATAATAAACGTTTGTATCACCCCCCCCGCCCTTTTCCCCATACATAAAACAATAAATAAATATGTGTGTGTGTATGTATATATATATATGTATATATGTGTATATATATATGTGTGTGTATGTATATATGTAGGGGAATATGCAAAGCAGCTCATTACATCACCTTCTCAGGCGATGTTCCCTGGTATCAGCTTAGCTCCAGTTACGGAATGTAAGAAACTGATCGGGATTGATGCCAAGCCAGACTTACTCCCCACACATATATACACATAAATTAAATACTGTATATTAAAACAAACATACACATATGTGGTATTGCCACGTGCATACATGTCCGAAGTATAAAAATATATCATCAATTGAAGCGCTCCGTCTATGGCGTATGCACAAATAAATGTAAAAAAAAAACAAAAAAAGATAATTAATACATAAATAAATGAATTAAAAAAAAAAAAAAAAAATACAATACATAGATAAAAATATAAATAATTGAATAAATAAATTTCACAGTCCAAAATAGCATATTTTTCATCGCTTTTTGTACCGTAAATATGTAAATACAGTGATCTCAACATCTTATCAAAATGACACTGGTACCACGGACAACTTCGGATCACGCCCCCCCCCCCCCCCTGATCTCCCCCTGCTGCCGTGGCTGCTGTTGCCCCCCTTTTTCCTTATGCTTTTCCAGTGCTCCCCATGTTCTTGCAGCCACTGCGCCCCCGCCTCCACATCACCTCTCCGTCCCAAGTTCCCAATCCCCCCACTGCTGCCGCTGCTGTCCTTCTTCCTCCTGCCTCTCCAGTGCCCCCCGTGGAGAGGTAGGGAGTGCTCCCCTGATTTCATGTTGCTCTTCCCTCCTCTGGGGCCGGATGGGAGCATAGACTTATTCGTCGCCGCTCTGGCCCTGGGAGGCGGTACAGGCGGTGTTTTTTGGACTTTCTGCTCACCTGCAGGGAGTTGGTTTTTGGTTCTTCCCGCAGGGGTTCTCACTCCTCCTCCTCTGCCTCATACAGTGCCTCGGAGTCCTCTACTGCTGGTTTCCCGGCGTGGTTTCCAGTGCCATTCCGGGCGGCGGCTGAGTGCCTGCGACCCGGTGGTCTCCAGCGTGCCTTGTCCCATGCCTGCGGCAGTGGTGAAGTGGTCCCTCCAGCTGTTGTGCCTCTCCATCGTCTGGAATTGATGAGTGTTCTGCTGCGGGGCTTGGCCCCTTCCCCGGTTTGTGTGCTTATGGCTGCGTTCTGTGTAGTGTTCGTCCTTTTGTTCCCGTGTGTTTGTTGAGTTTGGGTTTCGGATATGGGTGTATGTCTGTGTTGGTCTCTGGTTGTGAGTTGGGTACGTCTCTTCTTGACGGGGTGCTTTGGTAGGGTTTCATCTTGCGCAGTGTGCGCTTGGGTGAGTGGTCTTCTGGCCTTTAACTCTGGGTGGCCGTGGTTTGGCGGACTTAGCTCCCGAGGCTTGTTCCTTATCCTGGATCGGTGGCTGCCACCCAGTTACGGTTTTGTTTGTTGTGGTTTTCTCCCCCTTTGTTTGTTTTTTTCTCTCCATCTTAGTTGTAGTCTCTCTCCGCTGCTCCATTTGTCCTAGTGTATTTGTCTGATGTTTTTTCCTGTTTTGCTCCAAATCTCTGGTAGGCATGGGACTCCTGTATGTCGTGCTGGGTGCTTTAGCTGATGTGGCGGTGGGTAGGTTTCGCTTGAGTATCCGTTTGTCTTGCCTTGTGAGTTCTTCTTTTCATGGTGGTATTCCGGAGGGTGATTCTCCTGTCCTCTACGCTTGTTGGGGTGTGGTTTGTTGCTGCAAGGCTGACATGCAACTTTGTGAAGTGTTCCATATTTTGTGCTCGCTTCAGCAGCACATATGTTAAAATTGGAACAATACAGTAAAGATTAGCATGGCTTCCGCATGCTGCGTTGGCGTTGGTCTGCTGCTTTCCTGTGGTCAGGGCGTGATTGCTTTTTCTCTGTTTTGGTTTCCTCGGGGCTCGCTAGGTGCCCTGGTTCCGGTCCTTGCTAGTTTACTGAATGTTCCACAGGGAATATGGTTCTGGGCGGAGTTTTTTCCTGCAGGTTGTCTCTGGCTGCCGAGGGTGTGTGGTATCTGTGCCCCTGCATATGTGCCCCGGGTGCGCTAAGGGCTGACGTTTCGGTTGGTTGGGGTTTTTCATGAGTCGTGCAGTGGACAGGCCTGCTTTCAGTCCCCCATTGCGGCTCATGGGGAGCTCGCTCTGTTCTCAGATGTGTCTGGTTTGGTTGGTTGTTGGTGTGGTGTTTGGTTTTCCAGTGGTGCTGCGGGGTGGTTTACCCCTGGGTCTTGGTAGTTGGTGGGTTTCTGCCATGTTTGGGTTTTGTTTGCGCTTTTGCCTTGGTGTTGGTTGTGGGACTTTGAGTGCTTGCTTCGGCAGCTCATGTTCTAGAATTGTAACGATACTGTGTGGGTTGGTGTGGCCCCTGCGCTTGGTTTTGCTCTAATTTGGTGATACTTTTCTTCTTTTCTAGGGTGTGATTTGAGTGATCGTGGCATGTTGGAGGTCTGACATTCGGGGCGTTGTCACTGCTGTTATCTCTTTCGGCTTTCTTCTTGTGCTCGGCTTGTTGCACCTAGTTCTTCGCTGTTTGGAGTTATGATTTATTTTGGGGCTATGCTCTCTGGGGTCGGTATTGGGCGTTGATGCTTTGTCACGTTTTTTTCTGGCAGTGGTTCCGGCGGAGTCGGAAGGTTTGCTCGTGTGGCTGGCCTGTGGTTCATCGTGCAGAGTGGTATATTTCTTGGTCCGCTTTGGTGGCTCCTGCGACTTGGTCGCACTCACGGTAAGGCGCTTGCGAGTGGCTGGTGTTGGTGTGGAGACAGGGATGTCTACAGTCAAGGAGGGTCCCGGAGTCTTCCAAATGTGTCTGTGGATAGGGGATTTGTTTTTCATACCTGGAATGCCCCTTGTAGTAACCTTACGAGGCTCTGATTTCCTATTTCGTTTTCATAGGATGTGATAACGGAAGTTAACTGCTGTGTCACCTCTCCAAGGAGGTTCGAGATTTGGGCTGTGTTCTCCGTGCATCCAAATAACATTCTTAGTATGTGACGATGGGTACTCTTCACCTGTTCATGTGAATCACCTACTATTAAAAAAAAAATGGGCGGCTTTCCAGTGGGGTGCTGTTGCCGCACGGAGCATGGCGGGGGGTGATTTTTCTTTTCTGCTCTGCGGTTGGTGGGATGTTGGTGTATACCTAGGGGCTGAGCCCGTGAATGGGTGGCCTTGCCGGTTTTTCTTGAGTCGCTTGGTGGGTCGGATTTTTGGTTGTCGCTTTTGCGTTGTTTTTCTGATCCAAGGTTTTGCGCTGGCTTTTTTCTGGGCTATGTGGATGGGGCACTTCCTTTCTCCTCATCTCCTTCTATGGGACTTGGGTGTCTGATGTGTTTTTGGGTGCCTATTTATTTCGTGCGTTTGCAGGCCGTCGGTCCCATACTGCTTAGGCGATCCGGGACATGCAACTTGTGCTGCATGAGGGTCCGCGAATTACTGTTTTTCCGGTTGTCGTCCTATTGATGACTGGGCGGCGGTAGGGCCCCCCCCTTTTTAAATTTTTGCTCCCCGCCCCCGATTATTCAATTTCAAGTTTTTTTTTGTCTGTTTTGCGTTTTTTGCTTTTCTTTGATAGGATGGGGTGTTGTGAGTTCGGGATTCGATCTCTTTTTGTGTCGGGGCCGGCGGAGGTGGCTGGGTTTCCGCAAAGGGTAGTGCAGCGCGTGGGGTTCTGGTGATCTGCATGTTGTGTTGCTATTTTCGCCCACTTTGTGTTTCCCATATGTGTTTTTGTTTTGTGAGCGGCTTTCCGCAAGGTGGTGTGAGTGCTGTGGCACTCTTCAGTGTATGGGCCAGTCTGAGCGAGGAGTTCACACAAGAGTTATAAAAAATAAATAGATCCTGGCGGCAGGTACCTCGGATGGAATTGTGTTGGGCGGATTTCCTGGAGAGGAAATGTGTTAGGTGTGTCCGGGGGGCTGAGGTGGCCCCAGGTGTTGGCTATCCAGTATCTCATGGGTGGCGGTCGGAGCCCAGTGTAGGGCTAACTGGTCTCCTCCGTGGCGGTAAGAAGACGGTGAAAGCGGGGTCAACCTGGGGTAGACCTCCACACAGGACGGTGTGGCAGCACCTCTCGGGTTGGTAAGAAGACAATCGGTGTCTTTGTTACAGTTAAATTGTTATTTATATAAGTAATTTTATAAATAAATCTGTGGCCGATTCCCACCCACGGAAAAGTTAAATTGTTGTTGTGTCAGTTATTATTTAATTATTTATTGTAATAAGGGGGAAATGTAGTTATAGCCTGCTAGGAGGTAATTGGGTCTCAACAGTCTGGAGGAGCAAGCTGTGCATAACTAGCTTGCCCCCTGACTGGTGAGCAGTTAAGGGGTTAAGAAATATACAGGCAAGGTTTTTAGCCCCCTCCCCCGCCTGTAAAACTTGTCAGTGGCTATAGTGGTATGTCCCATGGGTGGGGGGGGGGGTAAGGAGTGCACCAATCAGGGGTTTAATAGTTTCCCGGGCTTTCAGGGGCCCTCCCCTGGGTATTTATAGCTGTGGTGCCTCCCTCCCCCCCCCCCCCCTCAATCTGCCCAGGACCCGGAGTTTTGCCCTCCCCCCCCTCCCTTTTTTGTATCTGTTTATTGTAAGTCACAGCTTGGCGGTAAGAAGACGGTGAAAGGGGGGTCAACCTGGGGTAGACCTCCACACAGGATGGTGTGGCAGCACCTCTCGGGTTGGTAAGAAGCCAATCGGTGTCTTTGTTACAGTTAAATTGTTATTTATATAAGTAATTTTATAAATAAATCTGTGGCCGATTCCCACCCACGGAAAAGTTAAATTGTTGTTGTGTCAGTTATTATTTAATTATTTATTGTAATAAGGGGGAGGGGTAGTTATAGCCTGCTAGGAGGTAATTAGATCTCAACAGTCCTCCTTCCCTTCTGACATCCGTATATGAGGTATTTCCTTACTCGAGAGATATTGGGTTACAAATTTTGGGGGGCTTTTTCTCCTTTTACCCCTTGTAAAATTTCAAAAACTGTGTCTACAAGAACATGTGAGTGTAAAAAATGAAGAATTTTAATTTTCTCCTGTACCTTGCTGCTATTCCGGTGAAACACCTGAAGGGTTAACACACTTTCTGAATGTCATTTTGAATACTTTGGGGGGTGCAGTTTTTACAATGGGGTCATTTATGGGGTATATCTAATAAGAAGACCCCTCAAATCCACTTCAAAACTGAACTGGTCCCTGAAAAATTCAGATTTTGAAAATTTTGTGGAAAATTGCTGCTGAACTTTAAAGCCCTCTTGATGTCTTCCAAAAGTAAAAACATGTCAACTTCATGATGCAAATATAAAGTAGACATATTGTATATGTGAATCAATATATAATTTATTTGCAATATCCATTTTCCTTACAAGCAGAGAGTTTCAAAGTTGGAAAAATGCAATATTTTTCAAAAGTTTTCATGAAATTTTGGATTTGTCACCAAGAAAGGATGCAAGTAACGTTGAAAATTTACCACTGTGTTAAAGTAGAATATGTCACAAAAAAACTGTCTCGGATTAGAATAATCGGTAAAAGTATCCCAGAGTTATTAATGCATAAAGTGACAGTGGTCAGAATTGCAAAAAAGGGCTGAGTCCTTAAGGTAAAAATGGGCTCAGTCCTTAAGGAGTTAAGTGGACATATAAGTAACATGTGACCAAGTATTATTGAGATATCATCAGCTGTTTGGAAGTTATGCAGTAACATATATTTCCCATAGACTTGTATGGGACTTTAAACAAAAACCAGCAAATATATCATAGATATGTCACCTATTCACACTTGGGCGGGTGTCCTGCGTTTTTCAATAGTGAGGGCTCAAACTCACTGGGAATCCAAGTAGCAATAATGAAAAAACGCCACCAACAACTTGATTGCTTTATAACTTGCTTTAGTGAAAAATTGTATAAAACATTCACAGTATAGAAAAATGGAATCCTTGTAAAGAAATAGAAATTACAAAATTTCAAATCACCCAAAGTGCACCTTCTTCGGACACGCTCGACACTCTCGTAGGTGGATTTCAGCCCATGTCCGGGCTTCCTTCAGCGCATAGACCTTCCTCTCACGAAGGGGAACAGGCTGGAGCTTGCGTCGATACCTTACGATGTTTCAAAGGACACGCCCCCTTTCTCAAGTATCCGTAACGTGCTCACCATCACCACATTACATAGGCATGTCACTCTCGCGAGACTTTATCTATAAAAACGAGAGCCAAAGATTAAAATCATATATTAAAAACTGACATCAGTAAAACATCAGACAGCATACAAGATGACTACTCACAGGTAAACTCCATAATTACATGATTCATTAAGACCATTCGGATACAGTGAATTGAGTGCCTCGATCCAATAGACTTCACGTTGTAGCAATCTTTTCTTTATTTCACTTTCATTTTTTCCTTGTACTTCTTCAATTATCATCCATCTCAATTCACTGATCCTATGGTTCTGTTCAATAAAATGCCTGGCAACACCCGTTTCACTGTATTTATTACCCTCTTCCATTGTTTTTTTCTTAGCTAGTGCATTTCGGATTGCCGAACGGTGTTCTGTAATCCGGAATTTCACACTTCGCATTGTTTGGCCCACATAAATTCTGCCACACGGGCACTTTAGTAAATAAATCACCTGTTTCGTTTCACAACTATACCATCCTCTGATCGGAAACTTAGTTCCATACAGTGGATGGACGATGTGATCACTTTTGATAATACCAGAACAATTCGCACATGATAAGCAAGCAAATGTACCTTTATTTTTAGATTTTAAAAAGGTCTGTTTTGTTATTTTCTTATTTTTTATATCAGCCCTCACTAGGCTGTTGGCCAATGTCTTTCCCTTTTTATACTTGAAGCAGGGCATGTTGCCAAACATCTTACCGAATTTCGCATCAGCCTTGAGGAGTCCCCAGTATTTCTTTATGGTATTTTTAATCAATCGGGCATGTTTGTCATATGTGCCCAAATATACAAATTCATCAGATAACTTCTTTTTGTCCTTCTTTTTTCTATGTCTAAAAGGAATCTGTTGCACTTCGTCTCCCACTTTTTAACCTCATCTTCTTTATATCCTCTTTCAAGGAATTTCTTAACTAACATATCCTTATTTTTCACATACTCCTCCTCAGTGCTGCAAATTCGTTTAGCTCTAATGAATTGACTCTTGGAAATCCCTTTGAATGTCTGTGGGGCATGAAAGCTATCTCTAAATAACAAATTATTTCTATCAGCCTCCTTTTTGTATAGTGTGGACTGAAGCTTCGTCCCTTTCCTTGTAAACCTCTACATCTAAGTAATGGATCCTCTGGAGAGGACATGTGGCCATGTACGCTAGAGATTAAGAGCTTATACACTAATATTCCTACATATGAGGGGTTAATAGCGGTCAAAGAAGAATTATACAAGGATGCTTCCCTAGACAATTCTAAAATTCGATTTGTGATGGATCTTCTGGAGCTTATCCTAACAAAAAATTATTTTAGATTTGAAGAAGATTTTTTCTTACAATTACAAGGTGTTTCAATGGGGTCCCCGGTGGCCCCATTGTTCGCCAATATTTTTATGTCCATGTTTGTAGGTGTGGGCGTGACCAAGCGGACACCCGCGAAACGGAACCCGTAACCCACGAGCTCCACGGAGCTCGCGTTCTCCTCTCCTCCCTTTTGATAGAAATAATTTGTTATCTAGAGATAGCTTTCATGCCCCACAGACATTCAAAGGGATTCCCAAGAGTCAATTCATTAGAGCTAAACGAATTTGCAGCACTGAGGAGGAGTATGTGAAAAATAAGGATATGTTAGTTAAGAAATTCCTAGAAAGAGGATATAAAGAAGATGAGGTTTAAAAGGTGGGAGACGTTTGCTTTACATTTGCTTGCTTATCATGCGCGAATTGTTCTGGTATTTTCAAAAGTGATCACATCGTCCATCCACTGTATGGAACTAAGTTTCCGATCAGAGGATGGTATAGTTGTGAAACGAAACAGGTGATTTATTTACTAAAGTGCCCGTGTGGCAGAATTTATGTGGGCCAAACAATGCGAAGTGTGAAATTCCGGATTACAGAACACCGTTCGGTAATCCGAAATGCACTAGCTAGGAAAAAAACAATGGAAGAGGGTAATAAATACAGTGAAACGGGTGTTGCCAGACATTTTATCGAACAGAACCATAGGATCAGTGAATTGAGATGGATGATAATTGAAGAAGTACAAGGAAAAAATGAAAGTGAAATAAAGAAAAGATTGCTACAACGTGAAGTCTATTGGATCGAGACACTCAATTCACTGTACTCGAATGGTCTTAATGAATCATGTAATTATGGAGTTTACCTGTGAGTAGTCATCTTGTATGCTGTCTGATGTTTTACTGATGTCAGTTTTTAATATATGATTTTAATCTTTGGCTCTCGTTTTTAGAGATAAAGTCTCGCAAGAGTGACATGCCTATGTAATGTGGTGGTGGTGAGCACGTTAGGGATACTTGAGAAAGGGGGCGTGTCCTCCAAAACGTCGTAAGGTATTGACGCAAGCTCCAGCCTGTTCCCCTTCATGAGAGGAAGGTCTATGCGCTGAAGGAAGCCCGGACATGGGCTGAAATCCACCTACAGCCTGGAGAGTGTCTAGTGTGTCCGAAGAAGGTGCACTTTGGGTGATTTGAAATGTTGTCATTTTTATTTCTTTACAAGGATTCCATTTTTCTATACTGTGAACGTTTTATAAAATTTTTCACTAAAGCAAGTTATAAAGCAATCAAGTTGTTGGTGGGGTTTTTTTTTTTCATTATTGCTACTTTAAACAAAAACCCTGACCCTGGCAAATGGGGGTGAATAAGGGTTAAATCACCTATCCTGTTTGTTGTTGACATATAAGTAACATGCGTACCAAGTTTCATGTTAATATCTTTAGCCGTTTGGACGTGATACTGGAACATACACATATACATCTCCACCTCATATCCTGACCTCGTAACTCGACCTCCTACCCCACCCTCCTATCCCAACCTCCTATCCCATCCTCCTATCCCCTCCTAATATCTCGACCTCCTATCCCAACCTCCTATCCCGTCCTCCTATCCCGACCTCCTATCTTCACCTCCTATCTCGACCTCCTATCTCGTCCTCTTGTCTCGTCCTCCTAACTCGGCCTCCTATCCAGACCTCCTATCCCGTCCTCCTATCTCGAGCTCCTAACCCGTCCTCCTATCTTGTCCTCCTATCTCATATCCCGACCCGTAATATGTGCACCAGGTATTGAAATATCTCCAGCCGTACAAAAGTTATGTGAGAACATACATTTCCCATTGATTTTCATGGGACTTTAAACAAAAACCCCAACCCTCACAAATGGGGGTAGTTAAGGGTTAAATTAACTATTTTATATTTTAAGTGAACATATAAGTAACATATGCCCAAGTATTGTCGAAATATCTCCAGCCGTTTGGAAGTTATGCAATAACATATATTTCCCATAGAGTTGTATGGGACTTTAAACATAAACCCCGACCCTGGAAAAATGGGGGTGAGTAAATTAAATTATCTATCCTATGTTTATTGTTGACATATAAATAACATGTGTGCCAAGTTTCATGTTAATATCTCTTGCCGTTTGGACGTTTTTATGGAACATACATGCATACATATGTTAAGGATTGACCGAGGTGAGGCATTAATATGTGAGTGACCGCTGCTGCTTATCGCTGAGGGCCGGCACAAGGGATTCACACCAGACACAGGATGTTGGTATAATATCTCCTTTCTCAGCATACTCAAAGGAGCTGCCCCTAAGGAGTTCTGTTTATTACAGGGAGTAAATTTGGTTTTTACATTGTACAAAGGAGGGTGAATTATGACATCACAATTAGCATATTACATTCTGATTGGTTGTTTAAATATATTGTGTCCGTATATATTAGCATATCTAGTGTCCAATAATTTATTTTTTGGCCAAAGTTCATTTATGTAGCCCTCTCACTCTAATACCGGAAAATTCCAGTTCTTTGCCCTTCTTATACAATCTGCATCTTCTTCAAATGTTTTGACTTCCATCTTGGGCCGTCTGGCGTTGATCCAAGGTTATTCAGTCACTAGCAGTTTGCAAACTCAGGAAAGTGGTGCATAGTTCAACAAATATCTTTTTCCTTCAGCATTAGAAATGACATGTAAATATCTCAGTATTAGTATATATATTGATCGGCAGTCAGAATCATTTTGGTCATCTTGACACATACATACATACATATACACACACACACACACACACACATTGGGGGAGATTTATCAAAACCTGTGCAGAGGAAAACTTGCCCAGTTGCCCATAGCAACCAATCAGCTTGCTTCTTTCATTTTTATGAAGGCCTGTAAAAAATGAAAGAAGCAATCTGATTGGTTGCTATAGGCAACTGGGCAAGTTTTCCTCTGCACAGGTTTTGATAAGTCTCCCCCATTGTGTTTATATATATATATATAGATTTAGACTTGTTTTTCCTGTCTAAATTTGTCGCACAGAAAGTCGTAGTCTAAATATGTCCGACTTTTTTGCGACTTTTGCTTTAGAGGATTTTTAAAACATGATGCATTTTAGTCTATTTTAGACGGAAAAATGCAATGGTGCTGAATTTATCAAAAGCGACTTTTCAGCGACAAGTCGCATCGGCTGAAAGTACGCTGAAATGTTAAACCATGCTGGAGCAGGTTTAAATACAATCTAAAGCATAGATCCCGAAGTCCATGCGCAGAATTTATCAAGAGCCATGCCTTTTGATAAATTAGGCGCACAATAGACCATCCTAACGCTCTGTAGTTTGGTCTATATTGATGCGTCCTCCTATCCCGACCTCCTATCCCGTCCTCATATCCCGACCAGGTATTGAAATATCTCCAGCTGTACAGAAGTTATGTGGGAACATACATTTCCCATTGATTTGCATGGGACTTTAAATGAAAACCCTGACCCTCAAAAATGAGGTTAGTTAACCCCTTAAGGACGAGCGCAGTAAATGTATGGCACTGCTAAGAAGTTATTAGCGCACAGCGCCGTACATTTACGGCGCAGCTTTCCTTAATCACCACGTCTCTGGAACAACCGACTAATCACAGACCTGCTGGGGACGGCGATCGGAGATCGCTGGCAGGGGTTTCCTACCTTGCCCTGCTCCGGCGGGGCTTCCCTCGTGTGAGGTGACGGCGACAGGAGCCGCAGGATCACTCCCGGTGGCAGGATACAGCACGGCGGTCCGACGGCTGGATACAGCAGGAGGTGAGGTCTGTTCTACTCCTACTGTTGCTTAGCAACAACTCGCAGCATGCAGAGCCAAAGGGCATGCTGGGGGTTGTAGTTATGCAACAGCTGGAGTCACATTTTTTCTATGAAAAAATGTGCATTCACCTGTTGCATAACTACAACTGGCAGCATGCACAGACTACCAAAGGGCATGCTGGGAGTTGTAGCAGTGTGCCTCCAGCTGTTGCAAAACTACAACTCTCAGCATGCCCTTAGACTGTCAATGCATGCTGATTGTTGCAGTTTTGCAACAGCTGGAGACACATTGGTTGTGAAACCGAGTTTGTTACACTGAGAGACTGTACATGCTGGGAGTTGTAGTTTTGAAACAGCTGAAGGCACACTGGTTGTGAAAGTTAAGTAACAAACGCTCAGTGTTTCGCAACCAATGTGCCTCCAACTGTTGCATAACTACAAGTCCCAGCATGCATGGTCTGTCAGTACATGCTGGGAGTTGTAGCTTTGCTTTGTTCAGGGTATATTCACACGGGTGGGTTTACAGCAAGTTTTCTGTTGCAAGTTTGAGGTGCAGCAAATTTTCAGCCGCAGCTCAAACTCCCAGCTCAAACTCACCGCAGCTCAAACTCCCAGCTCAAATCCAACCATGTGAATGTACCCTAAAAACACTACACTACACAAAATAAAAAGTAAAACACTACATATACACATACCCCTACACAGTCCACCCCCCTCCCCCCCAATAAAGAAAAAAACTTTTTGTATGGCACTGTTTCCAAAACAGAGCCTTCAGCTGTTGAAAAACAACAACTCCCAGTATTGCTGGACAGCCACTGACTGTCCAGGCTAGCTAGGAGTTTTGCAACAGCTGGAGACACCCTGTTTGGGAAACACTGCTGTGGGGTATTTTTATGGGTAATTCAAATCTCCAATTTAGGCCTCAAATGCGCATGGCATATTTCAAGGCAACAGTTTAGGGCCACATATGGGGTATCTCCGTACTTGCGTTACAAATTTTGGGGGGCTTTTTCTCCTTTTTAAACCCTTATGAAAAGGTAAAGTTGGGGGCTACACCAGCCTGTTATTATAAAAAATATATAATCATTTTACGCTAACATGCTGGTGTTGCCCCATATTTAAATTTTCACAAGCGGTGAAAGGAAAAAAAGACCCCCCAAAATTTGTCACACAATTTCTCCTGAGTACGGAAATACACCATACGTGGGTGTAAAATGTTCTGCGGACGCTCAACAAGGCTCAGGAGCGAGAGTGCACTATGTACATTTGATGTCTAAATTGGTGATTTGCACAGGGGTGGCTGATTTTACAGCGGTTCTGACATAAACGCAAAACAATAAATACCCGGATGTGACCACATTTTGGAAAATACACCCCTCACGGAATGTAACAAGGGGTATACTGAGCCTTAACACCCCACAGGTGTTCGACAAATTTTTGTTAAAGTTGGATGTGAAAATGAAAAAACTAATTTCACTAAAATGCTGGTATTACCCTACATTTTTCATTTTCACAAGGGAGAATAGGAAAAAAGCCCCCCAACTTTTTGTAACCCCATTTCTTCTGAGTGAGGACATACCCCATATGTGGATGTAAAGTGCTCTCCGGGGGAACTACAATGCTCAGAAGAGAAGGAGCGCCATTGGGATTTTGGACAGAGAATGTGTCCGAAATTGAAGGCCATGTGTGTTTACAAAGCCCCCATAGTGCCAGAACAGTGGACCCCCCCACATGTGACCCCATTTTGGAAACTACACCCCTCAAGTAATGTAATGTACGGGTACAGTAATGTAATGTACGGGTACAGTGAGCATTTACGTCCGACAGGTGTCTGACATATTTTTGGAACAGTAGTCCGTGAAAATGAAAAATTTTATTTTTCATTTGCACAGCCCACTGTTCCAAAGATCTATAGATCTGTCAAACGCCAGTGGGGTGTAAATGTTGACTGCACCCCTTATTAAATTCTGTTAGGGGTGTAGTTTCCAAAATGGGGTCACATGTGGGGGGTCCACTGTTCTAGCACCACGGGGGGCTTTGTAAACGCACATGGCCCTCGACTTCTATTCCAACCAAATTCTCTCACCAAATGCTCAATGGCGCTCATTCTCTTCTGAGTATTGTAGTTCGCCCGCAGAGCAATTTACATCCAAATATGGGGTATTTCCATACTCAGAAGAGAAGAAATGGGGTTACACATTTTGGGGGATTTTTCTCCAATTACCCCTTGTGAAAATGAAAAATTTGGGGTAACATCAGCATTTTAGTGAAAAAAATCAAATTTTTTATTTTCCTGTCCAAATTTAACGGAAATGTGTCAAACACCTGTGGGGTGTTAGGGATCATTGTACCCCTTGTTACATTCCTTGAGGGCTGTCGTTTCCAAATAGTATGCCATGTGTTGTTTTTTTGTTTTTTTTTGCTGTTCTGGCACCATAGGGGCTTCCTAAATGTGACAAGCCCCCCAAAAACCATTCCAGAAAAACTTACTCTCCAAAATCCCATTGTCGCTCCTTCCCTTCTGAGCCTTGTAGTGTACCCACAGAGCACTTGACATCCACCTATGAGGTATTTCCTTTCTCGAGAGAAATTGGGTTACAAATTTTGGGGGGCTTTTTCTCCTTTTACCCATTGTAAAATTTCAAAAACTAGGTCTACAAGAACATGTGAGTGTAATAAATGAAGATTTTGAATTCTCTCTTTCATTTTGCTACTATTCCTATGAAACACCTAAAGGGTTGCATAGTTACATAGTTAGTATGGTTGAAAAAAGACATACGTCCATCAAGGTCAACCAGGGAATTGAAGGAAAGGGTGTAAGGGGATAAGGGGAAGGGATGTAGTTTTATAATTCTGCATAAGCATTAATGTTATTTTGTTCCAGGAATGTATCTAACCCTGTTTTAAAGCTATTAATTGTTCTTGCTGTGACCAGTTCCTGAGGTAGACTGTTCCATAAATTCACAGTTCTTATGGTAAAGAAGGCGTGTCACCCCTTTAGACTAAACCTTTTCTTCTCCAGACGGAGGGAGTGCCCCCTCGTCCTTTGGGGGGGGGGGGGGGGGTTTAACCTGGAACAGTTTTTCTCCATATTTTTTGTATGGGCCATTTATATACTTATATACGTTTAGCATATCTCCCCTTAAACGTCTCTTCTCAAGACTAAATAATTGTAACTCCTTTAATCGTTCCTCGTAGCTAAAATGTTCCATGCCCCATATTAGTTTAGTCGCACGTCTCTGCACCCTTTCCAGCTCCGCAGTGTCCCTTTTATGGACAGGCCACCAAAACTAAACAGCATATTCCAGGTGAGGCCGTACCAATGCTTTACAAAGGGGGAGTATTATGTCCCTATCCCTCGAGTCCATGCCTCTTTTGATACATGACAATATTCTGCTGGCTTTGGAAGCAGCAGCCTGACATTGCATGCTATTTTGAAGTTTGTGATCTACAAGTACACCCAGATCCTTCTCTACCAGTGACTTTACCAGTTTAATCCCCCCTAAGACATACGACGCATGCATGTTATTTGTACCCAGATGCATAACTTTACACTTATCCACATTGAACCTCATTTGCCAAGTGGATGCCCAGACACTTAGTCTATCCAAGTCATCTTGTAACTTATGCACATCCTCTATAGACTGTACAGTGCTACAAAGCTTGGTGTCATCTGCAAAAATAGAAACTGCTGTTAATACCATCCTCTATATCATTGATAAATAAATTAAACAACAGCGGGCCCAGTACAGAACCTTGGGGTACACCACTAATAACCGTGGACCAATCAGAGTATGAATTATTGACCACCACTCTCTGGGTACGATCCATGAGCCAGTGTTCAATCCAGTTACAAACTAAAGTTTCCAAGCCCAAAGACCTTAACTTACCTGTCAGACGACTATGAGGGACAGTATGAAACGCTTTAGCAAAATCCAGAAACACTATATCCACAGCCATTCCTCTGTCAAGGCTTCTACTCACATCTTCATAAAAGCAAATTAGATTGGTTTGACAACTTCTATCCTTAGTAAACCCATGCTGGCTATCAGTTATAATACAATTATCCCCTATGTTTTCCTGTATGTAGCCCCTTATAAGTCCTTCAAACAATTTACTCACAATGCACGTTAAACTTACCGGTCTATAATTGCCTGGCGAAGACCTAGAGCCCTTCTTGAAGATTGGTACCACATTCACCTTGCGACAGTCCCTTGGCACAATACCAGACAGCAGAGAATCTCTAAATATCATGAACAAGGGTACAGATATTACTGAACTTACCTCTCTTGGGTGTAGTCCATCCGATCCTGGAGATTTGCTACATTTACTTCACTTAACTTACCTTGTAACATTTCTACATTACTGTTTTTTGTTATTATGTTTGTGTGTTATGTGTGTATAAGTATGTGTTTTTTTTATGTGTGTTGTGATTATGTATATATGTTGTTTCTTACCTTTTGTGAAGATCCGGAAGCTGGCCCATTTTTCTTCCACTGGCTTGCTGTGTACCTCGGCCTCCGCCATGTTGTGTTCGGTAAGTGGGATGTCGGGGTGTGTGTTCTTGCTTCTGTCCTTTCTATCTTCTGACGTCCGAGGTGAATCTTTTCTTCCGGTTTCTTCCGTGGCTCAGCGACGAATCTGCGGCCTCTTCCGGCGCATGCGCAGATAGTTTTTTTTTTTTTAGCAATAAAGTTTTTTTTGTCTAATTGACAAACTGTCTGCGCATGCTCGAGTACACAAGTGCTACGCTAACAGCGTAGCGTACGTTAGGTCTATGCTAATAGCGTAGCTTCGCCCAAGCGCAGACAGTTTGTCAATTAGACAAAAAAAACTTTATTGGTAAAAAAAATAAATAAATACCTGCGCATGCGCCGGAAGAGGCCGCAGATTCGTCGCTGAGCCACGGAAGAAACAGGAAGAAAAGATTTGCCTCGGACGTCAGAAGATAGGAAGGACAGAAGCAAGAACACACCCCCCGACATCCCACTTACCGAACACAACATGGCGGAGGCCGAGGTAAAAGGGGCCAGCTTCCGGATCTTCACAAAAGGTAAGAAAATATATATATATATACATAATCACAACACACATAAAAAACACATACTTATACACACATAACACACAAACATAATAACAAAAAACAGTATAAACAAGGGAGAACCCCTTTAAGCCAGTTCAGTACATTACATGATCTGTTACCAGCACTGACCTGTCCAATGTCAGCTCCTCCTTCTTCCATAGTATATACAGAACTAAAGAACCCATTCAGTAGCTCGGCCTTCTCTTGATCGCCCGTGACAACCTCCCCATTATCATTATTAAGGGGTCCTACATGCTCTGTCCTTGTTTTTTTTGTATTTATATATCTAAAAAAATTAGGATTAGTTTTGCTTTCTTTGGCCACCTGTCTCTCATTTTGAATTTTTGCTGTTTTTATTAAATTTTTACAGATTTTATTAAGCTCCTTGTACTGTTTAAATGTTATAGCTGACCCATCAGATTTGTATTTTTTGAAGGCTATTTTGTTGTTGTTTATTGCTCTTTTAACATCATTTGTCAGCCATGTAGGATTTAGTTTTAATTGTTTATATTTGTTCCCCTTTGGTACATATTTACCTGTATAGTTATTTAGAGTTGATTTAAACATTTCCCATTTACATTCTGTATCAGTATTTGAGAACACCTCCCCCCAGGCTATGTCCTGTAGTGCAGATCTCAGCCCAGGGAAATTTGCCTTTTTAAAGTTATATGTTTTTGCCTTCCCCGTCTGTCTTTGTTTTCTGCATTTTAAATCAAAAGTAACTATATTGTGGTCGCTATTACCAAGGTTTTCCCGCACAGTTACATTACCAACCAGCTCTGCGTTGTTGGAAATGATCAGATCCAACAAGGCATCCCTTCTTGTTGGGTCCTCCACAAACTGGCCCATAAAATTATCCTGCAATAAATTTAGGAATTTTCTCCTCTTTGTAGTTTTAGCCAGCCCCCGACCCCAATCAATATCTGGATAGTTAAAATCTCCCATTATTACCACTGTACCTGCCCGGGCGGCCCTCTCTATTTGTTTATGCAGCCGACCTTCTATCTCTTCAGTGATATTAGGGGGTCTGTAGATTACACCAAATACTATTTTTTCAGTATTTCCCTCCTTTTGTAATTCTACCCATAATGATTCCACATCCTCAAAATCATCACACACTATGGCATCGTTCACACTGACTTTCAAACCACTTCTAACATACAGACAGACTCCACCACCTTTTCTGTTCATTCTATCCTTGCGAAACAATGTAAACCTCTGCAGATTGACTGCCCAGTCATGCGAGGAGTCCAGCCATGTCTCAGTGACCCCAACTATATCAATATGTTTCTTCAGTATTGTCACGATGCCGGCTGGCAGGTAGTGGACCCTCTGTGCCAGAGAGGGATTGGCGTGGACCGTGCTAGTGGACCGGTTCTAAGCCACTACTGGTTTTCACCAGAGCCCGCCGCAAAGCGGGATGGTCTTGCTGCGGCGGTAGTGACCAGGTCGTATCCACTAGCAACGGCTCACCTCTCTGGCTGCTGAAGATAGGCGCGGTACAAGGGAGTAGGCAGAAGCAAGGTCGGACGTAGCAGAAGGTCGGGGCAGGCAGCAAGGATCGTAGTCAGGGGCAACGGCAGAAGGTCTGGAAACACAGGCAAGGAACACACAAGGAACGCTTTCACTGGCACTAAGGCAACAAGATCCGGCAAGGGAGTGCAAGGGAAGTGAGGTAATATAGGGAAGTGCACAGGTGAAAACCCTAATTGGAACCACTGCGCCAATCAGCGGCGCAGTGGCCCTTTAAATCGCAGAGACCCGGCGCGCGCGCGCCCTAGGGAGCGGGGCCGCGCGCGCCGGGACAGAACAGACGGGGAGCGAGTCAGGTAGGGGAGCCGGGGTGCGCATCGCGAGCGGGCGCTACCCGCATCGCGAATCGCATCCCGGCTGGCAGCAGGATCGCAGCGCCCCGGGTCAGAGGACGTGACCGGAGCGCTGCAGCGGAGGGAGTGAAGCGAGCGCTCCGGGGAGGAGCGGGGACCCGGAGCGCTCGGCGTAACAGTACCCCCCCCCTTGGGTCTCCCCCTCTTCTTGGAGCCTGAGAACCTGAGGAGCAGACTTTTGTCAAGGATGTTGTCCTCAGGTTCCCAGGATCTCTCTTCAGGACCACAACCCTCCCAGTCTACTAAAAAAAAATTTTTCCCTCTGACCTTTTTGGCAGCCAAAATTTCCTTGACCGAGAAGACGTCCGAGGAGCCGGAAACAGGAGTGGGAGGAACAGATTTGGGAGAAAAACGGTTGAGGATGAGTGGTTTGAGAAGAGAGACGTGAAAGGCATTAGGGATACGAAGAGAAGGAGGAAGAAGAAGTTTATAAGAGACAGGATTAATTTGACACAAAATTTTGAAAGGACCAAGATAGCGTGGTCCCAACTTGTAGCTAGGGACACGGAAGCGGACATATTTAGCGGAGAGCCATACCTTGTCTCCAGGGGAAAAAACGGGGGGAGCTCTTCTTTTCTTATCCGCGAACCTCTTCATGCGTGAAGAAGCCTGTAAGAGAGAATTTTGGGTCTCTCTCCATATAATGGAAAGGTCACGAGAAATTTCATCCACAGCGGGCAGACCAGAGGGCAAGGGGGTAGGGAGGGGGGGAAGAGGGTGACGGCCGTACACCACGAAAAATGGGGATTTGGAGGAAGATTCAGAGACCCTGAAGTTATACGAGAATTCGGCCCATGGAAGGAGATCTGCCCAGTCATCCTGGCGGGAGGAAACAAAATGTCGCAAATAATCACCCAGGATCTGGTTAATTCTTTCTACTTGTCCATTGGACTGGGGATGATATGCAGAGGAAAAATTTAATTTAATCTTGAGTTGTTTACAGAGAGCTCTCCAGAATTTAGACACGAATTGGACCCCTCTATCCGAGACAATCTGCGTAGGCAACCCGTGAAGACGAAAAATGTGTACAAAAAATTGTTTAGCCAACTGAGGCGCAGAAGGAAGACCAGGAAGAGGGATGAAATGTGCCATTTTGGAGAATCGATCAACGACCACCCAAATAACGGTGTTGCCACGGGAAGGGGGTAAATCAGTAATAAAATCCATACCAATCAGAGACCAAGGCTGTTCGGGGACAGGCAGAGGATGAAGAAAACCAGCGGGCTTCTGGCGAGGAGTCTTATCCCGGGCACAGATAGTGCAGGCTCGCACAAAGTCCCCAACATCCGTCTCCAGAGTCGGCCACCAATAGAAGCGGGAGATGAGTTGCACGGATTTCTTGATGCCCGCATGACCTGCGAGATGGGAGGAGTGACCCCATTTGAGGATTCCGAGGCGTTGGCGTGGAGAAACAAAGGTCTTTCCTGGAGGAGTCTGCCTGATGGAGGCAGGAGAAGTGGAGATCAGGCAGTCAGGTGGAATGATGTGTTGCGGAGGGAGATCAACTTCTGAGGCATCCGAGGAACGAGAGAGAGCATCGGCCCTAATGTTCTTATCGGCAGGACGAAAGTGAATCTCAAAATTAAATCGGGCAAAGAACAGAGACCACCGGGCCTGGCGAGGATTCAGCCGTTGGGCCGACTGGAGGTAGGAGAGGTTCTTGTGGTCGGTGTAGATAATAACAGGAAATCTTGATCCCTCCAGCAGATGCCTCCATTCCTCAAGTGCTAATTTAATGGCTAGAAGCTCTCGATCCCCGATGGAGTAGTTCCTCTCCGCTGGAGAGAAGGTCCTAGAGAAAAAACCACAAGTGACAGCATGCCCGGAAGAATTTTTTTGTAGAAGAACAGCTCCAGCTCCTACTGAGGAGGCATCAACCTCCAATAGGAAGGGTTTGGAAGGGTCAGGTCTGGAGAGCACGGGAGCCGAAGAAAAGGCAGACTTGAGTCGTTTAAAGGAGTCTTCTGCTTGAGGAGGCCAGGACTTGGGATCAGCATTTTTTTTGGTTAAAGCCACGATAGGAGCCACAATGGTAGAAAAATGTGGAATAAATTGCCTGTAATAATTGGCGAACCCCAAAAAGCGTTGGATAGCACGGAGTCCGGAGGGGCGTGGCCAATTTAAGACGGCAGAGAGTTTGTCTGGATCCATCTGTAGTCCCTGGCCAGAGACCAAATATCCTAGAAAAGGAAGAGATTGGCATTCAAACAGACATTTCTCAATTTTGGCATAGAGTTGGTTGTCACGAAGTCTCTGAAGAACCATACGGACATGCTGGCGGTGTTCTTCTAGATTGGCAGAAAAAATTAGGATATCGTCCAGATATACCACAACACAGGAGTATAACAGATCACGAAAAAATTTCATTGACAAAGTCTTGGAAGACGGCAGGGGCATTGCACAGTCCAAAGGGCATGACCAGATACTCAAAGTGTCCATCTCTGGTGTTAAATGCCGTTTTCCACTCGTCCCCCTCTCTGATGCGGATGAGGTTATAGGCGCCTCTTAAGTCCAATTTAGTGAAGATGTGGGCACCTTGGAGGCGATCAAAGAGTTCAGAGATGAGGGGTAAGGGGTAGCGGTTCTTAACCGTGATTTTATTAAGACCGCGGTAGTCAATGCAAGGACGTAGGGAGCCATCTTTTTTGGACACAAAGAAAAATCCGGCTCCGGCAGGAGAGGAGGATTTACGGATAAAGCCCTTTTTTAGATTCTCCTGGACGTATTCGGACATGGCAAGAGTCTCTGGGGCAGAGAGAGGATAAATTCTGCCCCGGGGTGGAGTAGTACCCGGGAGGAGGTCGATAGGGCAATCATAAGGCCTGTGAGGAGGTAGAGTCTCAGCTTGTTTTTTGCAGAAAACATCCGCGAAGTCCATATAGGCCTTAGGGAGACCGGTTACTGGAGGAACCACAGAGTTACGGCAAGGGTTACTGGGAACCGGTTTTAGACAGTTCTTGGAACAAGAGGACCCCCAACTCTTGATCTCCCCAGTGGACCAATCCAGGGTTGGGGAATGAAGTTGAAGCCAGGGAAGTCCAAGGAGAATCTCCGAGGTGCAATTGGGGAGGACCAAAAGTTCAATCCTCTCATGATGAGATCCGATGCTCATAAGAAGGGGCTCCGTGCGGAAACGTATGGTACAGTCCAATCTTTCATTATTTACACAATTGATGTAGAGGGGTCTGGCGAGACTGGTCACTGGGATGTTGAACCTGTTGACGAGAGAGGCCAAAATAAAATTTCCTGCAGATCCAGAGTCCAAGAAGGCCACTGTAGAGAAGGAGAAGGCAGAGGCAGACATCCGCACAGGCACAGTAAGACGTGGAGAAGCAGAGTAGACATCAAGGACTGTCTCACCTTTGTGCGGAGTCAGCGTACGTCTTTCCAGGCGGGGAGGACGGATAGGACAATCCCTCAGGAAGTGTTCGGTACTAGCACAGTACAGGCATACTGTGCCTGGTTCTCCATACGGCGTCGTGTCCTCTCTTGAGGTGTCAGGCGAGACCGGTCGACCTGCATAGCCTCCACGGCGGGAGGCACAGGAACAGATTGCAGGGGACCAGAGGAGAGAGGAGCCGAGGAGACGAAACGCCTCGTGCGAACAGAGTCCATATCTTGGCGGAGTTCCTGACGCCTTTCAGAAAAACGCATGTCAATGCGAGTGGCTAGGTGAATAAGTTCATGTAGATTAGCAGGAATTTCTCGTGCGGCCAGAACATCTTTAATGTTGCTGGATAGGCCTTTTTTAAAGGTCGCGCAGAGGGCCTCATTATTCCAGGACAATTCTGAAGCAAGTGTACGGAATTGTACGGCATACTCGCCAACGGAAGAATTACCCTGGACCAGGTTCAACAGGGCAGTCTCAGCAGAAGAGGCTCGGGCAGGTTCCTCAAAGACACTTCGGATTTCCGAGAAGAAGGAGTGTACAGAGGCAGTGACGGGGTCATTGCGGTCCCAGAGCGGTGTGGCCCATGACAGGGCTTTTCCGGACAGAAGACTGACTACGAAAGCCACCTTAGACCTTTCAGTGGGAAACAGGTCCGACATCATCTCCAGATGCAGGGAACATTGGGAAAGAAAGCCACGGCAAAACTTAGAGTCCCCATCAAATTTATCCGGCAAGGATAAGCGTATCCCAGGAGCGGCCACTCGCTGCGGAGGAGGTGCAGGAGCTGGCGGAGGAGATGACTGCTGAAGCTGTGGTAGCAACTGTTGTAGCATAACGGTCAGTTGAGACAGCTGTTGGCCTTGTTGCGCTATCTGTTGTGACTGCTGGGCGACCACCGTGGTGAGGTCAGCGACAACTGGCAGAGGAACTTCAGCGGGATCCATGGCCGGATCTACTGTCACGATGCCGGCTGGCAGGTAGTGGACCCTCTGTGCCAGAGAGGGATTGGCGTGGACCGTGCTAGTGGACCGGTTCTAAGCCACTACTGGTTTTCACCAGAGCCCGCCGCAAAGCGGGATGGTCTTGCTGCGGCGGTAGTGACCAGGTCGTATCCACTAGCAACGGCTCACCTCTCTGGCTGCTGAAGATAGGCGCGGTACAAGGGAGTAGGCAGAAGCAAGGTCGGACGTAGCAGAAGGTCGGGGCAGGCAGCAAGGATCGTAGTCAGGGGCAACGGCAGAAGGTCTGGAAACACAGGCAAGGAACACACAAGGAACGCTTTCACTGGCACTAAGGCAACAAGATCCGGCAAGGGAGTGCAAGGGAAGTGAGGTAATATAGGGAAGTGCACAGGTGAAAACCCTAATTGGAACCACTGCGCCAATCAGCGGCGCAGTGGCCCTTTAAATCGCAGAGACCCGGCGCGCGCGCGCCCTAGGGAGCGGGGCCGCGCGCGCCGGGACAGAACAGACGGGGAGCGAGTCAGGTAGGGGAGCCGGGGTGCGCATCGCGAGCGGGCGCTACCCGCATCGCGAATCGCATCCCGGCTGGCAGCAGGATCGCAGCGCCCCGGGTCAGAGGACGTGACCGGAGCGCTGCAGCGGAGGGAGTGAAGCGAGCGCTCCGAGGAGGAGCGGGGACCCGGAGCGCTCGGCGTAACAAGTATCAAGGCCTCAAGCTCCCCCATTTTATTTGCTAGGCTTCTGGCATTTGTGAACATACACTTTACATTTCCATTAAGTTTTACACATATAGTCTCACTAATGGGATTTTCTGAGTTATTGGGGTTAATGTTATTATTTGAGTTATAAGGGCTAATTGTACTATTTAAGTTATTGGGGCTAATGAGATTTTTTTAGCACACTTTCTGAATGTCATTTTGAATACTTTGGGGGGTGCAGTTTTTATAATGGGGTAATATATGGGGTATTTCTAATATGAAGACCCCTCAAATCCACTTCAAAACTCAACTGGTCCCTGAAAAATTCAGATTTTTAAAATCTTGTGAAAATTTGGAAAATTGCTGCTGAACTTGAAGCCCTCTGATGTCTTCCAAAAGCAAAAACATGTCAACTTTATGATGCAAATATTAAGTAGACACATTGTATGTTTGAATCAATATATAATTTATTTGGAATATCCATTTTTCTTACAAGCAGAGAGTTTCAAAGTTTGAAAAATGCCAAATTTTCTAAATTTTCATGAAATTTGGAGGTTTTTCACCAAGAAAGGATGCAAGTAACGACAAATTTACCACTGTGTTAAAGTAGAATATGTCATGGAATCAGAATAATTGGTAAAAGCATCCCAGAGTTATTAATGCATAAAGTGATAGTGGTCAGAATTGCAAAAAAGGGCTGCGTCCTTAAGGTGAAAAAGGGCTCAGTCATTAAGGGGTTAAGAGTTAAATTAACTATCCTATATTTTAAGTGGACAAATAAGTAACATGTGACCAAGTATTATCAAAATATGTCCAGCCGTTTGGAAGTTATGCAGTAACATATATTTCCCAAAGACTTGTATGGAACTTTAAACAAAAACCCCGACCTTGGCAAGTGGGGGTGAGTAAGGGTTAAATTACCTATCCTATGTTTGTTGTTGACATATAAGTAACATGTCTGCCAAGTTTCATGTTAATATGTTTAGCCGTTTGGACGTGATGCTGGAACATACACACACACACACACATTGAGTTTTATTTATATACTATTTGAGTACCCTGCGTTGCCCGGTTTTTCCTTCCTCATCCTTGTTGGGGAGGAAAATTAACAATGGAGGAAGCTTTTGACTTCATATCCCATCCCCATATATTGTTGTCATATCCCAACTCCATATCCTGTCCTCATACCCAGACCTCATATCCCGACCTCCTATCCCGACCTCCTATCCCGTCCTCCTATCCCATCCTCCTATCCCATCCTCCTATCTCAACCTCCTATCTCGACCTCCTATCCCGACCTCCTGTCCCTTCCTCCTATCTCGACCTCGTATCCAGTCCTCATCCCATCCTCCTATCCCGTCCTCATATCCCGTGCTCATATCCGGACCTCCTAACTCGACCTCCTATCTCAACCTCCTATCCCGACCATCCAGTCCTCCTATTTTGACCTCCTATCTCGACCTCCCATCCCGTCCTCATATCCCAACCTGTAATATGTGTACCAGGTATTGAAATATCTCCAGCCGTACAGAAGTTATGTGAGAAAATACATTTCCCATTGATTTGCATGGGACTTTAAACAAAAACCCTGACCCTCACAAATGGGGGTAGTTAAAGGTTAAATTAACTATCCTATATTTTAAGTGGACATATAAGGAACATGTGACCAAGTATTATCGAAATATCTCCAGCCGTTTGGAAGTTATGCAGTAACATATATTTCCCATAGACTTGTATGGGACTTTAAACAAAAACTCCGACCCTGGCAATTGGTGGTGAGTAAGGGCTAAATTACCTATCCTATGTTTGTTGTTGACATATAAGTAACATGTGTGCCACGTTTTTGTGGAGTTTTGGTTTCTTTGTGGGTTTTAATTCCCTACATTTTCCACTTTCCCTACACTTTGTTTTTTTTTTACACATGCTCTGATCTGTCTGGTTGTCCTCGGCTCAAATCCATCGAATTTATGTGGAAACCTTAGTTAAAATGTTGTTTTTTTGGGAAAATGTCGGTAACATGCCCCTTTTCCGAAACCATGCCCCCTTTTCTTCGACGGCTATGCCCCTTTTTCAGGTTTTATTAGCAAAATGGAGAGTTAGTCTGGATTTTTTCAGAATCTGGTGCACTACCCGACAAAACATGTTGGGTTTGCAATAGTAAATGATGGCCATTGAGTTATATAGACTCTGCGCTTTTGCAATCGCTAAAGATACAGATTTAAAATTTTTTATATTTTGTTACACTGTAACATAGTTCATAAGGTTGAAAAAAGACCAAAGTCCATCAAGTTCAACCTATATCCCTAATGAGTCCCTACTGAGTCCCTACTCATATTGGTTTTCTTTTATTTCTGACCTTTTTATTCCCATAAGGTATATACATCTTGCAGTGAAAATTTAAGATATTTTTAAAAGACTCCCATTTAGTGTCAGTATTCTTGTTTTTGAGGACACAATCCCAATTTATATTGTTAATGGTTTCTCTGAGTTGATCGAACTTTGCCTTCCTGAAGTTCATTGTTTTTGTGGCCCCTCGAGAGATTCCCTTATTGAAGAACAAGTTATAATGTATTATATTATGATCACTATTTCCTAGGTGTCCTTCTACTTGCACATTAGTTACTCTACCAGGTCTGCTGGTTAATATTAAGTCTAGTATGGTGCCCCCTCTAGTAGGGTGCCCCCCTTGAGACAGATAATTGTCTTTAGCTATAGTCAGAAACCTGTTTCCTTTATGAGATTCACAGGTCTCCCAATTTATATCAGGATAGTTAAAGTCCCCCATTATTATCACCTCATTCTGATTTGCTGCCTTGTTTATTAGTCTCAGTAATTGATCTTCTGCCTCTTCCATTATGTTTGGTGGCTTATAGCAAATCCCTATCAGGATTTCTTTTTTATCTCCATATATTTCAACCCATAATGACTCCACATTATCGTTTCCCTCCCCTATAATCTCCCGTAGTGCGGCCTTCAGACTTGATTTCACATACAAACTCCTCCCCCTTTACATTTTGCCTGATCCTTCCTGAATAGACTATAACCCTGTATGTTGACTTCCCAGTCACAGCTATCGTCCAACCAAGTCTCTGTTATACCCACTATGTCATAATTCTCCTCAGACATCAACCACTCCAGTTCATCAGTTTTATTGGTCAGACTTCTGGCATTAGTCCTCATACAATTCAATGGTGTATGTTTTTTCTTCCTATGAAGCCTATCCCTATTAACTATTCTAACCCCTCCCACTGCTCCACCCCCAGGTATATTACTTAGTCCCCCCTCTCTATCTACACTATCTTCCCCCTCTATGTTGTAGGTTCCCTCCCCCAGTCCCTAGTTTAAACACTCCTTAACCCTTCTAGCCATCTTCTCCCCAAGCACAGCTGCACCCTCCCCATTGAGGTGCAGCCCGTCCCTACGGTAGAGCCGGTAACCGACAGCTAAGTCGGCCCAGTTCTCCATGAACCCAAACCCCTCCTTCCTACACCAGCTTCTGAGCCACTTGTTTACCTCCCTGATCTCCCGTTGCCTCTCTGGTGTGGCTCGTGGTACAGGTAAAATGTTCAGAAAATACTACCTTGGAGGTCCTTGCCTTAAGCTTGCGGCCTGTGATCACAATGACTTGTTAATTACAAGATCACATGGCTTAGCCGCTATGTTGAATTGCGCAATATTCTACAAACATCTTTAAAACCGTTGTTAGAATAACGTATAATTTGGCACACATGTTCATGTTAACCTCCTGTACCATGGTTGTTAAAGCAAATTCATTTGCATAATCAATATGGCCACCTGAAGCCAATAACATTTAGATGAAATTAGAAAGAAAACAAAGGTGCGCTCCTAGTGTAGAAGTTAAGGTAAGCGGGTGCCCCAAGAAGGTTTAAATCTGCCTACCAGAAGATGTTGCGCTGCGGGCGCAACACCCTGATGTGCCCGTAGTATCACAATGAAAACTGAGGTCATCTAGCTGAGGCGTCTTTCTCAAGTGGCTCTGGGTCACTTCAGTGAAGATAAACATCGATTGGATAGGTATCCGTAAAAAATAAGAATCTGCCAGGCGCTTCTCCTCAAGGTAATGAAAGTCCAGACCACACAGGATGGATGCAGGGACAATCACTTTAATGGTGCAACAGTAAGTTTTGAGTCTGAGCAGGACTCTTCCTCAGGCATAAGGAAGTCAAGTACAAGCATTGATTAAATAGCCCTAAGGTAATCATTACCGCGTCACAAGGTCAACAAAATACATAACAAATAAAAACAGTAAAATAAGACATAATATAAAAAATACAATAGAACCTGTCCATATGTATAATATAACATAATGTCACTTGGACACAAATAGTTACAATGATTAAAATACAGTGTGTTAACAAAAGTACATAGTCCGTGCTATATGTAAACAAAACAGTGGTTTTGAATGATAATCAGAACGAGGCCACTAGTAACAGCATCATCCTGTTTACTATGTAGTGCTGACAGCAAAAGCTGTGATCATGCCCGCATGTCAGACACACATAGCGCTGAAATACACTACATATAGTGCTGAACTGAGAAGGCTCTGATAGTATCAGCGCTTTCAGATCTAGTGCTGCCGGCAGGCTTATCCTGGTCAAACGCGATGTGTAAGGGGAGAGGCTGAGCAGGAGCCGATGCGCAAAAGTGCATGCGCGGATGGGCTGAACAGCACTGTGTTAGTAAACATAAACCATGTGCTGGCGGGAGCTAGCGTGATAGACAGATATATGTCTCTTACGCTACTGTGGGCTCAATCCTATCTGTCTCCAGTGCTGTAGAAAGAGCCCCACATGAGACAGGGGGCCAGGATTATAATGATTGGAACTAATAGATAGAAAACCAGAATACAGTGGTCCCTCAACATACGATGGTAATCCGTTCCAAATGGACCATCGTTTGTTGAAACCATCGTATGTTGAGGGATCCGTGCAATGTAAAGTATAGGACAGTGGTCTACAACCTGCAGACCTCCAGATGTTGCAAAACGACAACACCCAGCATGCCCGGACAGCCAACGGCTGTCCGGGCATGCTGGGAGTTGTAGTTTTGCAACATCTGGAGGTCCGCAGGTTGAAGACCACTGGTATTGGAGGTTATATTCACGTGTCCCCGCTGCTCTGGACCATCACCGCTGCCCTGGATGTCGCCTTCCATCGCTGTCGCCGCGTCCCCGGGGTGTCCCCGACGCTCCGGCAAGGCCTCTGCTTCCCCGGCATCCTCGCTTTCACGACGTGATGACGACGATGGAGAGCGCCGACGATGCAGGGGATCCCGAAGAGGACATGCCGGAGCCCCGAGGACAGGTGAGTGATTGTCACCGCAGCACACAGGGCACCGTAAACGGCTATTCGGTTGCAGCTGAAGCAGTCTGCACTGCCGGATAGTCGTTTATGCGATGGCCCCGACATACAAAAGCATCGTATGTTGATGCTGCCTTCAACATGCGATGGCCTCTGAGAGGCCATCGCATGTTGAAATGATCGTATGTCGGGGCCATCGTAGGTCGGGGGGTCACTGTATACAAGTCTGTATAAAAAATTAATAGGTCTGTATAAAAACTAAAATTAAAAGATAAAATACCAAATAATTTAGTAATTACCACCTATATAAAAGGCTGATATAGCCAATAGGAAATTATTATAAAATAACATATAATAGATGTATCACACCCACAAAAAATGAGGATATAGCACAGTAATAAAGTGCATATAATTGAAATACATAAGGCTTCATTGGTTCATAACCGGTTATTGCACATAAATATTGCACAAAAAACCCTTTCCACTAATGTATTTGTTCAGCGTGTGATTGTCGAGGAATCGTTATTAGAATGTCAGTTAGTGCCACTATTGGGATACAATGCATGTAAAAGTTAAAGGAGAACTCCAGAATATAAAAATTGTCCCCCATACTGCCAGCAGTAAAAAAAATAAAGATGTACATACCTTCCTCCGCTCCTCCGGGGCTTCCGGTAACCATCTCCGGTCTCCGCCGTGATCCTCTTCCTGGTTGCCGGTGGTCGGAGAGTCTTACTGCGCTCAACCAATCACCAGCCGCAGCAAAGTCCTGACTCGGCCGGCGATAGGCTGAGCGGCAGTGTGACATTTTTGGCCCCGGCCGTAGGTGCCGGTGTAGTGAAGAATTTTGTATCCTGAAGCGTTCTCACACTGCCGCTCAGCCTATCCCCGGCCGAGTTGGACTTTGCTGCGGCCGGTGATTGGCTGAGCGCAGTATGATTTTCCGACCACCGGCAACCATGAAGTGGATCGCGGCAGAGACCGGAGATGGTTACCGGAGGCCCCGGGCGTGCGGAGGAAGGTATGTACATCTTTATTTTTTTTTACTGCTGGCAGTATGGGCAGCAATTTTTATATTCTGGAGTTCTCCTTTAATACCTATAACACAGGAAGGAGTAAAAATTGCTTAAATATATATATATATATATATATATATATATATAGATGCGAAAGGATATAAAAGTGTGCCCTATGGTGATCTCTATAGGACGGTTTCGACCATCTAATTAAGGCCTTTTGGTGAGACTGTGGAGAGCTTAAACATCCAGAAGATTTCTTTCTTTTTTAGGGAGTCAAACCAGTTTGGTACATCCTCAGGGATATTGTCTATAGGGATGACAGTAATGAGGTTTCTACCTTCCAGATGGCTGTTGGTGCAGTGCCTAGAGACGCCGTGTAAAAGAAATGTATTTCTTATATTTTGTCGGTGCTTATTTAAGCGATTACGCAGTGGCTGTATAGTTCTTCCAACATATTGGAGTCCACAAATGCACTCCAGAAGATAAATTACGTAGGAAGCCTGGCAGGTAAGTCTAAATTTTATCTGGAAACTCTCACCAGTGCGGTCGGAGTGATAAACCACCCGTCGGTAAACCACAATTTTTATTTTAACTTTTATGTTGCTTTATGATGCTAGGGGCGAGGATGTTTTTAAGAGAAGGGGCCCGGCGGTAAGTGACTTTTGGTCGGTTTGGCAATTCTCCTTTTAGAAGATCATCACTTTGAAGAATGTGTCAGTGCTTACACAGAATTTGTTTAATTTCTTTTGCATGATCGCAGAAAGTAGTAATAAAATTCATGTTGTGGGTATTAACTGTCTCTGTTTCTGACAGAGTTTTTACTTTGGCAGTGTCCGGAAGTAAACATTCCTGTTGAGTTTTTCTGTTTACTTTTTTTTTATAGGCGTCCTTAATAATTGCTTCTGGGTACTTCTTTTCCCGAAACCTATTGGCAAGGTTTCTGGCTTGGGTTTTAAAAGTGCTATTGTTCGTGCAATTTTTCCGTACCCGTTTATATTGCCCATAAGGGACATTCTTCAACCAAGGTTTGTAATGGGCACTGCTGTATTCTAAGTAGCTATTAACATCTACTACTTTAAAATAAGTGGATGTGACAAACTTAAAACCATCATGTGATATGTTGAGGTCAAGTTGACATGTTCTTCACTCATTTCCACAGTGAAACTAATTCCCCAATTGTTCTTGTTTATCTTCTCGCTTAATTAAATAATGGACTCTTTGATTCCTTTCCAGAAGAAGAACAAACCGTCAATATATTGACGATATAGGACAATATGTGACGAAAAATCTGGATTTTTTTTCAATGTGTTCTTGTTTGAAGATCCCCATAAAGAGATTTGCATATGACGGGGCCACTTTGGACCCCATAGCGGTCCCTTTTTGCTGATGGTAATTGTTTTTGTGATATATGAAATAATTGTTTCCTAATATGAATTTAAGGCCTTTCACCAGGAAATCTCTTTGTGGCTCTGTGAGGTTCTTGTCATTCAGCAGAAAATTTCTGACACAATCTATCCAAATATTGTGCTGGATATTGGTATATAGAGCAGTCACGTCGCAAGTAATTAAATTCAGGCCTTGCTCCCATTGGTGAGTGAGTAGCTGTTCAATGAGTTGTGTTAAATCCCTGAGATAGCTGGGTAGACCTATAACATATTCCTGTAAATTTAGGTCAATGTAGTGAGATAGGTTACTGGTCAGACAATTGGTGTTGGAGATGATTGGGTGGCTGGATGGTTGACTGATGGATTTATGAATCTTGGGAAGAAAATAGAAGTATGGTTTATTGCTTTGTTTGGTGAGTAAGAACTTCTGTTCGTTTTTGTCTAGTATACCATCTGCTACCCCTGTTGTAATCAGGGCCAGGTAATCATCGTTAATCTTCTTAAAAGGGTCTTCTAGGACTCTTTTGTAGAACTGTTGATCGGACAGAATATAATCTGCTTCTCTCTTGTAATAATCATGATCGAGTATTACTACACCTTCCCCTTTGTCCGCTGGCTGAATCACTATGTTAGGATTACTCTTCAGGCTCTTAAGGGCAAGTTTCTCTTTTTGGGTTAGGTTGTCGGCAGGATGTCCACGTTTTGTCTTGTTTAGTTGTTTAAATTCGTCATTGACAAGTTCATAAAAGACTTGTATATGTGGACCCTGTGTATGTATTGGATTAAATCTGGAGACCGGTTTGACGGATTGATGTTTAATACCATCAGTGCACTGCTCAATGTCGTCCGTACTCTTGCCATCAGTGGTTTTCTTATGGGAAAAACCTCTTAAGGGTTAATTTCCATATGAACTTATTAAAGTCAAGGAATAATGGAAATTCATCTCCTTTATGAGATGGGCAGAAAGATAAACCCTTTTGGAGTAGAGAAATGTCATGGGGATTAAGATCCTGTTTGGAGAGGTTGAATATTTTACTCCATAAAGTGTTCTTAGTTGTAGTTTCCTTATTCGTCCGTGGGATTAACATATCTGATCCATCTGTAGACACATCAGTTTTTCTTTTCTTCTTTTTTCCTCCTCTTTTCCCTCGACTTCTCCTATTTTTCTTTTGTTCCTCTAAGGGAGAAACATTCCCGGAATCCTGGATGTTTTCCTTTGGGGGGGTTTCAAAAAAATCCCCCCGTGGTGAACCAGCTGTAGTGTCGTTTCGAGTGGTCCCCACTGTATCCAGACAATCATTGGATTGACACAATTGGTCTTCAAATGGGTCCAGAGGGATACTATCAGAGCCTTCTCAGTTCAGCATTATATGTAGTGTATTTCAGCGCCATGTGTGTCTGACATGCGGGCATGATCACAGCTCCGCTGTCACTACACAGTAAACAGGATGATGCTCTTACTAGTGGCCTTGTTCTGACTATCATTCACAAACCACTGTTTTGTTTACATATAGCACGGACTATGTACTTTTGTTAACACACTGTATTTTAATCATTGTAACTATTTGTGTCCAAGTGAGATTATGTTATATTATACATATACACAGGTTCTATTGGATTTTTCATATTATGTCTTATTTTACTGTTTTTATTTGTTATGTAATTTGCTGACCTAGTGACCTGGTAATGATTACCTTAGGGCCATATAATCAATGCTTGTACTTGACTTCCTTATGCCTGACGAAAAGTCCTGCTCGGATTCTAAACTTGTTATTGCACCATTAAAGTGATTGTCCCTGCATCCATCCTGCGTGGTTTGGACTTTCATTACCTTTAGGAGAAGCGCCTGGCAAGAGTCTTATTTTTTCCGGATACCTATCCAATCGATGTTTAAATAACATTTAGATAGCATTAGTAATGATATGCAATTTTGTTAAATGTGTGTAATATGTACATTGTTAATCTAAAGGTTATATAGTAGATTACTCACTTTCTGTACCACAATTGATCACCAGATTTGGTGGCCATATTGGATTGCGCATTATTCTGCAAACATAGTTTTCTCTGAAATTGCAGGTCAGAACAATATAAAAATTAGCACACATGTTCGTGATCACATTCTGTACCACTATTAATCACCAGATTTGTCGGCCATCTTGGATTGCGCAATTTTCTGCATACAAAGTGTTCTCTAAAATGACTGGTCAGAACCGTGCGAAAATTAGCACACATGTTCATCATGACTTTGTGTACCACATTTGATCAGATTATTTAGCCGCCATATTGAAATATTCTGAAAATATAGTTTTCTCCCAAATAACTGGTAACAACAGTGCGAAAATTAGCACACACGTTCGTCATCACTTTCTGTAACACAATTGATCACCAGATTTGACGGCCGTATTGGATTGTGCAATATTCTGCAAACATACTGTTATGCCGAGCGCTCCGGGTCCCTGTTCGTCCCCGGAGCGCTCGCGGCGTTCTCCTCTCTGCAGCGCCCCGGTCAGACCCGCTGACCGGGAGCGCTGCACTGACATTCACGATGGGGAAGCGATTCACATAGCGGGACGAGCCCGCTCGCGAATCACATCCCAAGCCACTTACCCGTCCCGGTCCCAGGCTGTCACGTTCTGGCGCGCGCGGCTCCGCTCTCTAGGGCGCGCGTGCGCCGGCTCTCTAGGATTTAAAGGTCCAGTGCACCAATGATTGGTGCCTGGCCCAATCAGTCTAACTAGCTTCCACCTGATCCCTGTCCATATAACCTCACTTCCCCTTCACTTCCTTGCCGGATCTTGTTGCCTTGTGCCAGAGAAAGAGTTTAGTGTTGTCCAAAGCCTGTGTTCCAGATCTTCTGCTATCGCCATTGACTACGGACCTTGCCGCCTGCCCCGACCTTCTGCTACGTCTGACCTTGCCTCTGTCAAGTCCTTCTGTCCCACGCCTTCTCAGCAGTCAGCGAGGTTGAGCCGTTGCTGGTGGATACGACCTGGTTGCTACCGCCGCAGCAAGACCATCCCGCTTTGCGGCGGGCTCTGGTGAATACCAGTAGCAATCCTAGAACCGGTCCACCGACATGGTCCACGCCAATCCCTCGCTGACACAGAGGATCCACATCCAGCTAGCCGAATCATAACACATACTTTTCTCTAAAATTACTGATCAGAACAGTGAGAAAATTAGCACACGTGTTCTTTATCACTTTCTGTATTACAATTGATCACCAGATGTGGCAGCCATATTGGATTGCGCAATGTTCTGCAAACCTGGGTTTCTCTTAAATTGCTGGTCAGAACAATTTGAAAATTAGCACATATGTTTGTGATAGCATTCTGTACCACAAATGATGACCTGGTTTTGCAGCCATATTGGATTGTGCAATATTTTGCATACCTGTTTTTCTTTGCAAATGCTGGTCGGAATAATGTGAAAATGTGCACACGTTCTTAATCACTTTTTGTACTACGAATGATAACCTGGTTTGGCAGCCATATTGGATTGCACAATATTCTCCATACATTGTTTCTTCTAAAAATGCTGGTCTGAACAATTACCACACATGTTCGAGAACACATTCGGTACCACAATTAATCATGTTTGGCTGCCCTATTGGATGGCACAATATTCTGCATACATTATTACATCGGAATAATGTGAAACGTAGCACAAATGTTTGTGTACCACAAATGATGGCCGAGTTTGGCAGCCATATTGAATTGCGCAATATTTAGCAAACATAGTTTTTCTCTAAAATGACTGGTCAGAACAGTGTGAAAATTAGCACACATGTTCACGATCACTTTCTGTACCACACATGATCACAAGATTTGGCAGCCATATTGGATTGCACAATATTGCACAAACAAACATTATTTTTCTTTAAACTTGCTGGTCAGAACAATTTGAAAATTAACAGATATGTGCGTGATCACTTTCTGTACCAGAACTGATCACAAGATTTGGTGGCCATATTGAATTGTGCAATGTTCTACAAACATAGTTTTCTCTAAAATGACTGGTCAGAACAGTGTGAAAATTAGCTCACATGTTTGTGATCACTTTCTGTACCGCACGTTATCACAAGATTTGGCAGCCATATTGGATTGCACAATATTCTGGAAACATAGTTTTCTTTGACAATGTTGGTTGGTAAAATGTCTACCATAGGGGGTTAAGCAATCATGTACCATACATAACCCAGCTTTGCTGCTTGGATACAGCCCACACACAATTTAAATATAACTTTCAAAATTAAAGAAATTGACAGACAAAACAAACCATTGCATGCAGTATATTGCCATGTGTAAATAGTGTCTTGGAAAGCAAATAGTTTCTTGTCTCTATAAAAAAAAAAAAAAAGGCCTTTTTCCTTTTTAACCCCTTAAGGACCAGGCCATTTTACACCTTAAGGACCAGAGCGTTTTTTGCAATTCTGATCACTGTCACTTTAAACATTAATAACTCTGGAATGCTTTTAGTTATCATTCTGATTCCGAGATTGTTTTTTTGTGACATATTCTACTTTAACTTAGTGGTAAAATTTTATGGTAAATTGCATCCTTTCTTGGTGAAAAATCCCCAAATTTGATGAAAAAAAAGAAAATTTCGCATTTTTCTAACTTTGAAGCTCTCTGCTTGTAAGGAAAATGGATATTCAAAATAAATATTTTTTGGTTCATATATACAATATGTCTACTTTATGTTTGCATCATAAAATGTATGAGTTTTTACTTTTGGAAGACACCAGAGGGCTTCAAAGTTCAGCAGCAATTTTGAAATTTTTCACAAAAATTTCAAACTCGCTATTTTTCATGGACCAGTTCAGGTTTGAAGTGGATTTGAAGGGTCTTTATATTAGAAATACCCCATAAATGACCCCATTATAAAAACTACACCCCCCAAAGTATTCAAAATGACATTCAATAAGTGTATTAACCCTTTAGGTGTTTCACAGGAATAGCAGCAAAGTGAAGGAGAAAATTCACAATCTTCATTTTTTACACTCGCATGTTCTTGTAGACCCAATTTTTGGATTTTTGCAAGGGGTAAAAAGGAGAAAATTTTTACTTGTATTTGAAACCCAATTTCTCTCGAGTAAGCACATACCTCATATGTCTATGTTAATTGTTCGGCGGGTGCAGTAGAGGGCTCAGAAGGGAAGGAGCGACAAATGGTTTTTGGGGGGCATGCCACCTTTAGGAAGCCCCTATGGTGCCAGGACAGCAAAAAAAACACATGGCATACCATTTTGGAAACTAGAACCCTCGGGGAACGTAACAAGGGGTAAAGTGAACCTTAATACCCCACAGGTGATTCACGACTTTTGCATGTAAAAAAAAAATGTTTTAATTTTTAAAAAGGATAATAGCAGAAAATACCCCCCCCCCCCCCCAAAATTTTAAGCCCAATGTCTCCCGATTCAGAAAACAACACCACATATGGAGGTGAAAAGTGCTCTGCTGGCGCACTACAGGTCTCAGAAGAGAAGGAGTCACATTTGGCTTTTTGAAAGCAAATTTTGCTCTGGGGGCATGCCGCATTTAGGAAGCCCCTATGGTGCCAGAACAGCAAAAAACCCCACATGGCATACCATTTTGGAAACTATACCCCTCGGGGAACAAAACAAGGGGTAAAGTGAACCTTAATACCCTACAGGTGTTTCACGACTTTTGCATATGTAAAAACAATTTTTTTTTTTTTTACCTAAAATGCTTGGTTTCCCAAAATTTTTACATTTTTTAAAAGGGTAATAGCAGAAAATACCCCCCAAAATTTGTAACACAATTTCTCTCGAGTACGGTGATACCCCATATGTGACCCTAAACTGTTGCCTTGAAAGATGACAGGGCTCCAAAGTGAGAGCGCCATGCGCATTTGAGGCCTAAATTAGGGACTTGCATAGGGGTGGACATAGGGGTATTCTACGCCAGTGATTCCCAAACAGGGTGCCTCCAGCTGTTGTAAAACTCCCAGCATGCCTGGACACTCAACGGCTATCTGGCAATACTGGGGATTGTAGTTTTGCAACAGCTGGAGGCTCCGTTTTGGAAACAGTGGCATACCAGACGTTTTTCATTTTTATTGGGGAGGGGGGCTGTGTAGGGGTATGTGTATATGTAGTGTTTTTTACTTTTTATTTTATTTTTTGGTAGTGTAGTGTAGTGTAGTGTTTTTAGGGTACAGTCACACGGGCGGGGGGTTCACAGTAGTTTCTCGCTGGCAGTTTGAGCTGCGGCAGAAAATTTGCCGCAGCTCAAACTTGCAGCCGGATACTTATTGTAATCCTCCGCCCATGTGAGTGTACCCTGTACGTTCACATTGGGGAGGGGGGGGGGGGGGAAACATCCAGCTGTTGCAAAACTACAACTCCCAGCATGTACGGTCTATCAGTGCATGCTGGGAGTTGTAGTTTTGCAACAGCTGAAGGCACACTGGTTGTGAAACATCGAGTTTGCAAAACACTGAGTTTGTTACCAACCAGTGTGCCTTCAGCTGTTGCAAAAGCTACAACCCCCAGCATGTACGGACAGCGGAAGGACATGCTGGGTCTTGTAGTTATGCAACAGCTGGAGGCATACTACTTTGGCTGGGGATGCTGGGGATTGTAGTTATGCAACAGCTGGAGACACACTGGTTTGCTACTTAACTCAGTGTGCCTTCAGCTGTTGCAAAACTACAACTCTCAGCAGTCACCGACAGCCAACGGGCATGCTGGGAGTTACATAGTTACATAGTTAGTATGGTTGAAAAAAGACATACGTCCATCAAGTCCAACCAGGGAATTGAAGGGAAGGGTGTAAGGGGATAAGGGAAAGGGATGTAGTTTTATAATTCTGCATAAGCATTAATGTTATTTGGTTTCAGGAATGTATCTAACCCTGTTTTAAAGCTGTTAATTGTTCCTGCTGTGACCAGTTCATAAGGTAGACCTTTCCATAAATTCACAGTCCTCACGGTAAAGAAGACCCTTTAGACTAAACCTTTTCTTCTCCAGACGGAGGGAGTGCCCCCTCGTCCTTTGGGGGGGGGGGGGGTTAACCTGGAACAGTTTTTCTCCATATTTTTTGTATGGGCCATTTATATACTTATATACGTTTATCATATCCCACCTTAAACGTCTCTTCTCAAGACTAAACAATTGTAACTCCTTTAATCGCTCCTCATAGCTAAGATGTTCCATGCCCCATATTAGTTTAGTCGCGCGTCTCTGCACCCTTTCCATCTCTGCAGTGTATCTTTTATGAACAGGCGACCAAAACTGAACAGTATATTCCAGGTGAGGCCGTACCAATGCTTTATAAAGGGGGAGTATTATGTCCCTGACCCTTGAGTCCATGCCTCTTTTTATACATGACAATATCCTGCCGGCTTTGGAATCAGCAGCCTGAAATTGCATGCTATTCTGTAGTCTGTGATCTACAAGTACACCCAGATCCTTCTCTACCAGTGACTCTGCCAGTTTAATCCCCCCTAAGACATACGATGCATGCATGTTATTAGTACCCAGATGCATAACTTTGCATTTATCCACATTGAACCTCATTTGCCAAGTGGATGCCCAGACACTTAGTCTATCCAAGTCATCTTGTAACTTATGCACATCCTCTATAGACTGTACCGTGCTACAAAGCTTGGTGTCATCTGCAAAGATAGAAACAGAGCTGTTAATACCATCCTCTATATCATTGATAAATAAATTAAACAACAGCGGGCCCAGTACTGAACCTTGGGGTACACCACTAATTACCGGGGACCAATCAGAGTATGAATTATTGACCACCACTCTCTGGGTACGATCCATGAGCCAGTGTTCAATCCAGTTACAAACTAAAGTTTCCAAGCGCAAAGACCTTAACTTACCTGTCAGACGTCTCTGAGGGACAGTATCAAACGCTTTGGCAAAATCCAGAAACACTATATCCACAGCCATTCCTCTGTCAAGGCTTCTACTCACCTCTTCATAAAAGCAAATTAGATTGGTTTGACAACTTCTATCCTTAGTGAACCCATGCTGGCTGTCACTTATAATACTATTATCCCCTATGTATTCCTGTATGTAATCCCTTATAAGTCCTTCAAACAATTTACCCACAATGCACGTTAGACTTACCGGTCTATAATTGCCTGGCGAAGACCTAGAGCCCTTCTTGAAGATTGGTACCACATTAGGCTGGGTCCACACTACGTTTTGTCCCATACGGGAGCGCATACGGCAGGAGGGAGCTAAAAGCTCGCGCTCCCGTATGTAACCGTATGCGCTCCCGTATGTCATTCATTTCAATGAGCCGACCGGAGTGAAACGTTCGGTCCGGTCGGCTCATTTTTGCGCCGTATGCGCTTTTACAACCGGACCTAAAACCGTGGTCAACCACGGTTTTAGGTCCGGTTGTAAAAGCGCATACGGCGCAAAAATGAGCCGACCGGACCGAACGTTTCACTCCGGTCGGCTCATTGAAATGAATGACATACGGGAGCGCATACGGTTACATACGGGAGCGCGAGCTTTTAGCTCCCTCCTGCCGTATGCGCTCCCGTATGGGACAAAACGTAGTGTGGACCCAGCCTTAGCCTTGCGCCAGTCCCTTGGCACAATATCAGACACCAGAGAATCTCTAAATATCATGAACAAGGGTACAGATATTACTGAACTTAACACTCTAAGAACTCTTGGGTGTAGTCCATCCGGCCCTGGAGATTTGCTTACATTTACTTTACCTAACTTACCTTGTACCATCTCTACATTAAGCCAGTTCAGTACATTACATGATGTGTTACCAGCACTGACCTGGCCAATGTCAGCTCCTCCTTCTTCCCTAGTATATACAGAACTAAAGAACCCATTCAGTAGCTCCGCCTTCTCTTGATCGCCCGTGACAACCTCCCCATTATTATTATTAATGGGTCCTACATGCTCTGTCCTTGCTTTTTTTGCATTTATATATCTAAAAAAAATATTTAGGATTAGTGTTGCTTTCTTTGGCCACCTGTCTCTCATTTTGAATTTTCGCTGTTTTTATTACATTTTTACAGATTTTATTAAGCTATTTGTACTGTTTAAATGTTATAGCTGATCCATCAGATTTGATTTTTTTGAAGGCTATTTTTTTGTTGTTTATTGCTCTTTTAACATCATTTGTCAGCCATGTAGGATTTAGTTTTAATCGTTTATATTTGTTCCCCTTTGGTATATATTTAGCTGTATAGTTATTTAGAGTGGATTTAAAGATGTCCCATTTACCTTCTGTATCAGTATTTGAGAACACCTCCCCCCAGTCTATGTCCTGTAGTGCAGATCTCAGCCCAGGGAAATTTGCCTTTTTAAAGTTATATGTTTTTGCCTTCCCCGTCTGTCTTTGTTTTCTACATTTTAAGTCAAAAGTAACTATATTGTGGTCGCTATTACCAAGGTTTTCCCGCACAGTTACATTACCAACCAGCTCTGCGTTGTTGGAAATGATCAGATCTGGTGACCCGGAATCGCCGCAGTTCGCTGGACTGAATTGTCCATCGCCGACATGGGGGGGCATAATGACCCCCCTGGCCGATATGCCGCGATGCCTGCTGAACGATTTCAGCAGGCATCGGGCACCGGGAATGGACAGGACGTACTCCTACGTCCTCGGTCCTTAAGGACTCGGAAACGGGGGCGTAGGAGTACTTCCATTGTCCTTAAGGGGTTAATCAAATTGGAAAACACATCATGCAGAGCTTTGATATGCCACTGTAATTGTACATGTATTCCTGGGGTAAGCAATGCCTATTTTTTTGTTATAATACGGAAAGGGTTAGAATCCCATTAAGATGTTATCAATTAAGAATGAAGTGTATTATAAACATTGTTCTTCCTATATATCAGCATTACATTTTAATGTGAGATTCAGCAGATAGAATAGAATAGCAATTGGCCTGGTCTTAAAATTGTTCTTCATCAAAAATGTATAGAAAATAAACTTCTGTTTTATATTTTTCCAAGGGATCAGCTAACACACATTGCTGTGGATGCATCTTGTGGTATATTTGGAAATGAAACAGTTATTTTTCTTGGCTCCAACTCTGGAATTGTCCTTAAGTATCTTTTGATTCCCAAACTGGGTATAATTGAAAGTGATATCTACAAGCACAGCATTTTGCTTGAAGAGATAAAGACATACCCTACAGACAGGTATGTCTATGACTACATTTCTTAATTGATATTAACTTTGCTACATATTGTACCAATATTGAAAACACAAATGTCCTCCCTTTTTGCAGATGTGGTGAGAAGGAAGATGAACAGAAAATTGTAGGTCTTGAAGTAGACAAGGGGTCAGGATCTCTCTTAGTGGTGTATTCCAGATGTGTGGTTAAAGTACCTCTTGCTCGTTGCGATAGACATAATGGATGCATGAAGTAAGAGCTTCTAAAATAAAAATTGTTGTCTTTTAAATTGCATACATTCACACACATTAAGGTTTTAGACTTCTCAAAGTTTGTAAAGGTTTACTATGAAGTATTTTGCACAAATGGTAATTGGACTATGTAGAGAATTGCCATAGAGCTCGCTAAAGGTGCATCTTTACTCCACTATTGCCAGACAACACTCCCCATATTGTGCAAGTATTATTAAGAAAAAAAAAACTGATTCTAAACAGGATGGTTTTACAACATTTTCATGGACAAATTGGAATACTGTTTAACAGTAATAATTACACATGAGGGTATCTTTAAAAACTACCTTTAACCTTAGGACATTTTTATCAGCAAATAAGATGAGTCAGAGCTAAGATGAGTAAGAACAAATAGTACAGGCCAATGTGAGAATGCATTGTGAGAAGACATTGTGCAAAAACAACTGGGGGCATCCGCTGTGTGAAATATGCTCTGGATGCACTCTATGTGACCCTACACTGCATCCTGTTCATACTGCGTTTCATCGGTATGTTAGAAGTATCCGTCAGCATCATGTCAAAAAAAAAATGATGCTGACGTGTACTGTTGCAGCTCTAGTCATTTCTGAATGAGACTGTTACAGTATACATTGGCATCCCTTCTTTGACATGACAATGGACACCTATACTGCAGAAATGCAATATGAATGGGGACTATTACCAACCCCCCCCCCCCCCCCACACACACACACACACACACACAATAAACCAGTTTTTTCAAGTTTTTTTTTTCTTACCACACAGTGATGGATATATTCGCCATAAGTGGGTGCTTATTCCCACAAATAGACGGAAATATCGATCAGGAGCATTACCTGTCACAGACAGCCGTGCATCACTGCTAGAGCGGTCCCTGGCCCATCCAATACACTTGTAGGGGTGTGGTATTGTTCTGACAGCTCCGATCCTTTACAGGCATGGGGTGCGGTCTATAATTTATATAATGATGCCCTGAAAGCCAAAGGGGGCTCCTCTCCTTCTTGGTCCTACCAGGCGGTCAGACAACCAGATATGGCCTAAGTAGGAGTACTGCCCAGTTTGGGGCAAACAGCGTGATAAAATATGGGGCGCATTTCCTCCATTTCAAAAATGACTTACCAAAATGATGTCCCACAAATAAAGAATTTGTGGGGGGAAAAAAGCTAATTGCTATTTTTTTCTACTGACTCTAGCCTCACAATAAGGGCTCAACGTACTCACTTTTGCCCGAGGTGAATACTTTAGGGGTGTAGTTTCGAAAATGGGGTCACTTTTGGGGATGCAGTATTGTTCTTACAGCTAGAATGCTTTGCAAGATGAAGTGCAGCCTATAATTTGTATAATGATATCCTGAAAGCCAAATGGTGCTCCTCTCCTTTTGGGTTCCACCATGTGGCCATGCAACCAAATATGGCCAATAAGCGGGGGTATTACCGAACTCAATAAAATATACGGTGCATTTCTTTCAATATCAGAAGCGATGTACAAAAAATATGTCCCACAAATGATGCATTCGTGAAAAAAAGCAAATTTCCAATTTTTAGAGGGGGTCTAGTTCTTAGAATGGGATCATTTGGGGGGGGGGGGGGTTCCTATGTTCTACCACCTTCAAATTTCTGCAAACCTTGCATAGCACATAAAAAAAAATGTACAAAATTTTTCAAAATTTTCTAAATTTCAATTAAATTGTTAGACTTCAAATTTTAAAATGTCATGATTTTTTGCATTGTAAAAAAAAATACAAATTATATTGGCTTACTTTTACTATGTACATGAAGGACAACTTGTGACAAAAAAAACAATGTCAGAATTATCGTGATTGGCAAAACGTTACCAGTTATTCTCTTATAGACATCCCCGATTTAAAAAACAGGCCTGGTCTTTCAGGGTTGTACAGATTTACTTGTATTGGTCCTTAAAGGGGTAGTCCAGTGGTGAAAAACGTATCCCCTATCCTAAGGATAGGGGATAAGTTTGATCTCTCTGTACGGGGGCCAGGCACTCTGGCCAGATAGCGGGTGTCAACCACCGCACGAACCGGCCGCCGACACGTCCCCTCAATACAACACTATGGCAGAGCCAGAGATTGCCGAAGGCAGCTCTCTGGCTCTGCGATAGAATTGTATTGAGGGGGCGTGTCGGCCAGCCGCTTCGTGCGGAGGTCGACACGCCCCCTTCCCTGTCAGGGCCCCGTAGAGGAGATCACAGGGGCCCCAGTGGTCGGACCCCCCGTGATCTGCAATTTATCCCCTATCCTTATAATAGGGGATAAGTTGTTCACCACTGGACTAACGACACAGCCAATTTTTTTTTTTTGCACAGGGATGGAAATATAAAAGTTGTGATTTTCAGTAGAAAAGGAGGAAAAAACGAAAACGCTAAAATAAAATTGGCTGTGTCCTTAAGGCCAAAATGGGCTATGTCCTTAAGGGGTTAAATTCATTGTCTATCCTAAATCCATGTTATACATTAATTTCTTTGCCCAGTTTCATCTAGATTTGCACTGATTTTTATTTTTACAGAAGTTGTCTAGGAACACGTGACCCCTATTGTGCATGGGATCCAGTAAACAGCCACTGTGTATTTATTCCTCTAAGATCCAGGTATGAATAAAGCAAGATATGTATGAATGTAAATATTCTCTATTTCATAAAAGCAATGTAAGTTTTAAGTCAAATTAGTCACTGTGTACAGTAAAGCAATCTGATGGGTGCATACCCTCTGTAGTATATATTCAGTAGTTTTCCACATAAATTAAAGTTCAAGTTCAACCTATATCCCTATTGAGTTCCTGATGAGTTGATCCAGAGGAAAGCAAAAAACCCTCATCTTAGAGGTAAAAATTCCTTCCGAACTCCAAATATGGCAATCATAATAATTCCCTGGATCAGCATTCTGTCCCTATAAATCTAGTATCCAGAACCTGTAATGTTATCACCTTCCACAAGTGCATCCAGGCCCCTTTTGAACTCTCTCTTACTCCTCCTCCGGAAGAGAGTTCCACAGTCTCACTGCTATCCCAAACCTTGTTTCCTCTAAATGTAGAAGATGTCCCCTTGTTATAGATACAGTTCTGGATATAAATAAGGCTGGGTTCACACTACGATTTGTAACTACGGTTCCCGTATACGGCTGGGAGGAGGGGGGGGGGCTTAATCGCGGCGCTCGCACTCAGCCGTATTCGGGAACCGTATTTAATGCATGTCTATGAGCCGACCGGAGTGAACCGCAGCCTCCGGTCGGCAGCTTTTTCGGCCGTATGCGGTTTCCCGACCGTAGGCAAAAACGCGGTCGACCACGTTTTTCCCTGCGGTCGGGAAACTGCATACGGCCGAAAAAGCAGCCAACCGGTGGCTGCGGTTCACTCCGGTCGGCTCATAGACATGCATTAGATACGGTTCCCAAATACGGCTGAGTACGGGCGCCGCAATTAAGCCCCCCCACCCTCCTCCCAACTATACGGGAACCGTAGTTACAAATCGTAGTGTGAACCCAGCCTAAATCATGGGAGAGATTTCTGTACTGCCGCCTGATATATTTATATATAGTTATTAGGTCGCTCCTAAGCCGCCTTTTTTATGAACTAAATAACCCTAGTTCTGATAATCTTTCTGGGTACTATAATCCTCCCATTCCCAAATTACTCTGGTTGCCGTCTTTGAACCCTCTCCAGCTCTACTATCTATTTTTTGTACACTGGTGCCCAGTATTGTACACAGTATTCCATGTGTGGTCTGGCTAGAGATTTTGTACAGTGGTAGAATTATTTCCTTGTCATAGGCATCTATGCCCCTATTGATGCACCCCATGATTTTATTTGCATTGGACACTGGTCACTACAGCTAAAGTAACTGTTAACTAAGACTCCTAAGTCCTTTTCCATATCAGTCATCCCAAGTGTGCACCCATTTAATACATAATCCCAGCCTGAATTTTTCCTCCCCATGTGCATAATCTTACATTTATTAGTGTTGAACCTCATCTGCCACTTCCCAACCCAAACCTCCAACCTATCCAGATCCATTTGTAAAAGTGCAGAGTCCTCTATTGTGTTAACCACTTTATAGAGTTTAGTATGATCTGCAAAGATTGCTGTTTTACTATACACTCCCTCCCTAAGGTAATTAATAAATATATTAAATAGAATAGGACCCAAGATGGACCCCTGTGGTACCCCACTAGTAACAGTCACCCAATCAGAATAAGTACCATTAATAACCACCCTCTGTTTCCTATCACTGAGCCAGTTACTTACACACATTTTCTGACAGCCCAATCCTTCTCATTTTATGTACTAACTTTTTACTGTATGTGGCACTGTATCAAATGCTTTGGAAACATCAAGATGTACGACATCTAGCGATTCCCCCTGGTCCAGACTGTAGCTCACCTACTGACATGACCGATCTCTCATAAACCCATGCTTATATGGAGTCATACATTTATTATTATCAAGATATTCCAAAATAGCATCTCTAAGAAAACCCTAAAACTATTTACATACAATAGAGGTTAATCTAACAGGCCTATAATTCCCTCAGTTTTTGACCCCTTATAAACAGCTTCCCGACCAATGACATACATCTATGTCATGACCGGAAAGGTTTTCCCGACCTATGCCGTACATGTACATCATGCAGATACTGGCTGCTACTCGCAGCATCCCGCCACGCCCGGTAAGATGGTGGCTATCACTGATAGCCAGCCATCTTGCCTCGGGACCTAGGGGGGTTTCGTCCCACCCCCCTCACAGCAATCGCTCCTATCAGCTAGACAAATCTGATGGCAGTGTTTCGCACAGAAAAATCCTGAGCAGCGCAGGATTGCGAAGATCGGGACACACACTGCTCTGCTAGGAGACCCCAGTGTCCTTAACCTGTCCCCCTTCCCCCGGTGTCCCTTACCCAGGATGCCGACATGCTTTAGTTTTACTTTTTTTTTTTAGAAGGAGCTGTTTAGTTGTACAACAACTAGTGTCCTAAACCTGTTACTGCATGTTTTGTGCACTAGACACTAGGGGGGAGCTGTTGTACAGAAGTAAAAAAAATATATATATATTCTCCCCCAGCCCAATCCTTCTCATTTTATGTACTAAGCTTTTATGTAGCACCGTATCAATTGCTTTTGAAAAATCCAGATATAAGACATCCAGCGATTGTCCCTAGCTCACCTCCACCGATCCCTCATAAAGCCATGCTGATATGGGGTCATACATTTATTTTTATCAAGATACTCTAAAATAACATCTCTCAGAAAACCCTCAAACAATTTGCATACAACTGAGGTTAAACTAACAGGCCTGTAATTGCCTTTTTTAATATTGGCACCACATTTGCTATGCTCCATTTTCCTCTGTGAATACAGTGGAGAAGAATGTGTTTAATATATTTGCTTTTTCCTGATCCCTGTTTATAGCTTCTCGCTCAACACTTTTTAACCCCTTAACGACGCTGCGACCCCGCATCACATCGCGTCAGTCCCGGCGCTCATCAACGGCCGGGACCCGCGGCTAATACCACACATCGCCGATCGCGGCAATGTGCGGTATTAACCCTTTAGAAGCGGCGGTCAAAGCTGAGCACCGCTTCTAAAGTGAAAGTGAAACTATCCCGGCTAGTTAGTCGGGCTGTTCGGGACCGCCGCGGCGAAATCGCGGTGTCCTGAACAGCTTACAGGACACCAGGAGGGCCCTTACCTGCCTCCTCAGTGTCCGATCGACGAATGACTGCTCCGTGCCTGAGATCCAGGCAGGAGCAGTCAAGCGCCGATAACACTGATCACAGGCGTGTTAATACACGCCAGTGATCAGCATGAGAGATCAGTGTGTGCAGTGTTATAGGTCCCTATGGGACCTATAACACTGCAAAAAAGAGTTTAAAAAAAAGTCTTAATAAAGGTCATTTAACCCCTTCCCTAATAAAAGTTTGAATCACCCCCCTTTTCCCATAAAAAAAATAACACAGTGTAAATTAAAAAAAAGTAAACATATGTGGTATCGCCGCGTGCGTAAATGTCCGAACTATAAAAATATATAATTAATTAAACCGCACGGTCAATGGCGTATGCGCAAAAAATTCCAAAGTCCAAAAAAGCGTATTTTTGGTCACCTTTTATACCATTAAAAAATGAATAAAAAGTGATCATAAAGTCGGATCAAAACAAAAATCATACCGATAAAAACTTCAGATCACGGCGCAAAAAATGAGTCCTCATACCGCCCTATACGTGGAAAAATAAAAAAGTTATAGGGGTCAGAAGATGACATTTTTAAACATATACATTTTCCTGCATGTAGTTATGATTTTTTCCAGAAGTACGACAAAATCAAACCTACATAAGTAGGGTATCATTTTAACCGTATGAACCTACAAAATAATAATAATGTGTCATTTTTACCGAAATATGCACTGCGTAGAAACGGAAGCCCCCAAAAGTTACAAAATGGAGTTTTTTCTTTGATTTTCTCGCACAATGATTTTTTTAAATTGTCAAACCATGACGCTTTTATTAAAGAAAAGTATCAGAATACAGATTAGCTTCCAACAAATGAACATACCGGTCCAGGGACCGAACGAGAACAGTGAACAAGGCAGTACACAGCGCAAATGATGATACAATACATAACATTGAGAATTCTATTCCACAGATGACATAGAATGGAGCCGACCAGAGCAAAAATAAAATAGCTCAAGCAGTAATAAAAACAATAATAATAATAAGTGTAATAAGAAACAATAGAAAAAAATAATAATAATAATCCGTCTGCCCCTACCAATACACAGAAGAAAACCCCTAGTACAGGGAGAGATGATGAGACATATCGGGGCAATGTGGGGAGGAGAGCCAAGGTTCCCAGACAACATCAAACTGCTCCACCGTGTCTTCTCTAATTGCGGACAGTTTTTCATATAACATTATGAGATTAACCTTCGTGATCACAGAGCCAAGTAGCAAGGTAGCTTGTTTCCACTGGGAAGCCTCATGGATTCTCGCTGCCAGCAAAACATATTGAGCAAGCCGAAATACTTGAAATCTCATCCACGCAGGTTTAGAGCCCAAAAGGCAGTTGGCAGGTGTTCTAGGGAAACGGGTCAATAATACGGAATCTAGGAGATCCAACACCTGGGTCCAGAAGGCTGATACCACAGGGCCGAACCACCATACATGATACATAGTTCCCTGCATTCCGCATTGACGGAAGCATAGGGGAGACACTGAGGGGAAAATTTTGTGCAGCCTGGCAGGGACCAAATAGGTCCTATGCAAAACTTTAATAGCTGTTTCCGAAAATGATACCTGCCAGCTGCCCTTGCTAACCATCTCGCAACTGTCTCCCCATTCGGCTAACGACATAGTAGAATGCATATCACCTTCCCAGTCAAGCATAAATTTCAGTTTCTCATCATGGGGGGAGCATTAATGTGGGAATAAACAACAGCTTTAAAACAGGATTAGATACATTCCTGGAACAAAATAAGAACAAAATAACATTAATGCTTATGAAGAAATATAAAATCCCATCCCTTCCCCAATATCGCGCCACACCCCTACCCTTTAATTCCCTGGTTGAACTTGATGGACATATGTCTTTTTTCGACCGTACTAACTATGTAACTATGTAACAGAAAGGAGGCCCGGGAGTCCAGGTGAGTATAAAGCCCGCACCTCGAAAGGCGTAGGATTAATCTTGCAAGGCCTGGGGCATTGGGATCGAATAAAGGAGAATATCTGATGAGCCCTAAACAACTCCGAGCTAGGCAAATTATGAGACAGCTGGAACGATTCAATTGTGTGGATCCTACGCCCCGATAAAAAGTCTTGTAGTCTGGTGAACTTAGAATTTATCCACCAGGTAAAACCCACAAGTGACACACCAGGAAGAAACAGGGGATTAGCAAAAATAGGGAGAAGAGGAGAAACAGAAGACTGAAGAGAAAGCTTAAAGCGGACCTGACGCCAAAGAGAGAGCGAATACAACACCACAAGAGCTGAGGACGGTAACAACGAAGTTATGGGACAGGAGGACCACATAAGAGCAGGCAGTGCGTAAGGTGTCACCAAGGAAGACTCTAGCGATACCCATTTCGGAGCCCCCATTCCCACATTAACTAGGGCCAATTGGGCCATTCTAGCAGTGTAGTAATACTTGAAGAGATTAGGCATGGACAAACCACCCATACGTTTGTGCCAATGCATAGTGGATTTTGCAATGCGCAGCTTCCTGTAGGCCCAGACATACGCAAAAATGTCCTTCTGTAGGGAAATAATATCACATTTTACTATGGGAGTGGGTAGGGAACGGAAGAGATAAAGAATACGGGGTAAAATAACCATTTTAATAACATTAATGCGGCCCAACCAAAATAAATAGGGAAAGTTCCAGGTTGACATATCAGAGCGAATCTTGCGATAGAGGGGCATGTAATTAGCTTTATATAGGGAATGGAGGGAAGACATAAGTTTAATACCCAAATATGGGAGACCCAAAGAGGAATCCCGAAAACCAAAATTCAAGGAGATCAGGTTCTGTGTAGGGACCGGGACATTACAATAAAGAATCTCAGATTTGGCGATATTGACCCTAAGATCCGAACAGGCGGAAAAGTCATCCAGGAGTCTAAGGAGTCAATGTAAGGAGCAAATCATCAGCAAAGAGACTCACCTTGTATTCAAAAGGTCCCACCAACACTCCACCAATATCTAGGTTAGCCCTGATTAAGGCTGCCAAAGGTTCCATAACCAGCGCAAAGAGCGCCGGTGATAGAGGACAACCCTGTCGCGAACCAGCCGGATCTCCAAGGGTAAAGGGGAAGTGGAGGGAAGTTTTTAAAAAGCCTTAGGCGTGGAATATAAACATTGCAACATGTGAATAAAGGGACCGGTAAACCCAAATTTAGTGAGCACTGCAAACAAATACTGCCATGACACGCAGTCGAATGCCTTTTCTATGTCCAATGATAGCACACAGAGAGGCTTCGAAACCAGTGTTAGACCATTGGATAAGATCCAGGACCTTCCTGATATTATCAGGAGCCTGGCACTTAGGAACAAAACCCACCTGGTCTCTACTCACCAAAGACGGCAGATATTTGTTCAAGCGCCTCGCCAAAATAGAGGTAAGCAATTTAGAATCGATATTCAAAAGCGAAATAGGTCTATAGTTGGCCACTTGCAAATGATCTTTATTTGGTTTGGGCAAAACCGTGATCATAGCATCCAGAAACTCAGACGGGAGAGAGTCGGAGGAAGTTAAGGAGTTAAAGAAACGTACTAAAAAAGGGGTCAATATGGAGCTAAATTTCGTATAGTATGCGGCCGTAAGGCCATCGGGGCCAGGTGACTTAGGCTGGGTTCACACTACGGTTTGTCATTACGGTTCCCGTATACGGGTGGGAGGAGAGGTGGGCGGGGCTTAATCGCGGCACTCAGCCGTATAGGTCGACCACGTTTTTGCTTGCAGTTGGGAAACCGCATACGGCCGAAAAAGCAGCCGACCGGAGGCTGTGGTTCACTCCGATCGGCTCATAGAAATACATTAACTATGGTTCCCTATATGGCTGAGTGCGGGTGCCGCGATTAAGCCCCGCCCTCCTCCCAGCCGTATACGGGAACCGTAATGACAAACCGTAGTGTGAACCCAGCCTTACCAAGTTTCAATCTATCAATGGCCTCCAAGACTTCCTCAGGGGAGATGGGCGCACTTAGTGTCTCTCCAGCGTCAGGTGGCAGATGAGGAAGGTGGACAGAGGAAAGAAAGGCGGAAAGGGAAGCAGAGTAAGAAGGACGAGTCGGTTCAGTATAAAGAGCAGAGTAAAAGGAATGAAAGGTAGAGTAGATCTTGTCTGGATGAGAAGTGCGCAAACCAGGTCTCAATTGAATACTATGGACCTTATTATAGGAAGACGTCTTACATAACATAGAAGCTAAAAGCTTGTCAGGCTTGTTGGCAAACTTGTAGTAAGTGGCCTTCGTCCACCGCATAGCCTTCTCAATCAAAGTAGATTTGAGGGCATCTATCTGTAACCTAACATTCTGTAGTTTGCGATAAAGAAAAGGCATAGGGTCCTGTTGGTGTTCAAATGTTAACCTGTGCAGTTTAGCCTCCAGAGCCAGCTGAGTCCTGGTCCGATCACGCTTTATACCTGTAGCAAGAGAGATTATACGCCCCCTTATATAGGACTTATGAGCTAACCACACCCACTTGGGGTCAGAGTCGTCCGTCACATTGGATGCAAAATATGAACTAAGGTCACCTTCTAGTTGCAGTTTCACACGTGGCATTGTCAAAAGTGACTCATTGAGTCGCCAAGTGAATGGATAATTAAGAGGGGTCTTAAAATTAAAGGTTGCCAAAACAATATCGTGATCGGACCAGGTCGACAGCACATGGCGGGCGTAAAGCAGCTGTGGTACAGAGCGGGCAGTTGTCAGGATCCAATCTATTCTAGTGTAGTGTTGCTGGGACGGGGAATAGTATGTGTATCCCCTAGTATTGCCATTAAATTCGCGCCACACATCTACCAAAGAACCATTAGTAAAAAGAGAAGCCAAGAGCCTCTGTTGCGTTCCCGACCTGCGAAACGGGGCGGTATTAGAACGATCAAGTGTACCATTATACACCAAATTAAAATCTCCAGCCCAAATAGGTCAGGGACGCAACAGTACCACAAAGGTTCTGAAAGAAGGCCATAGGAGAATCAGTAGGCCCGTAGGAATTCACTATGCACAGTGTCTTCTGATACAAAGAACCCACTATAATAATATACCTCCCCTCTGTATCATAGGTGACATGATCCACCTGTAGAGGAAAAGAGTTATGCAGCAAAATCATAACCTCCCCTGCATTTAGTGACAAAAGAGGACATATAGAAGCGATTACGCACAATTATTTTTTTTTCCGTTTCGCCGTGTTGGGTAAAATGACTAATGTCACTGCAAAGTAGAATTGGTGACGCAAAAAATAAGCCATAATATGGATTTTTAGGTGGAAAATTGAAAGGGTTATGATTTTTAAAAGGTAAAGAGGAAAAAACGTGCAAAAACTGAAAAACCCTGAGTCCTTAAGGGGTTAAAGGGCCAACAATTTCATTTTTAACCTTTCTGCTATTTATATAGCTAAAGAACATTTTGGGGTTAGTTTTACTCTCAATATGTCTTTTTGTCTCCACTTTTGCGGCTTTTATCAGTTTTACATATTCTACATTTTTCTCTATAGCTTTTTAATGCTTCTTCACTGCCATCCTGTTTTAGTAGTTTAAATACTTTATTTTTATCATTTATTGCCCTCCTAAAATTTTTATTCATCCAAATTGTTGTTCTCCTATTCCTAACCTCTATTATTCCCATAAGGTATACCTCTTACAGTAAGAATTTTAAATATTTTTAAAAGTCTCCAATTTAGTGTTAGAAGTCTTGTTTTTGAGGACTTTATCCCAATTTACATTGTTAAGGGCTTCTCTGAGTTCATCAAACTTCCTAAAGTTCAATGTTTTTGTGGCCCCTCGAGAGATTTCCTTATTGAAGAACAAGTTATAATGTATTATATTATGATCACTATTTCCTAGGTGCCCCTGACCTGCACAATAGTTACTCTCCTTGGAAATATGTCTGGCAAATACCCCCTTCTGTGTTCTCGTTTAATATAGCGCCCTCTGTAGGCACCTCTGTGCCCCATATGATAGCTAGACCCTTCTGTGCCCCATATAGTAATTAGGTCCCATACACTGCCTATATATGTGGCAACGTGACAAAATAAATTCATTTGTTGAACTACTGTGATCAGCTCCTAAATGCTCCTATGCTTTCATAAATGCACAGTTTTTATGTTAAAGAAGGCTTGTCGCCACTGGAGACTAAACCTTTTTTTCACCAGGCAGAGATGTCCTCTTGTCTTTTGAGGGAATTTTACCTCAAAAAGTTTTTCACCATATTTTTGTATGGGTAATTTTTTATGGTAAACTTGGCTAGACAAGTAATGGAAAGGAAGTGCCTGTATAAGTACCGTTGGCAAACAATCCCAACCGCTGAAGTAGGGAGAATGAGAAATAATGGTACACAGTGGTATATGTAAGAGTGGTATATAAAAGAGTGATCTATCCAATAGCTTTTAATGCTCTAACTAGCATAAATGTTTTCCAGGATGCACCATGAGCAAGACCTTCATGGAGAACAAACATTGCAACTTGGGAATTGTGATGGTGAGTGTAATTAACCCCTTTTTTGTCACTACATTCCAACAGCCATACTTTTCAATTTTTTTGTTAAAGCAGCCACATAATTATTTGGTTTTGTAGCATTATGTTATTTAATTATATTTTATTCTAATTGCTACTATTGTGGAATAGATATGCTGTAGATATGGGTTGTGGTGATACTAATTATTTTTGTATTATGTTAAGAGATGAGCGAATCGAAGCTGACAAATCCGAATATTGGCTACTTTTTTAAGTGTACTGTAGCGCATTTTTCTGCCCTCATAAGTGCATACCACATACAAAATAGGTGTACTATTTTGTACCTGTTAACGTGTCACGGGCTTAGATACTGTAAAGTCCAGGCAAAAGTACTCACCGGCTGGTGTTGTACTCAGATGTAGGTATGTGGGCAGAAAAAATGCACTACGGTACACTTAAAAAAAGTATCTGAGTACAACACCAGCCGGTGAGTACTTTTGCCTGGACTTTACAGTATCTAAGCCCCTTGACAGATTAACTGGTACAAAATAGCACACTACTTAGATGTAGGTATGTGGGCAGAAAAAATGCACTACGGTACACTTAAAAGTATCTAAGTAGTGTGCTATTTTGTACCTGTTAATCTGTCAAGGGCCTAGATACTGTGAAAGTCCAGGCAAAAGTACTCACCGGCTGGTGTTTTTACTCAGATACTTTTTTTAAGTGTACTGTAACCCATTTTTCTGCCCACATACCTACATCTAAGTAGTGTACTATTTTGTACTTGTTAATGTGTCAAGGGCTTAGGTACTGTAAAGTCCAGGCAAAAGTACTCACCGGCTGGTGTTGTATTCAGATACTTTTTTAAGTGTACTGTAGCGCATTTTTCTTCCTTCATAAGTGCATACCATATACCTACATCTAAGTAGTGTACTATTTTGTACCTGTTAATCTGTCAAGGGCCTAGATACTGTGAAAGGACAGGCAAAAGTACACACCTACTGCTGTTCTAGACAAATACTATTTTAAGTGTGTTGAAGCGTATTGTACTCCCCTTATATACGCACTAAGTATGTCAGGCAGAGATGTGCCAGGACATGCACAGAGGAGTGGCAGAGGCCTAAATTCATCAGGCAGAGGCCGCAGCAGACTAAGAGCGAGCGGCAGCAGGAGTCGCAGAGGCCTGAGCTCCCGGTATCAGCTAGCGGTCGTATCTCAATGAGAAAACCATCTGCCATCATCAACTGGTTAACACAGTCATCCACTTCATCACAAGTGACATCTGATACCCCCAGTCAACAGTCGATGGGTTCCTCAGATAGTGCTGGGCAGTATACCAGTTCATACCGAATACCGAATTTTTTTTCCTGCACCATATGAATTTTTCCTATACCGCAATACCGGTTGGGCCCCCCCATGAATTAATGAATTATCAGCCGCAGCGCGCTCTCCCCACATTGGGGGACTAATCACATGTGACCAGTGAGTGCTGCTTCTCTCCCCCCCCCCCCCCCCCCACAAATAACTATCAGCCGCTGTGCTGTACTATACTACCCTCCCTGTGACCGGACTTCAGAACTAAACAAAATTAACTTTAACTGACCTTCCTAAGGTCCCTCCGCTTCTCTTGCTGCTTTGTGGGGATGGGAACATCACAGACCCGTCAGCCGATCACCGGCCGCAGCAATGTCCCGCCTCGGCCGGTGATAGGCTGAGCACACTGTCATGTAAGGAGCCGGCCGGCACATCGCTGCTGCCGGTGATAGGCTGATGGCTCTGTGACGTTCCCATCCTCAGGAAGCAGCATGAGGCTTGCATCGCTGGACTGTGAGGCCGGTAACGGGGAAACGTAGGAAGGTAAGTTAAAGTTTATTTTGTTTATTTTTGCAGCCCAGGCACTGGATAGTACAGTACAGCGCAGCGGCTATTAATTATCTGGGGGGGGAAAAGCACCGCTCGCGGGTCACATATGATTAGTCCCCTAATATGGGGGACAGCGCAGCGCTGGTAAACCCGGGGGGGGGGGGGGTCGGGGGCGGAGGAGAGAAGCAGCACCCACGGGTCACATGATAATGGGGGGGGGGGGTAAATACCATTAAATACCGTGGAATCGCCATCATTTAAAAAAATACAGTGATACACATTCCACTCTTCAGTTAGGACAATTTAATAGAGGACAGTCAGCACCTACTGCCCAGTCAAGAAGTGTAGGAGAAATCTGCCGCTTCCCCAGCTAGGTGGGCAAGTAGTGATGAGGAGAGTGACGTGGGAGGCGATGTTGCCAGGGTTCAGGGTCCTGAAGCAGATACTGTTGAGGAACCTGAGGAGGACTTCAGTGACGTGCAGACACTTGTTGATGATGATGAAGCCGATCGCAATTGGGAGCCGGGTGCAGAAGGGGCTTCATCGTCATCATCATCATCAGGAACGAGAGGTGCAGGTTGCCCGTGGGGCAGCAACTGAGCCAGCAAGGTGGTAGCATGGTTGGCAGTCATCATGGTGGCAGAAGCAGAAATTCTGGAGCCAAACATGCCCGGGGAAAACCACCTGCTTCACAGCTGCCTACCGGGAGGTAGTCGAACAGGGGTTCCTGGAGATGGCGGCAGTAGCAGTCAATTAGTGTGGGCTGTTGATGAAAAACTGCCACACCGCTGAGTAGCTGATTTTCCCACCAAGCATCCGGAGGAGATTCACATTCAAGGCCATATGCAAGATATGTCTGCAAAAGGGTGAAGCGTGGCCAGGGTCCCAATGTTGGCACCACGGCCCTGTGTCAACATATGCTTTGCCACCATAAAGCGACCTGTGAGAAACATGGCTCCGATGTAGTGGTCCAGCATGCTGCATCTCCCAGTGGCACACCGCTCCCTCTTTCATCCAGCCTTGGCTCCACCACCTCAGCCAAAGGGAGCTGTGTGTCATACCCTCCTTCTGTCGTTCCAGATGCTCCTGCTCCTCCTACTTTTAGTCAGCCACTCCGCCATCAATCCATTGGCGAAGCCATGTCCTAGAAACAACAGTATGCGCCCACTCATCCAATGGCGCAGAAGCCAGATGTGCTCCTGTCTAAGTTGCTGGTGCTGCAGTCCCTTCCTTTTCAAGTGGTGAACTCTGTACCTTTCAGAGAACTGATGGCTTGTGCCGAGCCGAGTTGGAGAGTGCCAAGCCGTCATTTCTTTGCGAAGAAGGCAGTACCAGCCCTGCACAATTTTGTGGAAGAGAAGGTGGGCCAGTCCTTGAGCCTGTTGGTGTGTACCAAAGTGCACGGCAGGGCCAACATCTGGAGCTGTAATTTTGGTCAGGGACAATACATGTCCTTTATGGCTCACTGCGTGAATGTGGTTCCTGCACAGCCACAACACCGACTTGGACAGGTCATGCCACTTTCTCCTCCACGCTCTCAGGCCGTTGGTCCTGTGACGGTGTGCGACTCCGCCTCCTCATCCTCCACCGTGTCCTTAGCCTCGACTGCCCAGAAAAGTCTCAGTGCCCCTTCAGAATACCATGTGTGCAGAGCACGGCGGCGTCACACTGTTCTTCACATGGTTTGCCTTAGTGAAAGGAGTCACACAGGGGAGGAACTGCTAAAAATAATTTGTAAAGAAATAGGAACATGGCTAAGTCCACAGAAACTGGAAATGGGTGGGAACCATGGTGATTGTTAACGGGAAGAACATCTTGCATGTGCTACGACTGGAAAGGCTGAGCCATGCACCCTGCATGGCACACATGTTCAATCTGGTTGTGAAGCAGTTCCTGAAGTGTTCCCCCCATTTGCAAGACATCCTAACAAAGGGAAGGAAACTTTGCATGCACTTCAGCCACTGGTACACCGCAAAGCACACCCTCCTTGAGCTGCAGCGTCAAAACGGTATCCCCCAACATAGTCTGATTTGTGACTTTGCCACACATTGGAATTCCACCCTCCATTTGTTTTTACTAACTGTACGAACAGAGAAAAGCAATCACCGATTTCTTGATGATCCAAGCGGATAGGGGTACTCCTCTGTGTAACTTCAATGTGAACCAGTGGCAGCTCATACTTGACACCTGCCGTTTGCTCAGGCCCTTTGAGGAAGCCACATTATTAGTAAGTCACCAGGATTACGGGATGAATGACGTCGTTCCACTGCTTCATTTCTTACAACACGTGTTGGAAACGATGGCTGGTCAGGGCACTGGAGACGTGGCGCCTACATCTTACAGCCACATGAGCCCTGTGTGGGCTGATCTGGAGGAGGAGGGGGAGGGGCACAGTGGAGCACAGTTTCGGTTTTGCCAAATGGGTGGTTTTTCTAGTAATCTGACAGGAGTGGAGGAGCAGCAAGAGGAGCTAGAGGGTTATGAGGAAGGCGAAACAGAGGACCCAGACACACCGTGGCCCTATGTAGTGGAGATGGAGGCAGGGAATCCCTCCGAGTCACTTGCACAAATGGCACGATGCATGCTCAGCAGCAGGATGACTTCTGGATGTCCACCTTATTGGACCCTCACTACCGCTACAAAATAGGGGCCTTTTTTACACCCACTGAGAGGGAGGACAAAGTGACCTACTATTGGCGCCATAGTCCATCCTCTCGCAGGTCTGAATTGGGGCCCCCCCTGTGCTCACCTTCCACTGGCATGGCTGCTGGGGAGGGGTGGGGTGGCAGGAGCAGCACCAGCTCCATCAGCAGCAGCCTTGGTCTACAGTCGCTGATGAGTAGCTTTCTTCACCCGCATAGTGAAGCAACTCATCAGCATCAGGTAGACCTGGAGTAGGACCTGAATCAGCAGGAGTGGCATACCTTGACATGCCCATGCCAACACACCTTGAAGATCTGCTGGACTTCTGGGCAGCCAAACTTGATTTGTGGCCTCAACTAGCAAAGTTTGCCCTGGAAAAGCTGTCCTGCCCAGCCAGTAGTGTGGCATCAGAGTGGGTGTTTAGTGCAGCAGGGGCCATAGTCACCCCAAGGAGAACTCGTCTGTCCACGAAAAATGTGGAAAGACTGACCTCTGTGAAGATGAATCAGGCATGGATCAGCCAGGATTTCCACCCACCAATGCCTGATGCTTCAGAGTAGATTGACTATGGTGCAGCACCAACACTTCACAAATATGGATAGTGCCAAACAGATTTTAGGTGCTGCTCCCCAGTTACAAACATTCCTCCGCATCAGACCTTTTTTCCCCCACCTTCATTGCCCGGTACCGGTATTGCCACCCACCGCCCCACTCTATGACCGGGTCACTTTCAGGACTCCTGATGCTGCTGCTGCCACCTCCAGGCTGTGCCATTCAGCCACTATATGGTTTCCTCATGCTGCCACAAACTTCAGACTGTGCCATTCAGTCACTATATGGTCTCCTCATGCTTCAGCCAACTCCAGGCTGTGCCATTCAGCCACTATTCTCATGCTTCAGCCAGCTCCAGGCTGTGGCATTCAGCCACTATATGGTCTCCTCATGTTTCAGCCACCTCCAGGCTGTGCAATTCAGATAGTATATGGTCTCCTCATGCTTCAGCAAGCTCTAGGCTGTTCCATTCAGCCACTATATGGTCACTTCCCATGCTTCAGCCACCTCCAGGCTGTGCCATTCAGACACTATATGGTCTCCTCATGCTTCAGCCAACTCCAGGCTGTGCCATTCAGCCACTATTTGGTCTCTTCTCATGCTTCAGCTACCTCCAGGCTGTGGCATTCAGCCACCATATGGTCTCCTCATGCTTTAGCCACCTCCAGACTGTGCCATTCAGACACTATATGGTCTCCTCATACTGATGCCACCTCCAGGCTCGTTCATTGTGGTGCCATGTGACACGTGACTCCTTGTTAGATTTGATCCTTTGTACCCACACGCTGGGGCCTGGGTCACTAAAACTTGGGAGTTAAAATTTCAATTTAAAAATCCTCAATTTCAATTTAAAAATCCTCAATTTCAATTTAAAATTTTTTAATTTAAAAATCTTAAATTTCAATGGTCTCCTCATGCTTCTGCCAACTCCAGGCTGTGCCATTCAGCCACTATATGGTCTCCTCATCTGTCAGCCACCTCTAGGCTGTGCCATTCAGCCACTGTATGGTCTCCTCATGATTCAGCCACCTCCAGGCTGTGTCATTCAGACAATATATGGTTTACTGATGCTGCTGACACTAACTACCATAAATTTTCAGTTTAAATTAAAAAATTAATCATTTAATCTTAGAGATTGTGAATCCTTAGTGTCTACTCTTGCTGCTGCCAGCTCCAGGCTGTGTCATTCATGTGTCATTATATGGTCTCCTCATGCTGCCAACACCTCCACACTGTGTCATTTAGCCACTATATGGTCTCCTCATGCTGCCAACACCTCCATGCTGTGTCATTCAGCCACTATATGGTCTCCTTATCCTTCAGCCACCTCCAGGCTGTGCCATTCAGCCACTATATGGTCTCCTCATGCTGTCAACAGCTCCAAGCTGTGTCATTCAGCCACTATATGGTCTCCATGCAGATTGTGACCCTGTCTTCACATCTTTAAAACAACATAACTGGAACCTTGGATACAGTAAGGAACACAGTGGGATTCCACCAACCCCTGAACAGCACAAGAGAATAATGTCATTCAGCCACTATATGGTCTCCTCATGCTGCCAACACCTCCACGCTGTGTCATTTAGCCACTATATGGTCTCCTCATGCTGCCAACAACTCCACGCTGTGTCATTCAGCCATTATATGGTCTCCTCATACTGATGCCACCTCCAGGCTCTGTCATTGATGCCGCTCTACAGCAGTGATTCTAATAGCGATGCCTGTAATCTGCATGTCATACTGAACAACAGTATTATTTCACTACCCCAGCACACTCATATGCGTATTAGAACAAAGCAAAGTGTTCTACACCCCTATTGAGGCTGTCTGTAGGCCAGAAATAGTTGTTTTTAATATAGATTCGCCAAGAATAAATTTGACCTGAAACAAATTTTTTCGGAAAATTCGCCAAATCAGCCAAATCTAATTTTTCAAAACTTCGCTCATCTCTAATTATGTTAATTGGATTTGAAGGAGATATCTCATGGATAAAAATGTATCCCCTATATACAGGGGGGCCGAGTGCTGGGGCCCCTACGATCTCCTGTATGGAGCGATGTGTCAAGCCCCCTCCAGCTCTATGGGAGAGCCGTTTAGCTATCTTCAGGATTCTGGATGTGGGATCTGGGTTGCCTGGCAGGGCTAACCAGATGTCCGGGAGAAAATTCCAACTTTTGGGCTTGGTAGGCGCTCGCCCGAAGATGACACTGAGTTAGTGTAGTTTTTGATGCTTTATTCCGTGCAAAACAATGTGTTTCGAGATGGGCACCCCTCTTAAACCTGCCGAAAAAGGGTGCCTCCTCGAAACGCGTTGTTTTGCACGGAATAAAGCATCACAAACTCTACACTGACTCAGTGTCATCTTCGGGCGAGCGGCTACCGAGCCCAAAAGTCGGAATTTTCTCCCGGACTTCTGGTTAGCCCTGCCTGGCAACCCAGATCCCACATCCAGAATCCTGTTCCAGCCCGCTCGCTGAGCGGGACCGACGGCCGGCTGCCTCCCGACACACATACTCAAAGCGTTCAACAGTGTTGTGCCTGCCAGCACAACAAAAAAAGGCGAGCAACATTCCACTCCCCTTCTCCCTTTTCACCTATCCCTACATAATTCACCATTGGAGTGCCATCTCTGTTCTTTTTCACCCCATTCTGTTTAGCTATCTTCAGCTCTCCCATAGAGATATATGGAGGGGTCATGTCGTGACACGCTGCTCCAGGTTAGAGAACTGGGGCTCCATACAGGAGTTCGCGGGGGACCGCAGCACTCGGACCCCCCCCCTCCCCCCTCCCACAATCTAAAACTGATCCTCTATAGCCATGAGACTATTTCTTTAATTTTTTTATATTATTTTACTATTTTGGAGCCATTTTTTTTACATTTGAGGTCATTTTTTTTATTTTAGGAACAATTTTATTTACCCTTGGTCATTTAGACTATACATTACAATACTTGTGACAATGAAACACTGACAGGCAGCCTATTAGGCCCCGGCTGCCAAGGAAACCTATATCGGCAACCTATATCTACATGGCAGGGTAAAATTATATCTTCATGGCAGGGCTTACAAGAGGAAACCCAACCCAACACCTCCCCCCCCCCCCCCCCCCCCATTAAACCACTTAGGCTGTGCCACTTTTTCTGTGTGGTTGCTGAGACATCTGACTTTTGTTCTTGTACATGAATTACATCTCAATAGATGTGTTGTGCCTGATGGTGATAATGAATTGGAGTGATGCTTTACAAATTTATGATTGTTCTCTCAAGTAATATTTCATACTTTTGTACAACAGGTTTATTTACACAAAGCTTCACAGAAACTAGAAGTGTTGAAGTATCTGTCAACATGCTGATTGTTTCCACAGTGGCGGCATTTGTTGTGGGCGCTGTTTTGTCAGGTCTAGGAGTTTGCTTGTTAAGCTCTCAACAGAGCAAAAAACTAAAGTGCAGACAAAAGGAGAAAGACAATAGCCTCATACAGAATAAGTCTGTTAAAAGTGTAAGCAGAAGTAGAGACTTAGGCCATGCAGATTGTGACCCTGTCTTCACATCTTTAAAACAACATAACTGGAACCTTGGACACAGTAAGGAACACAGTGGGATTCCACCAACCCCTGAACAGACACCCGAACAGCACAAGAGAATAATTGATTCCCAAGAATACATCAATTACTCATTGCGAGATTCATCAGCCAGCTTATTGCACCAAGACATGCATCTGTCATCTTCTAATTTACACACTGAAAGTCAATATGAATCCCAGGACCCACACTTTTTCCGCACCAACAAAGAGGACTCCCACTATGCACCATTAAATAAGGAAGATTCTCACTATTTACCTCTTAAAGAAGATGAGTCTCAGTATTTATCACAACATGAAGAAACTGTTAGAATGTTAAATCATCACGAAGAAGAAGATACTTGTTACTTTTCCCCTAATGTGAAAGAGTCTTGCACTCTTCCTGTACCTGTGGATGAGCATCAATATTTAGCTCAAAACAGTAGCAGCCCAAACTTTCTGTCCAAATGCATACAGGAATATTTAGCTCCTCACGGAGAGAAAACACAATATCACTCGTCACTAGGACCTGAGTCTCATTATATGCATTCAGCATTACCCTGCCTTTGTTCAGGCAGAAGACACAGACACATAGCTTCTGCTTCTACAAGTGAGAATTTTTGTCAAAGACCGTATCGAGGCAGTACACCCCAGTTATCCTCACATTTGAGGAGAGACCTGACTTTTAACTGGGAGGAAACCTGGAAAAGGCCCACTGATGCAATGTTCATTTATCCTCGAACATCACAGAGCTTAACTCCTGGCTCAGACTTCAAAATAATGTTGCAATATGGAATGCCACATACTTCGAAATCTCAGTAATATAATCTAAAAGCATATAACACATTGACTATTATACTTCTATTTCAAGTATGGAGAGGCCACAAAAATATAAGCTTTATTAGTGGTGGGCTAAAAGCAGAACGAAAAGCAAAAGTAAAGTAGGTGTTAAAAGTCTTTCTGTGAACTCCATCCAAATCTTTAAATGAAGTCTCCAGTGCCTGCTCTTTTGAAGCTTTGGAAATACAAACTAAGGCTTCTTACACATTATATAGTTCCTCCGGTTTAAAGACCCGTTATAATGTCCCGTTATGAAAACCCTTAAAAACGGCCATTACAAAATCCCATTAAAGTCTATGGGATTTTTACATTATCCGTTTTAACCCATCATAGCCCGTTATGAATAACGGACGTTATTTTGTTACGATAGAAAAATAGTGCATGCACTATTTTTCTCCCGTCACCAAATAACGTCCGTTATTCACAACGAGCTGTGATGAGTTAAAACTGATAATGTAAAAATCCCATAGACTTTTATGGGATTTTGAAATGGCCATATGGGATTTTGTAATGGTTGTTTTTAAGGGTTTTCATAACGAAACATTATAACAGGTCTTTAAAACGGAGGAACTTTATAGTATGAAAGCAGCCTAAGCTGCTGTAGAAAAATATTGCACCTAGGCATTGTATAAACTGAGTACTAGCTTATCAAATTTCATTGAAGGTGCTGTTAAAAGAGCATTTATATTAATGGAAAGCCTGTGTTCCCTCATCAGTCAAGCACAATATGTACAGATTAATATTTTATTAACAATTTTTTTTTAAATGTATTATGTTGATAAGTTCAGAGTAGTAAATAATTAATGCATGGGCGTGTGAATTAGGAATAGGGTCAATGGGGGAGATTCATCAAAACCTGTGCAGAGGAAGAGTTGTCAGATAGCTTCTTTCATTTTTCAGAGGCCTTGTAAAAAAATGAATGAAGCAATCTAATTGGTTATTATGGGCAACTGGGCAACTTTTTCTCTGCACAGGTTTTGATAAATCTCCCCAAATGTGTTGTTATAAGTGACAGGAAAGCTTATTGAGCACTCCTCTACTTTTCAGGAATTCATTACCTGAGCCATACATCAAATCATTAATTCCCTGGTTATATGACTGTTCTAGTAAAAATGACAGTATTATCTCACATGAGTGAGTATGTACCTCAAATTTTTGTAAATATTTTATTATATCTTTTCATGGGACAACACTGAAGAAGTTAAACTCTGCAACAATGTATAGTAAGCGCACAGCCTGTGTAACAGTGTTTAATTTTCCTTTTCCCTCAAAATAACTTAATACACAGTCATTAATGTCTAAACCTTGGCGAAAAAAGTGATTACACCCAAACTGGGTCCAATTGTGTGACCACCATTTTTTTTTTCAGCACTTCCTTATGCTTCCCTATGCTCATGCTTCCAGCACTCAAATCCTGTTCTACTCTTTTATGATTACATCATGGAGACCTTGCATTCCATCACCTTCCGTTAGAGTGGTTTGGGTTTGTTATCATGTTGGAATACAGCCCTGGGACTCACTTTACGAAGGGAGGAGATCATGCTCTGCTTCAGTATGTCAAAGTTCATGTTGGCATTCATGATTCCCTCAATGAACAGTAGCTCTCTAGTGCCGCACTCATGCAGCCCCAAAACATGACACTCCCACCACCAGGCAAGGCAGTGGCATTGCTAGGGGGGTGCGGACCACACGGGGTGACACCTGCAAATGGGGTCACACCACCAAGTGGGAAGTAATCCCACCATGGTGTCACCCCATCCAGTCTTCACTGCCTCTATACAACAGTGTTTCCTCCCAGGCAGTGTGCATCCAGTTGTTGCAAAACTACAACTCCCAACATTATCAGACAGCTTTTTCCTGCTTGGAAAACACTGCTGTACACTGAGCTAGCTTGTAGGAATAAAAAAAAAGAGACTGATACCGTCGCCTCGTGTATTGGTGACCCATGAGCCTTGTGGATGGCGGCTCACCTTAAAGCAGAGTATTTTAAGCCTCTCACCCTAGCGATAATGGGGTACAAAAATTCCTGGAGTCAGTGCTCAGCCTTCTGGGGTGCAGGATTAGGCAAATTGTTCCCTGATGCCAAGATAACAAGAACCGGAAAAAGGACCCTTGTAGAATGGCGCTGTGGACTTCCAGGTGAGAATAAGCGTAGACCAAAGTAATGGTATAAGGATTCTCAGCAGAACCATTTATTGTAATAAAATAAAAAGGAGATGACGTGTTTCGGGAGGAGCCCTCCCTTCCTCAGATCAGAATACAGTGTAATGAACAGTAGCCCACATAAATAGTGTAAAAGGGTGCCAAGTACAAAGGGGGCCTGGCTAAAATGACATCCTAACATTCAAAAACTTTCAGACAGTAAAATACATTCATTTCCAAACAATATTTGTTAAATTACAAAGTATATAAAAAGAGTCTCTAGTTTCATTAGAACAATACATAAAACACATCAATATTTCCTGAAGAATATTTGTGGATCTAGCGCAGGACCGGAAGCGCCCGCCGGCCTGTTCTTCACAACCGCGGGGATTGTAGGAGCGTCCCGTCATCAGGTTGCCAGGGATGCGTTGCTAATGCACGTGACCACACTTCGGCCACTCACGCGGGACCTGAATCGGCTTGCTGAAAACAGTGAGCTCTGTATCAGCAGCTCAGTGAGGCACTGACAGCCGCTGACAGGGATATGATCAGTGCCACTGTTCTACAGTTAAGCACACAATAAGCAGGTATAGTACCGCTAAATTGGCAAATAATAGGAGGTAAGTAATGGGGGTCACCCAGTTGAGAGGCTGCAGGGAATCAGGTCATGGAGCACATATATTAGATGTATAAGAATGCGCAAAAGGGATAATTTAATGAGCGGTGTGCCCAATATACCTTATGTACTGGAAAGGATAAGAGCAGTACATCTATTAAGAAAAACATATATATTTATTTAAGTTAAACTCTGCAACAATGTAAAGTAGTAAGCGCACAGCCTGTATAACAGTGTTTAATTTTCCTGTTCCCTCAAAATAACTCAACACACAGTCATTAATATCTAAACCTTGGCAAAAAAAAAAGTGATTACACCCCCAAGTGGAAATGTCCAAACTGGGCCTAATTGTGTGACCACCATTTTTTTTCAGCACTTCCTTATGCTTGATCAATAGTACTAACGTATAATGTACTACACTGAGAACAGACAACACATATGAGACTATGCAGGAGGGCTTCAATGGGCGATGTAACCAATATATATACTACATATATATATATATATATATATATATATCATACAGTGTGAGTAGGAATGAAAGACGTCACTCACCGGGATGCAGTATCGTAATTTCTTTATTTTCATCCGTGCAGGAACAGAGGGTATACACGGACGATCTTCTAGGGATGCAGCTAGTCAGCCATGAACTGGGTTACAGCTGTTGCACGTGCGTCAACACGCTTCGTCAGACCCTACCTGTTCCGTTTCACGTCACCATTATAAGGACCTCCTCTTGATGACGTGTCCGGAACAGGTGTACATTCATCAAAAATACTGAAAAGACAGGTATAATTTAACAAAATACTTAAAAACATTGCTGACACCTAAAAACTGATTAGTCCTAAATTAGCCGCAGCATTTAGTTTAATAATCCATTTAGCTTCGATTTGAAGTAGTGATTTTCCTTTATCCATAGTTTCTTTGACATCTTCCAGACCCTAAAAGAGCGGATTATTACAGTTTCCTTTGTGTATTGAATTCATGTGCTCAATAAAGCGTGGGGCACCATTTTTAGAACAAACTGAATATACCTGTTCTCTGAACCTTGTATTAAGAGAACATTTTATGCTCCCTATATAGAATCGGCCACATGGGCAAATTATAGTGTATACTACCCATTGGGTTCTGCATGTGATTGAATTTCTTTGCCTCCTATATTGGCAATGTTGCCCGTTTTTAAGTTCGGACACCACATGCATGATCCACATTTATGATTACCAATGGGGCCGGTTTCCGGGCAGAGAATTCCACAGTCTCACTGCTCTTACAGTAAAGAATCCCCGTCTGTGCTGGTGTAGAAGCCTTCTTTCCTCTAAACGTAGAGGATGCCCCCTTGTTATAGATACAGTCCTGGGTATAAATACATCATGGGAAAGATCTCTGTACTGCCCCCTGATATATTTATACATAGTTATTAGGTCTCCCCTAAGCCTTCTTTTTTTCTAAACTAAATAACCCTAATTCTGATAATCTTTCTGGGTACTATAGTCATCCCATTCCCCGTATTACTCTGGTTGCCCGTCTTTGAACCCTCTCCAGCTCCACTACATCTTTCTTGTACACTGGGGCCCAGTACTGTACACAGTATTCCATGTGTGGTCTGACTAGTGATTTGTACAGTGGTAGAATTATTTCCTTGTCGTGGGCATCTATGCCCCTATTGATGCACCCCATGATTTTACTAGCCTTGGCAGCAGCTGCCCGACACTGGTCACGACAGGTAAATTTACTGTTAACTAAGACTCCTAAGTCCTTTTCCATGTTAGTTGCCCCAAGTGTTCTCCCATTTAATACATAATCCCATCCCGGATTTTTCCTCCCCATGTGCATTACCTTACATTTATTAGTGTTGAACCTCATTTGCGACTTCCCAGCCCAAACCTCCAACCTATCCAGATACATTTGTAACAGTGCACTGTCCTCTATAGTGTTTACCGCTTTACAGAGTTTAGTATCATCTGCAAAGATTGTTACTTTACTATTCAACCCCTCTACAAGGTCATTAATAAATATATTAAACAGAACAGGACCCAAGACGGAGCCCTGTGGTACCCCACTAGTAACAGTCACCCAATCAGAATAAGTAACATTAATAACCACCCTCTGTTTACTATCACTGAGGCAGTTACTTACACACATTCTCCCCAGGCCTCATCCATCTCAATTTTTGCACCAACCTTTTATGAGGCACCGTATCAAATGCTTTGGAAAAATTCAGATATACAACATCCAGCAATTGCCCCTGGTCCCGTTTAGAGCTCACCTCCTCATAGAAGCTGATCAGGTTAGTTTGACAGGACCGATCCCTCATAAAGCCATGCTGAAATGGGGTCATACGTTTATTTTTATTAAGATACTCCAAAATAGCATCTCTTAGAAAACCCTCAAACAATTTACATACAATGGAGGTTAAACTAACAGGCCTATAATTCCCTGGGTCACCTTTTGTTCCCTTTTTAAACATTGGTACCACATTTGCTATGCGACAGTCTTGGGGAACAGTCCCTGTTACTATAGAGTCCCAGAATATTAAAAATGGGGGTCTGTCTATAACATTACTTAATTCCTTTAGAACACGGGGGGTGAATGCCATCTGGACCTGGTGATTTGTCTGTTTTGATTTTTTGTAGGCGGCACTGTACTTCTTCCTGGGTTAGACAGGTGACCTGTACTGGGGAGTTTACCTTATCACATTGTATTTCCCCTGGCATTTCATTTTCCTCAGTGAACACAGTGGAGAAGAATTAGTTCAATATATTTGCTTTTTCCTGATCCCTGTTTATAATTTCTTCTTCATCATTTTTTAACCCCTTAAGGACGAGGCCCTTTTTCAACTTAAGGACTGAGCCCTTTTTCGCAATTCTGACCACCGTCGCTTTACGCATTAATAACTCTAAAACGCTTTTACCGAATATTCTGTTTCTGAGTGACATATTCTACTTTATTTTGGTGGTAAATTTTCGTCGTTACTTTGCATTTTTCTAACTTTGAAGCTCTCTGCTTGTAAGGAAAATGGATATTCCAAATAAGTTTTATTTTTATTCACAAATACAATATGTCCACCATCATAAAATGGACATATTTTTACTTTTTGAAAATATTTGAGGGATTCAAAGTAGAGCAGCAATTTTCAAAAATGTCATGAAAATTGCAAAATCTAAAGGGACAGATGTTACAGAACTACAACTCCCAGCATGCCTGGGCAGTCTAGGCATGCTGAGAGTTGTAGTTTGGCAACATCTGGAGGGCTACCGTTTGGGTACTGTAATAGTGGTCTCCAAACTGTGACCCTCCAGATGTTGCAAAACTACAATTCCCAGCATGCCCAGACAGCCTTTGGCTGTCTGGGCATGTGGGAGTAGCAGTTTGGCACCCACTAGGAAGGGCAGCAGTAAATATCGCTTACTGCCCCCTTCCTTCCCCCCCCCCCCCCCACTCACCGTCATTTCCCTACCTGCGCCGTGATCTCCGCTGTCTCCAGCGACGATCGGTGGTCCCCACGCCATCTTCTGGCCAGGTACCAGCCTCCATCTTCTCCCCCCGTTCTGCCCGACATCCAGGGGTGGGCAGAACGGGGGGTTGCCATGCACTGTTCGGCGCTGCCATTGGTCAGAATCAGTTCTGACCAATGGCAGGAGTTAGGAGATCGCAGCACTGCAACCTCGCTCCTATCCCTCAGGATGATCAGGGCTGTCACTGACAGCTCCGATCATCCCTATTTTCCCAGTGATCGGGTCACCAGAGACCCGATCAGCCCGGAATAGCAGAAAATCGCATGACTAAATTGACGTGCGATTTTCTGCGATCGCCGACATGGAGGAGTCTCAGGACCCTCCTCGGCGATGTGCCGGGATGTCTGCTGAATTATTTCAGCAGGCATCCCGGTCCGGTCCCCAATCAGCTAGGGGCGGGGACCGGAATTCTCACGGGCGTATGCATACGCCCCACATCCTTAACCCCTTAAGGACCAGGCCATTTTACACCTTAGGACCAGAGCGTTTTTTACACATCTGACCACTGTCACTTTAAACATTAATAACTCTGGAATGCTTTTAGTTATCATTCTGATTCCGAGATAGTTTTTTCGTGACATATTCTACTTTAACATAGTGGTAAAATTTTGTGGTAACTTGCATCCTTTCTTGGTGAAAAATCCCTAAATTTGATGAAAAATTAGAAAATTTTGCATTTTTCTAACTTTGAGACTCTCTGCTTGTAAGGAAAATGGATATTCAAAATAATTTTTTTTTTATTCACATTTCCAATATGTCTACTTTATGTTTGCATCATAAAATGGATGTGTTTTTACTTTTGGAAGACACCAGAGGGCTTCAAAGTTCAGCAGCAATTTTACAATTTTTCACAACATTTTGAAACTCGCTTTTTTCAGGGACCAGTTCAGGTTTGAAGTGGATTTGAAGGATCTTCATATTAGAAATACCCCACAAATTACCCCATTATAAAAACTGCACCCCCCAAAGTATTCAAAATGACATTTAGTAAGTGTTTTAACCCTTTAGGTGTTTCACAGGAATAGCAGCAAAGTGAAGGAGAAAATTCACAATCTTAATTTTTTACACTCGCATGTTCTTGTAAACCCAATTTTGAATTTTTATAAGGGGTAAAAGGAGAAAATGTATACTTATATTTGTAGCCCAATTTCTCTCGAGTAAGCACATACCTCATATGTCTATGTAAATTGTTCGGCGGGCGCAGTAAAGGGTTCAGAAGCAAAGGAGCGACAAGAGGATTTTGGAGAGTACGTTTTTCAGAAATGGTTTTTGGGGGGCATGTTGCATTTAGGAACAGCAGAACAGCAAAAAAAAAAAAAACACATGGCATACCATTTTGGAAACTAGACCCCTTGGGGAACGTAACAAGGAATAAAGTGAGCCTTAATACCCCACAGGTGTTTCACGACTTTTGCATATGTAAAAAAAAAAAAAAAAAAATTTCACTAAAATGTGTGTTTCCCCCCAAATTTCACATTTTTATAAGGGTTAATAGCAGAAAATACCCCCCAAAATTTGTAACCCCATCTCTTCTGAGTATGGAGGTACCCCATAATTTGGCCTGAAGTGCACTACGGGCGAACTACAATGCTCAGAAGAGAAGGAGTCATATTTGGCTTTTTGAGAGCAAATTTTGCTCGGGGGCATGTCGCATTTAGGAAGCCCCTATGGTGCCAGAACAGCAAAAAAAAAAAAAAAACACGTGGCATACCATTTTGGACACTAGACCCCTTGAGGAACGTAACAAGGAATAAAGTGAGCCTTAATACCCCACAGGGGTTTCATGACTTTTGCATATGTAAAAAAAATATATATTTTTTTCACTAAAATGTGTGGTTCCCCCCAAATTTCACATTTTTGCAAGGGTTAATAGCAGAAAATGCCCCCCAAGAATTGTAACTCCATCTCTTCTGAGTATGGAGGTACCCCATAAGTTGACCTGAAGTGCACTACGGGCAAACTACAATGCTCAGAAGAGGAGGAGCACCATTGAGCTTTTGGAAAGAGAATTTGTTTGGAATGGTAGTCAGGGGCCAGGTGCATTTACAAAGCCCCCCGTGGTGCCAGAACAGTGGACCCCCCACATGTGACCCTATTTTGGAAACTACACCCCTCACAGAATTTAATAAGTAGTGCAGTGAGCATTTACACCCCACTGGCGTTTGACAGATCTTTGGAACAGTGGGCTGTGCAAATGGAAAATTACATTTTTCATTTTCACGGATCACTGTTCCAAAAATCTGCCAGACACCTGTGGGGCGTAAATGCTCACTGTACCCCTTATTACATTACATGAGGGGTGTAGTTTCCAAAAGTCCATTGTTCTGGTACCATGGGGGCTTTGTAAACTCATGTGGCCTTCAATTCCGGACAAATTTTCTCTTCAAAATCCCAATGGTGCTCCTTCTCTTCTGAGCATTATAGTGCACCCATAGAGCACTTTACATCCACATATGGGGTATGTTCTTACTCAGAAGAAATGGGGTTACAAATTTTGGGGGGCTTTTTTTTATTTTCCCTTGTGAAAATGAAAAATTTAGGGTGACACCAGCATTTTAGTGAAAAAAATTTTTTTTTTTTCATTTTCCCATCCAACTTTAAAGAAAATTTGTCAAACACCTGTGGGGTGTTCAGGCTCACTATACACCTTGTTACGTTCCGTGAGGGGTGTCGTTTCCAAAATGGGGTCACATGTGGGTATTTATTTTTTTGGGTTTATGTCAGAACCGCTGTAAAATCAGCCACCCCTGTGCAAATCAGCAATTTAGGCCTCAAATGTACATGGTGCGCTCTCACTCCTGAGCCTTGTTGTGCGTCCGCAGAGCATTTTACGCCCACATATGGGGTATTTCCATACTCAGGAGAAATTGCGCTACAAATTTTGGGGGTCTTTTTTCCTTTTACCTCCCGTGAAAATAAAAAGTAAAGGACAACACCAGCATGTTAGTGTAAATTTTTTTTATTTTTTACACTAACAGGCTGGTGTAGACCCCAACTTTTCTTTTTCATAAGGGGTAAAAGGAAAAAAAGCCCCCAAAATTAGTAGTGCAATATCTCCCGAGTACGGAGATACCCCATATGTGGCACTAAACTGTTTCCTTGAAATACGACAGGGCTCTGAAGTGAGAGAGCACCATGCACATTTGAGGACTAAATTAGGGATTGCAAAGGGGTGGACATAGGGGTATTCTACGTCAGTGATTCCCAAACAGGGTGCCTCCAGCTGTTGCTAAACTCCCAGCATGCCTGGACAGTGAGTGGCTGTCCGGAAATGCTGTGAGTTGTTGTTTTGCAACAGCTGGAGGCTCTGTTTTGGAAACACTGCCGTACAATACGTTTTTTATTTTTATTGGGGGGACAGTGTAAGGGGGTGTATATGTAGTGTTTTACCCTTTATTATGTGTTAGTGTAGTGTAGTGTTTTTAGGGTACGTTCACACTGGCGGAGGTTTACAGTGAATTTACCGCTAGGAGTTTGCGCTGCGTCGAAAAAGTTGGAAAACCTTCAGTTAGGTTCTGTTACCTAACTCAGTATTTTCCAACCAGTGTGCCTCCAGCTGTTGCAAAACTTCAACTCCCACCATGTACTGATCGCTGAAAGGCATGCTGGGAGATGTAGTTATGCAACAGCTGGAGGTACACAACTACAACTCCCAGCATGCAGAGACAGCTGTTTGCTGTTTAGGCATGCTGGGAGTTGCAGTTCTGCAACATCTGGAGAGCTATAGTTTGGAGACCACTGCACAGTGGTCTCCAAATTGTGGACCTCCAGATGTTGCAAAACTACAACTCCCAGCATGCCCAGACAGCAAACTGCTGTGTGGGCATGCTGGGAGTTGTAGTTTTGCAAGATCTGGAGGTGCACAGTATAGAGATCACTGTGCAGTGGTCTCAAACTGTAGACCTCCAGCTGTTGCAAAACTGCAACTCCCAGCATGCCTAAACAGCTCTCTGGGCATGCTGGGAGTTGTAGTTTTGCAACATCTGGAGGGTTACAGTTTAGAGACCACTATAGTGGTCTAAGACTGTAGCCCTCCAGATGTTGCTAAGTAACTCACCGGCTTCCGTCGGATCCAGGGAGCTGCGTCGCCGTCCTCTTCTTCGTCGCCCGCTGCCGTCGCCGATGGGTAAGTGGATCTTCGGCGCCGGTCCCTGTTGGTTTCCCCGTTCTGCCCCGCCTATTCTGGGAGGGCAGGACGGGGAAACCGAAAGTAAACCCCTTCGCCCCCCGATCTGCTATTGGTGGTCGCGTCTAGACCACCAATAGCAGAGATAGGAGGGGTGGCACCTCTGCCACCTCACTCCTATTGCTTCAAGGGGATCGTGGGTGTCTAGGACATCCGCGATCCCCTTTATTTTCCGGGTCACTATAGACCTGTATGACCCGGAATAGCCGCAAATCGCAAGTGTGAATTCACTTGCGATTTGAGGCGATCCCCGACATGGTGGGGTCTGATGACCCCCCTGGTCATTTGCGCGGGGTGCCTGCTGATAGATATCAGCAGTCATCCCCGGCCCGGCACGCGGCGGGGACCAAAATTTGCACGGGCGTACAGGTACGGCCTTGGTCCTTAAGTACCAGGGAGCAAAGGCGTACCTGTACGCCCTTGGTCCTTAAGGGGTTAAGGACTCGGGATGCAGGGCGTATGCATACGCCCGGCGTCCTGAAGAGGTTAAGGGTCCCACACTTTCATTTTTTACCTTTTTGCTATTTATATAGTTAAAGAACATTTTGGGGTTAGTTTTACTCTCTTTGGCAATGAGTCTTCCGGTCTCATTTTTGCGGCTTTTATCAGTTTTTTACATATTTTACATTTTCCTCTATAGCTTTTTAATGCCGGTTCACTGCTGTCCTGTTTTAGTATTTCAAATGCTTTTGTTTTGTCCTTTATTGCCCCTTTAATGTTTTTAATCATCCATATTGGTTTTCTTTTATTTCTGACCCTTTTATTCCCATAAGGTATATATTTATTACAGTGATAATTTAAGATATCTTTAAAAGTCTCCCATTTAGTGTCAGTATTCTTGTTTTTGAGGACAATATCCCATTTTATATTGTTAAGGGCTTCCCTGAGCTGATCAAACTTTGCCTTCCTAAAGTTCATTGTTTTTGTGGCCCCTCGAGAGATGCCCTTATTGAAGAATAAGTTATAATGTATTATATTATGATCACTATTTCCCAGGTGTCCTTTTACCTGCACATTCGTTACTCTGTCAGGTCTGTTGGTTAATATTAAGTCTAGTAGGGCGCCCCCTCTGGTCGGGCTCTGCACCATTTGGGACAGATAATTGTCTTTAGTTATAGTCAGAAACCTGTTTCCTTTATGAGATTCACAGGTCTCAGTCTCCCAGTTTATAGGATAGTTAAAGTCCCCCATTATTATCACCTCATTCTGATTTGCTGCTTTGTTTATTTGCCTCAGTAATTGATCTTCTTTCTCTTCCATTATGTTTGGTGGCTTATAACAAACCCCTATCAGAATTTTTTTTATTTTTATCTCCATATATTTCTACCCATAATGCCTCCACATATATCCTCCCATAGTGTGGCCTTCAGACTTGATTTCACATACAGACTCCTCTCCCTTTCCGTTTTGTCCGATCCTTCCTGAATAGACTATAACCCTGTATGTTGACCGCCCAGTCACAGCTATCATCCAACCAAGTCTCTGTTATACCCATTATGTCATAATTCTCCTCAGACATCAACCACTCCAGTTTGTCAGTTTTATTGGTCATACTTCATGCCCATTGAAGCCCTCCTGCACAGTCTCATATGTGTTGTCTGACCTTTGTAGTACATTATGCGTTAGTACTATTGATCTTACTATAGAAATACACGTTTTTCTTAATAGATGTACTGTTCTTATCATGTACAGTACAGAAGGTAAATTGGGCACACAGGACCATATGGCAGTAGATATCAGCTGTACACAGGATGTGTATAACAAATAAGTGATTACAGTTACATCTAGGGACTCACAATTACGACTTTTCTGATCAGCGGCGTCCCCTTTTCTTCCATGTCTGGTTCAAACCACGATGTAGATCTCTTCACATCTGCAGGACAAACATGTTAGACTCTGTATATTTCCAGACAGTGTCCTCACCTCATCTACACAATCTTCCCATCTATAGGCCCACAAACTGTAATATTGCCCTCCTTGGTGTCCTGCACAGTAAAAGGGCAGGTAGGTAGGTAGCCAGGTAAATAGGTAACCAGTTAGGTAGATCAGCAAGCTAGATATGTAGGTAGGTGACTGGCCAGGTAGGTAGGTAGTTGGCTAGCTAAGTAGTTAGGCAGCCATGTATGAAGCCAGGAATGTACATAGTTAGGTAGCCAGGTATGTAAAAAAGAACAGTAGTTGGAAAATCTTTCCCAAAAAAAGGGGGGAAATCAAACAGAGCACAGAACTCTCGGATGTGGAGAAAGGTATAACAAATTTATTGAAGTTACAGGGTGCAACACTAAAATCTTCTTCTGGTAATTACACAATGTGGGAAACACATCATAATAAAACAATACAGTGTTTGCTTCCGGGTGGATCCAACGGAACTGTAAACTGGAAGCAATGAAAGTCAGGATATCGCACAAACGTGGTGATAAATAGTATAAAGAAATTGGTGATAAAAATATCAAATATTAAAAACACCCAACAAGTACCAAAATAAAATCACAAAAGGCTATTTTGTGAGACAGTTGGAGAAAATAGATGGCTCACTGTAATTTTGTATGTATTAATGGGGGGAACATGCACAGTAAGGTAAAGGATGCTACAATGCGTGAGAACGTTAGAAGTAAAGAAATTGGCGCATGTGTCCTGGCAGAATGGACCAGATCTCCTGAGAGATGTACAACAAATATAAAGAAAATGAAGAGGTTGATGGCAAAAATGACTCAGACGATGACGTCCCTAACTTCATTAAGGCCATGAGGTGATAGCGTGTGCATTTTGCAAATCCAGAACATTTCCAACCTTTTGAGCTGTTCGAATCTGTTGCTAAGCGATGCCGGTACGAAGTAATGTGATGAAGATGGAAAGGTTGCTGTCCGGATGGATAAGGGCCAGATGCTTTTTGCACTTGAAGCATCCTTTTCTCAAGGATGTGCCAAAGGGGTCAGTCTGGCATGAATGGTATTTTTGATGTCTCTTGACCTGGCTCGGGGCCAAAATAGTCTTTAAGGATGATGCTCTCCTATAGGTGAAGCGTGGTTGACTAGGAATCACTTTTGCAAGATAAGGGTTGGTCTGTAGTATGCTATACCTTACTGCGCATGCTCCCCACATTAATACATACAACATTACGGTGGGCCTTCAGTTTTCTCCAACCGTCTCACAAAATAGCCTTTTGTGATTTAATTTTAGTATTTGTTGGGTGTTTTTATTATTTGTATTTTTATTACCAATTTGTTTATACTATTTATCACCACGTTTTTATGATATCCTGATTTTCATTGCTTCCGGTTTACGGTTGCGTTGGTTCCACCCAGAAGCAATCGCTGTATTGTTTTATTATGCTGTGTTTCCCACATTGTGTAATTGCCAAAGAGCCTGGTCCGGACTGGAAATGCTCTTTATTTTAGCGTTGCACCCTGTAACTTCAATACATTTGTTATACCTTTCTCCACATCTGAGAGTTCTGCACCCTGTTTGATGTCCTCTTTTTTTTTTTTTGAAAGATTTTCGAACTACTGTTCTTTTTTTACTTGCACCGGTCTTTTACACTAGATCACCGGAGGGACCCAGAGGCTGTGTTCTCATATTCCATACTACAGAGCCATACGGCTCTCTCCTTGTCTCTTTCAAATTTTTACCTGGTTAATCTGCATGAGGTGTGCACCATTTTTTCCTTTATTTTACTAAGATATGTAGGTAGGTAGTTAGACATCCAGATATCTAGGTAGTTAGATAGTCAGGTATTTAGGCATCCTGGTATAAAGTTAGGTAGCCAGGTAGTTAGTCAAGTAGGTAGCCAGCCAGCCCCCCCCCCCCCCCCCCCCCCTCTACCCAGTGGTGGAACCAGAGTCTAGTCTCTGGAGGGGCGATTTTGTGTAATTTGTGTTAGTGGACAGAAAATAAGGTATTGCTTACGAAAGTTACAGGTAGGTAATGTCCCCAGGAAGTAGTGGCCCCCAGGTAGGTAGTCATGCCCCCTGTAGGTAAATCCCCCGGAAAGCTGCCCCCTGTATGAAAACCCCTATGTAGGTAATAGGTAGCCCTCCTAATAGTTTGGTAGCTTGTCCCTATATTAGCTAGGCAGGAACATAGTAGATAGTCCCCCACATTAGGTATAGTTACAGGGCGTTCCCTCACCAGTAATGTAACATTTTTGTGTGTATGCAGCAGAGTTTCCACACAGTAGGTGTAGGCAGCAGAGTTCCCCCATTAAGTGTAGGCAGCAAAGTTTACCCACAGTAGGTGTAGGCAGCAGGGTTCCCCCACAGTACGTGTAGGCAGCAGGGTCCCCCAAAGTAGGTTTAGACAGCTGGGTCCCCCTACAGTAGGTGTAGGCAGCAGGGTTCCCCCACCGTAGGTGTAGGCAGCTGGGTCCTCCCCATAGTAGGTGAAGGCAGCAGGGTCCCCCCATGGTAGATGTAGTCAGCAGAGTCCCCCAACAGTAGGTGTAGGCAGCAGGTCCCCCCCCAAAGTAGGTGTAGATAGCAGGATGCCCCCCACAGTATGTGTAGGCAGCAGGATCCCCCCATATAAGAGTTTCCCCATAACTACTGTACTTTGGCGTCGCTGTGTGTATTTTCCCTGTATTGTGACGTCACTGCGCATATTAACTCTGTACAGTACAGGGATGATGGACACAGTAATGTCACAGTACAGAGATAATACACACCGTGATGTCACAGTACAGGGATTATACACAGTGAAGTCCCAGTACAGGGATTATACACCCAGTGATGTCACAGCACAGGAATAATACACACAGCGATGTCACAGTACAGGGATTATACACACAGTGATGTCCTAGTACAGTTATAATAAACACAGTGATGTCACAGTATAGGTATAATACACACAGTGACTCCACAGTACAGTATGTTTACTTGTGTTTTACTTCTTGTTGACCATGCCCCAGATGTTTTAGGTCCCTAGTTGCCTGCATCGTGTAAGCCACCAGGACGCAATCCTTTGGCAGGCCAGCCCGGAAATCCCATCCCCGTGGCTCACACGGTCCAGGTGTTAAAAGAGGGAGAGAGCTGCTCGTGGGACTGTGGATTAGGTAAGTATGGTTGTTGTTTTTTACCATGTTTGGGGCACTATGACCATTTAGGTGGCACAGGGGGCATTATTGCAACTTGGGGGGCACAGGACAAGGGGCATTATATGTGAGGGGCATCTGACAGGGGACATTAGGGTTATGTGGAGGGGGGACAGGTTATTATTACAACTAGGGGGCATACAACAGTATGTGAGGGCACGGACAGGGGTATTATTACATGTGATGGGGGCACAAAACAGAGGCATTATTATGTGGGGCACAGGGCAGAACTATTCTTCTGTGGGGGCACAGGACAGGGTGCATTATTATTAATTTGTGGGAACAGGACATTATTATATTGTATATGTGGGAACACCGGATGGGGCAGTATTAATATTTCAGAGGCATGGTGGGTATATAAGGAATTTCTGGGGTGGTACTGCTTTTATGGGCCACAATATGTTACAGTATTGTATTCAGAGGGTGCACTGTATGGCAAGTTTATATTCAGAGGGTACAGTGTGTGGTAGTATTATATTCAAAGGGTGCAGTGTGTGGCAGTATTATATTCAGAGAGCCCAAAATAGGAATAGCAGCAAAATGGAGGAGAAAAATCATAATCTCAATTTTTGACACTAACATCGTATTGTAGCCCCATTTTTTTCCCCATTTTTACAAGGGGTAAAAGGTAAAACGGCCCCAAAACTTGTAATTAATTTTCTCTTGAGTAAGGAAATACCTCATATGTGGATGTAAAGTGCTCTGTGGGTGCACTAGAGGGCTCAGAAGGGAAGGAGCGACAATGGGATGTTGGAGAGCGAATTTTGCTGAAATGGTTTTTGAGGGGCATGTTGCATTTAGGAAGCTCCCATGATGTCAGTACAGTAAAAAAAACAAAAAAAAATTGCATACTATTTTGATAACTACACCCCTCAAGGAACGTAACAAGGGGTAAATTGAGTCATTATACCCCACAGGTGATGGACGAACTTTCGTAGGACGTGAAAATTAATAATTTTATTTTTAACACTAAAATGCCGGTGTTACCCCAAACTTTTCATTTTCACAAGGAGTAATAGGAGAATATGCCCCAAAAATTTTTAACCCCATTTCTCTTAAGTAAGGAAATACTTCATATGTGGATGTAAAGTACTCTGTGGGTGCACTAGAGGGCTCAGAAGGGAAGGAGCGACATTGGGCTTTTGGAGATCAAATTTAGCTGAAATGGTTTTTGGGGGGAATGTCGCAATTAAGAAGCCCCCATGATGTCATAACAGTAAAAAAGAAAACACATGGCATACTATTTTGGAAACTACACCCCTCAAGGAATGTAACAAGGGGTAAATTGAGTCATTATACCCCACAGGTGATTGACGAACTTTTGTTAAAGTCGGACGTGAAAATGAAAAATTTGATTTTTAACACTAAAATGTTGGTGTTACCCCAAACTTTTCATTTTCACAAGGAGTAATAGGAGAAAATGCCCCCAACATTAGTAACCCCATTTCTCTTGAGTAAGGAAATACTTCATATGTGGATGTAAAGTACTCTGTGGGTGCACTAGAGGGCTCAGAAGGGAAGGAGTGACATTTGGCTTTTGGAAAGTGAATTTTGCTGTAATGGTTTTTGGGGGCATTTAGGAAGCCCCCATGATGCCAGAACAGTAAAAAAAAAAAAAAACTCATGCCATACTATTTTGGAAACTACACCCCTCAAGGAATGTAACAAGGGGTAAAGTGAGCCTGAACATCCCACAGGTGATTGACAAACTTTCGTTAAAATGGGAGGTTAAAAAAAAGGGGTAATAGGAGAAAAAGCCCCCAAAAATGTGTAAAGTATGAGTATGGAAATACCCCATATGTGGATGTAAAGTACTCCTCAGGCATAATATAATGCACAGAAGAGAAGGAGCGCCATTGGGCTTTTGAAGAGAGAATTTGGTTGGAATAGAAGTCGGCGTTTACAAAGCCCCCATGGTGCCAGAACAGTGGACACAAGTGACCCCATTTTGGAAACTACAGCACTCACAGAATGTAATATGGGGTGCAGTGAGCATTTACACCACACTGGCGTTTGACAGATCTTCAGAACAGTGGGCTGTGCAAATTAAAAATTAAATTTTTCATTTTCAAGGACCACTGTTCCAAAAATCTGTCAGACACCTGACCTGTGGGGTGTAAATGCTCACTGCACCCCTTATTGCATTACATGAGGGGTGTAGTTTCCAAAATGGGGTGGGAGGTTCGCTGTTCTGGCACCATGGGGGCTTTGTAAACGCACATGTCCTTCAATTCCAGCCTAATTCCTATCTCCAAAATACAATGCTCAGAAGAGAATGAGCGCCATTGTACGTTAACCAGCAGAGCACTTTACATCAACATATGAGGTATTTCCATACACAGAAGAAATGGGGTTACACATTTTGGGAGCCTTTTTTTCCTATTACCCCTTGTGAAAATGAAAAATGTGGGGTAACACCAGCATTTCAGGGGAAAAAAAACAAATTTTAAATTTTCATGTCCAACTTTAACGAAAATTCGTCAAACACCTGTGGGATATTAAAGGGGTACTCCGGTGAAAACCTTTTTTCTTTTAAATCAATTGGTGGCAGAAAGTTAAACATATTTGTAAATTACTTCTATTAAAAAATCTTAATCCTTCCAGTACTTATTAGTGCTGAATGCTACAGAGGAAATTCCTTTCTTTTTGGAACACGGATGACATCACGAGCACAGTGCTCTCTGCTGACATCTCTGTCCATTTTAGCAACCATGCATAGCAGATGCATAGCAGATGTATGCTAAGGGCAGCATGGTGGCTCAGTGGTTACCACTGCTGCCTTGTAGTGCTGGGGACTCGGTTTCAAATCCCACTAAGGACAACAATAAATTAAGCATTATTCTTATTATAATAATAATGTCAGCAGATAGAACTGTGCTCGTGATGTCATCAGAGAGCATTCCAAAAAGAAAAGAATTTCCTCTGTAGTATTCAGCAGCTAATAAGTACAAGAAGGATTAAGATTTTTTTAATAGAAGTAATTTACAAATATGTTTAACTTTCTGCCACCAGTTGATTTAAAAGAAAAAAGGTTTTCACCGGAGTACCACTTTAAGGCACACTATACCCCTTGTTACATTCCGCGAGGGGTGTAGTTTCCAAAATGTCACAACTAGGTATTTTTTCTTTTGTGTTTATGTCCGAACTGCTGTAACCAGCAGCCACCCCTGTACAAATGACCAATTTAGACATGGCGCTCTCTCACTCCTGAGCCATGTTGTGTTTCCGCAGAGCATTTTACGCCCCCATATGGGGTATTTCCATACTCAGGAGAAAATGCGTTACAAATTGTGTACTTTTTCTCCTTTTACCTCTTAAATATGACAGGGCTCTGAAGTGAGAGAGCGCCATGCGCATTGGAGACCTAAATTAGGACTTTGCAATGGGGCGGACCCGGATACAAAGATGGGGCTTGTCTCTACCAAAACCCTATGGCATTGTTTCCCAAACAGGGTGCCTCCAGCAAAACTCCCAGCCTTTAAGGACAGTCAATGGCTGTCTAGCAATACTGGGAGTTTGAGACGTCATTTCTTGTGTCAGTGTAGTGTAGTTTTGTTATGGTACATTCACTCAGGCGGGGGTTCACAGTGAATTTTCCGCTGTGAGTTTGAGCTGCGGCAAATTTTCCGCCGCAGCTCAAACTTGTAGAAGGAAACCCACTGTAAACCTGCCTGTGTGAATGTACTCTGTACATTCACATGGGGGGGGGGGGGCGCCCCAAACCTTCAGCTGTTGCAAAACTACAACTCCCAGAATGCATTGACAGACCGTACATGTTGGGAGTTGTAGTTTTGCAACAGCTGTAGGCACACTGGTGGGGAACCACTGAGTTAGGAAACAGACTCTAGCTCGGTGATTCCAACCCGTGTGCCTCCAGCTGTTGCAAATCTACAACTCCCAGCGTGTACGGTCTGTCAGTGCATTCTGGGAGTTGTAGTTTTGCAATAGCTGGAGGCACACGGGTTGGAATCAATGAGTTAGGAAACAGACTCTAGTTCAGTGTTTCCCAACTAGTGTGCCTACAGCTGTTGCAAAACTACAATTCCCAGCATGCCCAGACAGTCAGGGATGCTGGGCGTGTAGTTCTGCAATATCTGGCCCTTCAGATGTTGCAGAACTACTGGACAGCCTGAGCATGCTAGGAATTGTTGTTATGCAACAACTGGGGAAGAACAGTTTGGAGACCGCTAAGTAGTGGTCTCCAAACTGTAGCCCTCCAGATGTTGCAAAACTACAACTCCAAGCATGCCCAGACTGTCCAGGCATGCTGGGAGTTGTAGTTCTGCAACATATGAAGGGCCAGATATTGCAGAACTACACATCCAGCATCCCTGACTGACTGGGCATGCTCGGAATTGTAGTTGTGCAATATCTGGAGGGCTACAGTTTAGAGATCACTAAACTGTGTCACTTCAGATGTTGCAAAACTACAACTCCCAGCATGCCCAGACAGTCAGTGCATGCTGAAAGTTGTAGTATTGCAACATGAGGACCACAGTTTGGAGACCACTACACAGTGGTCTCCAAACTGTGGCCCTCCAGACATTACAAAACTACAACTCCCAGCATGCCCAGACAGCCTTTGGCTGTCTGGACATGCTGGGAGTTGTAGTTTTGCAACTACCGGCGATCTTCACTGCAGCCTCCTCCACGGCACTCCTGATGTCTCCGACGCCGCTGCCCCATGGTCTCTCCCACCGATGCTCCGGTAAGTCTGGTCTCCCCAGCCTTGTTTCTCCCCCACTCTGCCCGAACTTCGATCGGTGGGGAGAGCGGGGGAAATGAACTTTAACCCTCCCGCCCCCAACGGCAGGGGATAGGAGGAGGTGGCAGCACTGCCACCTAGCTCCTATCCTTTAGCATGGTTGGTCTGTGACATCTCCGATCACAGTTTTTTTCCAGGCGATGGGGTCACCAGTGACCCCATTGGCCCGGAATCACTGCAAATCGCGATCGCCTCATGAAAAGGTCTCAGGATCCCTTAGGCATTGCCAAGGGATGCCTGCTGATATCAGCAGTAATCCTGGTGCGCCCTCCGTCCTTAAGTGATAAGACGCAAGGGCGTATCCATATGCCCTCCGTCACCAACAAGTTAAACACACCTTGGCAATTTCATCTTTAAAGAAGGCGCCACCCGGTAAGTCCTAATTTTTATCTTTACCTTATGATGTCTGGGGTAGAGACTTTCAGTGAGTTTGGGATGTGGATGTTAGACATACTTGCTGTAACTATAAGGCTAAGTTTCTACGTTTTTTTCTTTTTTAACGCCAAGAAAAACGCCAATTCTGCCGCATAGCGGTTTTTCGGCTAAAAAGGGCTGCGGCCAGATGTTAGCTGTAAATCAATGAAAAATCGCTAAATTCTTTTTCCACTTGGTGTTTTTCAGTTTGGCGTTTTTTCACTCTTTTTGGCGTTTTTCAGCTCCTTGGCGGTTTGCAAAATTACAGCATGTTGAGCCACTGGCGTTTTCTTCCCTGAAATCGTGGTGTTTTTCTCGCATAGAAGTCTATGGGAGTAAAAAAACATCATGTGGGTTTTAACTTTGGCATTTTTTCAGGCCTTTTTTGTTCTCTTTTGGACTTTAGAGATCCAAAAAAGTGATGGAGATACTTTTTATAATAAAATTTCGTAGGGTAACATAAAAAAATTTAATAATAAAAAAAGATACAGTGGTGATGGAAAAAATTGTATTTAATGAAATTTATCTTTTTTATAACAAAATGTTTATTCATTTTTAAACAGGGATCAATTTATGTGGGCGGGCAGGGCACTAAAAATATAGCCGACAATAATAAAAATGTAGTGTGTGTGTGTTTTTCACTTTTTATTCTTAATTTTTTAGGTGGTACTACTACTCCCAGCATGGAACACACTGTTCCATGATGGGAGTAGTAGATCCTGCACTAATTGACAGATCGCCCAGGTTCCGTTGCGATCCTCCTGTATAATGTATAGATGCGGCCGGACACTCTTCTATGGTCCCCTGCACTGCCGTATATATACACCTATTCATATTTCCCACAGAGAGCTGTGATTGGCCACATGGTTCCAGCCACAACCCTCTGTGGGAAATATGACTGGTATATATATACGTCAGTGCAGGGGACCACAGAAAAGCGTCCGGCTGCATCTATACATTATACAGGAGGATCACAGAGATACGTCTAGTACAGGTACTACAGCTCCCATCATGGAACAGTCTGTTCCATGCTGGGAGTGTAGTACTACCTAAAAAAAAGTGAAAAAAACAGTGAAACACACACACACACTTTATTAAAAATGAATAAAAATTTTGCTACAAAAAAAATATGCATTTCGTTAAATAGATATTTTTCCATCACTACGGCATCTTTTCTTTTTTTTTTTGGTACCCAACAAGTACTGGATAACAAAAAAAACAAAACGCCAAAGGGGCCAAAAATGCAATTTCCACACAAATGAAAAAAACGCCAGACACAGGAAATTGCACTGGCATTTTTTTTCTTGCATTTTTTTTTTCAAACCAAAAAACGCAGGACAAAAAAACAAGTAGAAACTTAGCCTAAGGAATTATTGGCTATACTTTGTGCCCTTCAATCTTTAGGTCTCGCTATACAAGGTCATCATATTAGAATCCTCTCAGATAACACTACTGCTGTATCCCTAATTAACAGACAGGGTACTATTAGAAGTGCTAGTTACATAGTTACATAGTTAGTACGGTCGAAAAAAGACATATGTCCATCAAGTTCAACCAGGGAATTAAGGGGTAGGGGTGTGGCGCGATATTGGGGAAGGGATGGGATTTTATATTTCTTCATAAGCATTAATGTTATTTTGTTCCATGAATGTATCTAATCCTGTTTTAAAGCTGTTAATTGTTCCTACTGTGACCAGTTCCTGAGGTAGACCGTTCCATAAATTCACAGTCCTCACGGTAAAGAAGGCGTGTCGCCCCTTGAGACTAAACTTTTTCTTCTCCAGACGGAGGGAGTGCCCCCTCGTCCTTTGGGGGGGTTTAACCTGGAACAGTTTTTCTCCATATTTTTTGTATGGGCCATTAATATACTTATATACGTTTATCATATCCCCCCTTAAACGTCTCTTCTCAAGACTAAACAATTGTAACTCCTTTAATCGCTCCTCATAGCTAAGATGTTCCATGCCCCATATTAGTTTAGTCGCGCGTCTCTGCACCCTTTCCAACTCCAACTAGTCTTATGTTGTTATCTTTTCAGGTCCTTTCCTTTGCAGAGGCTCAAGTGAAGTCTATTTCAGCAGTTCAATTGAGGGGAGTGGCAATTGAATCCCAAAATTTTTCAGAAAATCATGGTCTTGTGGGGATTTATTTGCCACCAGACAGAACAGGCAAGTAAACAGTTTTCTGTCTTTCCCCGTCAGATAGGCCCTTAGTGGTGGATGCCTTGTCCCAGAAATGGGTTTGGGACTTGGCTTATGCTTTTCCTCCACTCGTGCTTATCCCTAGGGTCATCAGGAAGATCACGGAAGACAGTGCAAGAGTAATCCTGATTGCCCCTTCTGGTCCAGGAGGGCATGGCTCTCCTTTCTGACGACCATGTCAATCTCGGACCTGTGGGTCCTTCTAGAAGTACTGGATCTCCTAACCGCGGGTCCATCGAGAATTGCAGATGTCTTCATCTGTTTTGGACTTCCTTCCAATGGGTCTTGAAAAAGGATTAAGAAAGGGTACTATGGAGGAAAACATAGTTTTTTAAATCAACCCGTGCCCACGAGTTTAACAAATTTGTAAATTACTTCTATTAGGAAATCTTAATCCTTCCAGTACTTATTAGCTGCTGAATACTACAGAGGAAATTCTTTTCTTTTTGGATTTCTTTTTTGTCTGTCCATAGTGCTCTCTGCTGACACCTCTGTCCATTTTAGGAACTGTCCAGAGCAGCATATGTTTGCTATGGGGATTTTCTCCTGCTCTGGACAGTTCCTGAAATGGACAGAGGTGTCAAAAGAGAACACTATGGACAGACAGAAAAGAAATCCAAAAAGAAAAGAATTTCCGCTAAGATTTTTTAATAGAAGTAATTTACAAATCTGTTTAACTCTCTGGCACCAGTTGATTTAAAAAAAAAAAGTTTACCACCAAAAGTGTCAGCCAGAAGATTGCTGACCATCCGTGGATCATAAGATTTTTTAGATCCGTTAACAGAACGCAATTATCAAAAAGTGTTAATACTCCATCCTAGGACCACTGTTGTACTTAATGCTTTGTGTCATGAGCCATTTGAACCCTTATCCACTATACCGTTAAAAATACTGTCTCAAAAGACTGTCTTTCTGGTCACCACCACATCAGCCAGATATGAGTGAGAACTAGCTGCTTTGTCAATCAAAGGACCATACACGAGAATCCCCGATGATAGAATCGTACTCAGTCCAGATGCTGCCTTTTTTATTTTTTACCAAAAGTCACAATAGATGACTTTTGTGCCAACCCGTCTAATGATATTGAAAGATCTTTTCATAACTTAGATGTTAGGAGATGTGTCTTAGAGTACATTAATAGAAGCAAAGAATTAAGAAGTCAGATAGGCTTTTTGTTCAGACTGCAGGTCCTAACATAGGAGATAAGGCTGCTAGGGATTCCCTATCTAGATAGATTCCTCAGGCTCTCTCCTGCCTATCTCTTAGCAGTGGATGAGAGAAGAGAAATGACCCATGCATCAGGCGCTGTTCAAGTTTCCAGTATGAATAAATTCCAGATTCAGATGTAGTACCATAAGAAAGAGAGACAAAGAAGAGAAATCACCAAAAGACAATATAACCTCAGTAAATTTTTAAATCTATCTTCATATGTGTTAAACGAGATAGAAGAAAATATCCTAAAAGAGGGTTTATCCTATTGCCCCACTTCCAAAGCAGATAGTTTCAGACTATTTTTGGATCTAAACAACTTTGTAAGGAAAATCACAACTAAATGTTTTTTTGCCATTAAAAATACTGATGGTCATGATAGTGCTACATGATAGTGGAGTCATTATGGGTAGAAATATATGGAGATAAAAAAAAAAAATTCTTCCAAACATAATGGAAGAAGTAGAAGATCAATTAATGAGGCAAATAAACAAGGCAGCAAATCAGAATGAGGTGGTAATAATGGGGGACTTTAACTATCCTGAAATAAATTGGGAGACGCAGTCTTGTGAATCTCATAAAGGAAACAGGTTTCTGACTATAGCTAAAGACAATTATCTGTCCCAAATGGTGCAGAGCCCGACCAGAGGGGGGTGCCGTACTAGACTTACTATTAACCAACAGACCTGACAGAGTAACTAATGTGCAAGTAGAAGGACACCTAGGAAATAGTGACCATAATATAATACATTATAACTTGTTCTTCAATAAGGGAATTTCTCGAGGGGCCACAAAAACAATGAACTTTAGGAAGTCAAAGTTTGACCAACTCAGAGAAGCCCTTAACAATATAAAATGGGATAATGTCCTCAAAAACAAGAATACTGACACTAAATGGGAGACTTTAAAAAATGTCTTGAACTCTCACTGTAAGATGTATATACCTTATGGGAATAAAAGAGTCATAAATAAAAGAAAACCAATATGGATGAATAAAAATGTTAAAGGGGCAATAAATGACAAAAATAAAGCATTTAAACTACTAAAACAGGATGGCAGTGAAGAAGCATTAAAAAGCTATAGAGAAAAATTTAAAATATGTAAAAAACTGATAAAAGCCGCAAAAATAGAGACAGAAAGACTCATTGCCAAAGAGAGTAAAACTAACCCCAAAATGTTTTTTAACTATATAAATAGCAAAAAGGTCAAAAATGAAAGTGTAGTAAAAATGAACAAAAAGAGGTGCGCTCCTGGTGAAATATTGCGGGGTAAATCAGTAAGATGGATATAAATAATGCACCTTACCATGTAGTGTTGCACTGAGAGGGCAACACCTTTGATGACATATAGACTCTCTGAGCCAGTGAAGGTGGCAGCCTCCGCGTCCCTTTTCCCGTGACTCTTCGGTCCAGTAAGAAAATGAGGTAAGGATAAAAGATATGGACACTCTGGATGGCGCCTTCCTTGGGAATTGAAAAAACTTGCCAGAGCGTTAAAAAGGCAATTTTTATTTGTAAAATGGTGCAACTTAAAAGTTTCGAATCCGGACCGGATTCTTCGTCAGGCAGTATGAGTTACAGAGAAAGAGGCGCCAGTTTTTAAATGTTCAAATAATGAAACTGCCGCCGGCTCAGAGGGTAAAGGGGAAGGGAAATAAAAGAACCGTACTGTATACTGTTTATTGTACTGTTTATTTCCCTTCCCCTTTACCCTCTGACCCGGCGGCAGTTTCATTATTTGAACATTTAAAAACTGGCGCCTCTTTCTCTGTAAGAGACGAAGAATCCGGTCCGGATTCGAAACTTTTAAGTTGCACCATTTTCCAAATAAAAATTTGCGTTTTTAATGCTCTGGCAAGTTTTTTCAATTCCCAAGGAAGGTGCCGTCCAGAGTGTCCATATCTTTTATCCTTACCTCAAAAATGAAAGTGTAGGCCCTTTAAAAAGTGATAAAGAAGAAATTATAAACGGGGATCAGGAAAAAGCAAATATATTAAACAAATTCTTCTCCACTGTATTCACCGAGGAAAATGAAATGCCAGGTGAAATACAGCGAGATAAGGCAAACTCCCCTTTACAGGTCATCTGTCTAACCCGGGAAGAAGTACAGTGCCACCTACAAAAAATCTAAATAGACAAATCACCAGGTCCAGATGGCATTCACCCCTGTGTTCTAAAGGAATTAAGTAGTGTAATAGACAGACCTCTATTTTTAATACTCATGGAATCTATAGTAACAGGTACTGTTCCCCAGGACTGGCACATGGCAAATGTGGTGCCAATATTTAAAAAGGGGACAAAAGGTGACCCCGGAAATTATAGGCCTGTTAGTTTAACCTCTGCTGTATGTAAATTGTTTGAGGGTTTTCTAAGAGACGCTATCTTCGAATATCTTGATACAAATAAATGTATGACTCCATATCAGCATGGCTTTATGAGGGATCGGTCCTGTCAAACTAACCTGATCAGCTTTTATGAGGAGGTGAGCTCCAGACTGGACCCTGGGCAATCGCTGGATGTTGTATATCTGGATTTTTCCAAAGCATTTGATACGGTTCTACATAAACGGTTGGTGCATAAAATGAGAAGGATGGGGCTGGGGGAGAATGTGTGTAAGTGGGTAAGTAACTGGCTCAGTGATAGGAAACAGAGGGTGGTTATTAATGGTACTTATTCTGATTGGGTGACTGTAACTAGTGGGGTACCACAGGGGTCAGTATTGGGTCCTTTCCTGTTTAATATATTCATTAATAACCTTGTAGAGAGGTTAAATAGTAAAGTAGAAATCTTTGCAGATGATACTAAACAGGGCACTGTTACAAATGGATCTGGATAGGTTGGAGGCTTGGGCTGGGAAGTGGCAGATGAGGTTCAACACTGATAAATGTAAGGTAATGCACATGGGGAGGAAAAATCCGACCTGGGATTATGTATTAAATGGGAGCACACTAGGGACAACTAACGTGGAAAAGGACTTGGGAGTTTTAGTTAACAGTAAATTTAGCTGTAGTGACCAGTGTCGGGCAGCTGCTGCCAAGGCAAATAAAACCTAGGGGTGCATCAATAGGGGCATAGATGCCCACGACAAGGAAATAATTCTACCACTGTGCAAATCACTAGTCAGACCACACATAGAATACTGTGTACAGTACTGGGCACCAGTGTACAAGAAAGATATAGTGGAGCTGGAGAGGGTTCAAAGACGGGCAACCAGGGTAATACGGGGAATGGGAGGACTACAGTACCCAGAAAGATTATCAGAATTAGGGTTATTTAGTTTAGAAAAAAGAAGGCTTAGGGGAGACCTAATAACTATGTATAAATATATCAGGGGACAGTACAGAGATCTTTCCCATGATCTATTTATACCCAGGACTGTATCTATAACAAGGGGGCATCCTCTCCGTTTAGAGGAAAGAAGGTTTCAACACCAGTGCAGATGGGGGTTCTTTACTGTAAGAGCAGTGAGACTCTGGAATTCTCTCCCGTAGGAGGTGGTCATGGGGAACTCTGTAAAAGAATTTAAAAGGGGTCTGGATGCATTTTTGGAGAGTAAAAACATTGCTGGTTATGTAAATTAGAATTATAGGGACAGAGCGTCGATCCAGGGATTTATTCTGACTGCCATATTTGGAGTCGGGAAGGAATTTTTTACCTCTAGTATGAGTTTTTTTTTTTTTGCCTTCTCTGGATTAACTCAGTAGGGACTCATTAGGGATATAGGTTGAACGTGATGGACTCTTTTTTTCAACCTTATGAACTATGTTACTTTGTTACTATGTTACTTCGGATACCTATAACACAGTACTAAATCCAGCACCCATTCCTACATGCTTACGGCCTAAATCCACCTTTTATCCTTCTTATGCTAAAGGTAGCTTCATAGAAACTTTCTCTGCTATGATGGCTACAGATCTTGAAAATATTACTAATATTAAATCAAATTATTCTTCAAACACAGCGAAAGAAAGAAAGGCCTTAATCTCCCTATCCAACAACACCAATATTGTAATCCGCCCAGCCGATAAGGGGGGCGGCATTGTAATAATGGACTATGAGAGCTATATAAATGAAGCTAAGAGACTCTTATCAGATACTGCATATTATGCACCCCTATCTTACAGCCCCCTACAGAGGCTTACAAAAAGGAATTGTGGTAGCTGGTGCTTGAAGTATTTACAAATGGAGTCCTAGATAAAGCCGAGAAAGATTATATCACAGTGGATGAACCTGCACTTCCCTTATTTTACTTTCTAGCAAAAATTCATTTGGATAAAAAAAAGAGAAATACTGGTCGCCCCATTGTTTTGGGGATAAATTCAGTATCCTCAAATTTAGCACACTACATAGATATTCTATTGCAGAAACATGTTATAAATCTCAAATCTCATTTGCGAGATACAACTGATTTCATACAACATATCATAGAAGTACCCTGGAACGATGAATTTTGGCTAGTCCCTATGGACATCTCATCTTTGTGCAATGTGATCAATCATGACCTGGGAATCAGTGCAGTTTCACACTTTTTACATTTAGATCCTGAGATGCCTGAGGCACAGAAAGAATTCATTTTAAAGGGACATAAATTCATTTTATACCACAACTATTTTGAATTTGATAAGCAGATTTATTCCCAACGCGGCACAGCGATGGGCTCGAAAGTGGCACGTTTTGCCAATCTTTTTGTGGGCCTGTTCGAACAACAGGTAATATATACCCATCCCCTTTTTACTTACTGCCTGACTTTTAAACGTTTTATAGATGATATTTTCTTCGTGTGGAGTGGTAGCCTTGAACATCTTAACCAATTTTTATCAGATATTAATACTAATCAATGGGGTCTTAAATTTACCCACTAATTTTCTAAGAATAATGCCGAATTTTTGGATGTTTTGGTATTTCATAATGGGTCCAATAATCTTTTTACCAAAACTTTTTTTTAAGGCTGTGGATAGTAATAGCTATCTTGACTTTACAAGCGCACACTGTAAAAAGTGGCTCACAAACGTGCCCTTTGGCCAGTTTAAACGCATTAGACGTAACTGCACTACTCAATTAGACTTTCAGGAACAGAGCAAAATCCTAAAGGAAAGATTCCATGCTAAAAAATAACATAAGGAACTTATTAAGGCCTCCTTTGCAAGAGCAAATAAACTCTACCAAAAAGAATGTCTCCAACCAGGTAAACATAAAAATACCAGGGAGCAGGGAAGACAACCAACAAATAACAAAGATTGGTCTATTACATTTATTACTGATTTTTGCAGAGAAAGTAAGGTTATTAAAAATATTTTTTCTGATTTTTGCAGAGAAAGTAAGGTCATTAAAAAAAAATTATAAACATCGGCCCATTTTACTACAGGATCCCTTTCTTAACAAATCTTTACCATCTGTACCGGGCATTACTTTTAGAAGGAATCGGACTTTGAGGAATATAGTTGCCCCTAGAAAACTAAAGTCCCACAAAGTACTTATTTCTACCTTTTTGGACGCCACTGGAAGTTATAGGTGTGGCACTGCAAGGTGCAAGTGTTGTGACAGTATTACTAATAAGACTAAAGAATTTTCATCAAAAGTCACCCAGGACATGTTTCAGATTAAATCTTTCCTGAACTGCAACTCTAAATTTGTGGTATACTTACTGTGCTGCTCTTGTGGCCTCCAATATGTAGGACGCACGAAACAGTGTCTGAGAGACAGACTGAATAAGCATAGGAACAACACGAATTTAGGTTTTAGACTCCATAGTGTCTCTCGCCACCTTGTTGAAGCCCACAATTCTGACTTCAAATGTGTTACCATTACACCCATAGAGGGTATCTCTTTGGGACGATCCCCAGCGATTCTCTACCTTGAAAAAAAAGAGAAAATTTCTGGATATATAAACTACGGACCTTGATGCCATTCGGTCTGAACGAATATATAGAGTGTGTGGTATAATTATGTGCAATAGTCTATTATTTTATGAATTAATGTTATTTATATTCTTTTAATATTGTTTTAATTATCTATATTATTGTATTGATTATTAACATAATTATCTATACCTTATTAGCTCCTGATATATATTGCTATTTTATTCTCTTCATACCATCATTTTATGAATTGTATATATATTGAATACTATGGTTATTATCAATGGTTCTAGTTCTCAATGATATATACCGTATATATATATATATATATATATATATATATATATATATATATTATTTTTTTTTTTTTAAGATAACCAAGGTTACCACTCCGTTTTTAATTATTTACTAACTATTATATTTTATCATTTCCCTTCTTCTTTTGTTTTCTGGCCCATATTTAGTTTTTCTGGCCCATATTTTCTCAATTTTACACTTTTTACTATATACCCTTTTATTAATCTCCCAGTGTAATATATTGTAATTTAATAATATTATCTTGCATCATCCACCTAAAATTAATTCATCCACGAGTTTCATCAACTATAATTATGGTATAGTCTTCTTTTTAGCACTACAATATTAATTTCCCTCTTTAATATAAAAGTCTGCAGTATCGATATATATGTCTCTTAACCAGGGAACAAAGTATCTATTATGTTGCATAAGGACTGTGCTAGCAATCCCCCTAGCTTTTGAATTATAACATAATAACATTGTTGCATATATTCCCTGTCTTTATGTTTCATTCTATCAACTTTCTCTCTTTCTCTCTCTTTCATTAAGGTGCCGTATCTCCTGCGCTCTGTTGTTTCCAGTCTCCTCTACACACACTCTATCCAGGGCTGTCAATATCCTCCCTGCGCCTATTGGCCAGCGGCGTCCGTGGAACTGGCTCCGAGCAGAGCGCAGAGATATGCGCTCTATTACAGCGAATACATGCGATCGGCATAAACCCACAATAGCCGCTGACCTGCAGTAACACACTGTCATCTACATCTTGTTCAGTGTGGAAAATAAATATTTAGATCGGTCCAGTCTCTCTGCGGGCATTACAATACTATATTGTTGATATAATTAATTCAGCCTCGTTCCAGCAGGGTAGTAGAAACATCAGCTGTTTATGTACTTTTCATTCATTCAGCCTCTTTCTCATACAGCACTGCCGGTTCATGTAGTGAACGGGCATGCTGTGACTTACAGTTACTGATGTTGTTTCATGGAATTATGATATTTATTTATATGCATTACTACTTTATGTATTAAATTGTTATATATGTAATTTTATTCTCATGTTTTAATGTCATATTTAGCCGGCTTATGTTTTAGGTGGGAGAGGTCAACTCCACCCACCTACACCCGGCCTCCATTTTACTTGTCTATAAATATGTTGTTCATGCAATACTATGCCAATTTGAGGAAGGAGGGCTCTACCTTCGAAACGCGTCATCGGTTTTCTAATAAACATAGTACCTTATGGTACTTTAATGCTACATCTGAATCTGGAATTTATTCATACTGGGAAAAAAAAGGGAAAATTTGTCCAATAATACTATTTGAAAGATTTTGGTTATTTGACTTTATATTGTGATTATTGACATATATATCCACTTGGGGAGGCAGGGCGTACTGGTAAGTCCCCGTTCCCAAGTCCTTAAGGACTCAAGGAGTGTGCACCCCGAGTCCCTTTACCAGCGTTTAAAGCGTTGTCACAAGAGAAGGCTTTAAACACAGCAGAGCTGATCGTGACTGTCATGACGAAATCGCAATGTCCTGATCAGCTGAGAGGACAGCATAGCATTGATCAGTATATGCAATCAGAAGATGCTGGGAGTAGTAGTACTACCTAAAAAATGTTAAAAATAGAGAAAACAAAATGAAACACATAGACACACACTTTATTAACCCCTTAAGGACCCAGGGCGTATGGGTATGCCCTGGCTCCCTGGTAGTTAAGGACCCAGGGCTTACCTGTATACCCGTGGGAATTTTGGTCCCTGCCGCACGCCGGGCGGGGACTGGACCGGGATGACTGCTGATATCTTTCAACAGGAATCCCGTGCAAATGCCCAGGGGGGTCCTGAGACCCCCCCCCATTTCGGTGATCGCCGCAAGTCGCCGGTCAATTCAGACCGACGACTTGCCGCGATTCCGGGTAAATCGGGTCTCTGGTGACCCGGTGACCCAGAAAAAAAGGGTGAATGGGGCTGTCCGAGACAGCCCCATTCCCCGTTACCCATCAGGAGTGAGGTGGCACGGGTGCCACCTCACGATTATCACTGTCCTGCTGGGTGGCAATCGGGGCAGAGATCGGGGCCGGCGAGGGTCTCCTACCTTTCCCTGGTCCGGCTTGGGTCCCCTTAGGACCGGTGCCGGTGGTCCAGGTGGCAGGAGCGGCGATGATCCCAGTGGCAGCAGCGGCGATGGTCCTGGCTGGGCAGGCGGCAGGATACAGCAAGAGGTGAGGCCTGTTCACCTCCTGCTGTTGCTTAGCAACAACTCTCAGTATGCACAGCCAAAGGGCATGCTGGGAGTTGTAGTTTTGCAACAGCTGGAGTTCCAACTACAACTCCCAGCATGCCCTTTGGTAGTCTGTACATGCTGGGGGTTGTAGTTATGCAACAGCTGGAGGCACATTTTTTCTATGAAAAAGTGTGCATCCAGCTGTTGAATAACTACAACTCCCAGCATGCACAGACTACTAAAAGGCATGCTGGGAGCTGTAGCAGTGTACTTCCAGCTGTTGCAAAACTAAAACACTCAGCATACCCCACGACTGTCAATGCATGCTGAGTGTTACAGTTTTGCAACAGCTGGAGACACATTGGTTGTGTTTGTGTCCTAACTCAGTATTGTGCAACCAATGTGCCGCCAGCTGTTGCATAGCTACAACTCCCAGCATGTATGGTCTGTCAGTGCATGCTGGAAGTTGTAGTTTTGCAACAGCTAGAGGTTTGCCTCCAGCTGTGAATGTACAGACTACATTCACACGGGCGGGTTTACGGCGAGTTTTCTGCTGCAAGTTTGAGATGCGGCAAATTTTCCGCCGCAGCTCAAACTTTCAGCGATAAACACACTGTAAACCCACCCGTGTGAATGTACCCTAAAAACACTACACTAAATTACACAAAATAAAAAGTAAAACACTACATATACATATACCCCTACATAGTCCCCTCGCCCCCCCCCCCCCCCCCCAATAAAATAAAAAAAACATCTTGTATGGCACTGTTTCAAAACTGAGCCTCCAGCTTTTGAAAAACAACAACTCCCAGTATTGCCGGACAGCCACTGACTGTCAAGGCATGCTGGGAGTTTTGCAACAGCTGGAGACACCTTGTTTGGGAAATAGGCCTCAAATGCGTATGGCACTCTCTCGCTTTTGAGCCCTGTCATATTTCAAGGAAATAGTTTAGGGCCACTTATGGAGTATTTCCGTACTCGGGAGAATTGCGTTACTAATTTTGGGGGTCTTTTTCTCCTTTTACCCCTTATGAAAAGGTAAAGTTGGGGGTCTACACCAGCATGTTAGTGTAAAAAAATTAAATTTTTTAAACTAACATGCTGGTGTTGCCCCATATTTTTTATTTTCACAAGCGGCAAAAGGAAAAAAAGACCCCCAAAATTTGTAATGCAATTTCTCCTGAGTACGGAAATACCCCATATGTGGGTGTTAAGTGATCTGCGGGCGCACAACAAGACTCAGGAGTGAGAGCACACTATGTACATTTGAGGTCTAAATTGGGGATTTGCACAGGGGTGGCTGATTTTACAGTGGTTCTGACATAAATGCAAAACAATACATACCCACATGTGACCCCATTTTGGAAGCTACACCCCTCATGGAATGTAACAAGGGGTATAGTGAGCCTTAACACCGCACAGGTGTTTGACGAATTTTGGTTAAAGTTGGAAGTGAAAATGAAAAAAAAAAAAAGTTTTCACAAAAATGTGGGTGTTACCCTAAATTTTTCATTTTCACAAGGGAGAATAGGAAAAAAAGCCCCCCAAAATTCGTAACCCCATTTCTTCTGAGTAAGAACATACCCCATATGTGGATGTAAAGTGCTCTGCATGCGCATTACAATGCTCAGAAGAGAAGGCCTGCCGTTGGGATTTTGGAGAGACAATGTGTCCGAAATTGAAGTTTGTGTACTGTGTACAAAGCCCCCATAGTGCCAGAACAGTGCCCCCCCCCTGCACATGTGACCCCATTTTGGAAACTACACCCCTCACAGAATTTAATAAGGTGTACAGTGAGCCTTTACACCCTACAGGTGTCTGGCAGATTTTTGGAACAGTGGTCCATGAAAATGAAAAATACAATTTTTCATTTGCACAGCACACTGTTCCAAAGACCTGTCAAATGCCAGTGGGGTGTAAATGCTCACTGCACCCCTTATTAAATTCTGTGAGGGGTGTAGTTTCCAAAATGGGGTCACATGTGGGGGGGGGGGGGGGGGCTTTGTAAACGCACATGGCCCCTGACTTCTATTCCAATCAAATTCTCTCTCCAAAAGTTCAATAGCGCGCCTTCTCTTCTGAGCATTGTAGTTTGCCTGCAGAGCACTTTAAATCCAAACATGGGGTATTTCCATACTCAGGAGAAAAAGCCTACCAAAATTTGTAATCCCATTTCTTCAATTACCCCTTGTGAAAATGAAACATTTCGGGTAGCACCAGCATTTTTTGTGGAAAGAAATCTAATCCTTTTCATTTTGACGTCCAACTTTAGTGGAAATTTGTCAAAAACCTGTGGGTTTTAAGGCTCACTGTACCCCTTGTTATGTTCCTAGAGGGGTGTAGTTTCCAAAATAGTATGCCATGTCTTTTTTTTTTTTTGTTATGGCACCATAGGGGCTTCCTAAATGCGACATGCCCCCCAAAAACCATTTCAGCTAAATTTGCTTTCCAAAAGCCAAATGTGATTTCTCTTCTGAGCATTGTAGTGCACCAACAGAGCACTTGACATCCACACATGGGGTATTTCCATACTCAGAAGCGATTAGGTTACACATTTTGGGGGGAATTTTCTCCTATTACCCCTTGTAAAAATTTCAAATTTGGGGGAAAACTATCATTTTAGTGGGAAAAAAAAATAATAATTTACACATCCAACTTTAAGAAAAATCTTCAAACACCTGTGGGGTGTTAAGTAGGGATCGACCGATTATCGGTTTGGACAATATTATTAGCTGATATTCATGCTTTTGGGCGTTATCGGTATCTGCAATTACCTTGTCGATAATCCGATAATGCCCCGCACTGCCTCCACCGCACTGCGACTGCCCCCCCACCGCACCGTGACGCACCGCGACCGCCGCACCGCACCCCCCACCCCCATCCCCGGTTTTATAATTACCTGTTCCTGGGAGTTACGCTGTGCGCAATGACGAGTGGCGTGACGCGACGTCACCGTCAGTGCGCACAGTGACAGCTCAGGAGGAAGCCACCGGAACCAGATGTAGAGTGGAACCCGGGAACCGGTAATTATAAAACCGGGGATGGGGGAGGCAATGGGGGATGCGGTGCGGGGCGTTCACGGTGATAGGAATCAGGAGGAACCCCGGACAGGCAGGGGGAGAGAAGCGGGTGGCGGCGGCGGTGGCCTATGGCACCGCAAAAGCCGCTGCAGTTCATTGATTTCTCCTCTTAAGGACCCATGACGTATGCGTACGTCATGAGTCCCGGTCCTGCGATATAAAGCGGGGTCACACGGTGACCCAGCATCATTTCGCGGCGGGCCCGGCGTCATAGTGAAGCCGGGACCCGCCTTTAATAGCGCGCAGCACTGATCGCTGTGCCGCGCGCTATTAACCCTTTAGCCGCGCGCTCAAAGCTGAGCCGCGCGGCTAAAAACAAAAGTAAAAGTGCCCGGCTAGCTCAGGGAGCTGTTCGGGATCGCCGCGGTATAATCACGGCATCCCGAACAGCTGTAGCACAGGAGGAGGTCTTCTTACCTTCTCCTGTGCTGTCCGATCGCCGAATGAATGCTTCAAGCCTGAGAACCAGGCTTGAGCAATCAATCGCCGAAAACAATGATTGATCCATACCTATGGAGATGGATCAATCAGTGTAAAAGATCAGTACATGCAATGTTATAGCCCCCTATAGGAGCTATAATATTGCATAAGAAAAGTGTAAAAAAAAATCATTAACCCTTTCAATTATCCCTTCCCCTAATAAAAGTTTGAATCACCTGGCATTTCCAAAAATAAAAAAAACATTATGTAAATAATAATAAAAATAAACATATGTGGTATCGCTGCGTGCGGAAATGTCCGAATTATAAAAATATACCACTTTTTAAACCGCTTGTTCAATGGCATACGCGCAAAAAAATTCCAAAGTCCAAAATAGCGCATTTTTGATCACTTTTTATACCACAAAAAAGTGAATAAAAAGTGATCAAAAAGTCTGATCAGAACAAAAATGGTACCGCTAAAAACTGAGTCCTCAAAGTGCCCTGAACACAGAAAAATAAAAAAGTTAGAGGGGTCAAAAGATTACCATTTTAAACGTATAAATTTTCCTGCATGTATTCATGATTTTTTTCGGAAGTGATACAAATTCAAACCTATACAAGTAGGGTATCATTTTAACCGTATGGACCTACAGAATAAAGATAAGGTATAATTTTTGACAAAAAATGTACTGCGTAAAAACAGAAGCCCCCAAAACTTGCAAAATAGTGTTTTTTCATCAATTTTGTCGCACATTGATTTTTTTTGCCGTTTCACCGTAGATTTTTGGGTAAAATGACTAATGTCATTACAAAGTAGAATTAGTGACGCAAAAATTAAGCCATTATATATAATTTTAGGTGAAAATTTTTAAGAGTTATGGTTTTTTAAAGTTAAGGAGGAAAAATTGAAAATGAAAAAACGGAAAAAGCCCGGGTCCTTAAGGGGTTAAAGCTCCCGTATTTTAATCAATCTGGAGCAGTGCTGCGAGGGGGGGGGGGTATGGCAAATAGCCGATAACTTATACCAGAATATCGGTATAAGTTATCGGCTATCGGCCTTAACCTCCACAGATTATCGGTATCGGCACTAAAGAATCGATATCGGTCAATCCTTAGTGTTAAGGCTCACTGTACCTTCTTACGTTCCTTGAGGGGTGTAGTTTCCAAAATAGTATGCCATGTGGGGGGGGGGGGGGGGGGTTGCTGCTCTGGCACCATAGGGGCTTAAATGTGACATGCCCCTCAAAAACCATTTCCGAAAAACTCGCTCTCCAAAATCCCACTGTCGCTCCTTCACTTCTGAGCCTTCTAGTGCACCCACAGAGCACTTGACATACACATATGAGGTATTTCCTTACTCGATAGAAATAGGGTTACACATTTTAGGAAGATTTCTCTCCTTTTACCCTTTGTAAAAATTCAAACTGGGTCTACAAGAATATGCCAGTGTAAAAAATGTAAAGATTTTGAATTTTCTCCTTTAATTTGCTGCTATTCCAGTGAAACACCTAAAGGATTAAAGGGGTATTCCAGGAAAAAACTTTTTTATGTATATCAACTGGCTCCAGAAAGTTAAACAGATTTGTAAATTACTTCTATTTAAAAAATCTTAATCCTTTCAGTACGTATGAGCTTCTGAACTTAAGGTTGTTCTTTTCTGTCTAAATCCTCTCTGATGACACCTGTCTCGGGAAACGCACAGTTTAGAAGAGGTTTGCTATGGGGATTTGCTTCTAAACTGGGCGTTTCCCGAGACAGGTGTCATCAGAGAGGATTTAGACAGAAAAGAACAACCTTAACTTCAGAAGCTCATAAGTACTCAAAGGATTAAGATTTTTAATAGAAGTAATTTACAAATCTGTTTAACTTTCTGGAGCCAGTTGATATATAAAAATAAAAAAAATACCCCTTTAACAAACTTTTTGAATGTCATTTTGAATACTTTGAGGGGTGCATTTTTTATAATGGGGTCATTTATGGAGTATTTCTAATAAGAATGCCGTTCAAATCCACTTCAAAACCCTGACCCTGGTCCCTGAAAAAATTTTCACCAAGAAAAGATGCAAGTATCGATGACATTTTACCACTAACATTAAGTAGAATATGTCCCCAAAAAACAAACAGTCTCGGAATCAGAATGAAAGGTAAAAGCATCCCAGAGTTATTAATGCTTAAAGTGACAGTGGTCAGATGTACAAAAAATGGCCGGGTCCTACAGTGAAAATTGACTGGGTCCTCAAGGGGTTAAACACAATATTAAAATACATTACTAATAAAAATGTTTACAAATTTATAAACACGTATTATTTTTACATTTAAATGGCCCCTTTCTACATTTTTATTATTGTTGGCTACATTTTTAGGTCCCTGCCCGCCCACATAATTTGATCCCTGTTTAAAAATTAGCATAAGCATTTTTTTTCAATTTTCGGGAGCGGGCAGGGACCAGAAAATTCAGCGCTCAATATTAAAAATGAATAAGGAGTGCATTTCATAATTTTTCTTTCTAAATCATATATTTCATTTAACCCCTTCCCGACCTATGACATACCTGTACGTCATGGGTGGCAAGGTGTTCCCGACCCATGACGCTCGCGGCATCCCGCAGCGCCCGGACAGATGGTGGCTATCACTGATAGCCAGCCATCTTACCATGCGACCACGGGGGGTTTCATGGGCATGCTGGGAGTTGTAGTTTTGCAACATCTGGAGGCCCACAGTTTGGAGACCACTGTATAATGGTCTCCAATCTGTGCTCTTCCAGATGTTGCAAAACTACAAATCTCAGCATGCTCAGTCTGTCCAGGCATGCTGGGAGTTGTAGTTCTCTAACATCTGGAAGAGCACAGATTGGAGACCATTATACAGTGGTCTCCAAACTGTGGACCTCCAGATGTTGCAAAACTACAACTCCCAGCATGCCCAGACTGCCCAAGCATGCTGGAAGTTGTAGTTCGGCAACATCTGATCCTTCAGATATTGCCGAACTACAACTTCCAGCATGCCTGGGCAGTCTGGGCATGCTGGGAGTTGTAGTTTTGCAACAACTGGAGGCACACTAGTTGGGAAACATTGTCCGTTTCCTACCTCAGTGCCTCCAGCTGTTGCAATTGTTGCAAAACTATAACTCCCAGCATGCACTGACAGACCATGCATGCTGGGAGTTGTAGTTTTGCAACAGCTGGAGGCACACTGGTTTGGAAACACTAAGTTTGGTTGCAAAACACTTGAAAGTTTATTACTTAACTTAGTGTTTCCAAACCAGTGTTCCTCCAACTGTTGCAAAACTACAACTCCCAGCATGCACGGACAGCCAAAGGGCATGCTCGGAGTTTGCAACAGCTGGATGTTTGCCCCCTCCCCCCAATGTGAATGTACAGGGTACACTCACATGGGCGGAGGTTTACAGTGAGTGCTGCAAGTTTGAGATGGCGCAAATTTTGCACTGCAGCTCAAACTTCCAGCGGCAAACTTGCTGTGAACCTCTGCCCATGTGACTGTACCCTAAAAACACTACACTACACTAACACTAACCTAAAATAAAAAGTAAAAAACACTACATATACACATACCCCTACACAGCCCCCCTCCCCCCAAAAAATGAAAAACGTCTGGTATTCTACTGTTTCCAAAACGGAGCCTCCAGCTGTTGCAAAATAATAACTCCCAGTATTGCCGGACAGCCATTGACTGTCCAGGTATGCTGGGAGTTTTGCAACAGCTGGAGGCACCCTGTTTGGGAATCATTGGCATAGAATACCCCTATGTCCACCCCTATGCAAATCCCTAATTCAGGCCTCAAATGCGCATGGCGCTCTCTCACTTTGGAGCCCTGTCGTATTTCAGGGCAACAGTTTTGGGACACATATGGGGTATCGTTGTACTCGGGAGAAATTGCCTTACAAATTTTGGGGGGCTTTTTCTTCTTTAACCCCTTATGAAAAGGTGAAGTTGGGGTCTACACCAGCATGTTAGTGTAAAAAAATAATTTTTTTACACTGACATGCTGGTGTTGCCCTATACTTTTCATTTTCACAAGAGGTAAAAGGGAAAAAAAGACCCTCTAAATTTGTAACGCAATTTCTCCTGAGTACGGAGATACCCCATATGTGGGCGCAAAGTGCTCTGGGGGCGCACAACAAGGCCCAGAAGGGAGAGTGCGCCATGTACATTTGAGGCGATTTGCACAGGGGTGGCTGATTGTTACAGCAGTTCTGACAAACGCAAAACAATAAATATCCATATGTGACCCCATTTTGGAAACTACACCCCTCACGGAATGTAATAAGGGGTGCAGTGAGCATTTACACCCCACTGGTGTATGACAGATTTTTGGAACAGTGGTCTGTGAAAATGAAAAATAAAATTTTTGATTTGCACAGTCCACTGTTTCAAATATCTGTCAAACACCAGTGGGGTGTAAATGCTCACTGCACCCCTTATTAAATTCCATGAGGGGTATAGTTTCCAAAATGGGGTCACATGTGGGGGGGGGGGTCCACTGTTCTGGCACCATAGGGGCTTCCTAAATGGGACATGCCCCCCAAAAACCCTTTCAGAAAAACTCACTCTCCAAAATCCCATTGTCTCTCCTTCCCTTCTGAGCCCGCCGAACACTTTACATACGCATATGAGGTATTTCCTTACTCGAGAGAAATTGGGTTACAAATTTTAGGGTGATTTCTCTCCTTTTACCCCTTGTAAAAATTGAAAAATTGGGTCTACAAGAAAATGTGAGTGTAAAAAATGAAGATTTAGAATTTTCTCCTTCACTTTGCTGCTATTCCTGTGAAACACCTAAAGGGTTAAAACACTTACTGAATGTCATTTTGAATACTTTGGGGGGTGCAGTTTTTATAATGGGGTCATTTATGGAGTATTTCTAATATGAAGACCCTTAAAATCCACTTCCAACCTGAACTGGGCCCTGAAAAATTACGATTTTGAAAATCTTGAGAAAAATTGGAAAATTGCTGCGGAACTTTGAAGCCCTCTGGTGCCCTCCAAAAGTAAAAACATGTCAATTTTTTTATGCAAACACAAAGTAGACATATTGTATATGTGAATCAATATGTAATTTATTTGAAATATCCATTTTCCTTTCAAGCAGAGACTTTCAAAGTTAGAAAAATGCTAAATTTTCAAAATGTTCATGAAATTTTTAGATTTTTTACCAAGAAAGGATACAAATATCAGTGAAATTTTACCAATAACATAAAGTAGAATATGTCACGAAAAAACAATCTCTGAATCAGAATGATACGTAAAAGCATTCCAGAGTTATTAATGTTTAAAGTGACAGTGGTCAGATTTTCAAAAAATGCCCAGGTCATGAAGTTGAAAATGGGCTGGGTCATGAAGGGGTTAATACTTTCACTCTAAATCATAATTTTTTTAATTTTCACTTTCCTTTTTTTGTCCCATTTATTTTATTGTAAATTTTTTGGGCATTTAAATTTGCTGACATGAATAATTGCGGGGGTCAGAGACGAGCCAAGGACAGGGACATCAGTAATATGTATAATACAGTAGGCCAAAAAAGGATGAGTTTCCCTAATTTACTAAAAATCCATAAATTTACAGAGGTCTTCTATCAGAAATTAAAGATACCGTATATACTCGAGTATAGGCCGAGTTTTTCAGCACGATTTTTCGTGCTGAAAACACCCCCCTCGGCTTATACTCGAGTGAACTCCCCCACCCGCAGTGGTCTTCAACCTGCAGACCTCCAGAGGTTTCAAAACTACAACTCCCAGCAAGCCCGGGCAGCCATCGGCTGTCCGGGCTTGCTGGGAGTTGTAGTTTTGAAACCTCCGGAGGTCCGCAGGTTGAAGACCACTGCGGCCTTCAACATCATCCAGCCCCCTCTCACCCCCTTTAGTTCTGAGTACTCACCTCCGCTCGGCGCTGGTCCGGTCCTGCAGGGCTGTCCGGTAAGGAGGTGGTCCGGTGAGGAGGTGGTCCGGGCTGCTATCTTCACCGGGGAGGCCTCTTCTAAGCGCTTCGGGCCCGGCCTCAGAATAGTCACGTTGCCTTGACAACGACGCAGATACGTCGCTGTCAAGGCAACGGCTCTATTCCGGGCCGGAAGCGCGGAGAAGAGGCGCCCCCGGTGAAGATAGCAGCCCGGACCACCTCCTCACCGGACCACCTCCTTACCGGACAGCCCTGCAGGACCGGACCAGCGCCGAGCGGAGGTGAGTACTCAGAACTAAAGGGGGTGAGAGGGGGCTGGATGATGTTGAAGGCCGCAGTGGTCTTCAACCTGCGGACCTCCGGAGGTTTCAAAACTACAACTCCCAGCAAGCCCGGACAGCCGATGGCTGCCCGGGCTTGCTGGGAGTTGTAGTTTTGAAACCTCTGGAGGTCCGCATGTTGAAGGCCGCAGTGGTCTTCAACCTGCGGACCTCCGGAGGTTTCAAAACTACAACTCCCAGCAAGCCCGGACAGCCGATGGCTGCCCGGGCTTGCTGGGAGTTGTAGTTTTGAAACCTCTGGAGGTCCGCATGTTGAAGGCCGCAGTGGTCTTCAACCTGCGGACCTCCGGAGGTTTCAAAACTACAACTCCCAGCAAGCCCGGACAGCCGATGGCTGCCCGGGCTTGCTGGGAGTTGTAGTTTTGAAACCTCTGGAGGTCCGCAGGTTGAAGACCACTGAGGGCGAATGATGAGAAGAGGATGATGAAGGGGGGGGGGTGTGGGGATGATGAAGGGGGGTGGGGATGATGAAGGGGGGGGGTGTGGGATGATTACAAGGGGATGATGAAGGGGGGATGTGTGGGATGATAAGGGGATGTGTGGGATGATGACAAGGGGATGATGAAGGGGGGATGTGTGGGATGATGACAAGGGGATGATGAAGGGGGGATGTGTGGGATAAGGGGATGTGTGGGATGATGACAAGGGGATGATGAAGGGGGGATGTGTGGGATAAGGGGATGTGTGGGATGATGACAAGGGGATGATGAAGGGGGGATGTGTGGGATGATGACAAGGGGATGATGAAGGGGGGATGTGTGGGATGATAAGGGGATGTGTGGGATGATGACAAGGGGATGATGAAGGGGGGATGTGTGGGATGATGACAAGGGGATGATGAGGATGTTAATGACGGGTCTGGATGATGACAGGGGGGGATGAGGTATTTCCCACCCTAGGCTTATACTCGAGTCAATAACTTTTCCTGGGATTTTGGGTTGAAATTAGGGGTCTCGGCTTATACTCGGGTCGGCTTATACTCGAGTATATACGGTACTTCAAATTGTAATTTGCGGAGGCAGATGGCCGGGACAATAATGTATGTATGTATTTAATGTAATTGTGAAGGATGATGTCATTGTAATTATACAGTACAAGTTGGTTTTAAATGACACATTACTGCAAAACTCTTCTTGTAATTCCAATGTCTCTGCATATGCAGGAAGACATGGATGGGAGCTATAGTTTCAGTAGGGTGGAAAGGACTTTTTCATTGCTGTAAGCTGTGGAAGTGAATATGTAACCATGGATGTGGGATGTGGGATTACCTTTTTATATATGTGAAAAATCTTTTAATTTTGTAGGGGATGATGGGAGTTGTAATTCTTGAACTCCAGTTGTCCCCGCTTGCAATCACAATGGTTGCAGCGGGGACTGGCAGGGAGTCACTGGGGCCAGATGAATGGAGGAAAGAAAGTTTTGAAATATACAGTAGCTGCTCTAATTGGAGAGAATTAAGGTTAATTGAATAATGAGACCACAGCCAAATAAGGTCAAATGGGTAATAGAACATCAAGGGAATGTAGGTCAAGTGGTTTGGCTTTAATTGGCTATGGTTTCATTATTCAATTAAGGTCTTTCCCTGCTATTTCCTGCTCATTCATCTGTCTGCTGTGTGAGCGAAATTAATACATATTCATATATATGATATATATGATATATATATATATATATATATATATATATATCATTAGTGCCTACCACATCAGCAGCCAGTCACCCCTGTGATGTCATGCCCAATATAATCTGCCGCCATATTGCGGCCAATCACTTAAGCCTTTTATTGCAGAGAGATAGATAGGGACAGACAATGCTGTGTGTTTCCCAGAAAAGCATTTTTCCAGCAGTGATTCACCGCCTAGTCCCTACAGTGTTCTATTACAGAGAGGGACAGAGAGCAGTGTGTTGCACAGTGTGTTGCCTAGAAGCACTGATAGTGAGATTGAGAGAGAGACTTGAATTTTGGGTCTAGTGCATAGCGACTGTATGTTGCAGCACTGGTGTGTACTGCTGTTGTTGTACACAAATACTGTTTTAAGCGTACTGTAGCAAATTATTCTCCCCTAATTAGTGCATACCACATACGTACATCTAAGTGGTGTACTATTTTGTTCCTGTTAAAGTTGCAAGCTCCCAAATACTGTGAAAGGCCAGGCAAAAGTACACACTGGCTGGTGTACACAAATATTTTTTTAAGCGTACTGTAGCGCCTCTGGTGCACTTTTGCAAGGGGGCGCAATGGGGGGTCCAGCACACATTACACTGAGGCATTGATTCCCCACCAGGGTGCCAGGACACTCTGGTGGGAAATAATGCGCTAACATTTTTAAATTTTTCTTCCCAGGCCTGCACACCTGTGAGTCACAGGCGTGCAGGCCAGGTGGGAGGGATGCCTGTGTTCAGTGCGGGGACAGCTGCAGCTCCAATCCTCGTGTATCCTCCCTCTCCTGTGGAGCAGCTCTGGACTTTGGATTCTCCCTGGTCCCTCAGCAGAATGATGAGGATGGAGGGAAGGAGCAGAGGCAGCATTGACAGAGGCCTACTCTGCTTCAGGTAGGGCCCCCCCACCCTTCTTTCACTCCTCTACACCACTCTGTCATCCCTTGTAACCTCTATGTAAGCCCTGGACACCCCTCTGTTAACCCATACACCATTCTGTCACCCCTCTAAACCCCTCTGTCACCCCTCTGTTACCCCTCTATACCCTTCTGTCACCCCTGTACACCCCACGGTTACCCCGTAAACCCCTCTGTCACCCATGTACACCCCTGTCTTCCATGTACACCCCTCTGTCACAGTGTGGGGTAATGCAGTAGGCATTGTCTGTGCTTGCAGGGGGGGGAGCTGGAGGCATTTGACTGAGGCTGGAAACATTGGGGGAGATTTATCAAAATCTGTGCAAAGGAAAAGTTGCCCATTGCAACCAATCAGATTTCTTATTTCATTTTGCAAAGGCCTTGTTAAAAATGAAAGAAGCAAGCTGATTGGTTGCTATGGGCAACTTTTTCTCTGCACACGTTTTGATAAATCTCCCCCCTTGTGTGTTGTGAGAAGGCTGGTGGCATTGTGTTTGGAGGAGGCTGAAATCATATGTAGGGGAAAGGGGAGGATAATGCTGGAAAGTGCACAGCCTAATACTAATATAAAAATAATGAAAGGATGAATCCTGCACTCACCGCGTCCACCGCTTACAGAGAGAGAGGCATCATGGAGGGAGGAAGGCTGTTCACCTTAGTGAATAGCCTTCCTCCCTCCATGATACCTCTCTCTCTGTAAGTAGTGGATGCGGTGAGGGCAGGATTAATCTCTTCATTATTTTTGTATCCATTTATGCTTTTTTGTATATCCTTGCACCACGCACACCACCCAATGATATGTCTGAGTAGCGCTGATTTCCCATGGAACTCCCAGGTGCTTGATTAATTAAGTTTAATACATTGAACGGTGCCTCCTTTCTCCTCCTTCATTATGCTACCTAATACTATGTTTGTGTTGCAGGTTCCATGATGTCCTGTGCCAGATAGAGCCGTAGCTAGCTCTTTTTGCTCCATCTGTAATGTGCATGTAACAATGTTTAGCACTTATCTGATCACCTTGTAGTTTGCAGACATTGTTTAAAGACTTTTTATAATTTATGAACAGTGACTTGTAAATTTTGAAATAACATTTTATAGAATTTAAATAAATAATTTTCATTCATAAAGGCCAGGTAAGAAGTCCAGAATGGAAGATAACTCTTGTCACTACATTCTCATGGCATGAAGGACATTTCCAAAAGAATCTGCATGTCATACTGAATAGCAGTATTATTTCACTAACCCAGCATGTGGTTACAGCAAGGCAAAGTGTTCTACACCCTGTAACACTCACATTTCAGAAGATGTGCCTTTGGTTTTCACCAGAACCCGCTGCAAAGCAGGATGGACTTGCTGTGGCAGGCGGCACCCAGGCACAGCTTGACCACACAGGCGGCTGAGGAAATGCAAGGCACCGGAGGGATAAGGCAGCTCGTAGTCAGGATAGGAGAAGGTCAGGGCAGGCGGCACAGTAGCATAGTCAGGAACGTAGCAAATGGTCAGTAGGCAGGCGGCAAGGAGCAAGGTCAGGTCATGGAGCAAAGGATCAGATACACAGCAAGGCAATAACAGGAATGCTTTCTCTCAGGCTCAAGGCAACAAAAATCTGGCAGGGAAGTGAGGAGGGTGGATAAATTTAACAATGAGCCACAGGTGTATTACACTAATGAGTGCACTGGCCCTTTAAATCTTAAAGCTCTGGCACGCGCGCGCCCTAGGAGACAGGGACATGTGTGCCCGAGCAGAGAGGCAGAGGCGTGGGCAGGAGAAGCACCAGGTGAGTGATGGACTGGGGCTCGCATGCGGGCGCATCCCGTGATGCGAGTTCCAGCCCCGTCAGATGCAGCAGGTAAAGGGACCATGCGCGTATGCGCCAGGAATGCATAATGTAACAGTACCTCCCCCCTTTGGTCCCCCCCTCCTTTTACGAGTCACAAAACTCCTGAGAAGGTCACGGTCCAGGATATTCTCAGGCTCACAAGATCTCTCCACATGGCCGTAACCCTCCCAGTTGACCAAAGAAAATTGTTTACCTCTCACAGTTTTTGTAGTAAGAATATCTTTAACCTTGAAGATGTCAAAAGAGCCGGAGACAGGTGTGGGGACAAGATTTTTCTGAGAAAACCGGTTTATGACAAGACCAATAGTGGAATAGGAAAATAACCCTTTGATGCCGCTGCTGGTTCCAATGATGATGGTAAGAAAAAAACTAGCCAGAGATGTAGGTAATATAAATTAAAATATATAATAAACTGTCCAGTGCTTTGTAAGAACATAAAAACAAACAAAAGGATTACGCATTTTAGGGGAGTGTCACCCTTCATCAGATCATGTGTCAGAGGTTTTTATACAAAGAGAAAAGGGCGCCCAAACTGTACTGGGAGGGGCTTAGCACAGGTGTGACACATGTTGCATGTAAAAGCGGGTTTCAAAATAGCATAATTCAACACGGTATAGGGAGATCGGCATGAAGGAGCTTAGGGTAGGGTGAAACGTATGTAAAAAGGTGTTTGGAACAGTATTTAATAAAATATTACATCTGTCTGCCGCTGACACCTACATCCGGAGTCCAGATGTAAACATCCAGGCTCCAGATGCGTGCGCCGCCAGCCAGGATAGCTCTGGATTGTGATCCCCGCAGCAAAGTTGGTTGCTGGGCACGCATTTCTAGGGGGCGGGTGTCACATGACCCGCTCCGGCCAATGAGCAGTAAGCTATGCTTGAGATGTGTGTAGATGCCGGCACTTGTTAGAAAGATGTCTGTGAGACACGGAGCTGATTATAGAATATATTAGAGATATTAGAATAGTAGCAATGCCAGATGACAGTGCAGTAGGACAGCAGCATGTGTGTGGGCATTTCATAGTGCCTGGAACAATTGTGGCTGGGATAAGTATGTAAGGGGGCATGTCCTCGGCTGACAGCTGTCAGCAACAATATATCACTGACAGCCGTCAGTGTCAGCAATGCAGTGTGTGATGGGTATATCAGATAGTTTTGGGGGATAAGTGATGATGTATGATATGGTGCATAAACATACGCATCCGGAGCCCGGATGTTTACATCTGGACTCCGGATGAAGGTGTCAGTGGCAGACAGATGTAATATTTTATTAAATACTGTTGTTAAGGATAGGTTAATGTGCGGCCTTAATCTTTGAGTGACTACCGCTGTACTATTTTGCCGAGCGTCGATGTAAGAAAATTCACATCAGGCCAGGTTGGTAAGAGTTCCCTCCTCGGTACTCCAGGGAGTTCTGTTTATTATCCAAAAATCACATTTGTTTTTTACAATCTGACAAAAAGGGGACGGTTAATAGGGTAAAACTATGCATCATTCTATGTGCTGATTGGTCATTTGTGCATGGCGTAGCATGAGTCATTTATGTTGCAAGCCCTCTAGCTATAGATTTCTGCATCTTTCCACAAAGCCCAATGTTTAGACTTCTTGTTTCCATAGTCTCCATCTCAAGGTTCTAGTCTTGATTATGGGCAAAGAGCAAGCTGAAATGTCTTCAAATAAAGAAAGCAAAGTTCTTCTGCAATATTTAGCAATAGCATATAGCATTTTAGCAAAGGCATATGAGTATAGATATAGCGATCAATACATCAGAATATTATAGACCCAACAATTCCCCCCTAAGAACTTTGTTTTCTTCCACCTTTCCCTATGGTGCATTCCGCCTAATAGTCCCAGGTTCGGGTGCAGGAAAATAAAAAACGGGTATGGGATGCTTCACTGATTTGATACGAGTGGTTCCTGATGAACCGCCTCCCTTTGTACTCAGACTTGTCCTTTACCTGTGACTTCTATATTCACCCTACTATGCTGGGTTTGCCTTTGAGCCATCCACATACGGGATAGTTGTTCCCATGGGGGGGGGGGATTCCCTCGGTCATGCTTGGGTCTGATGTACCGATTTGGTTCAAGTCAGCTGAAGTAGTAAGTTCAGTATCTATATACATTGTCCTTGTTGGAAATCCATCCTCTATAGTGGAGATTATTGCTTTCTTTACACAGGTGACTATACAACATCCAATTATTATTATCATGGCAATAAGGACCACTAAAATAATAGCTACTTGTAGAAGCAATTTTTTCCAGTCTCCTAACCATGAGAAATATTGATCCCAGGGGTCACTTATCCCTGAATTTTCCTTCAATTCTTCAGACAAATTCTCTAATTTCTTTATGGCTTTTGCAACCTTACCATTTGGATCAGTGTTGCCTGGTATGTAAGTGCAACAGATCTTACCCATCATTTTACATACTCCTCCTTTCTCTGCCAACATCATATCTAAGGCCATTCTATTTTGGGAGGTCATGGTAGAAGTGGGTCCTAACTGCTCAGCTAATCCTTTAAAAGCATCTCTGGAATAATTTGCGAACCTTTGTTGATTATAATATATGTAGTTTATCCATTCAACATTTTTGTTGGCAGTGATTATGGGAAGAATTGATTCAAACCCTTATTTTACCTGGTCTCTTGCTTTAAAATCATCAGGTACCCCCCTAGGGACTCCAATAAAATCAAGGTACACATGTGGGTCTAGGCTGCCTCCAGGGGACTCCCTCTTTCCCCTACACTGAGTATCTACTGGTTCAGCTATTTTGGTTTTATACTCCTGATCTGGGATTATGTGCAGAGGCATTAGAACTTTGGCTAGTGCACATTCACCCGTCCAGTCACCCTCTAGTCGCGTTCAGATTTTCATGTCACCACAGATCCAGTAAATGTCACCTAGGGAGTAACCCTGGTTTTGTATCTGCTGTCCACTTAGTTTGCTGTATTCTGAGCAATACCCTTTGGGAAACATTCCCATGAATCTACCTTTTCCTCCTCTGCTAGCATAGCAGGTGTAATTTCCCTTGTAAATGGTAATCCCCTCACTTGGCTTTTTTCCATTGTTCACATTTGGTATAGTCAGTGGTCAAATTGGTAAAAAGACAAAACACTCCTGACTCTCCTCTGGAATATTTAAGGGAACTGTCCCAAGGTGAGGTCTGGCTGTAGCACATACATAACAGTCTGATTTATTATGTTTTTTACGGTATATTTTATCCGTTCTAGCCATAGGTTTGCGTCTGAGGACCCGGTTTCATGGTATCCTCAATTGTTGGGTCTGCTGTAGTCACCATTTGATTATCAATAGCCTGAACAAGTTGTAGTATGGGCTCTATTTTTAGTAGATCTTTTGAGCCCTTTGAAGTGGCCATATCCATTAGCCTGAATTTTCCCCAATTTCCCCTTGGGTGTCCCCTCATGTATAAACCTAGAATATATTCTCCCTGATCTTGTGAGCCGGGGTTTTCTATGTTAATAGTAAGAGGCATATTAAAACCAGGTAGCTAGTAATTGCAGTTGCCTGATCTCATAAGTGTCATTCTCTGGAGTAGAGACTTGCCGATATTCTCCTTTCTCCTATCGGCACTTTGTGGTCTATAGTTCCAGTCGGTCCCTGTGTTCCATCCACTGCTCCCCAATAGTCACAAGTATCCCCCCAGTAGTCATCAATCATGCATATGTATATTGAATTGTCACTCCCATACATCTGACATTGTTCTGTTACACTGGGACAAGTCACTATGTCACAGTAGTCAAATTTAAAGGTAGCCACTTGGTCGCTGGAAGAGTTATACCAAAATGTGGGATTCGAATCACTTCCCAGTCAGACCAGTATTTTTGTGGAGTCAAATTGGGTTATTGGGTTTGCACCCCATTAATAAAAAAAAAAGGGTATGTATCGGGAGCATGGTGTAGGAACCCTCTTGCAGTGAGGCGTGTATCCAGGTTAATTTTCCTTCCAGTTTCACTGAGGTCGGGGTTGTCAGTAGAACCTGATAAGGGCCTTCGAATCTAGGCTACAGCTGCCCCCTCACGTGTCTTTTCACGAGGACACAGTCTCCGGTCTGCAGATTGTGACTAACTTGCTCAGTGTCTGGAATGGAAGAATAAACTGCAATATGTGTTAATTTCAGCTCATTACACAGTGTAACAACAAATTTTACCAAACTATCATTTCCTGCTCTAAGCTGCTGAGGTAAATAACATCCTAGCTTAGGGATCCCCCCCCAAACAATGACTCATAATGGGATAGACCTGTTGGCTGTCGGGGTGTGTTTCTAACAGAGTACAGGGCTATGGGCAGCACTTCTGGCCATGGAAGTAACAGTTCTCTACTGGCTTTTAGGATCTTGTTCTTTAGGGTGCCATTTAGTCTTTCAACTTTTCCACTGCTCTGGGGAAGATATGGGGTATGGAGTCCAAGGTCTGCTCCCACCATTCTCCAAAGTTCTTTTGTGATATCCGCAATGAAAGCCGGCCCTTGGTCGCTTTCAATTACTTCAAGGACTCCAAATCTGCATACCAGTTCCGTTAGTAGTTTCTTTACAGTAGTTTTTGCTGTAATATTAGTGACTGTGGTAGGCTTCTGGCCATCCTGAGAACATGTCCACTGCCACCAGTACGTACTCAAACTTTCCACTTTTGGGCAATTGCATGTGGTCTATCTGGAGTGTTTCGGAATAACTTCTTCCAGTGTTGCAGGTGTTGCAAATGTCACATCCCTTGACAAATTGTTCAACTGGTGTTGTTATTCCTGGTGCAAGGTAGATTTTGTTGATAGAAATGATCATTTGTTTTTTTCCTCTGTGGGTGACTCTATGAGCCAATTGAGTCCCCCCCGGATAAAGGGCTTGGGGAAGGCAAATTCTGTCTGCTTTCCTCCATAGGCCGTCCGATTCATTTAGTTTAGCTCCTATTTTCTCCCACATATTCTTTTCCTTTTCCAAGGCTTGAGTCTGGAACTGTTTCAGTGTCTTCCTTTGGCTTCTTCAGAGTCTAAACTTCCATGCGCTTTGACTTTGATGATTGCCACTTGTTTAGGCAGTTTTAAGGCTTCAATCAGGGTCCTGACAGCTTCAAAGTTCTTTATAGGGGTCCCATTTGCATTCATTTACCCCCTTAGGGCCCATTTCAATCCGAAGTCCAGCGCCACTCCATGCCCATAGGCAGAGTCTGTGTAGATGTTGGCGGTTTGTCCTTCCGAGATGCGGCAGGCTTCAGTTAAGGCAATAAGTTCTGCCTCTTGAGCTGAAACACGGGAAGGGAGGGGTCTTGCCAGCAGAACTTCAATCGGGCTAACTACTGAGTATCCCATGTGGAAATGGCCACTTTCATCAGCATATCTGGACGTGTCTGTGTAGAGAGTAAAGGTTGCATTGTCCAATGGTGTTTCTTGGACTGTCGGTAAATGTGATGTCTCCATTTCCATAACCTCTAAGCAATTGTGCTCAGGATCACCAAGGTCTCAATCATTTTGTTCAATATTTTTTTCTTCCTCATCCCCCCTCAAGAGAGGAAGCAGGGTAGCTGGATTGAGGATTGTGCATCGCTGAAGGGTGACATTATCCAGGAGTAAGAGAGAGCATGGAAGTTTCAACTGTCTTTGTAGAGAAAGTGGATTTCTTTGGCATTGGGTTAGAATAGCTTTCAGATCATGCAGAGCGAGGATAACGATGGGATGTCCAAGAATGATGTCCGAAGTCTTCTCCAAAAGGTCTTTAGCTGCTAACACAGCTCAAAGGCAGGTTGGTGCAGTTTGTGCAACAGGATCTAGTCTGCATGAGTAGTATCCCAAAGGTCTCAATTTGTCTCCATGTTTTTGTGCAAGGACTCCAGAGGCATGGCCCTTGGTCTCAGAGACAAACTGATAAAAAGGCAGTTCGTATTTTGGGATACCAAGTGCTGGAGCAGACAGGATAAGGTCTTTTAGGCAGTTCAAACACTGTATAGCTTCCCATGATAGTGGCTGCTTCTGAGTCATAGCTGGAATGGCATCATACAGGGGTTGCATCAGTGCTGAGGCATCCAGAATCCATTGTCGGCAGTAAATGATCATACCAAGAAAGGCTTGCCATTGCTTGACAGTCGTAGGCACAGGAATTTCTTGTATTGCTTGCTTCCTGTCTTCCGTGAGGTGTTTACCACCTTGAGAGATACAATGTCTTAGGAAGACAACTTTTTGTTGTGCCCACTGAACTTTTTCAATGGACACCTTGCAGTTGATTGAAGAAAAGATAGCAGATCAACTAAACTGGTGGCACACTCAATTTGCGATGTGGCACAGATTAGAAGGTCATCCACATATTGAAGTAAAACCACATTAACCCATCCTTAAAGGACATCTGCAGCTGTACAAACACTTATCCCCTATCCTCAAGATAGGGGATAAGTGTTTGATCGCGGGGGGTCCGAACACTGGGGCCCCCGGCGATCTCCTGTATGGGGCCGCGGCTCTTCCGTGCAGGGGGCGTGCCAGCCGCAGCATGACGTTGCGGCCGGCATGCCTCCTCCATACATCTCTATGGGAGAGGCGGGGAGGCAGCATTCGTGCCTCCCCGCATCCCCCATAGAACTGTATGGGGACGGGGAGGAGACGGAGCGTCACCGTCGACCTCTAGGTCGACGCTACATCACCATGGGCACTAATGCCGACGCCCCATTAGGGAGATCGAGGGGGATCCCAGCGGTTGGACCCCCCGCGATCAAACACTTATCCCCTATCCTGTGGATAGGGGATAAGTGTAATTCCGCTACAGTTGTCCTTTAACACCTAATCATGTCAGATTCAGAAATCCTCAGGAATCCGGATCTGAACATAATTCTCACTCCTCCAACTACTCAGACTTTCAACAACTACCTTATGGTCCTCGCTAGGACATTGGCAAGCCTGTGCCCACACTTATTTCTCAAGTATCCACTCATACCGGCTTTACTAAATCTACGTCACTTTGCTTCCTTGACCCAATCCCCTAGGCTAGATTTAAAAAAATCTAAAATTTAATCTGAACAATCAGGAAGAAAAAATATAGATTTTAAAGACTCAAAAAAGAACCCTCGAGTCTCTCACAGTTAAATCCTCCTGTTGGCATTAGGAACCAAATTTGACCTTGCTTCGGAACACTGTATACAGCAGGATAAAAAAAATTTTTTATAAGCCTGCAAGTTTGTGACAGGCAAAAGAAAAAATCTCTGCCTTTTGCCTTCCGAACCTATTTAAAGCGGCAGTTAATCACAAGCGACTAAAAACAGAGAGCAAGAACACAGCGGGAATATCTGTCGCTAAGAGTTAAATCCTAGAGGGTCGACTTAGGCTGTCCAGACTCCCACAAAACCACCAAAAAACACAAGCAAGACTACAGATTCATAAAAAATCAGCAGACTTACAGTGTTTTCGTGGGGTTGATCAGGCCCCTAGTTTGGGTAATAATGAGTTGCCTCGGGCTCAAAGTGTCGCTCCACTGGATTTGTATCTTCCCTCGAGTGTGGTTCCGCCCATTCCACCGCTGCCACCAACTGTTAAGCATGGGTTGATGTGCGGCCTTAATCTGTGAGTGACTACCGCTGTACTATTTTGCCGAGCGTCGACGTAAGAAAATTCACACTGACCTCCTGCTACGTCCTGACTAAGCTACTTTGACGCCTGCCTTGACCTTCTGCTATCCTGACTACAAGCTGCCTTATCCCTCCTGTACCTTGCATCTCCTCAGCCGCCTGTGTGGTCAAGCCATGCCAGGGGTAGCAACCTGGGTGCCAACTCCGCAGCAAGTTCATCCCACTTTGCGGCAGGCTCTGGTGAAAACTAGCGGCACCTTAGACTCCGCTCCCTGGTACAGTCCGAGTCATCTGCCACACAGGTCCAGTGGATCCACATCCACCGGAGTTCCTGTCTTCTGAAACGTGAGTGTTACACACATACTATTCCCCCACTCACGCATGCGCAATGCACATAAGCCCTGTCTAAGCACGGACCACCGGCGCCTTGCAGCAGACCGACGTTCCATGCTCTCCTAATGATCTTCTTATTAAACCTTAGATTTTATATATGTTCTTATTATCATAAGGAGAATGTATCTATATAAGGAGAATGTGTCTAATGTTTTAATCATTTGGATGTGTTTTTAAATGAATCTCTTTATTGTAGCTATTCATTCACATTTTACATGTTTTACTATATGGGATGTACTAGTGATGTCACAGAACAGCCGGTGCGTTTTTTTTTTTAACCTTATGTGCCCGGGCTGCCAAGCGAAACAAAACAAACTTTTACTCACCTTCCTACGTTCCCTCGTTGCGCTGATATCGGTGTCCCGTTCTCCGGTCCCCGACTTCTTCTGCTTCCTGTAAGTTGAAGAGTCATGTGACGCTCAGCGTATCACCGGCCGCATGGGGGCACTGTTACTGTTACGTGTTTGTATGTAAGCCACTTCATCTGAATAAGAGGTTTCAAAACCTTGCGTAATGTTCTGGCAAATACAATTCTTCATGTAAGCTCTCTGCTTCCTTCTGAATGGTGGATTGCGTTGTTACACCCTGGCCATTTTTTCTTTGCCTGTACCTACCATATATGAATCGGACAGCTGGTTTCTGATGCTGATGCCGTGGAGCTACCTAGATTGGTACCACACTGGTGAGGCCTCACTTGGAATATTGTGCACAGTACTGGAGGCGGTATCTCCAAATGGATATAGATACTCTTGAGAGAGTTCAGAGAAGAGCTACTAAACTAGTACATGGATTGCAGGATAAAACTTACCAGCAAAGTTAAAGGACTTAACATGTATAGCTTGGAAGAAAGAAGAGGAGACAGAGGGGATATGATAGATACGTTTAAATTAAGGGAATCAACACGGTAAAGGAGAGCATATTTAAAAGAAGAAAAACTACCACAAGAGGACATAGTTTTAAATTAGAGGGGCAAAGGTTTAAAAGAAATATCAGGAAGTAATACTTTACTGAGAGAGTAGTGGATGCATGTAATAGCCTTCCTGCAAAGATGGTTGCTAAAAATACAGTGAAGGAGTTTAAACATGCATGGGATAAGCATAAGGCTATCCTTCATATAAGATAGGGCCAGGGACTATTGATTGGATTCAGATAATTGGGCAGACTAGATGGGCCAAATGGTTCTTATCTGCCAACACATTCTATGTTTCACATGTGCATATTGCTGTTGTGTCATTCTATATAACAGAGCAAGGTGAATATGATTCCTAACAGATATCGTTTGTGTTATCTACTGCCCCATAGAAAAAAATGTATTGCTCTAAGAGGAGCTCTTCTCTCTTTTTTAGATTGTCATTTCTTCAGTGTTGTCACATGCAAAGATATAATAAAATATTTGAAAATTACCTTGTCTATACCTGGGAATACTCCCAACATATACCTCTGACAAAGTAATGAAAATAAATAAATGATAAAAGACCCTAATACTGATCTAGACATCAGATAAATTATGTTGTACTTCTGACTATAGGATGATCAACAGAGGAAAGGGGGGCTCCTGACTCCTCAGATTGTAGATATTGAGAAAACAGACAGTGGCAGTGTTGGGTTATTATGTGGTTGTTTCCTCAAAAGGTAAAGGTAATTCTCTGTCAGTGGTGTTTTTGCCCATTAACCTATTGAAATAATTAAGTATGCATGTTTATTGCTGTGCTCAGCTGACAGCAATCACAAGAATATGGGCAGCATATCTTTTAATTATAAAATTTTTATTTTTGTATGTGTTTTTTACATTTTTTCTCACATGTATTTAATCTCGTAAGAACTATGCAATTAAAGGGGTACTCTGGGCAAGCATTTTTTTATACTCAGGTCTCGAATCGTGCAGGCATTATGTGATGTGACATCACACATTGTTAGGGGTTTGGCTGAGCTCTGGCATCCCAGTTATGGCCTGCCCCCTGTGCTACATTTCTCTTGCTGTTCTCATAATTGACATTAGGTACAGTGTACATGCACAGCTGGGGCCAACTGGATCAGGACCGGTGCTAAGACCAGTCAAACATGCATCACCTTCATAGACAGCAAGGCATTTCGAGCAGATTCTGCTGAAAAAAGTTATCATAATCATTCTTTTGGTGGTTTCAGCAGAATCCAATCTAAGACAATAGGAGTCGGCTGCACATCAATTTCCGTTGGAATGTCTGCTTAAAAATTCTGTATCTTAAAAATTCTAATCAACTGGTGCCAAAAAGTTTAACAGAATTGTAAATTACTTCTAGTATTTATCAGCTGCTCTATGCTCCAGATGAAATACTGTACACATCTGTTTAACTTTTTGGCACCAGTCAATTAAAAAAAAAAAATGTTTCCACTGGAATACCCCTTTAACCCCTTAAGGACGCAGGACGTAAATGTACGTCCTGATGCGGTGGTACTTAACGCACCAGGACGTACATTTACGTCCTGTGCATAACCGCGGGCATCGGAGCGATGCCCGTGTCATGCGCGGCTGATCCCGGCTGCTGATCGCAGCCAGGGACCCGCCGGCCATTAACCCCTCAGGTGCCGGGATCAATACAGATCCCGGCATCTGCGGCAGTGCACAATTTAAATGAACGATCGGATCGCCCGCAGCGCTGCTGCGGGGATCCGATCATTCAGAACGCCGCACGGAGGTCCCCTCACCTTCCTGCTTCCGACGTCTTCTTCTCTGGTCTGTGATCGAGCAGACCAGAACAGAAGATAGCCGATAACACTGATCTGTTCTATGTCCTATACATAGAACAGATCAGTATTAGCAATCATGGTATTGCTATGAATAGTCTATGAAAAAACGTCCGTTTTTTCCTATTTTACCCCAAAAAGCGTAAAAAATAAAAATTAGCCCTCACACCGCCGCTTAAACGGAAAAATAAAAAAGTTATAGGTCATCAAAATAAAGGGATTATAAACGTACTAATTTGGTTAAAAAGTTTGTGATTTTTTTTAAGCACAACAATAATATAAAAGTATGTAATAATGGGTATCATTTTAATCGTATTGACCCTCAGAATAAAGAACACACATAATTTTTACCGTAAATTGTACGGCGTGAAAACAAAACCTTCCAAAATTAGCAAAATTGCGTTTTTCTTTTTAATTTCCCCACAAAAATAGTGTTTTTTGGTTGCGCCATACATTTTTTGATATAATGAGTTATGTCATTACAAAGGACAACTGGTCGCGCAAAAAACAAGCCCTCATACTAGTCTGTGGATGAAAATATAAAAGAGTTATGATTTTTAGAAGGCAAGGAGGAAAAAATGGGCTGAGTCCTTAAGGGGTTAAGACCTTCCACAATTTTTGTAGCCGGCATTTTTTCAATATTTTTTTGTAGGAGAGGTGTAAAGAACTGCACACAGTGTTCCAAATGTGTTCTCACTAGAGGGAGATCATAATCCCCCTCATCCTGCTGGTTATACCTCTAGCACCCAAGCATTCAATTTGCTTTTAATAGGAGACAGATGTTGGCACTGCATACAACCGATATCTTCCAAAGTAAAGCTACCTTCACATCACGATTTTGTGATACGGTTGCTGGGAAATTGAAAAACCGACCACTGCCATATTCCTGACCTGTTGTTAAATTTCCCTGCTGGATGCAGCAGCCGTGATGTGAATGCACCCCAACGCTGGTTACACTTATGGACACAGCCTCTGTATGCAAAGCTACAGGAGTTGTTGCTCCTTGTAAATACAGTGCAACAGAATCCAAAAAAAAACAGAAGAAAATAGAAGTGCACGACATCCAGTGCTGCAAGCTACTTCTTTATTCAGACATAAGTCAGGACAGAATGCTGATGTAGACGACAGAAGTGTCGGCTACAGCCGCTTAGTATCTATCAAAAATCACTACCCGTAAATCTTTTACTTCTGAATTCTTCACTAACCCAAAACTACTCATTTGATACATGGAGGATTCGTTCTCCTCAAGTGCATTTTTTTTTTTACATTTGGAAACATGGAACTGCAGTTTCTGTTGTTGTGACTATTAATGTAGAAAAGATACAGTGGGACAAAAAAGTATTTAGTCAGCCACCAATTGTGCAAGTTCTCCCACTTAAAAAGATGAGAGGCCTGTAATTTTCATCATAGGTATACTTCAACTATGAGAGACAGAATGAGAAAAAAAAAAACATAAAATCACATTAGATGAATAAGGCAATGGAGTATCCAGCTCACCAATCAGCCACGTGTGCACGGATGCGTGGGGACTGCACGCACAGAACAACTGGAAGCAAGGAATATCCAGCACCACGGCCTCGGATTAAGAACGTTGCATTATTGGATCATCATTGTCAGGAACATAAAACACAGTTAGCACGGACCAAGGAGTGACGCATTTAACCTCCTGAGCGGTTATCCCGAGCGTGACTCGGGGTTAATTTTCCCTGCCAGGATCGGTAACCACGAGTCACGCTCGGGGTAGAATTGCAGAGTTCCCGGCCGGGCTGCACGATATATCGCAAAAGCAATGCGATATAGCGATGCGGCCCCCGGGAAAACATGCGATTATCTGCTCTGGTCAGCTCCCGTGGCGGGGGCCGGCCAGAGCAGGTAAAGAAAAATACTAAAAGTCAGTGTTTCCCTACCAGGGGGCCTCCAGCTGTTGCAAAACTACAACTCTCAGCATGCTCGAACAGCCTAAGGCTGTCCGGGCATGCTGGGAGTAGTAGTTTCACAACAGCTGGAGGCACCCTGTTAGAAAAACACTGAGCTAAGTGTAAAAGGAAAAAGGAGTAAAATAAAAAAACTTTTGCTTACCTAATCCCGGTCCCTGCATATGCCGTTCCCCTCCGTGCGCTCTGGTCCCTGCTCTCTTCACTATTCATCTTCTAGGACCTTTCCCTTTTCAGCCAATCACAGGCCGCAGTGGTGTCAAGCCATTGATTGGCTAAGGGGAAAGGACTTGTTCTGCAGCACATACACTAGGTTTGAAATCTGCCCGGCAAACCTAGTGTATGCTGCTGCAGGACAAGACAAGGTGAGAAGGGGGGGGATGAATGTGACGGGGGGGGGGGGGGAGAATGTGACAAAGGGGGAATGTGACAAAGGGGGAAATGTGACAAGAGGGAAGAATGTGACAACGGGGGGGATCTGACATGAAGGGGGGGATGTGACAGGGGGAGGGGAATGTGACGGAGGGGGGGGGGTGATCGGGGGGGGAAATGTAACATGGAGGGGGGAGAATGTAACAAGGGGAAAGAATGTGACAAGGAGGGGGGAGAATGTGACAAGGGGGGGATGGGACTAGGGGGAGGAGAATGTGATAAGGGGGGGGGAATGTGACAAGGGAAGGGGAATGTGACAAGGGAAGGGGAATGTGACGGGGGAGATGTGAAATTCAATGCAAAAAATTGTACCGCTTTTGGTACAAATTTCCAGACAGAATCATACCGCCAGGGAGGTTAACATGCTAACTGTGTTTTATGTTCCTGTCGATGATGATCCAATAAAGCAACGTTCTTAATCCGAGGCATTGGTGCTGGATATTCCTTGTTTCCATAAAATCACATTGTCTGATTTTTTAAGAATTTATTAGCAAATTAAGGTGGAAAATAAGTATTTGGTCAATAACAAAAGTTAATCTCAATAATTTGTTGGCAATATACCCTTTGTTGGCAATGACAGAGGTCAAACATTTTCTGTAAGTCTTCAAAAGGTTTTCACACACTGTTGCTGGTATTTTGGCCCCTTCCTCCATGCAGATCTCCTCTAGAACAGTGATGTTTTGGGGCTGTCGCTGGGCAACACTGACTTTCAACTCCCTCCAAAGGTTTTCTATGGGGTTGACATCTGGAGACTGGGTTGGACACTCCAGTACCTTGAAATGCTTCTTACGAAGCAACTCCTTCATTGCCAGGGCGGTGTTTTTGGGATCATTGTCATGCTGAAGGACGTTTCATCTTCAATGCCCTTGCTGATGGAAGGAGGTTTTAACTCAAAATATCACCATACATGGCACCATTCAGTCTTTCCTTTCCATGGATCAGACCAGGACAGTCCCTTGGCAGAAAAACAGCCCCAAAGTGGGATGTTTCCACCCCCATGCTTCACAATAGGTTTTTACCAAAAAGTTCTACTTTGGTTTAATCTGACCATGTTACATTCTCCCAATCCTCTTCTGGATCATCCAAATGCTCTCTAGCAAACTTCAGACGGGCCCGGACATGTACTGGCTTAAGCAGGGGGACACTTCTGGCACTGCATGATTTAAGTCCCTAGTGTGTTACTGATGGTAGCCTTTGTTACTTTGGTCCCAGCTCTCTGCAGGTCATTCACTAGGTCCCCTGCTTGGTTCAGGAATTTTTGCTCACTGTTCTTGTGATCATTTTGACACCACGGGGTGAGATCTTGCGTGGAGCCCCAGAACGAGGGAGATTTTCAGTGGTCTTGTAGGTCTTCCATTTTCTAATAATTGCTCCCCCCAGTTGATTTCTTCATACCAAGCTGCTTGCCTATTGTAGATTCAGTCTTCCCAGCCTGGTGCAGGTCTACAATTTTGTTTCTGGTGTCCTTCAACAGCTCTTTGGTCTTGGCCATAGTGGAGTTTGGAGTGTGACTGTTTTAGGTTGTGGGCAGGTGTCTTTTATACTGATAAGTTTAAACAGGTGCAATTATTACAGGTAACAAGTGGAGGACAAAGGAGACTCTTAAAGAAGAAGTTACAGGTCTGTGACAGACAGAAATCTTACTTGTTTGTAGGTGACCAAATACTTATTTTCCACCATAATTCGCAAATAAATTATTAAAAAAAATGAGACAATGTGATTTTATGGATTTTTTTTTTCATTAGGTCTCTCATAGTTGAGGTATACCTATGATGAAAATTACAGGCTTCTCATCTTTTTAAGTGGGAGAACTTTCACAATTGGTGGCTGACTAAATAATTTTTTGCCCCACTGTAAGTCATTACAGACACCTACAGGAATAGCATACTGCTCTTTTTGCAACAAAATTATACAGTGCAGTTTCTAGTACCACAGGTTCTACTGGTGAAAATGGATAAAGAATTACTGTATTTATTGGGGTATACCACGCACCGGCCTATAACACGCACCCTCATTTTACCAAGGATATTTGGGTAAAAAAAGTTTTTTACCCCAATATCCTTGGTAAAATGAGGGTGCGTGTGAGTGCATGCGTATACCCCGATACACCCCCAGGAAAGGCAGGGGGAGAGGGGCCGTCACTGCCCGCTTCCCTCCCCCTGCCTTTCCTGGGGTCTAGAGCCCTGCTGCCGGCCCTGCTCTCCCCTGGCTATCGGTGCCACTGCCTGTTCTCTCCCCCTGACTATCGGTGCCGGCGCCGATAGCCAGGGGGAGAGAAGCAGCGCCGGCAATGGGGCAGCGGCACCGACAGACAGGGGGAGAGAAGGAGCAGCGGCACCCATTGCCTCCCCCATCCCCGGTTGTATAATTACCTGTTGCCGGGGTCAGGTCCGCGCTGCTTCAGGCCTCCGGTGTGCGTCCCATGCGTCGTTGCTATGCACTGCACGGCACGGCGCAATGACGAGTGACGTCATTGCGTCTCGCAGCGCATAGCAACGACGCAGGGGACGCACACCGGAGGCCTGAAGCAGCGCGGACCCGACCCCGGCAACAGGTAATTGTATAACCGGGGATGGGGGAGGCAACAGGGCAGCGGCGCCGGCAATGGGTGCCGCTGCTCCTTCTCTCTCCCTATCTGTCGGCGCCGCTGCCCCATTGCCGGCGCCGCTTCTTTCCCCCTGGCTATCGGCGCCGGAACTGATAGTCAGGGGGAGAGAACGCGCAGCGGCACCGATAGCCAGGGGAGAGAAGGGCCGGCAGCAGGGCTCTAGACCCCAGGATAGGCAGGGGCAGAGAAGCCGGCAGCTGTGTCGGTCTCTGCACCTGCAAAGCCGCTGCAGTTCATTGATTTAAAGCGCCCGCTTTAAATCATTGAACTGCAGCGGCTTATCGGCGTATAACACGCAGGTAGACTAAAAATTTTAAACTAAAAAGTGCATGTTATACGCCGATAAATACGGTAGTTTCACCTGTGAGAGTGGTAAATCAAAAACCCACATTGCAAAACTGTGGCACTTTTCAGTAAATCCAGGTATGTATCTCATATAAAGTAGTTCTGAATTTATCATTTGCAGCAGAATTAAATAGAGCTGAGTTCTGTCAAATATAATTGTGATCCAGCAATGCCCATGACAATCTTGATAGGAGGCACTTATACCAAGTCAATAGGGGGGCTCAGTGGATGGGCCAAGTAGTTTTTCCAGCCCTTTAGTATTAAAGGGCTACTCCACTGGAAAAAACATTTTAAATAAACTGATGACAGAAAGTTTAGTAAATTACTTCTATTTAAAAAAAAAAAAATCTTAACCCTTCCAGTACTTGTCAGCTGCTATTTGCTGCAAAGAAAGTTCTTTTCTTTTTGAATTTCCATTCTGTCTGACCACAGTGCTCTCTGTCGACAACTCTGGCCATGTCAGGAACTATCTAAAGCAGGATAGGTTTGTTATGGGGATTTGTCCATTTTAGGAACTGTCCAGAGTAGGAGCAGAGGTATCAGCAGAGAGCACTGTGGTCAAACTGAAAGGAAATTCAAAAAGAAAAGACCTTCCTGTAGAGCATACAGCAGCTGATAAGTACTGGAAGGATTAAGTAATTTGCAAATCTGTTTAACTTTCTGGCACCAGTTGATTTAAAAATAAAAACATGCTTTCCAGTGGAGTACCCCTTTAAGTTCCAGTTAATTGTGTTGGGCAATAACCCTTCCCTGCCAATTTCAACTACCTGTTAATGTACTCTCAGTGCAGTTACTATGTTGGATTTTTTTTTATTAATAAACAGTACTATTGAGGACACAAATGATCAGTCAGGTAAATTCAAGAGGTGAAGATCCCCAGGGCTCCGGTTCACGTGTAAAAAAGGTGTGTTCGAGCGCTCACTCCTGTAGAATAGCTTGGCTGGGATCGTGGCAGTAAGAAGTAGCCGGACACGGTTAAAGATATAATAACCGGATTTTATTTGTATAGATCACAGATAACGCGTTTCGAGGGGTGGGACCCCCTCTTCGTCAGATCAATGATGTGGCAGATGTGGGAGGCCACTAATTTATGCAAAAAGAGCCCGCGAAATTTTACAGCAATTACCGGGTACAGATTAAAATACAAATATGCATCTGTACAATACAATTTCCACAGTGTTGAACATGTCTCAAATCCAAAGCAAAACATAAATTTAAATTTAAATTTAACACATATTACAATTAACATGAATGGTGCTTGGATGGCAGATCAAAATAAGGTATTACTGCTATTAGCCTGGCCTTCCGTTCGGGGAGCTGAGCAAGTAGAAAAATCAAAGCGCCGCTCTCCATGTTGCGGCGTCATCTCAAAGATAGAGGCACAACTGGACCCTGGTCTTCCCCTGTATGGGAGACCCCTCATCCAGGTGCTCGGGAGGAAATGTCCCAAATTACAAAAAAGTTCATAGTAGAAGCGCATATCCTGCGCTGGACCGATTTAACAAACACAGGCATCGGCATTGCAATAGAGCATATTCTATGCAGTAGTGCCGTAGTGTATATTGATGTCATTGATACATACATTTATATATATATATATATATATATATATATATATATATATATATACACATGCGCAGTTGTACACACATCCTCCCATGTATTCTTCTTTGGTTGATTGCTGGGCTGGTGGGGGTCATCTTTATTGGTAAGAGGGCAGGATGACACATTCAGTGAATGAGCTCTGTAGCCTCATTCAGCCCATGGGGTTGGAGCGATTCTAGTCTGTAAATCCAATACATCTCTTTCTTTCCCAGAGCTTCCAGGCGATTGGTAACATGTGCTGGGATGTAGTCAATGGGCAGGATGGATGAAATTCCTGTGGCCCCATTGTGTTTGGTCGTGACGTGTCGTGACAAACCTTGAAGCATAAATCCCTTTTTTATATTGCATCTGTGCTGGTTGAGTCTTTGGTGTAATTTCTGAGTGGTTCGACCCACGTACTGTTTCCCAAAGCAACAGTTGATAAGGTAGATGACGAACTGGGATTGGCATGTCAGATGGAATGGTAGCTCAAAGGTTTCCCCTGTATAATGGCTTCTAAAATCAGTGTTCCGGTCTGCTATGATGTTGCAGCAGAGACATCTCTTCTTGCCGCATTTGAACACACCTTTTTTGAGAGTGGTCTCAGTGGTGATGCGTTTAGCTGGCCTCTGTCTTTTCAAACGGCTTGGAGCCAGCATATTCCTGAGGGAAGGAGCTCTTCTAAATGTTAGTAGGGGTTGGGTAGGTAAAATTTCTTTTAGGTAGGGATCATTCTTGAGGAGACTCCAATGTTTTTGTAGGATTTTCCTTATGTTGTAATGGCCCGTGGAGTACGTTGTCACAAAACTGCTGTTCTTTTTACCCCAGTTGTGTTGTTGTTTCGTGTGTCTTTTGAGTTTTTCTTTTTGGTTTGTCTCCTCTTGATCACACGAGGCCTCTTGGACTGAGGGTGATGACCCTGGAGCTATAGTGGCTGATGGCAGCGGTGAGGAGGGTAGACATGATTCCTGGGTGAGTGCAAGCGCTTTTAAAAAAGCATTCTCTACCAGAGTTTTAGGGTATCCTTTCACAGAAAATCTGTTCTTCAGAATTTTGGATTGATCAATGTAGGTACTGGTGTTGGTACAATTTTTCCGAACTCGGCGGAATTGGCCATAGGGTATATTCTGTTTCCATTTAGAGTAGTGTCCACTCAAAAAAGGTACATAACTATTCGAGTCGACAGTTTTGAAGAACGTGGTGGTGATGATTTGGCTATTTTCGTGAGCAATTAGTAGATCAAGAAATTCGATTTCTTTATCGGAAATGTTTGGTGTTAGGGTAATGCCCCAATCGTTGCTGTTTATTTCATGGATCAGTGTATGGATTTGTTCAGCTGTACCCCTCCAAAGAAAGAACAGGTCGTCTATATAACGTTTATATACGACTGTATGTTCCAAAAAAAGTTTGTTCTTATGGAGGAACTCTTCTTCGAATTGCCCCATGAAGAGATTAGCATACGAGGGGGCGACTCTGGTCCCCATAGCCGTCCCTCTGGTTTGTTGAAATGTCACCCCGTTATAGGTGAAAAAGTTGTTTTTTAGGATTAGTCCCAGGCATGTAATCAGGAAGTCCGCCTGATTCTCAGGTATTTTTGTGTCGCTTCTTAGGTAGCAAGCTGTGCTCTTTAGTCCCAGATCGTGTCTGATATTTGAATATAGAGCAGACACATCCATGGTTACAAACATCATGTTTTCCTCCCATGCCAGATCTTTTAGTATAGTAATTAGTTGGTCTGAATTTTTGAGGTAGCTCTGCAGATTCTGGACATAAGGTTGGAGTATTAAATCCAAATACTGTGATAAGTTGCTCGTGATGCTGTCTATCCCAGAAATAATGGGTCTTCCCGGTGGGTGCTCTTGGTCCTTGTGCACCTTTGGTAGATGGTAGTAAAAGGGCATTTTGGGGTTGGAGATCCATAGAAAGTTTTTTTCTTTTTTGGTGATAACACCCTGCTTGACGCCATCTTCCAATATGGAGGAAGCTTTCTGTTTTAGTGCAGGGAGAGGGTTACCATTAATCTGTTCATAGTATAGGGTATCTCCTAAAATCTTCCATGCTTCTTGATCATATTCCGTGTAGTTCTGTATTACAATTCCCCCGCCTTTATCTGCGGGGCGAATCACGATATCTTGGTTATCCTTCAAAGATTTTAGGGCGGCTCGCTCACTGTTTGTGAGGTGGCCCTCTTTTGTTGTGATCTTACAGGTGTCAGGAAGACTTTTGAGGTCCTCGGCTACCAAATCATGAAATGTCTTGAGAAGGTGACCTTGGCTTTCCACGGGGTAAAATTTCGATTTGGCTTTCACCTCCGGGTGCACTCCGGGTATCACCGTTTCCTCCTGTGGATGGTATTTGGAGCTGACATTCGGCAGGGCAAAGTGACGTTGCAATGTGAGACGTCTTGTGAACCTATGAAGGTCCAAGAATAGGTCAAATTTGTTGGGGTGTGATTTAGGGCAATAGGATAAGCCTTTTTGTAAAAGGGATAGTTCCCCTTGGTTTAATAAATGGTCCGATAGATTAAAATTTTTTATCATAGATTCTTTAGAAGATTTTGATTCCATAGAATTCTTTATTCGTGTTTTCTTTTTGGTGTTTTTCCACTGTGCGTTGCGGGCTCCTCCTCTATTCCCTCTTCTAGTTTTCTTTTTGTTGGTTTTCGAGGTTGAAAGTAGTCCCTTATTGACCCGGTCCGGTTGGGACCTACCACTAAAAAAGAGGAACCTGATTGGTTGGCTGGGATCCCATCCGGATGTGCAGCGGTGGCCACTGGAAGAGGGTAAGTATTTATTTGATCGTTTTTTTCAGAGAGATTTATAAGATCGGGTTCAGTTGGTTGTTTTTGGGGAACCGGATTCCTCTCATGATAATCTCCACAGGGTTGGGAGGATAGAGGATTGCTTTTATGAGAGGATTAATGGATCTCAGCTGTGATGGTAAAAGTGTGAAGGGAATCCCTTACTGTCTTTAGGAAAGGGACCAGGGCGTCTTCACCTGCTGTGGAATTATCTACCAGAACTGGTGTAGGTCCTGAAGGTAGGTGGGGAGGACTGGTATCATGAACTGTCAGTATAGAGAGATTCATGGAATTCTCTTTTAGCGGTGACGGAGACAGTTGTAAAATTGGTGTGATCTCCTCAATGTTATATACCATATCTTCTTTCAGTTTATCTTTCAAGCGTCTGATAGAATGCCTGATGTCCTTCATATGTTCCTCGACTTGATTGTGTGAGATCTTCGGAGTTTCCAAATCTTGTGTTCCCTTCTTTGGCTCAGTAGGGAGAACAGTGGTTTTTGGTGGAGTGATAGATGGAGGAGTAATCATATTGTTGATATGGGTTATGGTGTTCGGCTTATTAGGGATGTTGGTATTGTTCTGGTATGTTTTCTTATTCTTGTCATTTTTGTTGGGGGTGTGGAGACCTTTGGGGGTGTTAGTTGATGGGTTCCTGGTGGTATAAGCGGAATTCCGCCAGGTAGATGTTCTTTTAGTGTTAGCCCCAGGGTGGTTCAACAAACCAGAGGGACGGCTATGGGGACCAGAGTCGCCCCCTCGTATGCTAACCTCTTCATGGGGCAATTCGAAGAAGAGTTCCTCCATAAGAATAAACTTTTTTTGGAACATACAGTCGTATATAAACGTTATATAGACGACCTGTTCTTTCTTTGGAGGGGTACAGCTGAACAAATCCATACACTGATCCATGAAATAAACAGCAACGATTGGGGCATTACCCTAACACCAAACATTTCCGATAAAGAAATCGAATTTCTTGATCTACTAATTGCTCACGAAAATAGCCAAATCATCACCTCCACGTTCTTCAAAACTGTCGACTCGAATAGTTATGTACCTTTTTTGAGTGGACACTACTCTAAATGGAAACAGAATATACCCTATGGCCAATTCCGCCGAGTTCGGAAAAATTGTACCAACACCAGTACCTACATTGATCAATCCAAAATTCTGAAGAACAGATTTTCTGTGAAAGGATACCCTAAAACTCTGGTAGAGAATGCTTTTTTAAAAGCGCTTGCACTCACCCAGGAATCATGTCTACCCTCCTCCACGCTGCCATCAGCCACTATAGCTCCAGGGTCATCACCCTCAGTCCAAGAGGCCTCGTGTGATCAAGAGGAGACAAACCAAAAAGAAAAACTCAAAAGACACACGAAACAACAACACAACTGGGGTAAAAAGAACAGCAGTTTTGTGACAACGTACTCCACGGGCCATTACAACATAAGGAAAATCCTACAAAAACATCGGAGTCTCCTTTAAGAATGATCCCTACCTAAAAGAAATTTTACCTACCCAACCCCTACTAACATTTAGAAGAGCTCCTTCCCTCAGGAATATGCTGGCTCCAAGCCGTTTGAAAAGACAGAGGCCAGCTAAACGCATCACCACTGAGACCACTCTCAAAAAAGGTGTGTTCAAATGCGGCAAGAAGAGATGTCTCTGCTGCAACATCATAGCAGACCGGAACACTGATTTTAGAAGCCATCATACAGGGGAAACCTTTGAGCTACCATTCCATCTGACATGCCAATCCCAGTTCGTCATCTACCTTATCAACTGTTGCTTTGGGAAACAGTACGTGGGTCGAACCACTCAGAAATTACACCAAAGACTCAACCAGCACAGATGCAATATAAAAAAGGGATTTATGCTTCAAGGTTTGTCACGACACGTCACGACCAAACACAATGGGGCCACAGGAATTTCATCCATCCTGCCCATTGACTACATCCCAGCACATGTTACCAATCGCCTGGAAGCTCTGGGAAAGAAAGAGATGTATTGGATTTACAGACTAGAATCGCTCCAACCCCATGGGCTGAATGAGGCTACAGAGCTCATTCACTGAATGTGTCATCCTGCCCTCTTACCAATAAAGATGACCCCCACCAGCCCAGCAATCAACCAAAGAAGAATACATGGGAGGATGTGTGTACAACTGCGCATGTGTATATATATATATATATATATATATATATATATATAAATGTATGTATCAATGACATCAATATACACTACGGCACTACTGCATAGAATATGCTCTATTGCAATGCCGATGCCTGTGTTTGTTAAATCGGTCCAGCGCAGGATATGCGCTTCTACTATGAACTTTTTTGTAATTTGGGACATTTCCTCCCGAGCACCTGGATGACGCCGCAACATGGAGAGCGGCGCTTTGATTTTTCTACTTGCTCAGCTCCCCGAACGGAAGGCCAGGCTAATAGCAGTAATACCTTATTTTGATCTGCCATCCAAGCACCATTCATGTTAATTGTAATATGTGTTAAATTTTAATTTAAATTTATGTTTTGCTTTGGATTTGAGACATGTTCAACACTGTGGAAATTGTATTGCACAGATGCATATTTGTATTTTAATCTGTACCCGGTAATTGCTGTAAAATTTCGCGGGCTTTTTTTGCATAAATTAGTGGCCTCCCACATCTGCCACATCATTGATCTGACGAAGAGGGGGTCCCACCCCTCGAAACGCGTTATCTGTGATCTATACAAATAAAATCCGGTTATTATATCTTTAACCGTGTCCGGCTACTTCTTACTGCCACGATCCCAGCCAAGCTATTCTACAGGAGTGAGCGCTCGAACACACCTTTTTTACACGTGAACCGGAGCCCCGGGGATCTTCACCTCTTGCATTCTCCAGACGTCCAGGAATCCCAGGACGCCACGGTGTGAGCTGCACCCCCTGATTTCACTATTCCCTTTGCAACGGGATACAAGCGCGATATGGTGTTGTGCCCACTGCACAACACCAGAAGGTGAGCAAGTTTTTTTCACCTCTTTGTCTTCTTTATATCTGAAAACTTTTACGGCACATTGTTGCGCTTCCCTTTTGTGTTTCCAATTTTTTCTGCATATCGAGCATCAGTCAGGTAAATTGGCTTACTGCTGCCTTGTCCATCTGGCCATGTTCTCTAGCAGCAACACTGCTGGGAATGCTTATGGGGCCAGTAAACAGAGTGCCAAGTAATCATTTCTGTAGTGCTTTGCACACAGAAAGGAAGTTAATGCACTATATAGAAAGTACAAAACATACCCTAACTTTCAGACTTATTATTTCAAAACAAAGTACCCATTTCCTAAAGGATGCTTTTTTAAAAATGTTAAAAAAAATTTAAATATACGTTATTAACAAGATCAGCAATAGTCCAATACATTTTGTGTAATGTGATATTAACAAATCATGCAGACAGTTTCAGAGAGAAAACTGTTTGCAGTCATCAACATATTATTTATGTTACTCTGGAATAGTACTACTTGCTCATCTCGAGAATTTATCAAAAAATAGGAAAATTCTTGGATAATGTCTGGTGAGAGGATTCTTATTTTGTCTACACTTTGTACGATAATCATTCTGCCTTTAAATATGGTTAGATATGTTTATATAACTAGGAGACATTCAATTGATGCTATATGTCCGGATTATATATACAGTGATGGCCGTAAATGTTGGCACCCCTGAAATTTTTCAAGAAAATGAAGTATTTCTCACAGAAAAGTATTGCAGTAACATGTTTTGCTATACACATGTTTATTCCCTTTGTGTGTATTGGAACTAAACCAAAAAAGGGAGGAAAAAAAGCAAATTGGACATAATGTCACACCAAACTCCAAAAATGGACTGGACAAAATTATTGGCACCCTTAACTTAATATTTGGTTGCACACCCTTTGGGAAAAAAATTACTGAAATCAGTCGCTTCCTATAACTATCAATAAGCTTCTTACACCTCTCAGAATGTTGGACCACTCTTCTGTACAGTGCGACCCAAAATCTGTTGGTAATCCTCAGATTTCATGATGCCTTGCACACATTCAATCACCCAGTGCCAGAGGCAGCAAAGCAACCCCAAAACATAATTGAACCTCCACCATACTTCACTGTAGGTACAGTGTTCTTTTCTTTGTAGGCCTTATTCCGTTTTCGGCAAACAGTAGAATGATGTGCTTTACCAAAAAGCTCTACCTTGGTCTCATCTGTCCACAAGATGTTTTCCCAGAAGGATTTTGGCTTACGCAAGTTCATTTTGGCAAAATGTAGTCTTGCTTTTTTATGTCTCTGTGTCAGAAGTGGGGTCCTCCTGGGTCTCCTGCCATAGCGTTTCATTTAATTTAGATGTTGACGGATAGTTCGCGCTGACACTGATGCTCCCTGAGCCTGCAGGACAGCTTGAATATCTTTGGAACTTGTTTGGGGCTGCTTATCCACCATCTGGACTATCCTGCGTTGACACCTTTCATCAATTTTTCTCCCACACCCAGGGAGATTACCTAGAGTGCCATGGGTTGCAAACTTCTTGATAATGTTGTGCACTGTGGGCAATGGCAAATCTAGATCTCTGAAGATGGCCTTGTAACCTTGAGATTGTTGATATTTTTCCACAATTTTGGTTCTCAAGTCATCAGACAGTTCTCTTCTACTCTTTCTGTTGTCCCTGCTTAGTGTGACACACACAGACACACAATGCAAAGACCAAGTGAACTTCTCTCATTTTTATCTGCTTTCAGGTGTGATTTTTATATTGCCCACACCTGTTACTTGCCCCAGTTGAGTTTAAAGAAGCATCACATGTTTGAAACAATCTTTTTTTCCCACAATTTTGAATTGGTGCCAATAATTTTGTCCAGCCTATTTTTGGGCCATATGTCCAATTTGCTTTTTTTCCTCCCTTTTTTGGTTTAGTTCCCATACGCACAAAGGTAATAAACATGTGTATAGCAAAACATGTTTTGCTGCAATCCTTTTCTGTGAGAAATTTACGGGGTGCCAACATTTACGGCCATAACTTTATGCCTCGGATCTGCCTTATTGATGTTTTGTTTCAGATGGACATGTGTAGATGGTAACCTTTGAGAATTGTTTTCAATTCACTTTTTTCTTTGTCTTTTGTTATTGTATGTTATCCATATGTTAATGGTATTTTTTTTTTTTAAACCTCAAAAATAAACAGTTATAAAGAAAAGGAAAAATATGACCAGAAAACACTGGTCAAACTTAACAGAGCATGGTTATTCTCTGTTAAGTTTGAACAGTGTTTTCTGGTCATTAGACTGGTTTCCCAGTCCAACACACTATGATACGGCATACGTAAAGACAGTTCATCAGGTGTTTAGTTGGTTAAGTAAACATCTAATAACCTGTCTTTACGTAAGCCATATCGAAGTGTGTTGGACCATGAGACTTGTCTAATGTGAAGGTTTCAAAAGAAAGATAAAATGTACTTTAACCCCTTAACGATGCCGGACTTAACGCTTAACGCACTTAACGCACCAGGACATCCATTTACGTCCTATGCATAACCGCAAGCATCGGAGCGATGCTCGGGTCATGCGCGGCAAGTCCTGGCTACTGATAGCAGTCAGGGACCCTTCGCTAATGGCGGACATCCACGATCACGTGGACGTCCGCCATTAACCCCTCAGATGCCGTGATCAATACAGATAACAGCATCTGCAGCATCACGGTCATTAAAATGGATGATCGGATCACCCGCAGCGCTGCCGCGGCGATCCGATCATCCAGAGCAGCAGACGGAGGTCTCCTCACCTGACTCCGCTGCCTTCCACGGGTCTTCTGCTCTGGTCTGCGATGGAGCAGACCAGAGCAGAAGATGACCGATAATACTGATCAGTGCTATATCCTATGGATAGCATTGAACAGTATTAACAATCGAATGGTTGCTATAAATAGTCCCCAAGGGGACTATTAAAGTGTAAAAATAAAAGTAAAAAAAGTAAAAAAGTAAAAAAAAAAATGAAAAAACCCTCCCCCAATAAAAACATACATTGTCCCATTTTCCCTATTTTACCCCCAAAAAGTGTAAAAAAATATTTTATATACATATTTGGTATCGCCGCGTGTGTAAATATCCGAACTATTAAAACTAAATGTTAAGGATACCGTACGGTGAACGGCGTAAATGTAAAAAATAAATAAATGAAAACAGTCCAAAATAGCTGCTTTTTTTTATTACATTTTATTCACAAAAAAATGTATAAAACAATGTATTAAAAGTTTTATATAAGCAAATATGGTATCAATAAAAAGTACAGATCACGGCACCAAAAATGAGCCCTCATACCGCCGCATATACTTAAAAAAAAAAAAAAAAAGGAAAAAGTTACAGGTCTTTAACCCCTTAAGGACCCAGCCATTTTACACCTCAGGACCCGGCCATTTTTTGCACATCTGACCACTGTCACTTTAAACATTAATAACTCTGGAATGCTTTTAGTTATCATTCTGATTCCGAGATTGTTTTTTCGTGACATATTCTACTTTAACATAGTGGTAAAATTTTGTGGTATCTTGCATCCTTTCTTGGTGAAAAATCCCAAAATTTGATGAAAAATTTGAAAATTTAGCATTTTTCTAACTTTGAAGCTCTCTGCTTGTAAGGAAAATGGATATTCCAAATAATTTTTTTTTAATTCACATATACAATATGTCTTCATAAAATTTACGTGTTTTTACTTTTGGAAGACACCAGAGGGCTTCAAAGTTCAGCAGCAATTTTCCAATTTTTCACAAAATTTCCAAACTCACAATTTTTCATGGGCCAGTTCAGGTTTGACGTGGATTTGAAGGGTCTTCATATTAGAAATACCCCACAAATGACCCCATTATAAAAACTGCACCCCCCAAAGTATTCAAAATGACATTCAGTCCGCGTTTTAACCCTTTAGGTGTTTCACAGGAATAACAGCAAAGTGAAGGAGAAAATTCAAAATCTCCATTTTTTACACTCGCATGTTCTTGTAGACCCAATCTTTGAATTTTTACAAGGGGAAAAAGGAGAAAATGTATACTTCTATTTGTAGCCCAATTTCTCTCGAGTAAGCACATACCTCATATGTCTATGTAAAGTATTCGGCGGGCGCTGTAGAGGGCTCAGAAGCGAAGGAGCGACAAGGGGATTTTGGAGAGTACGTTTTTTTGAAATGGTTTTTGGGGGGCATGTTGCATTTAGGAAGCCCCTATGGTGCCAGAACAGCAAAAATCCCACACATGGCACACCATTTTGGAAACTAGACCCCTTGAGGTACGTAACAAGGAATAAAGTGAGCCTTAAAGAGTACCTGTCATCAACAAAAACTTTTAAGATGTTGTTAATAGTCATTAATGAAGAGATATTGTAATATATGTTCATTAAAAAATATTAATATTTATACCAGTTTTTTCATTTTACACTTTTGGCCACTAGGGGTCACTCTTCTATGCCTGGTCTGCAAGCAGCATCCTATGCTTTTCATAGTAAGTATACAGCTTTTAGGACTAATGCTGAAGGGCTCTGGTCCTTCCACCGGAAGTTCAGTATTTTCAGCTCAGGACTCGCTCCCAGCCTGAGCTACAAGTCTGCACATGCCTCTCATATAACAGCCAGTCACCTCCCCCTCCCCCCTGCTCTGTGTTCTCCCTGCCCCTCACCACACGTTATCTTATACATTGTATTATCTCACTGCACTCCCTGCTCTGTGCCCCCCCCTGACATTCATCTTAATTACTGCCTCTGTAATTGCTCTCTCAGGCCCTGGTTCTCAGCATTGACTTTTTAGTGCAGAGAGACAGGCTGCTGTCCCTACCCTGTACTTAGTCTGTATGCACACTGCAGAGCAGTGTTTCCCAACCAGGGTGCCTCCAGCTGTTGCAAAACTACAACTCCCAGCATGTCTGGACAGCTGTTGGCTGTCTGGGCATGCTGGGAGTTGTAGTTTTGCAACAGCTGGAGGTACGCTGGTTGGGAAACACTGCTACAGAGGGAGAGCAGCATACAGGAAGACTGGCAGAAGCAGAGTCCCAGCCAGGCTTCATGTGACATCATGCCTGCCAGGACCCGCCTCCTTCCACCCCTCAGAAAGACAGTGCTCCTGAGCTAATGAAGAGGGATAAAAAAAAGGTATTTCCACAGCGTTTTAAACCTCAATAAACACAGGGATAGGCATAGTTAGAAAAGGGGACAGATGGGAAGGGGGATCAGGGAAAGTTTAGATGATGACAGGTGCTCTTTAATACCCCACAGGGGTTTCACGACTTTTGCATATTTAAAAAAATAAAAATAAAATTTCACTAAAATGTGTGTTTCCCCCCAAATTTCACATTTTTGCAAGTGTTAATAGCAGAAAATACCCCCCAAACATTGTAACCCCATCTCTTCTGAGTATGAAGGTACCCCATAAGTTGACCTGAGGTGTACTATGGGTGAACTACAATGCTCAGAAGAGAAGGAGTCATATTTGGCTTTTTGAGAGAAAATTTTGCTCGGGGGCATGTCGCATTTAGGAAGCCCCTATGGTGCCAGGACAGCAAAAAAAAAAAACACATGGCATACCATTTTGGAAACTAGACCCCTTGTGGAACGTAACAAGAAATAAAGTGAGCCTTAATACCCCACAGGGGTTTCACGACTTTTGCATACATAAAAAAAAAAATCACTAAAAGGTGTGTTTCCCCCCAAATTTCACATTTTTGCAAGGGTTAATAGCAGAAAATACCCCCCAAAATTTGTAACCACATCTCTTCTGAGTATGGAGGTAACCCATAAGTTGACCTGAAGTGCACTACGGGCGAACTACAATGCTCAGAAGAGAAGGAGTCATATTTGGCTTTTTGAGAGCAAATTTTGCTCGGGGGGCATGTCGCATTTAGGAAGCCCCTATGGTGCCAGGACAGCAAAATAACCCCCACATGGCACACCATTTTGGAAACTAGACCCCTTGAGGAATGTAACAAGGCGTAAAGTGAGCATTTACCCCCCACTGGTGTCTGTCATATCTTTGGAACAGTGGGCTGTACAACATTTTTAATTTGCACAGCCCACTCTTCCAAAGATCTGTCAGACACCTGTGGGGTTTAAATTCTCACTGCACCCCTCATTACATTCCGTGAGGGGTGTAGTTTCCGAAATGGGGTCACATGTGGGGTTTTGTTTTTTTTGCGTTTGTCAAAACCGCTGTAACAATCAGCCACCCCTGTGCAAATCACCTCAAATGTACATGGCGCACTCTCCCTTCTGGGCCTTGTTGTGCGCCCCCAGAGCACTTTACGCCCACATATGGGGTATCTCCGTACTCGGGAGAAATTGCGTTACAAATTTTGGGGGGCTTTTTTCCCCTTTACCTCTTGTCAAAATGAAAAGTATAGGGCAACACCAGCATGTTAGTGTAAAAAGTTTATTTTTTTACACTAACATGCTGGTGTAGACCCCAACTTCACCTTTTCATAAGGGGTGAAAGGAGAAAAAGACCCCCAAGATTTGTTAGTCAATTTCTCCCGAGTACGGCGATACCCCATGTGGCCCTAAACTGTTGCCTTGAAATACGACAGGGCTCCGAATTGAGAGCGCCATGTGCATTTGAGGCCTGAATTAGGGATTTGCATAGGGGTATTCTACGCCAGTGATTCCCAAACAGGGTGCCTCTAGCTGTTGCAAAACTCCCAGCATGCCTGGACAGTCAACGGCTGTCCGCCAATACTGGGAGTTGTTGTTTTGCAACAGCTGGAGGCTCCATTTTGGAAAGAGTGGCGTACCAGGCGTTTTTCATTTTTATTGGGGAGGGAGGGGGGCTGTGTAGGGGTATGTGTATATGTAGTGTTTTTTACTTATTTTATTTTGTGTTAGTGTAGTGTTTTTAGGGTACAGTCACACGGGCCGGGGATTACAGCGAGTTTCCCGCTATGAGTTTGAGCTGCCGCGCAAAATTTGCTGCATTGCAAACTTGCAGCCCGATACTCACTGTAAGCCCCTGCCCATGTGAATGTACCCTGTACATTCACAGGGGGGGGACCTCCAGCTGTTGCAAAACTACTACTCCCAGCATGCCTGAGAATGTTTGGGAGTTGTGATTTTGCAACAGCTGGAGGCACACGGGTTGGGAAACACTGAGTTAGGAAACAATGTTTCCCAACCAGTGTGCCTCCAGCTGTTGCAAAACCACAACTCCCAAACATTCTCAGGCATGCTGGGAGTAGTAGTTTGGCAACATCTTTAGAGCCAGATGTTGCCGAACTACAACTCCCAGCATGCTTGGAGTTGTAGTTTTGCAACATCTGGAGGACTACAGTTTGCAGACCACTAATACAGTGGTTCCCAATCTGTGCCCTTCCAGATGTTGCAAAACTAGAACTCCCAGTATGCCAAAACTGTCCAGGCATGCTGGGAGTTGTAGTTCTGCAACATCTGAAGGGCCAGATGTTACAGAACTACAACTCCCAGCATGCCTGGACAGTAAGGACATGCTGAGGATGTGTAGTTTTGCAACATCTGGAAGGGCACAGTGGTCCAAAAACTGTGGACCTCCAGATGTTGCAAAACTGCAACTCCCAGCATGCCCAGACGCCAAGGGCTGTCTGGGCATGCTGGGAGTTGTAGTTTACAGGGTCCTATTACAGCAATGCATGTCGCTTTAGGGCGACGTGCATTGCTGTAAAGGGCCCGACCGCGGCTGAAGATATACTCACCTGTCGCCGCCGCCTTCATCGTCTGGATCCGGGTCTTCAGGGACGAGGTAAGTACCGGGGCCGGTCCCCAGCACTCCCCCGTCCCGTCCTCCGGTCTTCCTCCCGTCCTCTCCGGACTTCAAGGGGCCGGGCAGGATGGGAGGAAGTAACCGCCCCCCCTCCTGCGATTGGTCGGTTAACTAACCGACGGATCGCAGGGAATAGGAGGAGGTGGCAGGCTTGCCACCTCGCTCCTATTCTTTAGCATGATCCTGGCTGTCTGTGACAGCCGGGATCATGCGAAATTACCAGGTGGTCGGGTCCCAGAGACCCGATCAGCCCGGTATCGCCGCAGATCGCAAGGGCGATTTCCCTTGCTATTTGTGGCGATCGCCGACATGGGGGGCCTACATGGCCCCCCTTGGCGTTTGCCCTGGATGCCTGCTGAAGGATTTCAGCAGGCATCCGGTTCCGATCTCTGCCCGGCGAGCGGCAGAGACCGGAAAACGCCAGGACGTACGGGGACGTCCTGGGTCCTGAAAGCCCAGGGTGCCATGACGTCCCCGTACGTCCTGGGTCCTTAAGAGGTTAAAATAGGGGGATTTTAAATGTACTAATTTGGTTAAAAAGTTTGCGATTTTTTTCAAGCACAACAGTAATAGAAAAGTATGTTATAATTTTAATCGTCTTGACCCAAACAATGAAGAACACATGTCTATTCTACCGTAAATTGTACGGCGTGAAAACGAAACCTTCCAAAATTTGCAAAATTGCGGTTTTCTTTTTAATTTCCCCACACAAGTAGTATTTTTTTGGTTGCGCCATACATTTTATGGTAAAGTGAGTGATGGCATTACAACGGACAACTGGTCGCACAAAAAACAAGCCCTCATACTAGTCCGTGAGTGAAAATATAAAAGTGTTATGATTTTTTGAAGGCGAGGAGGAAAAAACGAAAGCGTAAAAATAAAATTGTCTGAGTCCTTATGGCCCAAATGGGCTGAGTCCTTAACCCCTTCCCGCTATTGGACGTATGCATACGTCCAGACGAACTACACGTTCGCTCAAATGGACGTATGCATACGTCCAAGCGATCTCCTGCTCTGCCGCGGGCAGCGCAGGAGATCGCGGGTGGGACTCAGCTGTCAATCACAGCCGGAGTCCCACCGCAGCTGCCGGGGCCGCGATCGCGCCGGTCCCGGTAGCATTAACCCCATAGATGCCATGATCAGTTCTGATCACGGCATCTACGGTGTTTGCAGGGGGAGCGCTCTCCACCTGCCCATCAACGGCGGCGCCGCGATAAAATAAGGGGGATCGGGGGTGTTCAAGACACCCTCGATCCCCCTTGAAGAGATAGGAGTGAGGTGGCAGGGTTGCCACCCCTCCTATCCCTGCTATTGATCGGCGGAGCGGCCGACCAATAGCAGACTGGGGGCGGGGGGGTTAAAGTTCGGTTCCCCCCCGCTATGCCCACCCATCGGTGTCCGGGCACAGCGGGGGGAACTGTGTAATAGTGGCGGCGGCGGCGGCAGCGGCGGTCACTTACGCGGCGGCCGCTGTGATCATGGCGGCGGTGGAGGTGAATATGGCGCCGCGTGTCCGGGAGTCTGTTGCCTAGCAACATCTGCAGGGCAACAGTTTAGAGAGTGGTCTCTAAACTGTGACCCTCCAGATGTTGCAAAACTACAACTCCCAGCATGCCTTGACAGCCGTTTGCAACAGCTGGAGGCACGCAAGTACAACTCCCAGCATGCCGAGACAGCCATTTGCTGTTCCTGAATGCTGGGAGTTGTAGTTTTGCAAGATTTAGAGGGGTTCAGGCTAGAGATCACTGACAGTGGTCTCTAAACTGTAGCCCTCCAGATGTTACAAAACTACAACTCCCAGCATGCCCAGACAGCAGTTTGCTGTCTTAGCATGCTGAGATTTGTAGTTTTGCAACATCTGGAGGGCCACAGTTTAGAGACCACTGTCAGTGATCTCTAGCCTGAACCCCTCTAAATCTTGCAAAACTACAACTCCCAGCATTCAGGAACAGCAAATGGCTGTCTCGGCATGCTGAGAGTTGTACTTGCGTGCCTCCAGCTGTTGCATAACTACATCTCCCAGCATTCCCTTTGGCAATCAGTACATGCTGAGAGTTGTAGTTCTGCAACAGCTGGAGGCACACTGGTTGGGAAATACCGAGTTAGGTAATAGGTTCTATTACCTAACTCAGTATTTTCCAACCAGTGTGCCTCCAGCTGTTGCAAAACTACAACTCCCAGCATGCCTGTTCTGTCAGTGCAAGCTGGGAGTTGTAGTTTTGCCACCCCCCCCCCCCCTCCCATGTGAATGTACAGGTTACATTCACACTGGCGGCGGATTACAGTGAGTTCCCCACTTCAAGTTTGAGCTGCAGCCGCAGCTCAAGCTCCTAGCGGGAGACTCAGTGTAATGTCAGTGTGAATGTAACCTAAAAACACTACACTAACATGAAATAAAGAGTAAAACACCACATATACACATGTACACTGCCACCCCCCACCACCACCCCTTCCCCCCCCCAATAAAAATTAAAAACGTATCCTACAGCAGTGTTTCCAAAACGGAGCCTCCAGCTGTTGCAAAACAAAAACTCCCAGCATTTCCGGACAGCCATTGACTGTCCAAGCATGCTGGGAGTTTAGCAACAGCTGGAGGCACCCTGTTTGGGAATCACTGGTGTAGAATACCCCTATGTCCACCCCTATGCAAATCCCTAATTTAGGCCTCAAATGCGCATGGCGCTCTCACTTTGGAGCCCTGTCGTACTTCAAGGCAACAGAATAGGGTCACATATGGGGTATCGCCGTACTCGGGAGAAATTGCCTAAAAAATTTTGGGGGGCTTTTTCTCCTTTTACCCCTTATGAAAAGGTAAAGTTGGGGTCTACACCAGCATGTTAGTGTAAAAAAAAAACATTTTTGTACACTAACATACTGGTGTTGCCCCATACTTTAAAATTTCACAAGCGGTAAAAGAAAAAAAGCCTCCAAAATTAGTAACGCAATTTCTCCTGAGTACGGAGATACCCCATATGTGGGCGTAAAGTGTTCTGGGGACGCACAACAAGGCTCAGAAGGGAGAGTGCACCATGTAAATTTGAGGTCTAAATTGGTGATTTGCACAGGGGTGGCTGATTTTTACAGCGGTTCTGACATAAGTGCAAAACAATAAATACCCACATGTGACCCCATTTTGGAAACTACACCCCTCACAGAATGTAATAAGGGGTACAGTGAGCATTTACACCCCACAGGTGTCTGACAGATCTTTGAAACAGGGGTCTGTGAAAATGAAAAATAAAATTTTTAATTTGCACAGCCCACTGTTCCAAAGATCCGTCAAATGCCAGTGGGGTATAAATTCTCCCTGCACCCATTATTACCTTCCGTGAGGGGTGTAGTTTTAAAAATGGGGTCACATGTGGGGGGGTCCACTGTTCTGGCACCACGGGGGGCTTTGGAAATGCACATGGCCAAATTCTCTCTCCAAAAGTTCAATGATGCTCCTTCTCTTCTGAGCATTGTAGTTCGTCCCCAGTGCACTTCACGTCCACTTATGGGGTATTTCCATACTCAGAAGAGATGGGGTTACAAATTTTCGGGGGTATTTTCTGCTATTATTCCTTGTAAAAATGTAAAATTTGGGGGAAAAATAATTTTTTTACATCTGTAAAAGTCGTAAAACATCTTTGGGGTATTAAGGTTCACTTTACCCCTTGTTACGTTCCCCAAGGGGTCTAGTTTCCAAAATGGTATGCCATGTGGGTTTTTTTTCTGTCCTGGCACCATAGGGGCTTCCTAAATGCGCCATGCCCCCAGAGCAAAATTTGCTTCCAAAAAGCCAAATGTGACTCCTTCTCTTCGGAGACCTGTAGTGCGCCAGCAGAGCACTTTTCATCCCCATATTGGGTGTTTTCTGAATCGGGAGAAATTGGGCTTCAAATTTTGGGGGGTATTTTCTGCTATTATCTTTTTTAAAAATGTAAAATTTGTGCTAAACCAAGCATTTTTGGTAAAAAAAAACATTTTTTTTTTACATATGCAAAAGTCGTGAAACACCTGTGGGGTATTAAGGTTCACTTTATCCCTTGTTACTTTCCTCAAGGGGTCTAGTTTCCAAAATGGTATGCCATGTGTTTTTTTTTTGCTGTCCTGGCACCATAGGGGCTTCCTAAATGTGACATGCCCCCCGAGCAAAATTTGCTCTCAAAAAGCCAAATATAACTCCTTCTCTTCTGAGCATTGTAGTTCGCTCGTAGTGCACTAAAGGTCAACTTATGGGGTACCTCCATACTCAGAAGAGATGGGGTTACAAATTTTGGGGGGTATTTTCTGCTATTAACCCTTGCAAAAATGTGAAATTTGGGGGGAAACACACATTTTAGTGAAATTTTTTTTTTTTTTTACATATGCGAAAGTCATGAAACACCTGTGGGGTATTAAGGCTCACTTAATTGCTTGTTACGTTCCCCAAGGGGTCTAGTTTCCAAAATGGTATGCCATGTGTTTTTTTTTGCTGTTTTGGCACCATAGGGGCTTCCTAAATGCAACATGCCCCCCAAAAACCATTTCAGAAAAACGTACTCTCCATAATCCCCTTGTTGCTCCTTCGCTTCTGAGCCCTCTGCTGCGCCCGCCGAACAATTTTCATAGACATATGAGGTATGTGCTTACTCGAGAGAAATTGGGCTACAAATTCAAGTATAAATTTTATCCTTTTACCCCTTGTAAAAATTCAAAAATTGGGTCTACAACAACATGCAAGTGTAAAAAATGAAGATTTTGAATTTTCTCCTTCACTTTGCTGCTTTTCCTGTGAAACACCTAAAGGGTTAAAACACTTACTGAATGTCTTTTTGAATACTTTGGGGGGTGCAGTTTTTGTAATGGGGTCATTTATGGGGTATTTCTAATATGAAGACCCTTCAAATCCACTTCAAACCTGAACTGGTCCATGAAAAATAGCGAGTTTGAAAATTTTGTGAAAAATTGTAAAATTGCTGCTGAACTTTGAAGCCCTCTGGTGTCTTCCAAAAGTAAAAACACATAAATTTTATGATGCAAACATAAAGTAGACATATTGTATATGTGAATCCAAAAAAAAAAATATTTGGAATATCCATTTTCCTTACAAGCAGAGAACTTCAAAGTTAGAAAAATGCCAAATTTTCAATTTTTTCATCAAATTTGGGGATTTTTCACCAAGAAAGGATGCAAGTTACCACAAAAATTTACCACTATGTTAAAGTAGAATATGTCACGAAAAAACAATCTCGGAATCAGATTGATAAGTAAAAGCATTCCAGAGTTATTAATGTTTAAAGTGACAGTGGTCAGATGTGCAAAAAAGGGCTGCGTCCTAGAGGTGAAAATGGGCTGTGTCCTTAAGGGGTTAAGGGGTTAAAGCTTTCAGGTAATACCATTTAGTTGACATGAAGTGGCGCATAAGAGGAAGCTAATGAAGCATCTGCATTTTTCTAAAGAAGGAATAAGCTAAGGTTTTTTTTGCATTTTTTTTCCCAGGGTGGTTAGGAGTTACTTGTGGTTGGTCTAGAGTTACTAGAGTACTTGTTGTAGGTCAGATACCACTTCCTGTATCAAGGGTAGTGTAGGTACAAGCCACTGCCTTAAAAGTTCTTTGACTGCTAATAAAAGAAAAAAATGGATGGCTTTGCCTAGGCTGCTGCTGTCTGAGCTTGATTGTTTTCTATCAGGGGTATAGTGGAAAAGAAATCTCAAAGGATCTGGAATTAAGCTTTATTTGTGATCACCATTGTGACACCTGTGGACATAACCAAAAAGGCAGTGCCATAGGTTTGATTTCAGAGTGTGGCATTTTGGGCAAGGTGTCAAATAATGAGGGGATGATGGAGTACCATGGAAATTGAAAGTGTGGGAGGCTTTATGCAAAATATATAGAGGCTGAATGAAGCACCTGTCGGTGCAAAACTGTTCTCTTGTAACGTTCACCCAGAGCTGATTATTTGGTAATTTATATGTATCTCATAGTAATGTCCAGTAACGTAAATGGGGCTTTGTTTTGTCTAGTAAGCCCCCAAAAATGTAGATTTCTGCTTAAATCCATGTTTTATAAAGCACATTAATTAAATTGAAGGGCAGCAATGGGGGCTCTCACAACTGAAAATGTTTGACGACACAAAAAGGCAAATTAAAAGGTTTCCTGGTGGCTTTCCAAGTCACAATTGTATCTGATGGCAACAGATTTGGGGGTGGGGTGGGGGGGCATGGGGTAGTAAGGATGCAAGTGGTCTAGTAAGGATGCAAGTGGTCAGGGTTGTACTAGGTGTGATTCTAAGAGATAATTAGAATAAAAGCTGCAACCATTAATCCAATCTTTAATGTGATGAAAGAGTGAGGACAGATAATATAAAAGGTGCTGATGTCTGATCGCAGTGGTTTCGTCCTTTGGGACTTGCCATTTTAAGAAAAAAAGTCCAACCTGAAGTTCACAACTGCATGCACTAGCACCGCCTGTTTGAGTACCCTACAAATATTATACCTTTTTCAGAAATTCTAAACAGTTTGGATGGAAGTGTCCTCTAAACTATGGACACTTAAATAATTTATTTAAGAAGCTTTTGGAGGTTATTTTTTTTATTTTTTTTTATTTTACACAAACAAACTGATTGGGGGTGAATTTTGGAGAACCTCTCCGTTTGAGTAATTAATTGTGTTTGAAAATAATATTATGTATGTTAGCAGTTTGTGACAATAGGGCTTAAATTACATTGTGAGAATACCCTTTTAAAAACTCTCAATAGCAGACATTATGATTATTTATTAGGGCATGTTCACACAGTTAAACGGAATCTGTTAACTCTATTTACTGCTAAGAGCTGCAGGCTCTGACATTGTTGGATAGTTACTAGGGTGTATAAGCAAACTATCATTCCTTAAAGGGGTACTCCGGTGAAAACCTTTTTTCTTTTAAATCAACTGGTGGCAGAAAGTTAAACATATTTGTAAATTACTTCTATTAAAAAATCTTAATCCTTTCTGTACTTATTAGCTGCTGAATACTACAGAGGAAATTCTTTTCTTTTTGGAATGCTCTCTGATGACATCACGAGCACAGTTATCTCTGCTGACGTTATTATAATAATAATAATAATAATAATGCTTTATTTATTGTTGTCCTTAGTGGGATTTGAACCCAAGGCCCCAGCAATGCAAGGCAGCAGCGCTAACCACTGAGCCACCATGCTGCCCTTAGCATACATCTGCTATGCATGGTTGCTAAAATGGACAGAGATGTCAGCATAGAGCACTGTGCTCGTGATGTCATCAGTGTTCCAAAAAGAAAGGAATTTCCTCTGTAGCATTCAGCAGCTAATAAGTACTGGAAGGAATAAGATTTTTTAATAGAAGTAATTTACAAATATGTTTAACTTTCTGCCACCAGTTGATTTAAAAGAAAAAAGGTTTTCACCGGAGTAGCCCTTTAAGCGATTGGTGGTTGTGCAACTTCTAAAATCACCTTTTTTCTCAGCTGAGGTGCTCAAGTGCCACAGCCTCCCGTTTGCCTGCCCTCACCTTCCAACCCCTTCTTGTTTGATGCTTACAATTAAGGAAGTGTGGGAAGGTGAGGGTGAGCAAGGAGCCGTGACAGACTGTGGCACTCATACAGCATTTTAATAAGTTTGGTAACTACCATAGTTATTATAGAGAGACCGATGGTTGGAGGGTGAATATACGACAAAAACTAATAGACCACCAAGGATGGTCCAAAAATAGCCAGGAGCATCTAGTACCATTGATTCCTAGACAGTTGTAAGCTCTAAGTCCTTGCGCATCGGGTTGCTGCGCAGCCTCCGTGCGCAGGCGCAGTGATTGTGAACAGTATTAGAATGATAAACACATCGCACAGCCGTTAGTGCGCAGTGTAGTGTGCGCATACGGACCGCACGCATATACACATGCGCATAGCTCCCCCGGGGCTACGATAACATCCAAGATCTCGTGCAGCACCATGTGCGCAATGTTTACATATGACGTACGCATCGGATATCCGCCTCTCTCGCGTATCGGGTCTGCACAAGTGGCAGTTCCCGATAGGCTGTGAGAATCTACTCACATCATTTGTTTATGGAAGTGCTAATAATATATCATACTATTAAGATTGGATAGAGAAAATTTGAGGCTGCAGGAAGGGATCCAGGATTGGACAGGCTAGACATGACATCATTGTAAAAGGTGATAAATACACAGGTCGGCGTTTTTGGATGCCATTGCCCACATGCCTCTTGACAAAGCCACTTAAGTGGTGAAACGTTGAGGGGGGCATTGTCCACTGGTTTTTAAACTGCTGTGTGCTCTAACCTATGCTAGTGGATCAGGAGCATAGCTATTCAAATGCTCCCCACAAAGTGAACATGTTTAAAGGAGCCCTTAGAGCCCTTATCATTTGAAAACAGATGCACACAGCGCTTTTAAATGTGTTTTTCATCTTATGATTTTTGACACTAAGTGCACAGTTATTGATATTATTTTTTCAAGTGGACCCTATTTAATAAAGTCCTTTTAATTGATGATTGGGACCCTAGGGTATTTTTGGACCACCCTTGGTGGTCTATTAGTTTTTGGCAACTACCATATGCACCAAGATAGATGCTGTTTATTTTAATACAATAACACCTATCCCACCGTGTCTGACAGATTCCCTGTTTTTTGGTGTAAAAATTGTGCCGATTCATGTTTGTATAACATACACACTCCATCCCATCACAGTTCAGGGCTTTACTGAGGGGAAAGCTACTTTTTTACTTTTATGTAAATAAAACTTAAAGGGGTAGTCCTTTTGGACAATCTTTTGCTGCAGCACATTTCTTCTGTGGCGGTTACATGAAAGGGGTCCTTCTTCCCTAATAGGAAACATGAACAAGTGTTCTTCAAATGAGAAAATCACCTTTTATCATTGCATATTGAAACATCATGTATCTGTGCAGTATGTGTAGTATAAAGGCTAAACACCTATTCTGAAAATATGCTACTCAACCAGCTGTATGGTTAGTAACATGAAAAATCTTTAAAGGAGTAGTCCAGTGGTGACTCAGTGGTGAGCAACTTATCCCCTATCCTAAGGATAGGGGATAAGTTGCAGATCGCGGGGGGTCTGACCGCTGGGGCCCCCTGCGATCTCCTGTACGGAGCCCCGACAGCCCGCGGGAAGGGGGCGTGTCGACCTCCGCACGAGGCGGCGGCCGACACGCCCCCTCAATACAACTCTATGGCAGAGCCGAAGCGCTGCCTTCGGCAATCTCCAGCTCTGCCTTAGAGATGTATTGAGGGGGCGTGTCGGCCGCCGCCTCATGCGGGGGTCGACACCCGCTATCTGGGCGGAGAGTCGGGGCCCCGTACAGAGAGATCGCAGGGGGCCCCAGCGGTCGGACCCCCCGCGATCTCAAACTTATCCCCTATCCTTAGGATAGGGGATAAGTTTTTCACCACTGGACTACCCCTTTAATAAGCCCTTTCTAATATGACCTAGGGAAATAATTGAAATCATTTAAAAAGCAAAGTGCAACTTTAGAGTCTTAAATAGTTATGTCTGTTATTAAATTCCTCTGGCAATATCAGATGGTTGTTAGGGTTAAGCATGTCAGGCCAATGTGGACTATAACATGCTGTTGTCAATCATACAATCTTAATGTCAAGTTTACAATCTCTGAAACAGAAATGTTTTCATTCACTGATAAAGTTTCCTTTTAAATGCCAAGAAATTAGTATACAGGAAAGTTGCAGAGTATTTCATGATACAACAGATAAGCTTCATTTACATTAAAAAAAAAACCACAAACCATTTTTAAAAAGGAATGCCTGCCCTTCTGCTCCACGGTAGGTTTCTGTCCTCCCTGAGCTCGCCTTAGGGGTTTTAGGGATATTTAGTATTTATGAATGTAAAAGAGCAAGTAAAATTTCAGTTTTGTAAAATCTTAAATATAACACGTTTGTTATTTTGTTATGCATATATTTGTGTTATTTTTACAGTACATTTACAATTTTTGCAGTATTACTATTATCGGCAAAGTTCAGCAGCTCACCAGTAGTGTTATATATAACTTATGAAGTATAAGCATAACAATATGAATACAATCTGAATACATGTGTAATATAAATCATGCCACAATAGCTATTTTTTTAAATAAATTTACCTGGTAAGGTTTTACAGCAACATTATATTGATAGAGTGAACAAAGCAATAAAACTGTAATTCTTTGTGAATTCCATAACTAGAATGAAATGACATGTTTTTCACAATTGTACTGCTATATGTATTATTTAACTATACTTCAGAATAAAAAATAAAACCTCCAGGGTGGTAGTTGTATGTTTATTCTGCCTACTCAGAAATAAAGTTTTGCTTGTGCTTCATAAACTTATGATTTGAACCTATTTTTGTATGATTAAATATGGTAAACAAACTGGTTATGTTACGAAAAGCTTTCTCCTATTTTTTTTATTATATTTATTAATATAAAAAAATGAATAGAGACAATATTAAATACATTTCGCTGAAGATAATATCTTGCATTTAGATATTAAGATACAGTGGAGCAAAAAAATAAAAATAAGTATTTAGTCAGCCACCAATTGTGCAAGTTCTCCCACTTAAAAAAAATAAGAGAGGCCTGTCATTTTATCATAGGTATACCTCAACTATGAGAGGCAAAATGAGAAAAAAATTCATAAAATCGCCTTGTCAGATTTTTTAAGTGGAAAATAAGTATTTGGTCACCTACAAACAAGCAATATTTCTGGCTCTCACAGACCTGTAACAACTTCTTTAAGAGTCTTCTGTCTTCCACTTGTTACCTGTATTTATACTGATTACAAGTTCAAAGACACCTGTTCACAACCTCAAACAGTCACACTCCAAACTCCACTATGGCCAAGACCAAAGAGCTGTCGAAGGACACCAGAAACAAAATTGTAGACCTACACCAGGCTGGGAAGACTTAATATGCAATAGACAAGCAGCTTGGTGTGAAGAAAAAAATTGTGGGAGCAATTATTAGAAAATGGAAGACATACAAGACCAATGATAATCTCCCTCGGTCTGGGGCTCCACGCAAGATCTCACCCGGTGGTGTCAAAATGATCCCAAGAACGGTGAGCAAAATTCCCAGAACCACACGGGGGACCTAGTGAATGACCTGAAGAGAGCTGGGACAAAAGTAACAAAGGTTACCATCAGTAACATACTACACTGCCAGGGATTCAAATCATGCAGTGCCAGAAGTGTCCCCCTGCTTAACCCCTTAAGGACTCAGGGCGTACAGATAAGCCCTGCGTTTTTCCGCTTCCTGACGCTCGCCAGGCATGCCGTGAAAATGCCTGGAGGGATTCCCATCGGCGATTTGCGGCGATTCTGGGCTGATCGGGTCCCTGGTGACTCTATAGCGCAGAAAAAAGGGATGATCGGAGCTGCCAGAGACGGCCCCAACAATCCTGAAGGATAGGAGCGAGGTGGCGGGGTGCCACCTCCTCCGATCCCCTGCCATTGGTCAGTTAGGACTACCCTACCAATGGCAGGAGGGGGCGGGAGGGTTAAAGTTGAAATCCCCGCTCTGCCTGCCCCTGGATGTCGGAGAGCGGGGAGAAGATGGAGGCGGGTACCGGAGTGCAGGAGGAGGCGTCGGGATCGGCGGCAGCGGTGGAGGCAGCATGGATCAGTGGTAAGTGATCTTCACTGCTGCCTTCTAGGAGTTGCCAAACTACAACTCCCAGCATGTCCAGACAGCCAAAGTGGTGCCCAAGCTGTAGACCTCCAGATGTTGCAAAACTACAACTCCAAGCATGCCCAGACTGCCCAGGCATGCTGTGAGTTGTAGTTCTGTAACATCTGGCCCTTCAGATGTTGAGAACTACAACTCACAGCATGCCTGGACAGTCTCAGTATGCTAGGAGTGTAGTTTTGCAACATCTGGAAGAGCACAGTTTGGAGGCCACTATACAGTGGTGCTCAAACTGTAGCGCACCACATGTTGCAAAACTACAACTCCAAGCATGCCCAGACTACCCAGGCATGTTGGGAGTTGTAGTTTGGCAACATCTGGCCCTTCAGATGTTGCCAAACTACAACTCCTATCATGCCTGGGTAGTCTGAGCATTCTTGGAGTTGTAGTTTTGAAACATCTGGAGGGCTACAGTTTGGACACCACTACACAGTGGACTCCAAACTGTTCCCCTCCAGTTGTTGCATAACTACAACTCCCAACATGCCCTTCGGCTGTCTGGGCATACTTGGAGTTGTAGTTTTGCAACATCTGGAGGTCTACAGCTTGGGCACCACAACTGGAGGCACACCGGTTGGGAAACATTGTCTGTTTCCTAACTCAGTGTTTCCCAACCTATGTGCCTCCAGCTGTTGCAAAACTATGACTCCCAGCATGCACTGACAGCCAAAGGGCATGCTGGAAGTTGTAGTAGTATGTCTCCAGCAGTTGCATAACTACAAGTCCCAGCATGCCCTTCAGCTGTCACTGCATGCTGAGAGTAGTAGTTGTTGCAACAGCTGAAGGCACACTGGTGGTGAAACACAGAGTTTGTTACCTAACTCAGTGTTTCGCAACCAGTGTGCCTCCAGCTGTTGCAAAATACAACTCCCAGCATGCCCTTTGGCTGTCCATACATGCTGGGAGTTGTACTATTGCAACAGCTGGAGGCACATTGGTAGCGATATTTTGAGTTTGATTGCAAAAAGTGTGCCTCCAGCTGATGCATAACTACAACCCCCAGCATGCACGGACAGCCAAAGGGCATGCTGGGAGTTGTAGTTTTGCAACAGCTGGAGGTTTGCCCTGGGAAACTCGCTGTGAACCCCCACCCATGTGAATGTACCCTAAAAACACTACACAAAATAAAAAGTAAAACACTACATATACCCCTACACATTTAACTCTCTCCCCCTCAATAAAAATTAGAAACGTCTGGTAAGGCATGGTTTCTAAAACAGAGCCTCCAGCTGTTGCAAAACAACATCGCCCAGTGTTGCTGGACAGCCATTGACTGTCCAGGCATGCTGGGAGTTTTGCTACAGCTGGAGGCACCCTGTTTGGGAAACACTGCCATAGGGTAATTTTGGTATCAGAGGTAAGTGTAATTCTTGCAACTGGGTCCGTACCTATGCAAATCCCTAATTTAGGCCTCAAATGCACATGGCGCTCTCTCACTTCGGAGCCTTGTTGTATTTCAAGGCAATAGTTTAGGGTCACATATGGGGTATTTCCGTACTCGGGAGAAATTGCCTAACAAATTTTGGAGGGCTTTTTCTCCTTTTACCCCTTATGAAAAGGTAAAGTTGGAGTCTACTCCAGCATGTTAGTGTGGTACCCGGGAGGATAATGGTGTCTGGGTTGTTGCGGTGATAGTGTTGGGTATATTGGTATTAACCCTCAATAATCATGATGCCAGGGTGCGGTTTCCTCAATGTAAAGCTCCTACCACTAACCGTCCCACAAACGGCAGGGAGAAATAACGGAATGTCCACAGCAGATTTTATTAAAGGTGTTGTGCGCTGCCCTGCCTTTCGGAGCTCCGCACGCAGCGTCCGGAAGTTCATTACTCCGAACGCTGTGTGCGGGCTTCCGTGTTCGCGGCCGCCGGGCATGAAGTCACGCCCGGCCCCCTCGTGACGTCACTCCCGCCCCCTCTACCAAAGTCTATGGGAAGGGGGCGTGACAGCGGTCGCGCCCCCTTCCCATGGACTTTCGTTGAGGGGGCGGGCGTGACGTCACGAGGGGGCCGGGCGTAACGTCACGGAAGCCCGAACACAGCGTTCGGAGTAATGAACTTCTGGACGCTGCATGCGGAGCTCCGAAAGGCAGGGCAGCGCACAACCCCTTTAAGTAAACTTGAAGTAACTTTACTGTATATTTTATGCAACGGCATGGAACATAACAGTGTTTGCGAGAGAGAGAACCGTGGTACAGGTTCCACACAGATTTGCTGGGACTCCAGGATCAATGAGCTTTTGGTGCTAGCCACTGTGCTACTATTTTTAGAAGAAAAGTATTTGTCGTAGTCATACAGGATTCAGTAGATTGAGCTTGGATAACTCACGGTTTTGTGGCTGCTAGGTATTAGGCTTCAGGCCTAGCTTGAATTGATGCTGAAGATATGAGATGTGCTTCCTTTATAATCCGGAACTAAGAGAGTGCAAAGAGCATAAGAGAGCAAATTTAGTGGCAGCAGCCCCTTATATACAAAGGGGGGGGGGGGGGGGACAAAGCTCATTTGTCAGCAGACATGTAAATCCTGACCCAGTGAACACTGGGTATCACATGACCCAAAGGTCCTTAAACCATAATACAATTTAATTAAAGGCACGTGACCTCTAAGGTCCTATACAGAGGTGTTCCTATATAACATATTATATATATATATATATATATATATATATAAATATGTATATATATATATATACACATATACACACACACACATACACATACATACATTAAATACCATTTATATGAGGTGAAGAGGGGTTAGCCCTGCAGGAGAGCCCTATTGACATGGAGGGTTCTGGCTGAGGGAACTTTAGACAAAGGGACAGGACCAGGTCCTGTACCGGAATACCACATTAGTGTAAAAAAAAAAATGTTTTGTTACACTAACATGCTAGTGTAGCCCCATACTTTTCATTTTCACAAGAAGTAAAAGGAAAAAAAAGACCCCCAAAATCTGTAACGCAATTTCTTCTGAGTATGGAAATACCCACTATGTGGACGTAAAGTGCCCTGCGGGCGCACAACAAGGCTCAGGAGTGAGAGAGGGCCATGTACATTTGAGGTGATTTGCACAGGGGTGGCTGATCGTTATAGCGGTTCTGACACAATACGCAAAAAAAACCACCCACATGTGACCCCCATTTTTGAAACTACACCCCCCACAGAACATAACAAGGGGTATAGTGAGCCTTAACACCCCACAGTTGTCTGAAGAATTTTCGTAAAATTTGGACGTGAAATTATTATTATTTTTTTTCGCTAAAATGCTGGTGTTATCCCAAACTTCTCATTTTAACAAGGGGTAATAGGAAAAAATCCCCCAAAATTTTAACCCCATTTCTTCTGAGCATGGAAATGCCCCATATATGGATGTAAAGTGCTCTGCGGGCGAACTACAATGCTCAGAAGAGAAGGAGCGCCATTGAGCTTTTGGAAAGAGAGAATGTGTCTGGAATTGAAGGCCACATTTGTTTATAAAGCCCCCCGTGGTGCCAGCACAGTGGAACCCCCCACATGTGACCCCATTTTGGAAACTAAAACCCTCAATGAATGTAATAAGGGGTGCAGTGAGCATTTACACCCCACAGGTGTCTGGTGTTTTTTGAACAGTGGTCTGTGAAAATGAAAATTTTAATTTTTCATTTGCACAGCCCACTGTTCCAAAGATATGTCAAACACCAGTGGGGTATAAAATTCTCACTTCACCCTTTATTAAATTCTGTGAGGGGTGTAATTTCCAAAATGGTGTCACATGTGGGGGGTTTCTGCTGTTCTGGCACCATGGGAGGTTTGTAAATGCACATTGCCCCCGACTTCAATTTCAGCAAAATTCTTTCACCAACAGTCCAATGGCGCACCTGTAGTGCGCCAGCAGAGCACTTAACGTTAACATATGGGGCGTTTTCTTAATCGGGAGAAATTGGGCTTCAAATTTTGTGGTCCATTTTCTCCTATTACACCATGTGAAAATGAAAAAATCTGGGAGTAACACCATGATTTTAGTGTTAAAAAACAAATTATTAACTTTTTCAGCCCACTGTTCAAAAAACCTGTGAGGTGCAAGTAACTCAATGTAACCCTTGTTTTTTTTTTTTTTTTTAAGCATTTATTTAAGTTTTGCAGAAAAAAAAAACATACAAACACCACCAACCAGGTGGAAAAGTAAGCAGGACACACAGACAAACACATTCACTCTTCGCAAACATCAGTCCCGGTGACCCAAGAACCCCCCCCCCCCATGTGCTTACAATCACAGAGTACCCTACTGGGCCGCACTATCCGGAGGGTCCACACTTTATCAAATTTCTTGGGGCACTTGCAACTCACATATAGGGCTTTATACAATGGAACATATCTGTTGACCAAATTTAGCCAACGGGACAGCGGAGGGAGAGAAGTATCTTTCCAAGTAATCACCACCACCTTACGAGCACAAGACAACAAAAAGCAAAGCAGTAAACATCTGTGAGAGCTAAAGACTAGGTCATTAATCACTCCCAGCAAGCAAACCACCAGAATTAACAAAAAAGGAAACTCCAAATTATCAGCAAGGAATTGCATTACCTCCCTCCAAAAAACAGCAACCACAGGGCACTCCCACACCGCATGCAGAAAAGTACCGACTTCTACAGAGCAACGGAAGCATAAATCAGTCGGAGATACACCAATGCGTTTAAGCTTGGCAGGGGTATAATATAACCTCAGAACATATCTGAACTGAATTAGCATATCCCGACTACTAACCACTGTAGCATAGTACGAACCCTCAACCTCCTTCCATTGACTGTCTGACAAATCAGGAATATCAGCCAACCATTTGTGAAAGGCTAGCGAAAAGGGGTTAGGTCCCAGAGTCTGGAGGAGCGTATAAGCTTGAGTGAGAGGTTTGGGGAGGTCCGCAGTGCCCAGGAGAAGCTCCACCTCAGAAAACACAGGGGTAAACTCCAGGGAGCCAAACTGCGCTTGAACCACGTGTCTCAGTTGAAAATACCTAAAAAAGGCATCTAAAGAGATACCATAGCGATCCTTCAGATCTGAAAAGGACAAGAATCCTTGATCGTCCCCAAACAAATGCAATACAAATTTGACTCCCCGAGGTCCCCAAAAACCAGCCTCCTGTAACCCGTGTAGGTGAGGTAGATGTACATTCCCCTACAAGGGTGCCCTAGGAGAAAACAGCGGTAGTGGAAATTTGCTCGACACCACGGACCACATCCTAGCAACAGTCAGTAAAGGAAGAGTAAAAGAAGAACGAGAGTGATACCTGTAGAGCGTATTGGTGAGAGCTTCATAGGAACCCATGAGCGCCCCAGCCAGGGCCGTCGCCGAATTCAACAGATCCAGATTAAGCCACCACGCTGCATAGACCAATTGGGAGGCAAGGAAATAATTATACATATTAGGGGCCGCCAGACCACCCTGCCGTTTGGGACCCTGGAGAAGAGCCCGACCGATAATGGGAGACCTTCCCTGCCAGTAGAAGCATCCCAGAGCACCACTCAAAGTATTGAAATAAGACCTAGGGGGAATCACTGGCGCTAAATGAAACAGGTAGAGGAATTTAGGGAGGTATATCATTTTAAAAATATTGATCCTGCCTGCCAAGGAAAGGGGAAGAGAGGACCAGGCTGTCAACCGCCTCATAGTGGAGCACAAGAGAGGGTCTAAATTAAGGGACATATAATCTAGTAGAGACATAGTCACCTCCACCCCCAAATACCTAAAACGGTAAACCATCTGCACCCCAGCCGGAGGATGGGAAGGTAAAGGTACTCAAGGTGAGAGAGCCATCAGTGAGGATTTGGCCCAATTAACCTGCAATCCTGATATGACACTAAACCGGTCTAATAGGTCAATAAGGGACAGGAGAGAGCCCTCAACATCCTCCAATTACACCAGTGTATCATCAGCATAAAGGGAAACCTTCTCTACAATAGATCCCCGTGGAATACCACAAATATCAGGAGCCCTACGAATAGCTGCAGCCAAGGGTTCCTTCGCCAGCGCAAAGAGAAAGGGGGAGAGGGGGCACCCCTGCCGTGTCCCACGGCCTAGGCTAAAAGGAGCAGACACATTCAAATTAGTATGTATGGGAGCCCGGGGACTGTCATACAATAACCTAACCCAGGCACAGAAACGAGGCCCAAACCCAAACGCTCCCAAGACCTCCCAAAGATAGGGCCAGAGAACCGAATCAAAGGCCTTATAAATATCCAAGCTGACTACCACACCCGTAGGGAAACCCTCCCCCGCTGCCGCAATATTAAGTTGTAGACGCTTCACATTAATATCTGTAGCCCTGCCCGGCATAAACCCAGTCTGGTCAGGATGAACGACCGAATCAATGACCCCATACAACCTCGTAGCCAAAATTCTAGCCAGTATTTTAATATCAACATTCAATAAGGAGATAGGCCTATAGGAGTCTGGCAATAGCAGGCCTTTACCTGGCTTAGGAAGCACTACAATCAACGCCTCCCTCATTGAGTCCGGGAGAGCGTCACAAAGTGAGCAGTTTAGGGGCCAACCATTCCTCATTCATCTTGTACCAATCGCCCACCATCCTATCCAAACTGGGGGTCTTTCAATGAGGAAGATCTCTAATAGCATGTTCAACCTCGTCAACAGAAAAAGGGGCATCTAACTCATCCGCCTGCAAGTGGCTAAGTGTTGGAAGGGCCAAATCCTTATGAAAGAACTAAATCTCTCCTTGACATGGCTCAGAAGGGGAAGCATACAGAGAGGAGTAGAAATCTCTAAAAACCTGGTTAATCAACAATGGGTCAGTCATTTCCCCCCCCATCTGGGCCTTTGATACTTGGGATAGAAGCAGTAGGGCGACTAGCAGGAGACAAGTACGCCAGCAATTTACCATTTTTGTCCCCAAATGCAAACAAGGCAGCCTCCCTATCCGCCAGTCGCAGCTGAACTCTATCCTTCTGAACAATCAACAAGGACCTCTGAGCTTTTGCCCATTCCCTCTCATTCTCAGGGGAAGGGTCCCTAACTTACGCTTCCTCCAATACCCCGACCTCCTGCTGCAGCTTGACCTCCATAGCTGCCCTAACTTTCCTCTGGCCGGCTACCCCTGCTATGAAGGCAGCCCTAACCGTAGCTTTGTACGCATCCCATTGAACTAAAAGAGTCAGGGTAAGAACCATTATGCTCCCAATATTCTGAATGAGCAACCCCCAGGGCCTCTACAACTGCCTCTGCCTGTAACCACCCAGGATGCATACGCCAAACATGAGAGGAGAGGGGGGGGGACCCAAATGGAGAACTACCAGTATAGCAGAGTGGTCTGGGATCCCCTAGTGGTATAGGAAACATCTCTTACCGCACGAAGAAGGTCCTCAGAAGCCAAGGAAAGGCCAATGCGAGAGAATGACCTGTGCACCGCTGAGTAAAAGGAGAATGATGTCGTATCCAGATACTTCCACCTCCAGAGGTCGGTCAGGCCAAACACCAGTCGTTGAATGAGTAGGAGCCAGGAACCACATTGAAATCACCTATAAAGAGAACAGGGTCAGGAGGAAAATTTTGTGGTGATGAGTTCAAGGACAGAAACATTAAAGGGGGGGGGACGTAGACAGAGACCAAGATAAAGGAGAAAGAACCTAGAGAGCAGTGTAAAAATCACACTGCTGTGTGCCTGAAAGGCAGAGTCCATCTGCCTTTCCTTCCTGTTGGACAACTCTTGTCCCAAAGATACTGAAGACCTTGACACTCTTCTTTCTCACTCTCACCAGCCACCACGTACACGTCTCGGCTTCAGAGAATTCCCCACCGAGTTTCACCTCAGACTTCACTTCAGAGGATTTCCCACCTGGCTTCAGCACAGTCTTAGCTTCAGGGGACTTCTCATACAGCTTCACCTCCATCTTAGCTTCAGAGGACTTTTTACATGACTTCACCTCAACCTTAGCTTCAGAGGACTTTTTACAAACCTTCATCTCAATCTTAGCTTCAGAGGACTTTTTACCAAGTTTCACCTCAATCTTAGCTTCAGAGGACTTCTTTACATTCTGAGACTTTTGCCGCAGAAGCCTTTCTGGAGCCAATTCCACCATAACTTGGTCTCTTCTCTCTTTTAGGACTTTTACTGTTTCCATTTTCTCATATTTTTGCTGCTTACACTGGAGCTTAGCGGACTTCATCCTCTCACTATCAAGCAACTCTGTGAAGTCCCCGATAGTGTCTTCCAAAGACAGAAATTGTTTCCTCAACTGCTAATTGTCCGCCAGCACATCCTCTTGCTCATAGAGTTGCACTCCCAGCAAAACCAAGGCAGCTACATGGAACTTTCGCGTTTCAATCTGCTTTTCCAGGCTCTGTGCGCCAACATCACTTTTTCTTGCTCCAGATCCTCTACGGCAACTAGCCTAGCCTTGTAGTCACACCCTAAAGCATGATATGCACTATGCAGAAGACTCACTTCTTCTGTCAGAAAGGTAACCTGCTTGGCCAGGCTCTCCACTTTATTCTTCTGGCAGGTCACCAAACTCTGGGAGCGGGACAGTTCATCTTACAGAGCCACAATGTCACTTTTGTACTGCTCCGTGACTTTCTCCAGTTGACGCTTCTGTTCCTGTTCATTCTGGAAGTCTGCAAGCGCTTTGTCCCTCTCCTCTGTCATACACTGTAGGTTTTATTCTTTTTCTGACAACTTCATAGAAACAAACTGCAGGGTTTCTTCCAAAACCTGGATCTGCTCCAGTTTCTTCCCTATGTTAGCTCGTCATTTCCGAGACCTTTTACTAACAGTGGTCTCCTCACTCTCGATGTCTGGCCTTGAGTCATTCTCTTGTCCTCTATCAGACACTCGAGGTGATTCTTCTCCATCTAGTTTACTTAGTTCTCCATCTGTGACTGTAAACGCAGCATCCAGCTCCAATGGACCTTTCTTCCTCAACTTTGGCTTTTCCACAGCCCTCTCCGTAGCTTGACTTGCGGAGTGCTCTTCAGCTCCCCTGGTGGTCTGGCACACTCCCACCTGACATACACCTAGGATTTGCTTACACTCCTCATCCTCAGCCTCTGCTGAGTTACTTTCCCCTGCTGTATAGCGCAAGTCAAGTGTTGTGAGCCTAACAGGTGTGCCTGCTCTAGTCACCTGACTATCTTCCCACAACTGTCTGAAAATCGGAAAATTCTTCCCAGTACTACTTCATACTCCATGGAAGGATCTATTGCAACCTTGTGAACTATTGTACCATATGGAGAAGTAATACAAACATTAACTGTTTTATAACCCCAAATTCCAGCTTGCTTAGACATTTTTTGGGGGGTCTGGCTTTCTACAAATTGTCTTTACCAGACTTATCACACTTGTATGGTCTAACAAAACCATCACCTTGTTACCATCTATTGCCAGCTCACACAGGTTCTCTTTTGTCCTGCTAGAGGTGGGAATAGAACTTTTTACAACTGGACACATCATACATTTTTCCACAAAAACCTTATTATCTTGGATTCACAATTTATGACACCATTCCCACAGTACCGCAAAGACACCTCAGTCTTTACAACTTCCAGAACCCTTGGGTGTAAAATTTCTGGTGCACTCTCGGCATCCCACAACTACCAAAAGTATGGAAAGTCTCTGCCCAGAACAATTTTCCCCTTAAGTCCTGCACAAACCTCCAACACATGGTTCACTGTCCCAAAAGAGGTTTCAAAAGTAACTTGAACAGTTTTACCCGTCTCCGGTCGGGACTTCACACACTGAATTACCTCCAGCCTTATCTGAGACACAGTCTTACAACCATCCAAGTCCACCCACAGTGGAATTCCGCCCACCAACAACTCACGGGACCTCGGTTTCCTCCCGGCGACCACCGGTTGTGGCCCACATCGGTTGCCCCCAGCAACGACCTGCTGATGTCGTGCCTTTTCCACAAAATCTCGATCCGTTGCCCCTAGAAACGGTCCTCCACAGACACCATCCTGTGCTTGAACTCCTCTGCTGGGCTCATCTGACTTGCAATCTTTGCTCCTAGCAACGGCTCCTCTCCAACTCGCCCGTTGGTTGCCCTTGTCAACATGATGCCCGCATCCTCCACCAAATGTGACGTTCCATCTCGGGGATAAGCTCTGGGATCGTCCTGGTCACTTGCCAAGGGACACGTTTCCTTGCAATAACTCGCAGACAACAATTCAGCATGTTTGACTCCTTGCCAGTTTTATTTAAACAGGTTGCAGGTAAAACAAAACATAAAACAGGAACAAAATAAAGTCCTAGACTGTCAGGGCATGCTGAGAGTTGTAATCAGTGTTACGCCGAGCGCTCCGGGTCCCCGCTCCTCCCCGGAGCGCTCGCTACACTCCTCTCACTGCAGCGCTCCGGTCGGTTCCACGGACCCGGGGCGCTGCGATACCGCCTCTGGCCGGGATGCGATTCGCGATGCGGGTAGCGCCCGCTCGCGATGCGCACCCCGGCTCCCGTACCTGACTCGCTCTCCGTCAGTTCTGTCCCGGCGCGCGCGGCCCCGCTCCCTAGGGCGCGCGCGCGCCGGGTCTTTGCGATTTAAAGGGCCACTGCGCCGCTGATTGGCGCAGTGGTTCCAATTAGTGTTTACACCTGTGCACTTCCCTATATCACCTCACTTCCCCTTCACTCCCTCGCCGGATCTTGTTGCCTTAGTGCCAGTGAAAGCGTTTCCTTGTGTGTTCCTAGCCTGTGTTCCAGACCTCCTGCCGTTGCCCCTGACTACGATCCTTGCTGCCTGCCCCGACCTTCTGCTACGTCCGACCTTGCTTCTGTCTACTCCCTTGTACCGCGCCTATCTTCAGCAGCCAGAGAGGTTGAGCCGTTGCTAGGGGATACGACCTGGTCACTACCGCCGCAGCAAGACCATCCCGCTTTGCGGCGGGCTCTGGTGAAAACCAGTAGTGACTTAGAACCGATCCTCTAGCACGGTCCACGCCAATCCCTCTCTGGCACAGAGGATCCACCACCTGCCAGCCGGCATCGTGACAGTAGATCCGGCCATGGATCCCGCTGAAGTTCCTCTGCCAGTTGTCGCTGACCTCACCACGGTGGTCGCCCAGCAGTCACAACAGATTGCGCAACAAGGCCAACAGCTGTCTCAACTGACTGTTATGCTACAACAGTTACTACCACAGCTCCAGCAACCATCTCCTCCGCCAGCTCCTGTACCTCCTCCGCAGCGAGTGGCCGCTTCTGGACTACGACTATCCTTGCCGGATAAATTTGATGGGGACTCTAAGTTTTGCCGTGGCTTCCTTTCCCAATGTTCATTACACTTGGAGATGATGTCGGACCAGTTCCCCACTGAAAGGTCTAAGGTGGCTTTCGTAGTCAGCCTGCTGTCTGGAAAAGCCCTGGCTTGGGCCACACCGCTCTGGGACCGCAATGACCCCGTCACTGCCTCTGTACACTCCTTCTTCTCGGAAATTCGAAGTGTCTTTGAGGAACCTGCCCGAGCCTCTTCTGCTGAGACTGCCCTGTTGAACCTGGTCCAGGGTAATTCTTCCGTTGGCGAGTATGCCGTACAATTCCGTACTCTTGCTTCTGAATTATCCTGGAACAATGAGGCCCTCTGCGCGACCTTTAAAAAAGGCCTATCCAGCAACATTAAAGATGTTCTGGCCGCACGAGAAATGCCTGCTAATCTTCATGAACTTATTCACCTAGCCACTCGCATTGACATGCGTTTTTCCGAAAGGCGTCAGGAGCTCCGCCAAGATATGGACTCTGTTCGCACGAGGCGTTTCTTCTCCTCGGCTCCTCTCTCCTCTGGTTCCCTGCAATCTGTTCCTGTGCCTCCCGCCGTGGAGGCTATGCAGGTCGACCGGTCTCGCCTGACATCTCAAGAGAGGACACGACGCCGCATGGAGAACCTCTGCCTGTACTGTGCTAGTACCGAACACTTCCTGAGGGATTGTCCTATCCGCCCTCCCCGCCTGGAAAGACGTACCCTGACTCCGCACAAAGGTGAGACAATCCTTGATGTCCACTCTGCTTCTCCACGTCTTACTGTGCCTGTGCGGATGTCTGCCTCTGCCTTCTCCTTCTCTTCTGTGGCCTTCTTGGACTCTGGATCTGCAGGAAATTTTATTTTGGCCTCTCTCGTCAACAGGTTCAACATCCCAGTGACCAGTCTCACCAGACCCCTTTACATCAATTGTATAAACAATGAAAGATTGGACTGTTCCATACGTTTCCGCACGGAGCCCCTTCTAATGAGCATCGGATCTCATCACGAGAGGATTGAACTTTTGGTCCTCCCCAATTGCACCTCGGAAATTCTCCTTGGACTTCCCTGGCTTCAACTTCATTCCCCAACCCTGGATTGGTCCACTGGGGAGATCAAGAGTTGGGGGCCCTCTTGTTCCAAGGACTGTCTAAAACCGGTTCCCAGTAACCCTTGCCGTAACTCTGTGCTTCCTCCAGTAACCGGTCTCCCTAAGGCCTATATGGACTTCGCGGATGTTTTCTGCAAAAAACAAGCGGAGACTCTACCTCCTCACAGGCCTTATGATTGTCCTATCGACCTCCTCCCGGGCACTACTCCACCCCGGGGCAGAATTTATCCTCTCTCTGCCCCAGAGACTCTTGCCATGTCTGAATACGTCCAGGAGAATCTAAAAAAGGGCTTTATCCGTAAATCCTCCTCTCCTGCCGGAGCCGGATTTTTCTTTGTGTCCAAAAAAGATGGCTCTCTACGTCCTTGCATTGACTACCGCGGACTTAATAAAATCACGGTTAAGAACCGCTACCCCTTACCCCTCATCTCTGAACTCTTTGATCGCCTCCAAGGTGCCCACATCTTTACTAAATTGGACTTAAGAGGCGCCTATAACCTCATCCGCATCAGAGAGGGGGATGAGTGGAAAACAGCATTTAACACCAGAGATGGACACTTTGAGTATCTGGTCATGCCCTTTGGCCTGTGCAACGCCCCTGCTGTCTTCCAAGACTTTGTTAATGAAATTTTTCGTGATCTGTTATACTCCTGTGTTGTTGTATATCTTGATGATATCCTAATTTTTTCGGCCAATCTAGAAGAACACCGCCAGCATGTCCGTATGGTTCTTCAGAGACTTCGTGACAATCAACTCTATGCTAAAATTGAGAAATGTCTGTTTGAATGCCAATCTCTTCCTTTTCTAGGATACTTGGTCTCTGGCCAGGGACTACAAATGGATCCAGATAAACTCTCTGCCGTCTTAGATTGGCCACGCCCCTCCGGACTCCGTGCCATCCAACGTTTTTTGGGGTTCGCCAATTATTACAGGCAATTTATTCCACATTTTTCTACCATTGTGGCTCCTATTGTGGCTTTAACCAAAAAAAATGCCGATCCCAAGTCTTGGCCTCCTCAAGCGGAGGACGCCTTTAAACGACTCAAGTCTGCCTTCTCTTCGGCTCCCGTGCTCTCCAGACCTGACCCATCTAAACCCTTCCTATTGGAGGTTGATGCCTCCTCAGTGGGAGCTGGAGCTGTCCTTCTACAAAAAAACTCTTCCGGGCATGCTGTTACTTGTGGTTTTTTTTCTAGGACCTTCTCTCCGGCGGAGAGGAACTACTCCATCGGGGATCGAGAGCTTCTAGCCATTAAATTAGCACTTGAGGAATGGAGGCATCTGCTGGAGGGATCAAGATTTCCAGTTATTATTTACACCGATCACAAGAACCTCTCATACCTCGAGTCTGCCCAACGGCTGAATCCTCGTCAGGCCAGGTGGTCTCTGTTCTTTGCCCGATTTAATTTTGAAATTCACTTTCGGCCTGCTGATAAGAACATTAGGGCCGATGCTCTCTCTCGTTCCTCAGATGCTTCTGAAATTGAACTCTCTCCTCAACACATCATTCCTCCTGACTGCCTGATTTCCACTTCTCCAGCCTCCATCAGGCAAACTCCTCCAGGAAAGACCTTTGTTTCTCCACGCCAACGCCTCGGAATCCTCAAATGGGGTCACTCCTCCCATCTCGCAGGTCATGCGGGCATCAAGAAATCTGTGCAACTCATCTCTCGCTTCTATTGGTGGCCGACTCTAGAGACTGATGTGGTGGACTTTGTGCGAGCCTGCACTATCTGTGCCCGGGATAAGACTCCTCGCCAGAAGCCCGCTGGTTTTCTTCTTCCTCTGCCTGTTCCCGAACAACCTTGGTCTCTGATTGGTATGGATTTTATTACTGACTTACCCCCATCCCATGGCAACACTGTTATTTGGGTGGTCGTTGATCGATTCTCCAAAATGGCACATTTCATCCCTCTTCCTGGTCTTCCTTCAGCGCCTCAGTTGGCTAAACAATTTTTTGTACACATTTTTCGTCTTCACGGGTTGCCTACGCAGATCGTCTCGGATAGAGGCGTCCAATTTGTGTCTAAATTCTGGAGGGCTCTCTGTAAACAACTCAAGATTAAATTAAATTTTTCTTCTGCATACCATCCTCAGTCCAATGGACAAGTAGAAAGAATTAACCAGATCTTGGGTGACTATTTACGACATTTTGTTTCCTCCCGCCAGGATGACTGGGCAGATCTTCTACCTTGGGCCGAATTCTCGTATAATTTCAGAATCTCTGAATCTTCCTCCAAATCCCCGTTTTTCGTGGTGTACGGCCGTCACCCTCTTCCCCCCCTCCCTACCCCCTTGCCCTCTGGTCTGCCCGCTGTGGATGAAATTTCTCGTGATCTTTCCATCATATGGAGAGAGACCCAAAATTCTCTCTTACAGGCTTCTTCACGCATGAAGAGATTCGCGGATAAGAAAAGAAGAGCTCCTCCCATTTTTTCCCCTGGAGACAAGGTATGGCTCTCCGCCAAATATGTCCGCTTCCGTGTCCCTAGCTATAAGTTGGGACCACGCTATCTTGGTCCTTTCAAGATTTTGCGCCAGATTAATCCTGTCTCTTACAAACTTCTTCTTCCTCCTTCTCTTCGTATTCCTAATGCCTTTCATGTTTCTCTTCTTAAACCACTTATCATTAACCGTTTCTCTCCCAAATCTGTTCCCCCCACTCCTGTCTCCGGCTCCTCGGACATCTTCTCCGTCAAAGAAATTTTAGCATCTAAAAAGGTCAGAGGGAAAACCTTCTTTTTAGTGGATTGGGAGGGTTGTGGTCCAGAAGAGAGGTCCTGGGAACCTGAGGACAATATCCTGGACAAAAGTCTGGTCCTCAGGTTCTCAGGCTCCAAGAAGAGGGGGAGACCCAAGGGGGGGGGGTACTGTTACGCCGAGCGCTCCGGGTCCCCGCTCCTCCCCGGAGCGCTCGCTACACTCCTCTCACTGCAGCGCTCCGGTCGGTTCCACGGACCCGGGGCGCTGCGATACCGCCTCTGGCCGGGATGCGATTCGCGATGCGGGTAGCGCCCGCTCGCGATGCGCACCCCGGCTCCCGTACCTGACTCGCTCTCCGTCAGTTCTGTCCCGGCGCGCGCGGCCCCGCTCCCTAGGGCGCGCGCGCGCCGGGTCTTTGCGATTTAAAGGGCCACTGCGCCGCTGATTGGCGCAGTGGTTCCAATTAGTGTTTACACCTGTGCACTTCCCTATATCACCTCACTTCCCCTTCACTCCCTCGCCGGATCTTGTTGCCTTAGTGCCAGTGAAAGCGTTTCCTTGTGTGTTCCTAGCCTGTGTTCCAGACCTCCTGCCGTTGCCCCTGACTACGATCCTTGCTGCCTGCCCCGACCTTCTGCTACGTCCGACCTTGCTTCTGTCTACTCCCTTGTACCGCGCCTATCTTCAGCAGCCAGAGAGGTTGAGCCGTTGCTAGGGGATACGACCTGGTCACTACCGCCGCAGCAAGACCATCCCGCTTTGCGGCGGGCTCTGGTGAAAACCAGTAGTGACTTAGAACCGATCCTCTAGCACGGTCCACGCCAATCCCTCTCTGGCACAGAGGATCCACCACCTGCCAGCCGGCATCGTGACAATCAGTGACCAGTCTACTAACTGGTGAGCTCCCCTCATCCAGTTAACCCCTTGGGGACGGAGACCATTATAACCCTAAGGACGGGAACATTTTTTCTGACCACTGTCACTTTAAGCATTAATAAATCTGGGATGCTTTTACTTTTCATTCTGATTCCGAGAATGTTTTTTCGTGACATATTCTACTTCATGTTAGTGGTAAATTTGTCGATACTCGCATAATTTCTTGGTGAAAAATTGAAAATTTTCTGAAAAAATTGAAAATTTTGCATTTTTCTAACTTTGAAGCTCTCTGCTTGTAAGGAAAACAGACATTCCAAATAAATTATATATTCATCATGAAGTTGACATGTTTTTACTGTTGGAAAACATCAGAGGGCTTCAAAGTTCAGCAGCAATTTTCCAATTTTTCACAAAATTTTCAAAATTGGAATTTTTCAGGGACCAGTTCAGTTTTGAAGTGGATTTTAAGGGCCTTCATATTAGAAATACCCCATAAATTACCCCATTATAAAAGCTGCACCCCTCAAAGTATACAAAATGACATTCAAAAGGTTTATTAACCCTTTAGGCATTTCACAGGAATAGCAGCAAATTGAAGGAGAAAATTCTAAATCTTCATTTTTTTACACTGACATGTTCTTGTAGACCCAGTTTTTGAATTTTTACAAGGGGTAATAGGAGAAAAATCCCCCCCAAAATTTGTAACCCAATTTCTCTCAAGTAAGGAAATACCTCATATGTGTTTGTCAAGTGTTCGGCGAGTACAGTAGAGGGCTCAGTAGGGAAGGAGCAACAATGGGATTTTGGAGAGTGAATTTTTCTGAAATGGTTTTTTTTTTTGGGGGGGGGGGGGTCACATTTAGGAAGCCCCTATAGTGCCAGAACAGCAAAAAAAAACACATGGCATACTATTTTGGAAACTACACCCCTCAAAGCACGTAACAAGGGGTCCAATGAGCCTTAACACCCCACAGGTGTTTGATGTATTTTTGTTAAAGTCGGATGTGTAAATGAAAAAAATAATTTTTCACTAAAGTGCTGTTTTTCCCCCAAATTTACCATTTTTAAAAAAGGGTAATGGGAGAAAATGCCCCCCAAAATTTGTAACCCCATCTCTTCTGAGTATGGAAATAGACCCCATGTTAGGGCGTAAAATACTCTTTGTGCGAACTAAAATGCTCAGAAGAGGGGTCACATTTGGCTTTTGGAAAGCAAATTTTGCTGAAATGGTTTTTGGGGGGCATGTCGCATTTAGGAAGCCCCTTTGGTGCCAGAACAGCACAGAAAAACCCACACGGCCTACTATTTTGGAAACTGCACCCCTCAAGGAACGTAACAAGGGGTACAGTGAGCCTTAACACCCCACAGGTGATTGACAAACTTTCGTTAAAGTGGGACGCGAAAATGAAAAATGGTATTTTTAACACTAAAATACTGGTGTTACCCCAAACTTTTCATTTTCACAAGGAGTAATAGGAGAAAATGCCCCACAAAATTTGTAACCCCATTTCTCTCGAGTAAGGAAATACCTCATATGTGGATGTAAAGTGATCTGCGGGTGCACTAGAGAGAAAAGTAGCGACATTGGGCTTTTGGAGAGCGGATTTTGCTGAAATGGTTTTTGGGCTCATGTAGCATTTAGGAAGCCCCTCTGATGCCAGAACAGTAAAAAAAAAAAACTGAAAAACAAACACATGGCACACAATTTTGGAAACTACACCCCTCACAGAATTTTATAAGGGGTGCAATGAGCATTTACACCCCACTGGTATTTGACTAGAGGGCTCAGAAGAGAAGTAGGCTGTTGAAAAAATCTGTCAGACACCTGTGGGGCACAAATGCTCACTGCACCCCTTGTTACATACAGTGAGGGGTGTAGTTTCCAAAATGGGGTCACATGTGTAGGGGGGTCCACTGTTTTGGCACCATGGGGGCTTTGTAAATACACATGGCCTTCAATTCCAGACACATTCTCTTTCAAAAAGCCCAGGCGAGCCCCTTCTCTTCTGAGCATTGTAGTTCGCCTGCAGAGCACTTTACATCCAAATATGGGGTATTTATATACTAAAAAGAAATGGGGTTACAAATTTTGTTTTTTGTTTTTCCTATTACCCCTTGCGAAAATGAAAAATTTAGGGTAACACCAGCATTTCAGGAAAAAAAAACATTTTTTATTTTCATGTCCAACTTTAAAGGACAAGTCTCCCAGTAAAAAATTGTTCAGCTTTTAGTGCAGAAGGTAAAGTTATATAGGTTTGTAAATCACTTCCATTGCCAATGCTGCTTAGAAACAAGCTTTTTCTGCATTCTTCTGTCTGACAGGAAATTCAGCTGTTCCAGGTTTTCATGACTTGCGACCCCCTATTCAGGCTGTTATCAGCAGCATCCCGGGGCCGTGACGTGACAATTACCCAGAAAACCCCTGTGCTGCAGAGAGATCCCTGTGCTCGGCCTTAGCCCCTCCCATCTGATGAATATTCACACTGTCCTCCCTCTGTTCTGCAGTGATTGGCTGAGCAGCACTACCTATATGCCAGCTGATTCAGATCATAGCAGCCCCATCAAACAGGCTGATTTTCTCCCCTCTCCTTGCTAATGTTTTTACACTGAGAACGGAGGAGAGGGGGGAGGGGAGGGAGCTGCCAGCGTAGAGCTGTCACACTGAGAATGGAGGGGAGGGAGCTGCCAGCGTAGAGCTGTCACACTGAGCACTGGGGAGAGAGGAGTGCAGGGCAGAGAAGGGGGGAGGTGATTGTGCCACTGTAAAGCTGTTTCACTGAGAGGAGGAGGGGGTGGGAGTGATTTTACAGTGTAAAACTGCAGCTTCAACTCCAGGGTCCCTCTCTCTGAGCACTGAGATTAGTTTGTTTCCTCGTGGCCACCCTGCTGTCTGGGCTATGATTGGAGCTCAGTGTTATGTGGGAGTAGCAGAGCTTTGGGAGTGACTAACATAAGTTAGGGGTGGTAACAAGCTCTCTGCTCAGGCAGCTGAGAGCAGGAAATGTGAGCAGTGTATGCAGGGAAATGTAGTCTTTGAGATCACAGGGATAGCCACCATAACCAGGAAGTAACTGGAATTTATGAGCTGAATAGCCGGTGAATGGAGGCGGGAAAAAAAAAAATCACAAACAGGTCAGAGAGGTGGTAGGTGAATATACTATGGAATGGCTAGGTATTTTTTTTCCTTTTCTGCATGGGATATCTTCTTTAACGAAAAATTTTCAAAGACCTGTGGGTTGTTAAGGCTCACTATACCCCTTGTTACCTACCGTGAGGGGTGTAGTTTCCAAAATGGAGTCACATGTGGGTGTTTTTTTTTTTGCGTTCATGTCAGAACCGCTGCAACGATCAGCCACTCCTGTGCAAATCACCAATTTAGGCCTCAAATGTACATGGCGCTCTCTCACTCCTGAGCCTTGTTGTGCATCCGCAGAGCATTTTACGTACACAAGGGGTATTTCCGTACTCAGAAGAAATTGCGTTAGAAATGTAGGTCTTTTTCTCCTTTTATCTCTTGTGAAAATGGAAAGTATGGGGCAACACCAGAATGTTAGTGTCAAATTTTTTTTTTTACATTAACATGCTGGTGTAGCCCCCAACTTTACCTTTTCATAAGGGGTAAAAGGAGAAAATTCCACCAAAAAATTGTAACGCAATTTCTCCCGTAATACATACGTGGCCCTAAACTGTTGCCTTGAAATATGACAGGGCTCTGAAGTGAGAGAGCTCCATGCGCATTTGAGGCCTAAATAAGGAATTTGCAATATGGGGCTCGTCTCCACCAAAACCCTACAGTAGTGTTTCCCAAACAGGGTGCCTCCAGCTGTTGCAAGACTCCCAGCCTGCCAGGACAGTCTATGGCTGTCCGGCAATACCGGGAGTTGTGATTTTGCAACAGCTGAAGGCTCCGTTTAGGAAACACTGCCGTATGAGACGTTTTTCATTTTCATTGGGGGGGGGGGGGGGTGAGGGGGTGTATATGTAGTGTTTTACTTTTTATTATTTTTTAGCGTGATGTTTTTAGGGTACATACACAGGCAGGATTCACAGGGAGTTGGAGCTGCGGCGGAAAATTTGCCGCAGCCCAAACTTGTAGAAGGAAACACACTGTAAACCCGCCCGTGTGAATGTACCCTGTACATTCACATGGGAGGAGGGGGGAGGGGCGCCCCAAACCTTCAGCTGTGGCAAAATGACAACTCCCAGAATGCATTGACAGGCCGTACATGCTGGGAGTTGTAGTTTTACAACAGCTGTAGGCACACTGGTGGGGAACCACTGAGTTAGAAAACAGTCTCTAGCTCAGTGATTCCAACCCCTGTGCCTCCAGCTGTTGCAAAACTACAACTCATAATAAAACACCTAAATCCCCCAAAACTGGACCCTCTACCCCGTCGGACCAATTTTGGTTCGCAGAGGATTCTACCTCAAAAATGGCCAAAGGTTGGGGAAAATCTGGGAAGCCCTCCCACAAATGGCCTATAACTGTTACCAGTCCTTCAAAAACATATTAGAAACCTCAAATGGTTAAGGACCAGGTCCCTCATATCGCTTTTTTAAAAAGCAAATATACTGATGCTAAAATGTCGCCTCCCATACCCTCTGATAGTCGGGTCAATAGAGTCTCCCGCAGAAACAAACCTGACTCTTATGATACATCCCCTGGCCAATCATCCTCAGAAGATGGGGAAATTTCGGATGAAAATTCTAACTCTGATTATGAGGACATTTCAGATAAAGAGGGACATACATTAAATCCTGAGGACCCCAAGACTGTCATTGTGGACAGCGCTGGAATGCCCTATTTTGACCCAGGTCTTCTTAAACATCCCTGTTCCCGGGAATTGGTCCGTCATCCTCATGTTTCTCAATACTTAAGTGTTTGGTTGAGGAAATCGCTTGATAAGAATACCCGCAGTAAATTGCAAACAGCTGTCTCGGCATGCTGGGAGTTGTAGTTGCATACCTCCAGCTGTTGCATAACTACATCTCCCAAGATCAGTACATGCTGGGAGTTGTTTTGCAACAGCTGTAGGGACACTGGTTGGAAAATACTGAGTTAGGTAACAGAACCTAACTGAAGGTTTTCCAACCAATGTGCCTCCAGCTGTTGCAAAACTACAACTCCCAGCATGCACGGTCTGTCAGTACATGCTGGGAGTTGTAGTTTTTAAACAGCTGGAGCTTTGTCCCCCCATGTGAACGTACAGGGTACATTCACACTGGCGGGTTTACAGTAAGTTTCCTGCTTCAAGTATGAGCTGCGGCAAATTTTTCTCTGCGGTGCAAATTTCTAGCGGCAAGCTCACTGTAAACCTCTGCCAGTGCGAACATACCCTAAAAACACTACACTACACTACACTAACACATGATAAAGGGTAAAACACACCCCTTTACACTGTCCCCCCCCCCCCCCCAATAAAAATGAAAAACATATTGTACGGCAGGGTTTCCAAAACAGAGCCTCCAGCTGTTGCAAAACAACAACTCCCAGCATTTCCGGACAGCCACTGACTGTCCAGGCATGCTGGGAGTTTAGCAACAGCTGGAGTCACCCTGTTTGGGAATCACTGGCATAGAATACCCCTGTGTCCACCTCTATGCAATCAATAATTTAGTCCTCAAATGCGCATGGCGCTCTCTCACTTCGGAGCCCTGTCGTATTTCAAGGAAACAGTTTAGGGCCACATATGGGGTATTTCTGTACTCGGGAGAAATTGCGAGGAAAAGTTGGGGGCTACACCAACCTGTTAGTGTCAAAAAATAAAAAAATTTACACTGACATGCTGGTGTTGCCCCATACTTTTTATTTTCACAAGTGTTAAAAGGAAAAAGACCCCCAAAATTGGTAATGCAATTTCTCCTGAGTATGGAAATACCCCACATGTGGGCGTAAAATGCTCCGCGGGCGCATAACAAGGCTCAGGAGTGAGAATGCACTATGTACATTTGAGGCCTAAATTGGGGATTTGCACAGGGGTAGCTGATTTTACAGCGGTTCTGCCATAAACGCAAAAAAAGAAATACCCACGTGTCCCCATTTTTGGAAATTACACCCCTCATGGAACGTAACAAGGGGTATAGTGTGCCTGAACACCCCACAGTTGTTTAATGAAAATTCTTCAAAGTTGGATGGAAAAAAAAAAAAAAAAAAAACAATTCTCTCACTAAAATGCAGGTGTTACCCTAAATTTTTCATTTTCACAAGGAAAAATAGGAAAAAAGCCCCCCAAAATTTGTAACCCAATTTCTTCTGAGTAAGAACATACCTCATATGTGGATGTAAAGTGCTCTGCTGGCGCACTACAATGCTCAGAAGAGAAGGAGCACCGTTGGGATTTTGAAGATAAAATTTGTCCGGAATTGAAGGCCACGTGTGTTTACTAAGCCCCCATAGAGCCAGAACAATGGACTCCCCCCCTCCACATGTGACCCCATTTTGGAAACTACACCCCTCATGTAATGTAATAAGGGGTACAGTGAGCATTTACGCCCCACAGGTGTCTGACAGATTTTTGGAACAGTGGTCCGTGAAAATTTTAAATGTAATTTTTCATTTGCACAGCCCACTGTTCCAAAGATCTGTCAAATGCCAGTAGGGTGTAAATACTCACTGCACCCCTTATTAAATTCTGTGAGTGGTATAGTTTCCTAAATGGGGTCACTTGTGGGGGTCCACTGTTCTGGCACCACAGGGGGCTTTGTAAACGCACATGGCCCCCGGCTTCTATTCCAACCAAATTCTGTCTCCAAAAGCTCAATGGCGCTCCTCCTCTTCTGAGCATTGTAGTGCACCAGCAAAGCACTTGACGTCCACACATTGGGTATTTCCATACTCAGGAGAAAATTACCCCCAAAATTTGTAACCCCATTTCTTCTATTACCCCTTGTAAAAATGTAAAATTTGGGAAAAAACTAGCATTTTTGTGAAACAAAAAATTCACTTACACATCCAACTTTAACAAAAAGTCATCAAACACCTGTGAGGTGTTAAGGCTCACTGTATCCCTTGTTACGTTCCTTGAGGGGTGTAGTTTCCAAAATAGTATGCCATGTGTTTTTTTTTTTTTTTTTTTTTGCTGTTCTGGCACCATAGGGGCTTCCTAAATGTGACATGCCACACAATAACCATTTCAGAAAAACTCACTCTCCAAAATCCCGCTGTCGCTCCTTCCCTTCTGAACCCTCTAGTGCACCCGCAGAACACTTGACATACACATATGAAGTATTTCCTTACTCGAGAGAAATTGGGTTACACATTTTAGGAAGATTTCTCTCCTTTTACCACTTGTAAAAATTCAAAAACTGGGTCTACAAGAACATGCCAGTGTAAAAAATGAAGATTTTGAATTTTCTCCTTCAATTTGCTGCTATTCCTGTGAAACACCTAAAGGGTTAACAAACCTTTTGAATGTCATTTTGAATACTTTGAGGCGTGCCATTTTTATAATGGGGTAATTTGCGGGGTATTTCTAATAAGATGGCCCCTCAAATCCACTTCAAAACAGAACTGGTCCCTGAAAAATTTCTATTTTGAAAATTTTGTGGAAAATTGCTGCTATACTTTGAAGCCCTCTGATGTCTTCCAAAAGTAAAAACATGTCGACTTGATGATGCAAGCATAAAGTAGACATATTGTATATGTGAATCAATATATAATTTATTTAGAATATTCATTTTCCTTATAAGCAGAGAGCTTAAAAGTAAAAAAAAAAAATGCAAAATTTTTAATTTTTTCATCAATTTTTTTGCATTTTTTCACCAAGAAATGATGCAAGTATCGACAAAATTTTAACACTAACATAAAGTAGAATATGTCACGAAAAAACAATCTCGGAATCAGAATGAAAGGTAAAAGCATCCCAGAGTTATTAATGCTTAAATGAACGTGGTCAGATGTTCAAAAAATGGCCAGGTCCTACAGTGAAAATTTGCTGCGTCCTTAAGGGGTTAAGGAGATCAATAAATCCGTATCCCTTTTCTCTTCCCGGGACAAAGTCTTTCAGCCTCGAGTTTTTTCCAGGGCAGCGAAAAGACTGGGCAAATTTCCCAGCCGACAGTTTCATGAAGGACAATATAATATATAAGAAGGAAAAAGGCACACGCGCCCCTAGTGCAATACTTAGAAAAACCAAGGCAAGGGAAGGGGGTAGTATTCCACTTACCAGAAGGTGTTGCGCTATGGGCACAACACCGTAATGAATGTAGACATAGATGCACGCAGCCTGGAGCGTCCGGTAATAGCCTCGCAAGCCGGCAATGGAAACCAATGTCAGGGAAGGTAGAAAAAAGATCCTTTCTCGGCGCAGTTGCAGAGTCATAAGGAGGTAGCAGCAGTCATCAGTATTTCATAATAAAATTTATTCGGCACACAGTGGCAACGTGTTTCTTGCCCGTATCGGGCACTTCCTCAGGCAAATGTGCTTATACAAACATAAAATGGCGGCAAGTTAAATAGACAGTCTTACGTATTTTTTCAAAAGGTCACGATCAATTAGGCTATTCAGAGAACACAGCCTCTAGCCCGGCCGTAAGGTGCACAAACAATAAAAACTTTACATAATAATCATTTTTACATAATTCATAGGGAGGAGAACCTCTCACAAATAACCTAATAAGGTAAGCAATAAAAACATAAGAATTTGTGGTTAGAATCACACAGTATATATGTCTAATATCATTCAGAGTTCCTGCGTCTCTGCAACCATTCCACTAGAAGCGCAGGCTGGTTAGCCGCACATGTGGATGAATCGTTTCTATTTACACAGGCAAAGAGAGAGCGCTATATAAGCCGTAGCAGTGTTGTGAATGGGAGGATTCTCACCTCGCAGCCGCATCAGCCGATTGGTTGCCCATCCAACATTGACATATCGATGTTACAAGGATACATGTCGGAGTCCAAATGCACCTACAGGTAAGTAAAAGGTGCCATCCTCAAGAAATTTTAACAGGACTGTCTGCAAATACTTTATCAATAAACAGTGATTAAGAAATAAATAGTAAAACAATACTTCTAATTATTTAGGTTTCCGTTTAAATTATCATTTAAAACCAGTACTAGACTCTGACCACAATCACCACAATAGATGAAAAACGGTACCAGAAAAGGAAAAACCAGAAAGATGGAAGCTGCGGTTCTGGTACTAGATACCGCACTCTGTCCGAACTAAGCAGTAAAATGGTACCGAATTAAAAAATGCCGGATTAGCAGTACCAGATTAAGAAAAAAATTATATAATAATGACACAGTTAGTTGAAATTAAAACTAAAATAAAAAACACACTAGCCCAGTATACTGGGTATTGAGAAGAAAAAAGAAAAAAAAAATTATATATACACATATATATATATATATATATATATATATATATATGTATGTATATGCGCACCACAGTCCTCAAGGGACCGAAAGAACATTGTGGCCGATAATTATTAATAATTATCAGTTTTATTAATAATTATCGGCCACAATGTTCTTTCGGTCCCTTGAGGACTGTGGCGCGCATATATATATATATTTTTTTTTTTCTCTCAATACCCAAAATACTGGGTTAGTGTGCTTTTTATTTTAGTTTTAATTTCAACTAACTGTGTCATTATTATATAATTTTTTTTCTTAATTCGGTACTGCTAATCTGTCATTTTTTTATTCAGTACCATTTTACTGCTTAGTTCAGACAGAGTGCGGTATCTAGTACCAGAACCGCAGCTTCCATATTTCTGGTTTTTCCTTTTCTGGTACCGTTTTTCATCTATTGTGATGATTGTGGTCAGAGTCTAGTACTGGTTTTAAATTATAGTTATTTAGGTTTCTGTTTAAATTATAAGTATTGTTTTACTATTTATTTCTTAATCACCGTTAATAGATAAAGTATTTACAGACAGTCCTGTTAAAATATCTTGAGGATGGCACCTTTCACTTACCTGTAGGTGCATTTGGACTCCGACATGTATCCTTGTAACATCGATATGTCAATGTTGGATGGGCAACCAATCGGCTGATGCGGCTGCGAGGTGAGAACCCGCCCATTCTCAACACTGCTACGGCTTATATAGCGCTCTCTCTTTGCCTGTGTAAATAGAAACGATTCATCCACATGTGCGGCTAACCAGCCTGCGCTTCTAGTGGAATAATTGCAGAGACGCAGGAACTCTGAATGATATTAGACATATATACTGTGTGATTCTAACCACAAATTGTTATGTTTTTATTGCTTACCTTATTAGGTTATTTGTGAGGGGTTCTCCTCCCTATGAATTTCATAAAAATGATTACTATGTAAAGTTTTTATTGTTTGTGCACCTTACGGCCGGGCAAGAGAATGTGTTCTCTGAATAGCCTAATTGATCGTGACCTTTTGAAAAAATACGTAAGACTGTCTATTTAACTTGCTGTCATTTTATGTTTGTATAAGCACATTTGCCTGAGGAAGTGCCCGATAAGCTCAAGAAACGCGTTGCCACTGTGTGCCGAATAAATTTTATTATGAAATACTGATGACTGCTGCTACCTCCTTATGACTCTGCAACTGCGCCGAGAAAGGATCTTTTTTCTACCTTCCCTGACATAAGAAGAACAATATGTCCATGCCCCTCCAAAACCCGACAGATTCCCAAACCCTGCCGCAACTTACCAACCCAGTCCATTCTTCCCCACAAGAGGAAGACCGTGGAGAGCCAGAGGACATCGTGGTTATCCCAGACCCAACACAGGTAAGTCTTCAATTAATACCTTCTTTCCCACTTCCATTAGGAGGAAGGATTGCATATTTTTCCTACATCTGGGCTATGATAACATCCGACTCTTGGGTCCTAAACACCATTCTAGGTTACCAAGTAGAGTTTACTTGTCTCCCATCTCAACCTCTTATCCCTCAACCAATTCATTATTCAGAGGAGAGCAAATCTCTCATAGACATGGAAATCAAGGAACTAAGTTCCAAAAATGCAATTGTTCCAGTGCCCCTTCATTCTCCTGGGGTTTCTGAGCAATCTCTTTCTTGTGAAAAAGAAAGATGGCGGTTACAGACCCGTCATAAATAAAAAAATTCTGAACAATTATGTATACTATCAACACTTTCTTTATTACCAGACGATTGGTTAGCAAAAATAGATCTCAAAGATGCCTATCTCACGGTACCCATGCACCACATGTCTCAACCATACCTCCAATTTTTATGGAATGATCAGAAATTGTAATTCACCAGCCTACCATTTGGCCTATCATCAGCCCCATGGTGTTTCACCAAACTTCTCAAATCGGTTGTAGCGATCTTAAGGGCTCATCATCTATTTGGACGACATCCTCCTCATGGCTCAATCATTGCCTCTAATTCGACTCCATAGTCAGTGGACTCTATAATAAAGCCTAGATTGGAGACTAGAGATAAAAACACACAAAAATCTGTTCTTACCCCTCTGAAGGTGGTAGAATTTTGGGGATTTTTGATAAATACACAGTCTGCTCTCCTCAGCCTTCCTTCCAGGAGATTGAAGACTATTCAGAGAGAGATCCATTCTATCTTGAACAAACAGACAGTTTCTCTTCACTCCATTGCTCGAGTAGTGGGTCTACGATCGGCCTCTATTCTAGCCATCTTTCCAGCCCCATTACATTACAGGGCTCTTCAAAGGTTGAAAGAGCAACATCTACGAAACGGTTTGGGATATTCAGATCAAATATCCTTAACTTCAGATACCAAAGAAAAGCTTCTTTGGTGGTTTGAACATCTCCATGCGTGGAACGGAAAAACTATCTTCAATTCGGTTCAAGATCTGATCATAGAATCAGAGGCCAGTCGCTCCGGTTGGGGAGCTTGGTGCGGTTCTTCTTCAACTGGAGGAAAATGGTCTCCGGAAGAATTTCTTTTACACATCAACTGTCTAGAGATGTTAGCGGGTTTCTTCGCTCTCAAAAGTTTTGCGAAGAACAGATCCAATGGTTGCATCCTCTTACGGATGGACAATATCTCCGCAGTCCAGTATATAAACAAACTGGGCGGAACCAAATTTTTACTTCTGGCCAACATCGCAAAAGATTTTTGGCATTATTGTCTCCACAGGGACATAGTCCTCAAGGCGGAATACTTACCGGGTCTTTCAAACATCATTGCGGACTGAAACCTCCATTTCCTTACAGATTCCAGCGACTGGCAATTGGACCCCCAAATTTTCAATCATATCTATTGTCTTTGGGGTCCTCTCCATCTGGATCTCTTCACATCCCGCCTGAATCGTCAAGTTCCTCATTTTTACAGCTGGTGTCCAGATCTTGAAGCAGAAGGCATAGATGCTCTTCTTCAACATTGGCCTTTGGACAATCTTTATGCGTTTCCACCTTTTGTTCTAATTCCGAGAGTAGTTCTTCTCAAAGCTCTACGCTCATCAGTTGTCCTTATAACTCCTTGGTGGCCAGCCCAGTACTGGTTCCCTCAGATTCTAGAAATGATTATAGATTTCCGTTGCCTACTCCCATCTCATCCATTGTTACTTCAGGATTCCTTGGGGAACCCTGATCCTCTCATAACTTCCAACAATCTTCATCTGATAGCTTGGTTTGTTTCAGGTCAACATTCTCGGATTGTGAACTTTCAAGAAAGTCTAAGGCGATCCTCTCAGATGCTTGGGCCCCAGGTACCTGATCTGCTTACAGATCAGCCTGGACAATTTGACTGATTGGTTCATGCACCTTTAAGTCACATTATACATTTTCTTATCCTCATCTATTGATTTAGGCAAAGCATACCGTACCATAAATGTTTACAAATCGCCTAATTCTTTTTATCATTCCCATATCAATTCTCTTTCTATAGGTAAGCATCCATTGATTTGTAAATTAAAGAAAGGCATAAAATTCAGATGCCCTCCTTTACCCAAGTATCAGTCAACCTCGGACATTAATCTACTTTTACATTATATTAATTACTTAGGTGATAATGATTCTCTCCCTTTAAAACTCCTATCTTTAAAACTCACTGCTCTATTATGCCTTATCTCTCTTAAATGGATATCAGATGTCAGAGCTCTCGACATACCGTGTATATATATATATATATATATATATATATATATATATATATATATATATACACACACACACAGCAACAGGAGAATACAGCAGCACACTGCTAGCACAAATATATAGATAAAACATGAGTATATAGATAAAACATGAGTATATAGATAGAACATGAAAAGCTATACAGCTGTAGTGCAATAAATGAAAATATAAAACTGTGAAGGTACTTAGCTTGCAAATTTGGTGGCCAAATAGCGTGGACCGTCCCACCACGGTAAGGTGACCTCATTCTGGGACGGACCCTACACTATGAATATGCCTCTGTGTGAACAGTACAGCAGGCACTGCAAGGTCTGAAACATCCAAGGCACCTTATATACACACCTAATAGAGGTGGGTGGGGTGCAAGACCCAACATGGAGGTAGCCACTCCCCCGTATGTGTAATACAACCAAAGAATAAGTTGGCCAGCACTATTGATTCCAAACTATTGTATAGACCTGGCTTACCGGTGCAGGCTGCTGGGCTAAATATATATATATACTGTGTAGAAGACACTGCACTTACCCCCATTTGAATAGCAGTGTGTGTGTGTGCAGAAGCCCTGGGATCTGCTCTGTCTGCACACACCCGGCCAGGCCCACACCTGAAATTGTTATAACATTGCTGGCATGGAACTCAAGCATGTGAGCCCCCTGATCTGTTCTCCACTCCTGCAACATCAACACTACAAACGCGTTATACAGCGTGGAGCAGGTAACTAACGGACCTACCGGCAGTAGGTGAAGATGGAGCGTGCCTGATGGGTGAGACGACGGTCCTCCCAGGCAGGTTGAGCGGGCTCCACAAAATTGGCATCGCAACATAGCACATCAACAGGCGACGGGGAAGGAGATGAGACTAAGAGCAGCTTGATTATCTGGTATCTCTGGTGAGCTCTGTCAGCGGAGGGTGGTAGGGAATACTGGGAGTCAGGACTAAATTTATAGAGGCTGTGGTGCGGGATTTGTGGGATGTGAGAGAATAAATGTTGGTTCAGGTGGCCATGATGTTCATTTTCAGCCATAACTGAACTATGTAATACATTTGTTAGCAACCTGAGATAGGATTTTTCTGGAAGGAATGCAAGGGGCCCCACAGGGTTGTTTAAACAGGATATACACAGAAGAGGGCATCATTGCTTGTGGAAAGACATCTTGTACTATATGTATGACATTGCCCTACTTGTTTTTCTGCTTGTAACATATATATAAGGAGGGGTCGTCCTCCCCCTCAATAGAACTAATTCTGAACACTGTTTGAGACTGTCATTTCTCGAAGAGCTCGTGTCTATTAATTAGAAACTCTGTGACATCGCATTGAAGTCCCACCTTGAAGACTTCCGACAAAACCTGGCACCTAAACATGAGGCCAGAAGCTGACATCAGGAGCAGAGCAGCCACATCCTCCCCCTGGACTGAGAAGAAAGCAGGAGACCCCCAGAACCACAGATCTAAAAGGAACAAGTGCTTGTCAATGTAAGACTTTTTCTTACCAATCTTATCTGTGTTTCCCAAGGTAGCCTTTGCTTTCTGTCCAGAGGGGTAGGTGTGTGCATGCGATCTTGATACATATATGCTTCTGGCCTGTAAGAACACACAATGAGAAAGAGCCATGTCATATGAGCTAGCCATTGTAACTGCAGGTATCTGTCTGGGATTGTTCTTTTTGTTTATGGTTTACCTTATCTGGGAAATAGTAGCGAGCTAGAAAAGGGGAAACTAAACCCCTGAACCCCCTAACTGATCTCTGGTAAAGGAATTAGACAGGAATATTAAGACTCACAGGATGGAATTAGCACTAGTGCTGTCAGGAATAAAATAGACCGTGAAGTAAGCAGGGATAGAAGCAGAAGAAAATGGGTAACTTCTTCAGCAAAAAGATACCAGTTAAGTGGAAAACAGCCAAGCAGGTAGTACAGGAAAGGAAAGTGGGATGTGATCCAAATGGGGTCCTGGACCTGGACCTCTGGTCCAAGTTCAGGCAGCAGAATGAGGGATGGTTAAAAGATGAAGGCTTAACAGATATGTCAATAGCATGGGAAGATGTAAGTAAGGATGTAGAGGAAGGAAGATATGAAGTCAGAAAGGGGAAGCGTGTAGTTTACTATGCAGTCCCCGAAGGGAGCAAGCAGCCTCCTCCTTACAAGACAGACGGACCCAAGCATGGATCTGTACGGTCTGTGACCAACAGAATTCAGACTGGAGGGATACTTGCCTCAACTGTGGAGCATTGCGCCCACGTGCAAAGGGAATTTACCCTGTGCTACAGAGAGAGACTTACTGTATTTATCGGCGTATAACACGCACTTTTTAGGCAAAATTTTTTAGCCTAAAGTCTATGTGCGTGTTATACGCCGATACACCCCCAGGAAAGGCAGGGGGAGATAGGCCGTCGCTGCCCGCTTCTCTCCCCCTGCCTTTACTGGGGTCTAGAGCCCTGCTGCCGGCCCTTCTCTCCCCTTGGCTATCGGCGCCGCTGCCCGTTCTGTCCCCCTGACTATCGGTGCCGGCACCCCACTGCCGGCGCCGATAGCCAGGGGGAGAGAAGCGGCACCGACAGCCAGGGGGAGAGAAGCGGCGCCGACAGCCAGGGGGAGAGAAGGGGCAGCGGCACCCATTGCCGGCGCCGCTGCCCCGTTGCCTCCCCCCATCCCCGGTGGCATAATTACCTGGGTCGGGTCCGCGCTGCTGCAGGCCTCCGGCGTGCGTCCCCTGCGTCGTTGCTATGCACGGCGCGGCGCACTGACGTCATGTGCCGCGCCGTGCAGCGCATAGCAACGACACGGGACGCGCGCCGGAGGCCTGCAGCAGCGCGGACCCAACCCAGGTAATTATGCCACCGGGGATGGGGGGAGGCAACGGGGCAGCGGCACCGGCAATGGGTGCCGCTGCCCCTTCTCTCCCCCTGCCTTTCCTGGGGTCTAGAGCCCTGCTGCCGGCCCTTCTCTCCCGCTGGCTATCGGCGCCACTGCCCATTCTCTCCCCCTGGCTGTCGGCGCCGCTTCTCTCCCCCTGGCTATCGGCGCCGGCAGTGGGGCGTCGGCACCGATAGTCAGGGGGACAGAACGGGCAGTGGCGCCGATAGCCAGCGGGAGAGAAGGGCCGGCAGCAGGGCTCTAGACCCCAGGAAAGGCAGGGGGAGAGAAGCGGGCAGCGACGGCCTCTCTCCCCCTGCCTTTTTTTACCCAAATATACTTGGTAAAATGAGGGTGCGTGTTATAGGCCGGTGCGTGGTATACCCCGATAAATACGGTATGTACCAGGGCAAATACAATCAATCAATGCCGCAACTAGATTTACATGAAGGAGAAGAAGCAACTGGAGTTGATACTACTGCCACAATGTCTCCCCCAATCAGGCAAACCCCTGGGAATTTTACCACTCGAGAGATTTATAAACCTTGGACACCCCAAGAACATCTGTCCATAGTGCAACAGCTCCCTGACCTAGTAGAACGTCCTATGCCATTTGCAATGGCAATGAAGCAGATCCAGGTAACTTATTCAGCCACATGGAAGGATCTGCTACCTCTTTTAATCTTAAAAGCGGTAGAAGCTACGGGACAAAAGCTTTTACAAGCAATAGTGGAAAGTGGAAGTAAGTCAACCTAGTGAATATAAAAAGGGAAGGGTTAGATTCAGCAAGAGTGTTCTACAGGGGAATGCAGGATTGGGCAGAAGAAACCTCCCTGTCACTTGCTAATATAATCCAGGAAAAGGCGGAGGGAGTAGAACAATTTTTCTACAAACTCCAACAGAGATGGACAGATCTAGGTTATGACAGAACTGGAGATGTAGGAGAAACAATGTTCACAATGGCTTTTGTGGAGGAACTGCAGCCCTCTATAAAAGGGAGACTGCAGGATTTCAAGTCTGAATGGAGATCTGCCTCTCCAATGGACTTTCTCCGAGCAGCAAGAGGGTTGGAACAGAATACAAAAGTGATAAAGAAGGTGTGGCAGTGTGGCAAGGAAAGGGTGTATTTCCCTTGCTATCTCTGCAGAATGCTCCACCTGTGGCCTGATTAATGAGGTATCAGGAAGGGAAAGTGTGTGTTTAAAAGGAAAAGGAACAGAATAGTTGGGGCTCTTCCTAGGAGACAGCATGTGGGCTGTAGGGAAGAGACAGAGGCTGCTGAGGAGTACACAGCCCGAGCTGAGTGGCTCAAAGAGAGTGACATTGTGAGTAGAAGGTTGCAGGGGGACATATGTTTAACCGGCTGAGGGAAGCTCAGCGGTTGTTAGTCAGGACAAGCTGATCTGTTTAGTCAGTGACCAGACGGTCTAGGATTTTGTTTTGTTCCTGCTTTTTGTTTATTTCTTTCCCTGCAACCTGTCTAATAAAACTGGCAAGGTGCCAGATTTGCATTACAAGCGTTTGTTTGCTGGTTTATTGAGAAGAAACGCATCCTGTGGCGTGGTCCAGGACGATCCCAGAGCTAATCCCCAAGACGGATCGTCACATTTTGGTGGAGGGTGCGGGCACGCCGTTGCTAAGGGCAACCCGTTGCCAAGGGCAACAGATCGCATCAAGCGAGTGGGCACTCTTTCTCAAGTAAGGAGACAGGTGGACGGGCCACCTGCAGAGTGCAGATTACGTTTTGAGACTGTGTATAAAGGCGTTGCTAGGGGCAACGGAAAAATTTTGTTGGCAAGCGGCTGACATTTCGGCAGAGGACTATACTGTGTTTGCAAGGTTTGAAGTGTTGCAAGATGGATGTCCTGATAAGTGCTTTGTTGCAGACTGCTGCAGCACAAGAGGAAGCAAGCTTTGCAGAGTTTGAAAAGATTGCTATGCATGAGGCATGGCCCAAGACGCACTGGGGAAACTTGGTGTTTGGATTCATTGGAGGAGATGCCCAAAAAGGTCATTGTGAACTGGATCCAAAGATCTTACGGGACTATGAGAAAGTCAAGACAGAGATCCTGACTAAAGTGGGAGTAAGCCAAGCTGCAAGACTACAGTGTGCACTGCAGCCTAACAGTGATGCTGGGTTTAAAGTTGCAGAGCTACTTAAAGAGCAAGTGGAGCGATGTTCTGCAGCAGAGAAGCTGGTGAGAGGTGTCCAGCACCAGCCCATAACTGATTGGACGGCAAGAGATTCTGGTAAGACTGTTCCAGGGGTTATGGGGGCCATGTTTAATGACTATGAGACTGTACATAAGAATGATGGGACTGTGCATAAAAAAGCTGAGTCGGAGGGTGGTGTTTCCCTAGTTGACTGTGTGAACAGTGTTCAAGGTGGTACCAACCTATGTCCAGTTGCAAAATCATGTGAGGGTGGGGAACCCCTCATGAAGACTGATGAGACTGTTCACACTGTGCAGATCGGATTGAAAAAATCTGGTGAACAGAAAATGTTAAATGCAGGACTGGGAGAAAATGTATTAAAACACACTTTGCCTGAGTTAGGTCCTAGTGCTATGAACTGTCCTGTAAATTTTGAACATGTGCAATCTGATAATGTTTTTGTTGAAAAACTTATGTTGTGTTCAGATGTAAAGAGAACTGCTGCCACCTCTGACAGGACAAAAGAAAACCTGTGTGAGCTGGCAATAGAAGGTAAAAAGATGACGGTTTTGTTAGACCCTAGATGTGTAATAAGTCTGGTAAAGTCCAGCAGGAGAAAGCCGGACCCCGCTATAGTGTCTATGCAGGCTGGTATTTGGGGTTATAAAACGGTTAATGTCTGTATTTCTACTCCCTATGGTACTATAGGTCATAAGGTTGCAATAGAGCCCTCCTTGGAGTATGATGTAGTACTGGGGACGGATTTTCAATTTTTTCAGCAATTATGGGAAGACTGTCAGGTGACTAGAGCAGGAACACCTGATAGGCCCACAACACTTGACTTGCATCACACATTAGAGGAGAGTTACTCAGCAGAGGCTGAGGACGGGGAGTGTCAGCAGTTACTAGATGTAGGTCAGATAGGGGTCTGCCAGACTGCTGGGGGAGCTGAAGACCAGACCGTGAGTCAAGTCCAAGAGGATCCAGTGACTCAAGTGACAAGTTTGACTCTGACTGAAACAGAATCTTCAGTGAAACCAGAAACGGATCAGGTACAGGAACATGGGTTCCATCCGCCAGCTGAAGATGAGTCCAAGGTGGGGCTAGAGTTGCGCGGTCATCTGGAAGAGGTGACTGGAAAAGAAGCTACAGAGATGTCTGTGGATAATGCAGAAGTACTGAAGAGAGTACATGTGGAGCTGGGTGCTGTGCTTACTGTCACAGACAGAGTCCTGAGTGAAGGCGATGTGATGTCTGGACCAGAGATGGATCGTGACCAGGAAGGTCGAACCACTGGACCAGATGTTGTTGCAGACCCAGGAGCCCTAGACCTTTCTGCTGGGCAGCAGAGAGACAGTGTTGAAGTGAAAGAGAAGTCTGCCAGTGAGCAGAGAGACAGTCCAGAGAGACTGTCCAGGAACTACCCTGAAGCCCAAGTGGCCAAGACCCTTGAAAAGGGGGAGACTACTCCTAAAGGTGGAGAAGAGTCTGAACGAGTTGGCTTGAAGGAAGAGACAGGCCAAGCACAGGTGACTGTCAGAGGACAAGAGAATGTCACAAGGTCCAGCAGCGAGAGTAAGGAGACCGCTGTAAGTAAGAGATCTCGGAAAAAACGCGCTGGTCTTGGTAAAAAAAGGGAGCAGATCCAGAACCTTGAAGAAACCTTACAGATGGTTTCTGCTAAATTGTCTCAAAAGGAAGAAGTAGTTCATCACCTGACAGAGGAGAAAGAAAAAACGCTTGCAGACTTGAATAAAGAGCAGGAAGCAACGCTTCAGCTGCAGAAAGATATGGAGCGCCACAAAAGTGAGTTTGCGGCTCTGCAGGATGAACTGTCCCGCTCCCAGGGTCTTATGACCAGCAAGGAGAGAGAATTGGAGATTCTGGCCAAGCAGATCTCATTCAAGGATGAAGAAGTGAATGTCCTGTGTGGGGCATATCTGGCTCTACAAAGTGATCACAAGGCTAGGTTGGTTGCCATGGAAGAGCTGGAGAAGGAGAAAGTGGTAATGGCTCATAAGGTGCAGAGCCTGGAGGCGCAGAACGAAACGCATATTAAGTCTCGCGCAGCTTCCTTGGATGCACTGGGTACTCAGCTCTCTGAACAAGAGGCTCAGCTAAAAGTCTATGAGCAGAAAGTGTCCAAGATGGCGCAACTGAATAAAGACAATGAGCAGATGAGAGAACAACTGCTGTCCCTGGAGGATACTGTCAAAAACTTGACAGAATTGCTGGAAAGTGAGAAGAAGAACTCTTCTAAGCTCAAGAGTGAGCAGCAGAAATGTTTAAAGCTGGAAGGGGACATGAAGGTCCTAAAAGAAAGCCGTGACCAAGTTATAGCAGAACTGGCTAACGAGAGGTTAAAAGTGTCTCAGATGGAAATTGAGGCCAAAGCCACAGCCGTCCGTGTAAAAGAAGAAAAACTGCTTGTGAGGCAAAAGCTACTGGAGACAGGGATGCTTTCTCTAAAAAAGGCGGAGTATGAACAATGGACGCAAGAAACAGTAGAGTCTGAAGACCATGAGAAGAAGCCATATGAAAGGTCCTCTGAAGCTGATACTGAGGTGAAACCATATGGGAAGTCCTCTGAAGCTGAGACTGAGGTGAAACCATATGGGAAGTCCTCTGAAGCTGCAGAGATATTAACATTGCATGGTGAAAATTCTGAGGCAGAGAAGTTCTCTGAGGTAGAAGTTAAACCAGAGATAACTGCAGAAGCTGCAAGTAAAGTTAGTGACACATCTGAAGGTGCAGGTGAAAAACTGGCTAAAGGAGCCAAGAGTTTTCAGTCTAAAAATGAGCCTGTGAAAGTCGGTGTCCCTAAAGAAAGGGCTAATAAGAAAGCAGAGTCCTTAAAAAGAGGTCACTGTGATAGAAGACTGGGTCGTGGTGGAAACCCTGAGAGGCACTGGATTAGAAAACACTGGAAGAAAGTCCGCAGAAGTAGAATTTGGAGAAGAGTCCGTCTCAAGGAGAAGAGGGACAGGTGCATTAAAGGGAAGCCTCCTGAAATTGTGGAGGATGACTTAGAAGACCTGCAAATGGGTGATACAGGCTCGGTTGGCCACCAGCAAAGTTCGTGCAATGGTCATACCAGTGACAGAAGAAGACAATGGCCTAGAGCATCTGCCTTGTCCGCACCTAGTGTCCAGAGCACTGCACAGACCAAGATGAAGAACCTGGTGTTGGAAAGGTGTGACATGAATGGAGCTTTTTACAAGGAATTTGTCAAAGGTGACCAAAAGTCTTGTGCTCGGTGGCTGATGAAAGTGCGAATGAAAGAAGGGTGCACCATTGAAGTGGTGCAGATAAAATCTACTGATGAAGGAAGCCAAGTGCCTCAAAATCTGTTGGACGTAGTTGTTCAAGGAAAAGGAAAGGCAGTTGGACTCTGCCTTTTGAATACAAGTGCTCCTTCCCGGTGGTCTGAGCAGAGGGGGGGGGATATGTGGCAGTGTGGCAAGGAAAGGGTGTATTTCCCTTGCTATCTCTGCAGAATGCTCCACCTGTGGCCTGATTAATGAGGTATCAGGAAGGGAAAGTGTGTGTTTAAAAGGAAAAGGAACAGAATAGTTGGGGCTCTTCCTAGGAGACAGCATGTGGGCTGTAGGGAAGAGACAGAGGCTGCTGAGGAGTACACAGCCCGAGCTGAGTGGCTCAAAGAGAGTGACATTGTGAGTAGAAGGTTGCAGGGGGACATATGTTTAACCGGCTGAGGGAAGCTCAGCGGTTGTTAGTCAGGACAAGCTGATCTGTTTAGTCAGTGACCAGACGGTCTAGGATTTTGTTTTGTTCCTGCTTTTTGTTTATTTCTTTCCCTGCAACCTGTCTAATAAAACTGGCAAGGTGCCAGATTTGCATTACAAGCGTTTGTTTGCTGGTTTATTGAGAAGAAACGCATCCTGTGGCGTGGTCCAGGACGATCCCAGAGCTAATCCCCAAGACGGATCGTCACAGAAGGGCAAAAAGGAAGTATTGTATGCCAGTCAGAATACCGGAACAGACACCGGTGCTCAACCTAGGCATAACTTTCAGTGCCACTATTGTAACAAACCAGGGCACTTTAAAAAGGAATGTAGAAAGCCTAGGCATGGATACATGTGGATGTGTGTGTGTGTGAAGGGATGAATAGAAGGTATGATGGGAGTTGTAGTACCCTCAAAAGCTATGTCTGAGTTATAACCTAAGTTGCTGAGTATGATGCCCAATTGTCCTTATGACTCCTCCTCAGTGGTTTTGTATGTATTGTTTTGTTGAGAAAGCTGATAAGTTAGTCCAAACGTTAATGATATATACAAGTGATAAGACAAGTAGAAGAGGAGCAGATTTTGTTAGTAGCTTGATAGGGTGTGGTTAAAATCCTAGACAAAAGAAAATGGAGACTCAAGATTTTGATGGAAAAGCATGTGGTGAGTGAAGAATGGACTATGGATATTAAGGCAGTTGAAAGTTTGAAATATAATGGGTGATGGACAGAAGTATTCATATACAGCAGTGTGAGTCGAATGAAGAGAGCCTTCGTTTCAGGGTTGAGAAGATAACTTCCAGATGTTTGAATGGGGGTAGTTGTTTTTTCCAATGGTGGGGACAAAAATGAGATGATGATGAGGAGTGCTTAGTGTTATAGAATGCAGAGGGCACGGTAGGTCTCTAGGAAAGCTGTGTGATACATGATTGTTACTTTGATTTTGTGTATGTAGTTATATGATGGCGTTCATAGGATGGCTCTTATAATATAAAGTATGTTGGATATATGCAAGGGGTTTTAATGAATAAGGAATACATGAAATGTGAATGTTTTCTTTGTGAAGCGGTTTGTGTCAGTTGTTTGTGCTGCAATGGTACCACTTAAACTAGTAAACAAAAACAAAAGAAAGGCCACATGGTAATAACTGAACCTATTTGATGATATTGTAATAATTTCCTAATAAGTTTTGTTTTCACAGTTGTGCAAGATGGAAGCCAAAGTGAAGTGTATGAGAATATGCAATTAATTGTCTGGTTGTATTATAGGAGTAAGAAAAGAAGGAGATGGCCAAGGGAAAAATAAATAAAATAAAAGAGGATATACATTTTTTTTAATTGATAGGCATTACCTAAGCATTTAAAATTAGCTAATGAGTATTTGATTATTAATGCGCATTGAAGGTGATTTGTTTTAAAAAAAATTTGAAAGAGCTCTATATATTTTGATTCTTTTACATTTTTGGTGAGAATGTGTGTTGGGCCCTTTGTGTTGTATGTTGAGTATTTGTACATGTTATGTTTGTTTTGTATGTCTCCTGATGTTGTGACACATGAACACAGTTAGTTAGTAGATGTTCATGGTTCAATGGTTTCAGGCAACAAACTAAGACTAAGAATTTGCAAAGACCAAGACCCAAAGGGGAGATGACCAGTGACTTCGAGGAATGGGAGGAGAAAAGTGGGGGCTTATAGGGAGAATGACAGAACAGCCTCCTCTCCTGAAACACAAAGTCCCATTAGACATGAAGAAAACATATATCTACTGTTTGAAATTGAGTATGTTTAGAGTATATGTATACACAATATAATATACATTCATGGTCGTAAACTTTGCTACCCCTGAAATTTTTCAAGAAAATGAAGTATTTCTCACAGAAAAGTATTGCAACAACATGTTTTGCTACACACATGTTTATTCCCTTTGTGTGTATTGGAACTAAACCAAAAAAGGGAGGAAAAAAAGCAAATTTGACATAATGTCACACCAAACTCCAAAAATGGTCTGGCCAAAATTATTGTCACCCTTTCAAAATTGTGGAAAAATAAGATTGTTTCAAGCAGGTGATGCTCCTTTAAACTCACCTGGGGCAAGTAACAGGTGTGGGCAATATAAAAATCACACCTGAAAGCAGATAAAAAAGGAGAGAAGTGCCAAGAAAGAAAACTGTCTGAAGACTTGAGAAACAAAATTGTGGAAAAATATCAACAATCTCAAGGTTACAAGTCCATCTCTAGAGATCTAGATTTGCCTTTGTCCACAGTGCGCAACATTATCAAGAAATTTGCAACCCATGGCACTGTAGCTAATCTCCCTGGGCTTGGATGGAAGAGAAAAATTGATGAAAGGTTTCAACGCAGGATAGTCCAGATGGTGGATAAGCAGCCCCAAACAAGTTCCAAAGATATTCAAGCTATTCTGCAGGCTCAGGGAGCATTAGTGTCAGTACGAACTATCCATCGACATTTTAAAAGAAATGAAACGCTATGGCAGGAGACCCAGGAGGACCCCACTGCTAACACAGAGACATAAAAAAAAGCAAGACTACATTTTGCCAAAATGAACTTGAGTAAGCCAAAATCCTTCTGGGAAAACATCTTGTAGACAGATGAGACCAAGATAGAGCTTTTTGGTAAAGCACATCATTCTACTGTTTACCGAAAATGGAATAAGGCCTACAAAGAAAAGAACACAGTACCTACAGTGACATATGGTGGAGGTTCAATGATGTTTTGGGGTTGTTTTGCTGCCTCTGGCACTGGGTGCCTTGAATGTGTGCAAGGCATCATGAAATCTGAGGATTACCAACGGATTTTAGGTCGCACTGTACACCCCAGTGTCAGAAAGCTGGGTTTGCGTCCGAGATCTTGGGTCTTCTAGCAGGACAATGACCCCAAACATACGTCAAAAAGCACCCAGAAATGGATGGCAACAAAGCGCTGGAAAGTTCTGAAGTGGACAGCAATGAGTTCAGATCTAAATCCCATTGAACACCTGTGGAGAGATCTTAAAACTGCTGTTGGGAAAAGGCGCCTTCCAATAAGAGAGACCTGGAGCAGTTTGCAAAGGAAGAGTGCTTCAACATTCTGAGAGGATTAAGAAGCTTATAGATGGTTATAGGAAGCAACTGATTTCTGTTATTTTTTCCAAAGGGTGTGCAACAAAATTTTTGGAATTTGGTGTGACATTATGTCCAACTTGCTTTTTTTCCTCCCTTTTTTGGTTTAGTTCCAATACATGCAAAGAGAATAAACATGTGTATAGCAAAACATGTGTTACTGCAATCCTTTTCTGTGAGAAATACTTCATTTTCTAGAAAAATTTCAGGGCTGCCAACATTTACGGCCATGACTGTATCTATACATTCTACATTGCATTTATTTGAATAACTTCAATGAGTTGATAAGCAATTTATAATCATAATAATGTAATATGAAGATGCTTTAAAAAGAACACTGTTCTTTGGTAGCTATGGTACCCTCAGAACTATGATTGTCGTGAACTTAGGTATTCAAGATCAATGATAGAATATCAGAGAATCCACGATTGATGCAGTTTTAAATGTTAGCTTGTTCAAAATTGTAAAAATATGTGTGGTGTCCCGGTACCGTATCGTATACGTTACCTATATAGAGGTCCCCATAGAGTCCCTAGGACGTTGGGGTCCCTCTTTTGTAGTTATCCCCTTGTCACCTCTCACTTAGTCGATGACTATATAGCAGTTCTTATTAATATTAGTATAAGTATAAATATGTATATATTTAGTTATCTACCTGTTCGGAGCGTAGCAGGACCTGCGGGTCACGTGATTAAGTTAGAACTCTATGGTTTTGCTACAGGACTTTTGGAGGTTCCCGTGACGTGTTCACCCACAATGCACTGCAACGGTGAGTGACAGTCGTTACGGACCAATCCAAAACGGCCGGCCCCTGCCCATATAAGGGACCAACTATCTTGATCCCTCTCTTTGGTTGCTGACTCTGGAAGAGGTAGGACCTTTGCAGCTTAAAAGACGATTTACTAGGCCAAAGCCTTGTGGCCTAGGCCTCTAACATAGCGGATAGACTAAGCATTTCCCCGCTACTCATCGCAAGATCACTGGACCTAATTACTCCCCTAAATCCAGCGGATCTCTGCTATACAATTCTTCAGAAGCTAAATTGGGCTTATCTGATCCCATCCAACTGCCAATCGCTGCTCAAGCTATATGTAAAGAGACTGTTATCTGGACTGTTACTGTTACTACATGCACAGAAATTCTTCAGTAAAAGTTCCTGCAAGTTTTCAGTTAACAGTGGTTGTGGACAATCCTTTATTTCTGCATCACCTATTGCTCTTGGGAAGGGTGGCAATAGGCCTATCAAGAAACACAGCATTTAACCCTCACCCTGGCTTCACGAGTGACAAGGGTTAACAGCGCCCTCAACTATCCTGAACACCAACACCCTAAATACCCTACAGCCCCACAAGACCGTATCCTTTCATACCCCACAACATATGTAATACATAAGACAGGATATATGGTGACCACTAGAGATGAGCGAAGTTACAGCAATTTGATTCCCGGCTCGGTGGTTGCTGACTTTAGCCTACATAAATTAGTTCAGCTTTCAGAGTTCAGAGTCTCCTAGGACTGTATCCACCTTTTCCAGCCCACCATAGGACCTGAAAGCAGAGCTAATTTATGCAGGCTAGAGTCAGCAACAGCTGAGCCACAAGGTATGTGATGAATTGAATTACTGTAACTTCGCTCATCTCTAGTGACCACACAAAATGAAGTTCTACTACAATAAACCCCTCCAACTGAACTGTTTAGAAAGTTCAGATAGAAGAGTTGAAGATGTTCACTGAGATGTGTAAGATAGGGTAGACTGTAAATGCGTAAACTAAGCGCAGGTACACTTGCGCGTTCTTCCAAAAGAGTTAACGGTGTCTGGCACCACTGATACTGCTGGGCTAATGTTATAGGCAGATGGCTAGAACAGCCCAGAATCCAAACATGCAGACTAAGGTGGTGCTACGAGTGAATGGAATACATTCAATGCAGTGTCAAAAGAAGAAAGACTCGGCAACTCACCATGCAGCAGATAAACTTCTCTTTAATCCAAGAGATGCATGAACGTACACATCAAGGCAAGGGAGGGAGGCAGGGGTTGCAGGTAGGACTGTGGCGTTTCGTGCCGACCTGGCACCTCTTCAAGCTACTTGCAAAGTAGCTTGAAGAAGTGCCAGGTCGGCACAAAAACGTGCAGTCCTACCCGCACCCCCTGCCTCCCTCGTCTTGATGCGTACGTTCATGCACCTCTTGGATTAAAGTGAAGTTTATCTGCAGCATGGTGAGTCACCGAGTCTTTCTTCTGTGGTGTCCCACTACAGGTACATAGCCTGTATTACCTGTAGGCCCTGTAAGGTTGAGTCCCACAGTGACCTGGGGGCTCCCCTGCTAGACCCCTCGGGGAATGTAACATGGGATAAAGTGAGCCTTAATACCCCACAGGTGTTTCATGACTTTTGCAAATGTAAAAAAATAATAATAATTTTTACATAAAATGCTTGTTTTCCCAAAAATTTTACATTTTTAAAAAGGGTAATAGCAGAAAATACCCCTCAAGCTTTGAAGCCCAATTTCTCCCAATTCATAAAACACCCCATATGGGGATGAAAAGTGCTCTGCTGGCACACTACAGGTCTCAGAAGAGAAGGAGTCACATTTGGCTTTTTGGAAGCAAATTTTGCTCTGGGGGCATGTCTTTATGAAGCCCATATGGTGCCAGGACAGCAAAAAAAAAAAAACACATGGCATACCATTTTGGAAACTAGACCCCTCAGGGAATGTAACAAGGGGTTAAGTGAACCTTTATACCCGACAGGTGTTTCCCGACTTTTGCATATGTAAAAAAAAAAATTTTTTTTAACCTAAAATGCTTGTTTTCCCAAAAATGTAACATTTTTAAAAAGGGTAAAAGCAGAAAATACCCCCCCCCCCCCAAAAAAAAAAATTTGTAACACAATTTCTCCCGAGTACGGCGATACCCCATATGTGACCCTAAACTGTTGCTTTTAAATACGACAGGGCTCCAAATGAGAGAGCGCCATGCACATTTGAGGCCTAAATTAGGGACTTGCATAGGGGTGGACATAGGGGAATTCTATGCCAATGATTCCCAAACAGGGTGCCTCCAGCTGTTGCGAAACTCCCAGCATGCCTGGATAGTCAACGGCTGTCCGACAATACTGGGAGTTGTTGTTTTGCAACAGCTGGAGGCTCCGTTTTGGAAACAGTGGCGGACCAGACATTTGTCATTTTTATTGGGGAGGGGGGCTGTGTAGGGGTATGTGTATATGTAGTGTTTTTTACTTTTTATTTTATTGAGTGTTAGTGTAGTGTAGTGTTTTTAGGGTACAGTCGCACAGGCGGGGGTTCACAGTAGTTTCTCGCTGGCAGTTTGAGCTGCGGCAGAAAATTTGCCGCAGCTCAAACTTGCAGCCGGATACTTACTGTAAACCTCCGCCCATGTGAGTGTACCCTGTACATTCACATTGGGGAGGGGGGAGGGGGACATCCAGCTGTTGCAAAACTACAACTCCCAGCATGCGCTGACAGACTGTACCTGCTGAGAGTTTTAGTTTTGCAACAGCTGTAGGCACACTGGTTATGTATCACTGAGTTTGTGACCTAACTCAGTGTTTCACAACCAGTGTGCCTCCAGCTGTTGCAAAACTACAACTCCCAGCATGTACGGTGCATGGTGACTGCTGAGAGTTGTAATTTGCAACAGCTGGAGGCACATCGGTCGTGAAACACTGAGTTAGGTAAACAAAAAAAACTGTTTCACAACCATTGTGCCTTCAGCTGTTGCAAAACTACAACTCTCAGCAGTCACCGACAGCCAACGTGCATGCTTGGAGTTGTATTTAGGCAACCAGCAGATGCACCACTACAACTCCCAGCATGCACTTTAGCTGTTTGTGCAAGCTGGGAGTTGTAGTTATACAACAGCTGAAGGTACACTTTTCCATAGAAAAAATGTGCCTCCAGCTGTTGCAAAACTACAAGTCCCAGAATGCCCATAAGGGAATGCTGGGAGTTGTGGTTGTCTGCCTCCTGCTGTTGCATAACTACAGCTCCCAGCATGCCCTTTTTGCATGCTGAGAGCTGTTGCTAAGCAACCGCAGGAGGCTGTCACTCACCTCCTGCTGCTGCTCCGGGACAAAGGTCAGTCCCTCGCCGCCGCCGCTCCTGGGGCCCCAATCCCAACATTGACGCCGGGGATCGGGGTCCCCAGCTCCCGGGGTCCACGTCCCGCACCCGCTCACGTCCTCCGGAAGAGGGGCGGAGTGGGTTGCGGGAGTGACACCCGCAGCAGGCGCCCTGATTGGTCGGCCGGTAAACCGGCCGACGAATCAGGGCGATCGTGAGGTGGCACCAGTGCCACCTCACCCTTGCTGGCTCTGGCTGTTCGGGGCCGTCAGCCAGTAATTCCGGGTCACTGGGTCACTGGAGACCCGATTGACCCGGCATCGCCGCAGATCGCTGGACTGAATTGTCCAGCGATCTGCAGCCATCGCTGACATGGGGGGGGGCGATGACCCCCCTGGGCGATATGCCGCGATGCCTGCTGAACGATTTCAGCAGGCATCCGGCTCCGGTCCCCAACCGGCTACGCCCCCGGTCCTTAAGGACTCGGAATGCAGGGCGTATCCATACGCCCTATGTCCTGAAGAGCTTAAGGTCAAAATGGGCCTTGCCCTTAAGGGGTTAAAGGGGTACTCCAGTGGAAACCCCCTTTTTTTTTTTTTAACTCAACTGGTGCCAGAAAGTTAAACAGATTTGTAATTAACTTCTATTAAAAAAATCTTGATCCTTCCAGTACTTATTAGCTGCTGAATACTACAGAGGAAATTCTTTTCTTTTTGGAACACAGATCTCTCTGCTGAATCACGAGCACAGTGCTCTCTGCTGACATCTCTGTCCATTTTAAGAACTGTCCAGATTATGAGAAAATCCCTATAGCAAACATATGCTGCTCTGGACAGTTTCTAAAATGGACAGAGAAGTCAGAGAGCTCTGTGCTCGTGATGTCAGTAGAGAGCACTGTGTTACAGAAAGAAAATAATTTCCTCTGTAGTATTCAGCAGCTAATAAGTACTGGAAGGATTAAGATTTTTTAATATAAGTAATTTTAGAAGTTGACTTTGTTTGAAAAGGATATACGCTTGTTTATACTCGTAAATATAACTCTTCCCTACTTTACTGAATTACCTACATATATCTACGACTTATGTAAATTGCATAATTTGTTAAAAGATGGCGAACATGTAAGAAAACACAAATAAAAATAATCACACGTTACAGAATAGCTTAGTGTCTGCATATATATATATTTGTGTTCGGGGCTCCATACATGTACTAGTGACAGGAAAGATTGCCTACATACCTATACAAGATCTTACCTTAGCATAGCTGTCTGAGTTGTGCCATAACCGCACAATGAGGGCACGCCTATAGAGGGCATGCACTATAGTGAAGGAAAAAAATAAGGGAGGGTTGGGAGGGTTCCACAAACGACACTTGCTCCTCCCCTGTAGAAGAGGGGGGAGTTATATACACACGCCCCCACCTGGAAGTGCAGGGAGTGATAATTACTTCCGCCCCTCGCACAAATACAGCCCTGCGGGCTTTATACTTGTATTCGGGGCTCCATACATGTACTAGTGACAGGAAAGATTGCCTACATACCTATACAAGATCTTACCCTTGCATAGCGGTCTGAGTTGTGCCATAACCGCGCAATGAGGGCATGCCTATAGAGGGCAAAAAGCAACCATGGTAGGATAAATACAATTCCTGAAATAACACATCCTACACCCAGCATCAATCTTCACATACCCGAAGTAGACTATACCTAGTGTGCTGAAAGAGTAGCCCCGACCAACGAGTGACTACTAGAGGTGGTAACCATACCTTGAAAACTGTGGTAGTAACGTCCATCTGTAAAGAAACGACCTGAGAATGATAACATTCCCTGCCAAATATACTAACTGAACTATACCTATTACCATCCCTACTTGTGACATTACTTCAAATGGACACGGAAAGGCTAACTTCATGGCAGGTCTGACAAGCACCAATCCCCTGCTTTTTAAGAGGCAAAAAATAAACCTGGTGATCAAGAACGTGCATGCGTTCGAAACAGGTCCATGCGAGTGGCCTGCCGGCATGGTGATGGTGTTTGAAGTGGGCTCCCAATTTTAAAACCAAGAATAAAGATTCAACATTTTAAAGGAACTGCTGGACTACCTCTTTCTTCTATTGCTGATACGTATGAAGCCCGGCCAGGCTTGAAGTCCGTGCAGACCGTGGAGGAGGTGAGCCGAAAAAACGTTTTGTTTTAATGCAAAAAATAAACTGACAGGTAAATGACAAGAAATACCTATCTACCTGATAGACCGTGTGGGTCATGTCGCATGACAAGGTTCACGAAGGCACCTTACCTGATTGAGACTGTAACAACAGACATTCCTAACTAGCCAATGTACTGACCCAACTGGACTTGGGAGTGATGAGTTAGGTCCTATGTAGACATAGCTGGGGGGAGAGGAGCTGTGTACATCCTCATTCTCCCCCTCACACTTCTCCTGGCTTACAGCACGGCACCCACGTGACCAGGCTCAAGCAGGACTGCTGTGATTGGTTCAATGTGTGAGTGCTGTGATTGGTGAGCACTCACATATTGAGAACTATGAGGAAAGGAATGACGATCTGACCACAGGCTGTAGAAGAAGTGTAGGTCAAGATTCTGGATTATGCAGCGCTTCCTGTCTAGAGAGAAATTACTGAAAAAGGTACTTTCCATTCCACATGGGTTATGTGAGTATATTACAAAGTTATATAACTTTTTAAACTGTTGCTAACTGTATAGAATTTTTCACCATTGGACTACTCCTTTAAGACACAATCTCTCCCTTTCTTCCACAGCTAAGCTCCGCCCCTAACATGTGATGGTGACATCATCACAGGTCCTACATCTCCACATTCAGCAGTCCGGGCCAGGGGAAGAGAGGGAGGGTAAGAACAGAGGTCGGTTCTGCAGGACTAATGTAACAGGGACGGCGTTCCTCCTCTGGAAAAAGCAAAGGAACGCCGTTCCTGCAGGACTCGAGCCCTGAGAGCAACCTGCTTCTCTGTTAATCCCTGCAGCGCTGATGCCTTGCCCATATCCCCGCTAGGGTTGCCACCTTTCCCTCAGAAAAATACTGGTCGTGGGTGTGGCTATGTGGGGGTGCAGCTAAAAAGGGGAAGGGCCCAATTGCACAGAGGACGAGGGATCAGGGGTTTAAGAAATGGAATGGGGGATGGGGTGGGGGTAAAGAAATGGCACAGGGGATGGGATGGATACAATATATAAGCGGGGGGAACTTTCCTATATCGCTCAAAAAAAATAACATTTAGAGAATAAAACTTACAATTGTAAATAACATTTATTTAACAACAGGCAATAAATTTAAGGGGTTACCCAGCAAATACAAATATAATATAAATACATTTGACAACCTCACCAAATAGTGCAAATGCAAACATTGTAACAGCTCCTCTGTATACACACTACCAACAACAGAAAATAGCCGATAAAATTTATGCCGATAAAGCCCTCATATAGCTCTGTAGGTGGAAAACTGAAAATGTTATACTGAATAAAACAATGATACACAGACCAGTATACTATAAAGAATCTGTATACAATATGTGATTATATACAGGACCATTTGGCGGTAGATATCAGCTGTACACAGAATCTGTACACCATATGAGTGATTGCAGTTACATTTTGGGACTCACAATTACGTCTTTTCTGATCAGCGGCGTCCTCTTTCCTTTTCTTCCCTGTCCGGATAAGACCGCCATGTGGATCTCTTAACATCTGCAGGAAAAACATGTCTGACTCTGCATTTTTCCAGTGCCCTCCCCTCCTCTACACAATCTTCCCATCTATAGGCCCACAAACTGTAATAAAGCCCTCCTTGGTGTCCTGCACAGTAAAAGGGAAGGTAGGTAGCCAGGTAAATAGGTAACTAGGTAGGTAGATCAGAAAGCCGGATATGTAGGTAGGTGACAAGCCAGGTAGGTAGGGGGCTAGCTAGGTAGTTAGGCAGCCATGTATGAAGGCCAGGTACATAGTTAGATAGCCTGGTATGTATGTAAGTAGTTAGGCATCCAGGTATAAAGTTAGGTAGCCCCCCCAATAAGTATAGGCAGTTACACCCCCTCCCCCCGTTCCCTATAGGCAGAGTCACCCCCTCTCTTCCCCATAGGTATAGGCAGTTACCCCCCTCCCTCTCTTCCCCATAGGTATAGGCAGTTACCCCCCTCCCTCTCTTCCCCATAGGTATAGGCAGTTACCCCCTCCCCCTCTTCCCCATAGGTATAGGCAGTTACCCCCCCCCCCTCTCTCTTCCCCATAGGTATAGGCAGTTACCCCCCCTCTCTCTTCCCCATAGGTATAGGCAGTTACCCCCCCCCCCCCTCTCTCTTCCCCATAGGTATAGGCAGTTACCCCCCCCCTCTCTCTTCCCCATAGGTATAGGCAGTTACCCCCCCCCCCTCTCTCTTCCCCATAGGTATAGGCAGTTACCCCCCCCTCTCTCTTCCCCATAGGTATAGGCAGTTACCCCCCCCCCCCCTCTCTTCACCATATGTATAGGCAGTTACCCCCCCCCCCCCCTCTCTCGCTTCCCTATAGGTATAGTAAGTAATTGCCACAGGGGAATTAGGGTGGGTGGGGTGGAATTCAGAGACACACACACACACTGGCCGACAGACACACAAACACTGACACACACATAGTAACAGACACACACAGACACACTTACCTACTACCGCAGCACCTCTCCAGTCTCCTCTCAGTCTCGGCGAGTGACGTGACGTCCTGCGCGGGTCTGCGGAGTGACATCACTTCCGCAACGTCCCTCCGCAGATCCAGCCGCCCGGCCGCACAGCATTGCACAGTGCCAGGTAAAGTTTTAGACTGGGACTGGGAGACAGGGACAGCCTCAGAGTCAGACAGGGTGCTGTGCTGAGCGGCGAGGTGCGGGCGTGCGGCCCGCATCCCCGCTTAGCAGCGCCGGCACCGAACAGAACAGGAGTTTTTTTTTTAGGTTAGTGTGATGACATTGCATGGCCGGTATTTTTCATCCAAACTTACCGTCACAGCCCGGAATCTGAATGAAAATACCGTCTGTGCCGGTAAAATACCGGCAGGGTGGCAACTCTAATCCCAGTTTAGCAGTGGGGATGTAGTGAAGTGTGTCTTGCCCCGTGGGAGCACTAGTCCCGCCTGCAGCGCTCGCTATGTGTCTGGCCCCCTGCAGTAATATCCGCACTGTTCCCTGATCACTAAGAGCGGAGATCAGGAAACAGCAGCGGGGATTGTAAAAAATTGTGTCTGCAGCAAGCGCTAGGAGTTCTAAGTGTGTCTGGCCCTGAGCAGCGCTTCAACTCTACCCTGATCTCTGCGCAGACTGCGCTCTCACAGTGAGCTGTGTCGGCCGCCCGGCGCCCCTGTTGCTATGGTGCCCTGTGCGACCGCACAGCTCGCACACCCCAAAGGCCGGCCCCGAGTAGCAATTGACATTACCCCTTTAACCTGAAGAGGAGTCAGGCAACAGAGTAACATCATGAGTATTCCTGACAAGAAACCTGCATGAAGCTGGTGTGTTGCTCTGAAGGCGTGTCAGTAAACAAAAATGACCAATTGTGTCCAATACCCTAACCAAATTACCTACATCCACTGTATGCACCGCATGAAACATGTTAACCGTATGTACAGCATAACCTGCTAACAGTATACCCAACTACAAGTCGCTACTCAATATGTTATTGCTCTGAGACATGTCAGTAACAATAACCTATGTGGTGCATCCCCCCTACAGACGTGGGAGGTTTAAGAATATGTGCTTGATATATCTGCTATGAATGTAGGCACAATATGAATACTGTAATTGTGTATTGTAAATATATGTACAGCCAGGAGGTGCAACTGCTATTCAACACTAGGAATGAATGCACATCATAACCTACCCGCATACAACTATTGTAGTATGCAACAAATGCTGTGTACTGGTGCATATACATGCACCAGTACACAGCATTTGTTGCATACTACCATACACAAGCTGGGAGCATAAGTACCGTGAAAATGAAAGGAACGCTATGAATTTATGATCTAACACCATTGTGAGTACAGCATACACGCCTAGAAAATAAAGTGTAAACAATATATATCTAAAAAGATAAAGACAACGTGCAACTATGCCAGATAGTTGAATATGTCTACTATAAGTAACTGATAACGTGGTCGTGAAATACCACGGAGGAGGCTGCATCTGTCCTGAGAACGTGTCAGGTCATGACAATAAACCCCAATGTAATTGCTCTGAAAATTCGTCGGTAGCAACCGACATTAACCCCTTAAGCTGAAGGAGTCAGGCAAATAGGGCAACATCCTAACAAAGCTGTATAAGCTTTCCGTTTAAGCACTATGCACGAAAATGCAGTATGAAAGCTATGAGCATGAGTACAGTAAAGCTACCGGAGCATATGTGTAGTGTAGACTCGAAGGATGGAAATGCAGAAAAACTATTACCCATGTGCAGTACAACAAATAAAGCTATGAATGTAACCAGACTACCAGACTATGAGCGTAAAGTGCAACTATGCCGGATAGTTGAATCTGTGTACTATAACGAAATGATAACGTAATCAAGAAATACAACAGACGAGGTTGTATCTGACCTGAAAACGTGTCAGGTCATAAATACACAAATGACAAAATTGCTCTGAAAACGAGTCAGTAGCAACTGACATTACCCCTTAAACTGAAGAGGAGTCAGGCAACAGGGTAACATTGTGAGTATTCCTGAAATTGGTTGCTCTGAATGTGAGTCAGTAACAACTGCGATTCAACCCCTAATCCTGAAGGAACGAGTCAGGTGACCGGGTATTGAACAGCCGATTAGTGCCACTAAAATGATGACCACCCTTTGAACGAGCACCTGTGCTGGATAACCGGTAATTACTCACCGGTAATTTTGTTTCCCCGAGCCAGGACAGCACCACCTGAGAGAGGGACAGGAAACCTGAGGATAAAAAGAAGAAGAACCCTCCTCCTCGGCCTCAGTGAGTTTCAGAGACCAGAAGAGCCTTCTTAGTTAGTAAACATGACAAAAGCATATATTACTGAACAACGAGGAAAAAAAAGTGAACATCCACCACGTGAGAAAGAAACACCTGAAAACATAGGGTGGGAATGCCCTGGTGCTGTCATGGCTCAGGGAAACAAAATTACCGGTGAGTAATTACCGGTTTTCCCGGCCGCCATGACAGCACCACCTGAGAGATTATCAGAGAAACCAATTTAGGGTAGGATTACAGATTGCAAGACTTTGCGACCAAAAGAAAGGGAAGAAGAACTTCCAATGTTCACCCTATAGTGATGAAAAAAAGTATGAGGTGAAGACCATGTACAGATTTGGTCTATAGAAGCGCCCCTCCTTTCCGCCCAAGAGGTAGCTATTGCTCGAGTTGAATGAGCTCTAAGACCAGGTGGGGCAGGTAAGCCTGACACTGAATATGCTAAGGTGATAGCCTGTCTAATCCACCTAGACAAAGAATTTGAACTGGCTCTCTTGCCCTTATTATGTCCTGAAAATTGAACAAATAGAGAGGTACACTTCCTGAATTCTCTCATCCTATCTAGATATTCAAGGACACATCTCCTAACGTCTAAGGCACTAAGGGACCTTTCCTTAGCATTAGAAGGCTGAGAACAGAAAGAAGGAAGGACAATCTCCTGAGAGACATGAAAAGCAGAAACTACTTTAGGAAGATAGGCAGGATCAGGAAGGAACACTATGCTATCTTCCAGGAACTTAGTATAAGGTTCCTCACTAGATAGGGCTGACAGGTCCCCTACCCTCCTAGCAGTGGTGACTGCTACTAAAAGTACAGTCTTTAAGACTAGGTTTTTAAGAGGAATGCTACTTAAGGGTTCAAAGGGATCAGATAAAAAAAAAAAACTTAGTACCAAAGAAAGATCCCACAAGGGAACTTTCGGAACCCCAGAAATAGACAGACAGACAATCTCTTAAGAGCCTTAAAAAACCTTACAATCCAAGGATGATCTGCGGTCTTTAATCCCTTATCCAGACCTAACTGCAAAAAAAATCTAAAATTTTTGGTATATCTGGAACAGAATTCACCAAAAAAGGTTGATTGAGAAATTTCAAAAAAGGTCTTCCATGCCCTAATATATATTTTATTAGTGATCTCTTTCCTACTATTCTGTAGAATGGTTATTACAGAATCTGAGATACCTTTCTCCCTGAGGATCATCCTTTCAAATGCCATGCTGTCAGGTGGAGGCTTGTTATATGAGGATGAGACACTGGACCCTGGGTTAGTAAGTCTGGTAGTTCTGGAAGAACCCAGCGATCCGATAGGGATAGCTGTCTGAGGTCTGAGAACCAAGCTCGGCGTGGCCAAAAGGGAGCTAGCAAGATTACTCTGGATCCTTCCGACCTTATTTTTCTGATTATTCTGGGCAGCAACTGGAGAGGAGGGAATATGTAGACAAGTTGCCATTTCTGAGTCAGAGCATCCACTGCCCAAGGTCTGTCTTTTGGATTTAAGGAGCAGAATCTTTTTACTTATCTGTTTTCTCTGGTAGCAAATAGATCTATTTCCTGTTCTCCCCTAGAGCTGGCATATTTTTTGGAAAATTTCTGGGTTCAACCTTCACTCTCCCTGATTGAGCTGTTGGCGGCTTAGGAAGTCTGATTTTGAGTTCAGGGATCCTTTTAAAAGTACGGCAGTTAAAGAATGCAGATATTGTTCTGCAAAACAATATCGCTTCTTGTGGTCCCTTGCCGGTTTAAGACCGCAACTGTAGTTGTGTTGTCTGAGAAAATTTTTACATTTTCTTGGTGAAGAAGATGTTTTGTTCCTTGCAGAGAATAATATACTGCCAAAAGTTCTTTTGCATTTGAGGAGAGGAAAGATTCTTGCTGATCCCAACGGTCTTGCAAATTCAAGTCCCCCAAGGGCTTGCGTCTGTTGTAACGATTCTTGGATTCTCTAAGACCCAGTCTAGACCCCTGTTCAGTTTGTTTTCTTCCAACCACCAGTGGAAACATCCTGTCTAGGCTCTCCACTGATCCCTCCCAACAACTGAGAAGATTTTTTTGTAAGATTCTTGAATGGAACTGCACCCAAGGTAAACTGCATGAATAGCTGCCGTGAACAGACCTAATAGCAACATCCCTTTTCTTATGGAGATTGACTGACAAGCTAGCACCTCTCTTACTGTGTTCAGAATTTTTGGGAATTTTTGTTGTGGGAGGAAAGATTTCTGCTGTTGTGAATCTAGAATTACACCTAGAAAGACTTTTCCTTTCCGGAACCAGGGAAGATTTTTCCCAATTTACAATCCAACCTAGTTTTTTTAAGATGACTAAAGTATGGTCTAGGAATCTTTTTAGTTGATCCTCTGACTGCCCAACTAATAGAAAATCGTCTAAATAAGGGACGAATAAACCTACGCCTTCCCTGATGTGTGCTGCCATTTCGGAAATAATTTTTGTGAAAACTCTGGGGGCCACTGCTATACCGAAAGGCAAGGCCCTGAACTGTAGGTGCGTTAATTTTGAATTTAGATTTATGGCCAAGCGTAAGTACTTTTGATGGATGAATGGGCATGTGAAGGTACGCATCTTTTAGGTCTATTGAGACCATGAAACAATCTTTTGTTAACAGATTTATTGTTGACTTTATTGTTTCGATTTAGAATTTTTTGTACACAAGATATTGATTTAGGGTTTTTAAAATGTATGATTGTACGGTAGGTGCTGTCGGGCTTCTTTACCAAAAAATAGGGTAGAATAAAAGCCCAACCCCACCGTAAACAAGAACCTGTTTCTCTTTTTGAAGAGCCACTAACCCTGAAGGACCTGAGTGACTCGAAGTCAATTTTAGGTGAGTTGGAGGGAGACTGAGAAACTCGAGGTCGAGACCTTCTCTTAAGGTACCCAGGTGTTGAACAGGAAGTGATGCGAGGAGGTTGAGAGGCTCCCCCCCCCCGCTTCCTGCCCCCTCCATGGACCAAACACATGCTGCTGGTTCGGGACACCGCTCATCTGCGCTGAAAGCTGGGATGTGAGTGTGCTGGATGGCAGTGGAGTAGAGGGACCTGACCTGACACAGCAGTAGTGAGTGGGGAGCAGTGGACTGTGAGCGTAGCAGCCCCCACACGAACAACAGCACACACAGGTGCCAGCAACGCTGCGATCTGGAGTGGAGGCCCAGAAGAGGCAGTGAGTGGAAGGAACCCGGGTCTGTGTTGTGCTGAGAATGCAGGAAGAGTGAGAGTGTGTCCCTGGAGCTACTGGAGGAAGACACACTGAGGAGGCTGATCCATTTCTGCTCCAGGGACCCAGCTGAGATTCGGGTGAGATCCTCCCATATCTGTGTTGTTATAAGGATGAAACTGCTGCCACAGTGAACAAACTGTACTAAAAGAATAGGTGTGGGGGCAAGCTTTGCTCGCTCAATAATAAATCCCCCTCGTGGCGATTATAGCTGTGGAGGTGAGCACTGCCACGTTCACCTTGTATGTTTAAAGCTGATAAAGTAGGCCCTTCTGCATAAGAAATAAGAATTTATCTATAAACGAGTATAAACGACACCTGGTGAAACACCTGTAGCACTGCAGGAGCAGGTCTATAGTCTGCAGATAACTGAGCTTCTCCTGTGATACAACAAGCTGAAAGTGTCCGTTAGAAATATTTAGTTGGTAATCTTTTCTGAATCTCCCGGCGCAGCGTATGAAATACACGTGACTGTTCTGGGTGGGACAATATATTGACAAAAGGAGGATGAGATGGCACCCAAGCTGAATAAAACACATAGCCCAATAAAGGACACTAAAGCAGCTGGGAAAGTGGATAAATGTTTTGTCTTGCCGGGGGCAGTGCCTAGAAATCGTGGACAAAATAAAACCAACGCAGGAGATCTGGGATTAGATGGCTCTATAATGGAGAAGGAAGGTGATGTTCCCCAACCTGCCCTAGGTAAAATATTAGCGGCAGTTGCAAAATGTAATACTTCCATAGATGTTCTGTCCAATCAAGTGGGGGTTATCGGCGTGGAAATCAATTTGATCAGGGAAGATCTAAAGAAAGTCAGGGAGAGGTGTACAGAGGTGGAGACGAGAGTGTCGGGTGTTGAAGATGAGATCCATAAGTTAAAATCTGAAGTACAGAGGATGTCAGGGGAGAACAAGTTATTAAATCAAAAAGTGACAGAATTCGAAGACCGCTCCAGACGGGGAAACCTTAGAATCTTGGGTTTTCCAGAGGGAGCGGAAAGTAAAGATGTGATAACTTTTATCCAAACATGGTTGATTGCGCAGTGTGGGGAGGAAAACCTCTCTAAATACTTTAGTGTGATATGTGCGCATAGAAATCCGTTCCAACCCCTGCCAGCAGGGGGCAGACCACGTACCATAATACTTCTGAATGATAATGACCGTGACAACATCTTGAGAATAATGAGGAAAAAAAAGGAGATAGAATACAATGGAAATAGAATTATGCAACTGAAACACAGAAGAGGAGATATACTTTCAGGGAAGTTAAAAAGAGACTTGCACATAATGGAATCAAGTTTGCTTTAATGTTCCCAGCCAGGCTGAAGGTTTTTTACAACAATGAGATGCTTTTTTTCTAGCGAAGTAGAAGCGGTGGGCTGGATGGACACACAGGGATTGAAAAATAGTGATTAAGGTCCGGGGGGGACAATCAGGTAAGGCTAGAGATTTGCCCGAGATGGCAGGTCACCGGTAGTGTTGCTCGCGAATATTCGCAATTCGAATATTAATCGCGAATATCGCATATTCGCGAATTCGCGAATTTCGTGAATATAGCGCTATATATTCGTAATTACGAATATTCGTTTTTTTTGTTTTTTTTTTCACAGTACACATCACAGTGATCATCCCTCTCTGCTTCCAGCTTGTGTGGTGTAAAGAAAGCTCTAATACTACTGTGTGAGACTGGCGTGCAAGTTTTCGCATATGCGAACATTTGCATATGCTAATTTTTTCGCATATGCGAATTTTCGCTACTGTTAATTTTAGTATATGCAAATTTTCGCATATGCAAATTTGCGAAAATAAAACGAGAATGTTACGAATATGCGAATATTCGCGAATATATGACGAATATTCGTCCACATATTCGCGAATATTCGCGAATTCAAATATGGCCTATGCCGCTCAACACTAGTCACCGGGATGGGGGGGGGGGAGGGAGGGGTGGTTTGGGAACCCTGGGGAATTTTATTTCTTTTTTCAAAACTTTCCTTATTTTTTTTTTTCTTTGTTTTTTTTTTCTTAAAGATTTTTTTCTTTTTCTTTTTTCTTCTTTTCTCTTCCTTCTTACTATGGTGTTTATTGTGTGCAACTGGACTGTAAGAGAATGGCCGCGGATGACTGTTAAGGCAGTGGTATGGAATATACGAGGACTTGCGGATAAAATTAAAAGATCAGCGGTAATGGGAGTTCTTATGAAGCACGCACCAGGTATAGTCGGGATAGTTGAGACACATTTAACAAGAGAAACAGTAATGGTTTTGAAACGTAATGTTTGGGGACATTATTACCATTCTTTTCATACAGCATATTCACGGGGGGTTTCGGTGTTAACCCATAGAAACTTAAATTGGGAATTAATTAGAAAAAGGGTATATAATGAGGGGAGGTTTGTTTTTTTATATGGGAGATTAGAAAATTTAAGATGTGTATTAGCATTTGTATATATACCCCCGCCTTTCTCATCCGCGGTCCTTCTTAAATTATTAGATTTTTGCGTGAGTTGCGGAGAATGCCCTGTGTTTGCCATGGGGGATATGAACTGCGTCCTAGATGAGAGGCTAGATAGATGGAGGGCAAGCGGGAGTAAAGGAGAGGTGGGCTGCAGCCCCCTGGCGAAAGTATGTAATGAACTGGGACTCAGCGATATTTGGAGGATTTATAACCCTCAAAAGAAAGAATATTCATGTTGGAACAAGACCTGTCAGACTATGTCCAGAATACATATATATGTCTGGGAAATGACTCTAGTTTAAATAAGGTGATAAAAATACATTATTGGGTTAGATGTCTGTCGGACCATGCGGCTCTAGAAGTACTGATAAAAACAGAGGAAGAGGTAAGAGATGGGTTCCAGAAAATTAACCCTCACTGGTTAAATTTGATAGAGAATGCCACAATAGAAAAAAAAAAACCTGAGGGAGTTTTTTGCAAACAACTAGGGCACAGCAAGTGACCCGGTTGTCTGGGAGACCTGTAAAGCTTACCTAAGAGGGGAAATAATAAGAGCAATAAAGTGGAAAAAAAAAGAGTTTAAATCAAAAGAGGAGGGCTTAATAAGTAATCTTAGGGATACAGAGAAGGAATATACACAAAATTCATCAGAAGAGAGTAAGGAAAAATTAAATAAGCTACAAAAAGAATTTAATGAATATATGTTGGAAAAGAGTAAAAATAAATAGATTTTTCAAGGCCAGCAAAGATTTGTACAGGCAGGGAAGCCTAACAAGTATTTGATGGCAATTGTTTCAAATCAACACACTAAGCAAAGAATTTCTGGGATAAGGAATAAAGAAGGAGATTGGTGTATAGAAAAAAAGGAAATAAGAGAATTTAGAGAATATTATGAGTTATTATATAGATTATATATATTATATAGATCTGAATATAATAAGGAAAGAAAGGAAACGCTAAATTATTTGGACCAAATGGAACTCCCTAGACTCCCCGAAATGGAAAAACAAACCTTAGATGCTCCATTAACTAGAATAGAACTGAATAAAGCGCTAGATCAGATAAGGGGTAATACAACACCTGGAAGCGATGGACTACCCTTTGAGGTATATAGAAGGTTTGGCGGAATTTTGATCCCGGCATTACATAGAGTGATTGAGAGCAGCATGTTGACCGGGAAATTACCGGACTCAATGCGGGAAGCGGTTATAATATTGATCCTGAAAGAGAGAAAAGACAAAGAGGATATGGGGTCGTATAGACCCATATCGTTAATATGGGAACATAGATATGGGAAAATTACAGGGCGGGGAATCCCACTCCATCCTGTCTTTAGATGCCACTAAGGCTTTTGACAGGGTGGAGTGGGAGTTCTTGTGGGCAGTATTAGAAAAATGCAGCTTTGGGAAAACATATATAGACATGATCCGACTGTTATACTCCGAACCTAAAGCAAGAGTGTCGATCAATGGGAAATTATCGGAGCAATTTTCGCTCTCAAGAGGCACCAGACAGGGATGCCCTCTCTCCCCCTTGCTGTTTGCTATGAGCATGGAACCTTTGGCTGTTAAGATCAGAGAGGAGAAGGAGATTGGTGGGTTTGGTGCAAGGGGGAGAGAGGACAAAATATCCTTATATGCAGACGATATCCTGTTTTTTTGGAAAAACAGTCGGATCTGATCGGAGTGATGGAGATTATCAAGGAATAAGGGAGTTTCTCAGGATTAGAAATAAACTGGTCCAAATCAGTACTCCTTACATTGGGGGAGAATAATATATTCATAGAAAACGAAATAAAAATATTAAAAATAGATGAGCACTTTAAATACTTAGGTATACAAATTTCAGGTAAATTAGAAGATTATTAATGGTTCTAGGTTTACTTTATAATGAAGAACATGGAAAAGAAAATTAAAATATGGAGCGACTTAAAAATTTCTAAAGCAGACAGAATGATATTAATTAAAACAATTATGTTGCCGAAAATATTATACGTATTTAGTGCTTCACCCATTTGGTGTGATGAAATTTTTTTTTAAAGAATGCTGTCAATCTTCAATGCTTTGATATGGGGCCGAAGAAGGGTGAGGATTAAGATTAATTAATATAAATTAATATTTATGTTTACCCAGAAGAGAAGGGGGAATGGAGTTCCCGGACGTGAAAAAATATTTTTTTAGCCTCCCAATTATACTTTATTAGGGACTGGAGGAGATCTCATATGATTGAGTATTTGATGGAACGATGTAGAGGATCATATGATGATATTTACCAGTTACTGGAGTCGGGGCAATTAGAAGAGAAAGGATGGAAAAACTGTATAAAAATAGCTGCCTTAAAAAGAAAGTGGAAAATGGTAAAAAGGGAGGTGGGAATAACTGGGATATTGGATATAGCCCTCATTTGGAATAATGAAAACATGGTAGAGGAAATAAATAGATTAGAATTTCGAACACTAGCACAATGGGGGGGGGGAATAAAATAAGGGATATGTATAAGGAAGGGAAGATTAAAACATGGGAAGAGTTAAAAAAAGGGTGGAGGAGTTGGGGTTGGGACATGGTTTGAATATATGAGATTAAGAGGTATAGTAAAAGACACGGTAGATAAGGGGAAGAATGTAGAAATAGTAAAAGGTAGTTTTTTTGATAAGATGGTGAATACAGAGATGGGAAAAAAAAAGTTGTCAAAGGTATATAGAGCACTTAATAAATTTTCTATATTAAAGAGAAATCTTCACAGTAGAAAAATATGGCAAAAAGAATTGGGTGAGATAGAAGAAGCACAGTGGGGAAAAATACACGAAAGAATTAATGTTATTCCATTAAATGCGAATCATAGGGCGATACAGTTTAATATAGTTTATAGGCTGTACTATACACCTCTCTTTTTGTATAAAATAGGTAAAAAGAATGCCTGCTCAAAATGTGGGCAGGAAGAGGCAGGATTGTTTCATATGCTTTAGACATGTCCAGAAATAAAGACATTTTGGGGAGAAGTTATACAATTATTTGAGAAAAGTTGGAAGATTAGAATAAAATTAACACCAATAAATGCGATCCTGGGAGGTGATATTGGGACAGAAATAAAAATTCAAAGGTCACTTTTTTATGCCAGATTAATTATAGTAAAACAGTGGATATCTGTAACAGGCCCGAGTGTGCATCAATGGAGGGAGGGGCTGAGGAGGGAATATAGAATTGAGATATAGAGAACTAAAAAGCTGAGCTGCAGGGTCCGATAAGACATTTTTGACCTTTTTCCTTTTTTTTTTTTTTTTTTTTATTTAATTTAATTTTTTTTTTTTTCTCTTCTTCCTCTAGGGGGGATAGGGGATGGGGGGGAGGAGGGTATTAAAATTTGTATAAAATATTGTATTATTCATTTTTTTCTTTTTGTAATATGTGGTGGTAATAAAAAAATAAAATAAAAAATAAAAATAAAAAAAAAGGTACCCAGGTGTTGTTTGAGATCTTTTCCCACTCCGCCACAAAACCTCTCAGCCTGCCCCCAACTCGCCCCAGACCGGCATTGCTGACCAGATTTTTTCTGGAGCTGGTGGAGGCTTGGTTAAACATGTAACCTTTAGATTTTTTGGGAAAACGCCACCTCTGGGAATCATCTGCTCTGCGCCCCTGAACTCTAGATCTCCTGGTGGGGGAAAAATGCTTGGGTCTGTAAGAAGAGTAGGGAAAAACCTTTTTCTTATCCCCAGCTTTCTCTAAAATATCAGCCAATACTGGCCTGAACAATAATTTCCCCTCACAAGGGAGGGCACACAACTTTTTTTTTGCGGTAATGTCCCCCGGCCAGGTCTTGAGCCATAAGGCTCTGCGTGCAGTTAGATAGATCGGCTGTTCTGGCAGATAGCCTGAGTGCATCCGATGATGCATCTGCAGAAAAGCCGCTGATTTTTTTAATTAGCGGGATGGAATTTAACAGCTCTTCATGTGGGACCTGATTCTGGATATCAGATGACAACTGGTCTAACCAAAGAATTAAAGAGCGAGCAACCCAGGAGGATGCTATATTAGGCTTAAAGGAGGAGGTAGCAGCCTCCCAGGTCCTACGTAGGAAAGTATCTGACTTCTTATCCATGGGATCACGTAAGATGCCCAGGTCTTCTAAAGGCAAGGCACCCCTCCTAGAAAGTCTACAAATGGCCACATAAATTTTTGTAATTTTTTCCCATTCCGCCAATTCCGTATTGTCAAAGGGATATTTTCTTTTTAATGCCCTGGATTTTAGGCTCTGGATTTTCACATTCTTTTTTAATTAGGGCTGAAAGGGATTTGTCGATGGGAAAAGCTATGCGTTTCCTAGGCTCTAACCCTTCAAACATGATGTCTTGAATTGTTTTCTCTTCCTTAACGTCTTCAATATTCATAGCTAGACAGACATTTTTAATCAGGTTATCTGTATCTTCAGACTGAAAAAAGGATCTTCCAGATGTGGAATCTTCATCCGGAGAAGAATCTCCCTTAGAATTAGCTGATTCAACCACAATGGCCCTCATTTACTTAGAAAATCGGGTTTTAAGTCTATCTTGCTTTCTTACCCGACTGCTTTTTTCCCCTGGTATTTATTATTATGTCGCATCTTGTTTGTCGCACGTGCGTTTTCTTGGTTTTGGTTTCCAACTCCTCTGAGCTGTCGGGAAAAAATCCACAACAATTCAACAAATTCGGGTTGGAAACCTTTATAAATAAGTGGGAAAGCTCAGAAATGTCGGGTTACGCCCCTTTTTCGGGTTTGGGAGAATCCACATCGGGTCCGTCGGGAAAATAATGTTGCATCGTGTTGCAGACTGGCGCACCATGTCTGCAACATGGCGCAGACAAAGATGCGACAAAAAAACCCGACAAAAGAAGTCAGGTTTAGAATAGTAAATGAGGGCCAATACCTTCCTCCTCCGACCCTGTTAGCTGCACGACTGTGGATAAGGGGTTTGCAGGAGTAGAAACCGAAGTAGGAGCAGGAGCTGGAGCAGAATTTAAAGCACTCCTAACAGACTTCTGTATTTCTAATCTAATTAAATCCTGCATGGAAGACATTAAGGAAGGTACTTCGGCTGAAAAGACTTTGGCTATACAAGAAGGGCAAGTCATTTTCTCATGACCCTGCGGTAGCTTAGATTTACAAGTATTACAATTCTCGAGATGTTTGGTTTTCTTTGATGACTTTTTAGGTACATCCCCCTAAAAAGTAAACCAAACCAAACATTACAAAAAAAGCATATTGAAATGAAATGGATACACTCACTCAGGAAGCCGGCTACCGAGGACGTAGTTTTTGCTGGCGATTCAGCTGGATCATGTCTGGGGTCCTCCTTGGAGCTCATGCTGACTGGCTGCTTGCAGTCTGCTGGCTGGCATCCACTAAGGAGGATGCAAAGATGTGCGGCTGCAGTCTAAATACTACTAGACCGCACTTCCACATTGCAGGGACGCCGGCATCTGACATTATCTCCGGCGCTCTCCCGTGACGTGTTTCTGGCGACGGCATCCTCCTCCACTAACCTTCTGTGCATGTGCCTGGACTCACAAGCATCACGCTGTTGCCACCCGGCCAGACCCCGCTAACCTCAGGTACGGACAGGCGGAGTGGAGCCAGACCGACCAAAAACTCCCAGACTTCCCTAGTAGTCAGGTGCGCGTGCCCCCGAGACTACGGGGATTATACATAGAGCTCCGACGTGCCCTCAGCACTACTCCATAACCTGCAGTCTTCCTTAGGGACAAGAAACACACATTGAGGCCGAGGAGGAGGGTTCTTTTAATCCTCAGGTTACCTGTCCCTAGGGGCGTAGTCCCTCTCTCAAGAAAGTTGAATATGTTTACTATAACTAACTGATAACGTAGTCGTGAAATACAACAGAGAAGGTTGTATCTGACCTGAGAACGTGTCAGGTCATGACAATAAACAATGTGATTGCTCTGAATGAGTCAGTAGCAACCAACATTGACCCCTAACCTGAAGAGGAGTCAAGCAATAGGGCAACATCCTGACAAACCTGAGTGAAATTTTCCGTATAAAGACTATGGCCCACATTTATCATTGTCTTTAGACAGTTTTTTGTGTCTAAAAAAGGGGCAAAAAAGGGGCAAGCAGGGTTTTTTGCGCCTTTTTTTTTCCCTTTTTGTTTACACATTTCTGCAGATTTTGAGTTGCAATCCACTGATTTTGGCAATAGACATGATATGGAAGGGATTTATCATTGCACCTTTTTGTAAAAAGGAGCAAAAAAAGGCGCAAAGCCACTGAAAAGTCTCTAAAACTACACCAGCCCAGAATGAATGCTATGAACAGGGCCGCCATCAGGGGGGTACAGACAGTACTCCAGTAAGGGGCCCCGTCTCCCAGGGGGGCCTGGGCCCCTGCTGCACCCCCCTGCAGCAGCCCCAGCCCCTCCTGCTTTCACTGGCAGCTGCAAAATACTTCCTGCCATCTGTCCTCTCCTCCCTGGATAAGGCTCTTACAGAGGACAGCAGCACAATGGAGCGATAACTGCCGAACATCAGGCTGTGTATGGGAGGCCGAGGACCTTTGGTGATGTCATTACCATGTGATCAGTCACATGGGTGGGAGGAGCCTAACTGCTATGCAATGGAGGCCCAGGAAGAAGTTCCTGTATAGGGGAATGTGTATCATGTGAAGGCAACCTATACTACATACTCACACACAAATTACTATGTCTGTGTTTTCCAAACAGTGTGCCTCCAGCTGTTACAAAACTACAACTCCCAGTATGCCTAGAAAGTCAACGGCTGTCTGGGCATGCTGGGAGTTGTAGTTTTGCAACAGCTGGAGATACATTGTTTGGAAAACACTGCACTATATAATTCCCACACACTGCATTTAACACTCCCACCACATTTATTGATTTAAGAATCAATAAATAAATGTCCAAACTATTCCAATATAACATTAATTATCCCACACGGTCAATGGCATAAATGTTAAAAAATACCAAAGTCCACAATTGCTAATTTTTTGTAATTTCATATACCATAAAAAATAAATAAAAAGCGATTGAAAAGTCACATCAAAACAAAAATGGTACCAGTAAAAACTACAGATCAAAGCGCAAAAGATGAGCCCTCACACATTCCAGGATATGGAAAAATGCTAAAGTTATAGGGGTCAGAAGAGGATGATTTTAAGTACCGTATACTACTTTTGTATAAACGGAAGCCCCCAAAAGTTGCAAAATGGCGTTTTTTTTTTTTTACTGTGTATTTCATGGTAGCATGATTGATGCCATTACAAAGTAAAATTGGTGGCACAAAAAGTAACAAGCCTCATATAGGTCTGAAAGTTGAAAATTTTAAGTATTATGGCTCTAATACACAAGTGGTATAAATATCATGGTCGCAGCTGTCACAATCATGACTGAGCCCCCTGTGACTGGCCACCACTGCTGCCACAATACCTGGCTGATCTGCCGACGACTAACTGTAAGGGTAAAACTCCAAAACAAAGTATCTACACAAAACAAAAAAAGTGTCCACATATCGCTAAAAGTTCATTTTGTTAACACCAACCAAATTAAAAACATGTATATGAGGCATCAGGAGAAAACCACAAGTAAGCACAGAGGCCACAACACACATGAAATTCAGAGATAATGGGGGAGATTTATCAAATCCTGTGCAGAGGGAAAGTGGAGCAGTTGCCCATAGCAACCAGATTGTGCCTTTTTTTTTTTTTTTTTTTTAAGGCATCTGAAAAATTAAAGAAGCTGCTCCACTTTTCCTCTGCACAGGATCTGATAATTCTTCCCCATTATCTCTGAATAAAGTGGCAGGGGGGGGGGGGCAAATAAAGTGGCCGGGGGATTGGGGGGGGGGGAATAAAGTGGCAGGGGGATCGGGGGGGGATAAAGTGGCAGGGGGGATCAGAGGGGTGATAAAGTAGGAGGGGGGATCAGAGGGGGGGATAAAGTGGCAGGGGGGATAAAGTGGCAGGGGGGGATCAAAGGGGGGGGATAAAGTGGCAGGGGGGGGATAAAGTGGCAGGGGGGGGATAAAGTGGCAGGGGGTGGGATCAGGGGGGGGGATAAAGTGGCAGGGGGTGGGATCAGGGGGGGGGGATAAAGTGGCAGGGGGTGGGATCAGAGGGGGGGAATAAAGCGGCAGGGGGGGATCAGAGAGTGGAAATAGTGGCATGGGGAGGATCAGGGGGGTGGCAAATGATATAGCACAGTGGGGAGTGGGTGAAATGGCACAGGAGGTTGATCAAGGGGGAGAATGCATGGGGGTAGCAGCCCAATTTGTAATGCTGATACTGGTATCATGTTATACGTCGTAGGACGCGCAACGCGATATGTGCAATTGGTGGTACTGTGAGGGGTGTCCAGGGGGCCCAGGCCTGAGCTGTGTAAGGGGCCCCAAAATTTCTGATGGCAGCCCTGGCTATGAACATACGTACAGTAAAAGCTACAGGAGCATGTGTGTAGTGTTGACGCTACGGATGAACATGCAGAATAAATACCATTACCCATGTGCCGTAAACGCTATGGATGTTAGTGCAGAGAACATAACAGAATGAATGCTACATGTATAAGTACTACAACATGTCAGCATAATAATTACTACCATCGTATGTACAGAATGAATGCTATGAATGTCCGTGTAGTGTATTGCTACAATTATATGTGCAATATACATGACGTGAGCATGTCTGTGGTATAAATACATTGAGCGTATATGTGGTATAAATGCTATGAGCGTATAGTGGTATGATACTATGAGCAGTATAATGCTATGAGTATACTTGCGGTATCAATGCTAAGAGCGTATGTGCCACATGTAGGCTGTGTGTATGTGCAGTATAAACGCTACAAGTACATGTGCAGCATAACCGTCGAGCATATGTGCGGCATGAGTGTTATGAATTAATATGTGGCATGACGCTATGAGTACTATGAGCAGTATAATGCTGTAAACATGCTATGAGCGCGTGGCCACAACTGCACGAAAGAGCATGACACTATGTGTGAGAACCGTAAAGAAACCTGCGTGTATGAATGCGGTGAACGTGTGAACAACAAAACCATGACCGTGTGACCACTATAACTGCCATGAGTGTATGAACCCTGCGTGTATGAATGCGGTGAACATGTGAACAACGTAAGAACCGCGAGCATGTGACCACTTTATAGTTAGTTCACTTCACTTTATAGTTGTTCACTTCATGGTTATTCTTTCACTTGCTGGTGTTTTACACGGTCCACAAACTTGGCACTTATGCTGTTCATATATTCTTGGCATGTTCATGGTCTTGCGTTCTTTCTAGCAATATAGCTGCCATGAGTGTATGAACCCTGCGTGTATGAATGCGGTGAACATGTGAACAACTTAAGAACCGCGAGCGTGTGACCACTTTATAGTGGTCACACGCTCGCGGTTCTTAAGTTGTTCACTTCATGGTTATTCTTTCACTCGCTGGTGTTTTACACGGTCCACAAACTTGGCACTTATGCTGTTCATGGTCTTGCGTTCTTTCTAGCCATGTTACGTTCATGGCAGTCAAACACCTGGTACTTATCACTGGTTCATACGCTCAAAGTGTCATTCGGTTCATATGTTAATGGTATTTCATACTGGTTACGGCAGTATACTGCCTATGGCAATTATACGGTTCATACACTCACGGCAGATGACCGTGTGACCAATATAACTGCCATGAGTGTATGAACCGTATGAACCCTGCGTGTATGAAGTGTCGCAGGATTCATACGGTTCATACACTCATGGCAGTTATATTGGTCACACGGTCATCTGCCGTGAGTGTATGAACCGTATAATTGCCATAGGCAGTATAATTGCCATAGACCATTAACATATGAACCGAATTACACTTTGAGCGTATGAACCAGTGATAAGTACGAGGTGTTTGACTGCCATGAACGTAACATGGCTAGAAAGAACGCAAGACCATGAACATGCCAAGAATATATGAACAGCATAAGTGCCAAGTTTGTGGACCGTGTAAAACACCAGCGAGTGAAAGAATAATCTTGAAGTGAACAGCATATGAATATATCGTCAGTGAGTATATGTACCGTATAATGATATGAGCACATGAAACTGTATACATACTATGCGCGTACAAGCAGTGTGCCATAAGCGTATGAATTAACCATGAGAGTACGGACGATAAGAAACTCATGGAGTTATGAAACCATGATGATGCTCTACTCGTGTGCACCTTGTACCAGTAATGCGTGTATGCCCATTATAAACCAAGCGTATGAACCGTATGGATACCATGATTGTGCAAATAATCAGTATTACACTGTGTATACTATGATTTAATTAGATGTAGCCGATGTTATATCTCTACAGAGAATTGCACCCTACTGTATACAGTATGCTATATTGAAACAAGACACTCTGCAGAGCATTGCACCACCACACACAGCATATGCTAACCTGCAACGAGATCCTCTGCAGAGTATTGCACTACACCAAACACAGTACATGCCACTGTGTTGCAACGAGACCCTTCGCAGAGTACTGCACCACACTGCAGATGCTAACTGTAACGACCCTCTGCAGAGCATTGCACTATACCCTATATAGTATGTTATATTGAAACCATCCCATCTGCAGAGCATTGCACTAACTCTATAAAGTTTGTTTGTAATGAGACCATCTGTATATCATGTATACTATATTGTAACGAGACCATCTGCAGAGCATTGCACCATAACTGTATATCATGTATACTATATTGTAACGAGACCATCTGCAGAGCACTGCACTATACTGTTATACAGTACATGTTATATTGTAACAAGACCCTTTGCAGAGCACCGCAGCACATAGCAAAAGTTATATTGAAACGACTCTTTGCAGAGCATTGCACCACACTGTATACAGCAAACGTTATATTGAAACAACCCTCCGCAGAGCATTACACTATACTTTAGATCAACCATGGCAGACAAGCTGACAGGACCGCCTAACGAGCGGCCATGCAGAGAACTGGGCAGCTGCCGTAACCTGTCCCAAGGGCATAGACAATTGTAGCTGTGCGGGTGGCAGGCGGTCCACATGCCGCCATGAGGCAGCTAGTGGGCTGTGCGAGATGCTGAGGCCGTGCCGTCCCCAGCACCGATTTAACTCACCTGCTTGCCGCTCCTGGACCCCACTACCGCTGCGGGCAGAGCCAGCCAGAACCATACCTGCCTTATATTACCTTATAATCATAGTGAGACACAGCATCCCCAGATAAGACAGCCAGCGGAGCTGCCAGGGATGCCGTGCCTGCACCCCTCAAGCCAGACTCATGATCAGCAAGGCCTCGGCACCATGTGCAGCAGCTCTGAAGGTTTTTGCGGGAGATTCAAACGCCAGACTGCCACAGGAAGCAGAGATTCCACAAACGACACGTGCTCTGCCCCTGTAGGAGAGGGGGGAGTTATATACACACGCCCCCACCTGTTCCCAATAAGCCCCACCTGGAAGTGTAGGGAGCGATAATTACTTCCGCCCCTCGCACAAATACAGCCTTGCGGGCTTTATATACACACACACACACACACACACACAAACACAAACAAACAAACAAAGATCAGGTTCTAGGATTACCTTCATCTATTAACCCCTTCCCGCAGAATTACTTAAATAAACGTCAAGTTATGCAGGTAGTTCGCGCATCCTGACGTTTATATGTCATTCAGTTAACCCGGTGATGCGGTAAAAGGGAAAAAAAAGACCCCCAAAATTTGTAACGCAATTTCTCCTGAGTATGGAAATACCCCATATGTGGACGTAAAATGCTCTGCGGGCGCACAACAAGGCCATTTGCACAGGGGTGGCTCTTACAGTGGTTCTGACAAACACAAAACAATAAAAATAACACCCACATGTAACCCGATTTTGGAAACTACACCACTTAACCCCTTAAGGACTCAGCCCATTTGGGCCTTAGGGACTCAGACAATTTTATTTTAACGTTTTCATTTTTTCCTCCTTGCCTTCAAAAAATCATAACTCTTTTTATATTTTCATCTACAGACTAGTAAGAGGGCTTGTTTTTTGCACGACCAGTTGTCTGTTGTAATGCCATCACTTGCTTTACCATAAAATTAAGATGGGGAAATTAAGAAGAAAACCGCGATTTTGCTAATTTTGGAAGGTTTTGTTTTCACGCCGTACAATTTACGGTAAAAAGGAAATGTGTTCTTCATTCTTTGGGTCAATATGATTAAAATGATACCCATGATAACATACTTTTCTATTCCTGTTGCGCTTAAAATAAATTGCTAACTTTTTAACCAAATTAGTATGTTTAAAATCCCCCCATTTTGAAGACCTATAGCTTTTTCATTTTTCCGTATAAGTGGCAGTACGAGGGCTCATTTTTGCACCCTACTTTTATTGATACCATATTTGCTTATATAAAACTTTTAAAGGGGTTCTCCGTTGCTTATACATCTTATCCCCTATGCAAAGGATAGGGGATAAGATGCCTGATCACGGGAGTCGCGCCGCTGGGGACCCCCGTGATCTTGCACGCGGCACCCCGTTTGTTCGCTTCAGGACTGATTACTGGCGACCACAGGGCGGGTGGCGTGTGACGTCACACCCCCGCCCCCATGTGATGTCATGCTCCGTCCCTCAATGCAAGCCTACAGGAGGGGGCGTGACAGCTATCACGCCCCCTCCCGTAGGCTTGCATTGAGGGGCGAAGCGTGACGTCATATGGGGCGGAGGCCTGACGTCACATGCCGTCGGCCCTGTGGTCGCCAGTAATCAGTCCCGAAACGAACACACTTCGGGGACTGATTACAAACGGGGTGCCGCGTGCAAGATCACGGGGGTGCCCAGCAGCGGGACTCCCGCGATCAGGCATCTTATCCCCTATCCTTTGGATAGGGGATAAGATGTCTAAGCACCGGAGTACCCCTTTAATACATTTTTTTACACATTTTTGGGGGAATAAAATGTTATAAAAAAAAGCAGCAATTTTGGACTTTTCTTTTTTTTTTACGTTCAAGCCGTATCATTAACATTAACACGGTATCATTAACATTACATTTTAATAGTTCGGATATTTACGCACGTGGTGATAACAAATATGTATATTAAATATATTTTTTTTTTTACACTTTTTGGGGGTGAAATAGGGAAAATGGGACAATTTACGTTTTTATTGGGGGAGGGGTTTTTCACATTTGTTTTATTTTTTACATTTATTTTTACACTTTAATAGTCCCTATAGGAGACTATTTATTGCAATCATTCGATTGCTAATACTGTTCAGTGCTATGCATAGGACATAGCACTGATCAGTGTTATCGGTCATCTTCTGCTCTGGTCTGCTCGATCGCAGACCAGAGCAGAAGACCCGTGGAAGGCAGCGGAGGCAGGTGAGGCAACCTCCGCCTGCCGTTCTGGATAATCGGATCGCCGCGGCAGCTCTGCGGGAGAGCCGATCATCCATTTTAGTGTCTGCATTTGCTGCAGATGCCATGATCCGTATTGATCACGGCATCTGAGCGATCGCGGATGTCGGCCATTACCAGTGGGTCCCTGGCTGCTATCAGCAGCCGGGACCTGCTGCGCATGATCCGGGCATCGCTCCGATGCTCGCGGTTATGCATAGGATGTAAATGTACGTCCTGATGTGTTAAGTACCACCTCACCAGGACGTACATTTATGACCTGCGTCGTTAAGGGGTTTAGGAACGTAACAAGGGGTGTAATGAGCCTTAACTACCCACAGGTGTTTGAAGAATTTTCGTTAAAGTTGGACATGAATATGAAAAATGTGTATTTTCTCACTAAAATGCTGGTGTTATCCCAAATTTTTCATTTTCAGAAGGGGTAATAGGAAAATAAAGCCCCCCAAAATTCTTCTGAGTAAGGAAATACTGTTCTGGTAGCATGGAGGCTTTGTAAATGCACATGGCCCCCGACTTCCATTCCAAGCAAATTCTCTCTCCAAAAGCTCCCTCTCTTCTGAGCATTGTAGTTCGCCAGCATAGCACTTTACATCCACACATAGGGGAATTTCCATACTCAGAAGAAATGGGGTTACAAATTTTGGGGGGCATTTTCTCCTATAACGTCTTGTAAAAATTGTAAATTTGTCACACATCCGACTTTAACAAGTCATCAAATACCTGTGTGGTGTTAAGGCTCACTGTACCCCTTGTTATGTGCCTTAAGGGGTGTAGTTTCCAAAATAGTATGCCATGTGTTTTGTTGTTTTTTTTCTGTTATGGCACATGTCCCCCAAAAACTGTTTCAGCAAAATTTGCTTTAAAAAAAACCCCATATGTGGCTCCTTCTCTTCTAAGCATTGTAGTGTGCCAGCAGAGCACTTGACATCCATACATGGGGTATTTCCATACTCAGAAGAGAAGGTGTTACAAATTTTGGGGGCATTTTCTCCTATTACCTCTTGCAAAAATGGTAAATTTGGGAAAAAAAACAGCATTTTAGTGAAAGAAAAAAAATTCAATTACATATCCGACTTTAACGAAAAGTCGTCAAACACCTGTGGGGTGTTAAGGCTCACTGTACCCCTTGTTACGTGCCTTGAGGGGTGTAGTTTCCAAAATAGTATGCCATGTGTTTTTTTTTTTTTTTTGCTGTTATGGCACCATATGGGCTTCCTAAATGCGACATGCTCCCTAAAAATCATTTCAGCAAAATTCACTCTCTAAAATCCCATTGTCACTCCTGAGCCCTTTAGTGCACCCACAGAGCACTTTACGTTTACATATGAGGTATTTGCTTACTCGAGAGAAATTGGGTTACACATTTTGGGGGGCATTTTCTCCTTTTACCCCTTGTAAAAATAAAAAAACTGGGTCATGTTAGTGTAAAAATGAAGATTTTGAATATTCTCCTTCACTTTGATGCTATTCCTGTGAAACACCCATAGGGTTAACAAACATTCTGAATGTCATTTTGTATACTTTAAGGGGGCAGTTTTCATAAATTGGTCATTTATGGGGTATTTCTAATATGAAGACACCTCAAATTCACTTCAAAACTGAACTGGTCCCTGAGAAATTCAGATTTTGAACAATTTGTAAAAAATTGGAAAATTGCTGCTGAACTTTGAAGCCCTCTGATGTCTTCCAAAAGTAAAAACATGTCAACTTTATGATGCAAACATAAAGTAGACATATTGTATGTGTGAATCAATATTACGATATATCTACGATTAAGCACGGTTACGTGCGAAACGCGTCAGGCGTCCTGCCTTGTACTACGATATCTTCAATAAAGTAACGCAAGCTTTTATCTGCAACCATCCTGGTGCCGGACCTCGTTTTTCTCGTCTAATAATAGGCTGGAGGCGGCACCAGCCGGTCCATGGCACAGGTGGTGAGGAGGGCGTGTATGTGGTGAGCGGCTCACACTTTGTTCCTGATGTGAATCAATATATACAGTGGTCTCTCAACATGCGATGGTTTCAACAAACCGTTGATGGTCCGTTTGTAATGGATTACCCCTACCCTTCAATTCCCTGGTTGAACTTGATGGACGTATGTCTTTTTTCAACCGTACTAACTATGTAACTATGTATGTTGAGGGATCCTTGCAATGTAATGTATAGTGGTCTACAACCTGCGGACCTCCAGATGTTGCCAAACTACAACACCCAGCATGCCCGGACATGCTGGATGTTGTAGTTTTGCAACATCTGGAGGTCCGCAGGTTGTAGACCACTATTAGAGGAAGTTGTACTCACCTGTCCCCGCCGCTCCGGACCATCACCACTCGTCACCGCTGCCCGGGATGTTGCCTTCCATCGCTGCCGCCGCTTCCTTGGGGTAATCCGGCATGGCCTCTGCTTCCCCGGCATCCACGCTCTCCATCGCCGGTGTCTCTACGCACACCGCTCCTATTGGTTGACGAGACGGCGTGCGCAGCGACGTGATGACGTTGATGGAGAGCGCCGACAATAGAGGGGATCCCGAAGAGGACGTGCCGGAGCCCCGAGGACAGGTAAGTGATCGTCAGCGGACCACATGGGGCACCGTAAATGGCTATCCGGTGGCAGCTGTCTGCGTTTATGCGATGGCCCCGACATACAAAAGCATTGTATGTTGATGCTGCCTTCAACATGCGATGAGGCCATCGCATGTTGAAATTATCGTATGTCGGGGCCATCGTAGGTCGAGGGGTCACTGTAACTTATTTGGTATGTCTATTTTCTTAACAAGCAGAGAGCTTCAAAGTTAAAAAAAAAATGCAACATTTTTCAATTTTTTATGAAATTTTGAAATTTCTCACCAAGAAATTATGCAAGTATCGACGAAAATGTACCACTGTGATAAAGTAGAATGTCACAAAAAAACAATCTCGGAATCAAATTCATAAGTAAAAGCATCCCAGAGTTATTAATGCTTAAAGTGGCAGTGGTCAGATGTGCAAAAAATGCTCTGGTCCTTAACCCCTTAAGGACGCAGGACGTAAATGTACGTCCTGGTGAGGTGGTACTTAACGCACCAGGACGTACATTTACGTCCTAAGCATAACCGCGGGCATCGGAGCGATGCCCGTGTCATGCGCGGCTGATCCCGGCTGCTGATCGCAGCCAGGGACCCGCCGGCAATGGCCGACGCCCGCGATCTCGCGGGCGTCCGCCATTAACCCCTCAGGTGCCGGGATCAATACAGATCCCGGCATCTGCGGCAGTTCGCGATTAAAATGAACGATCGGATCGCCCGCAGCGCTGCTGCGGGGATCCGATCATTCAGAACGCCGGACGGAGGTCCCCTCTCCTTCCTCCGTCCGGCTCCCGGCGTCTCCTGCTCTGGTCTGTGATCGAGCAGACCAGAGCAGGAGATGACCGATAATACTGATCTGTTCTATGTCCTATACATAGAACAGATCAGTATTAGCAATCATGGTATTGCTATGAATAGTCCCCTATGGGGACTATTCAAGTGTAAAAAAAAATGTAAAAAAATGTAAAAGTAAAAGTAAAAAAAAAGTGAAAAATCTCCTCCCCCAATAAAAAAGTTAAACGTCCGTTTTTTCCTATTTTACCCCCAAAAAGCGTAAAAAGTTTTTTTTATAGACATATTTGGTATCGCCGCGTGCGTAAATGTCCGAACTATTAAAATAAAATGTTAATGATCCCGTACGGTGAACGGCGTGAACGAAAAAAAATTTAAAAAGTCCAAAATTCCTACTTTTTTAATACATTTTATTAAAAAAAAATTATAAAAAATGTATTAAAAGTTTTTTATATGCAAATGTGGTATCAAAAAAAAGTACAGATCATGGCGCAAAAAATGAGCCCCCATACCGCCGCTTATACGGAAAAATAAAAAAGTTATAGGTCATCAAAATAAAGGGATTATAAATGTACTAATTTGGTTAAAAAGTTTGTGATTTTTTTTAAGCGCAACAATAATATAAAAGTATATAATAATGGGTATCATTTTAATCGTATTGACCCTCAGGATAAAGAACACGTCATTTTTACCAGAAATTGTACGGCGTGAAAACAAAACCTTCCAAAATTAGCAAAATTGCGTTTTTCGTTTAAATTTCCCCACAAAAATAGTGTTTTTTGGTTGCGCCATACATTTTATGATATAATGAGTGATGTCATTACAAAGGACAACTGGTCGCGCAAAAAACAAGCCCTCATACTAGTCTGTGGATGAAAATATAAAAGAGTTATGATTTTTAGAAGGCGAGGAGGAAAAAATTAAAATGTAAAAATTAAATTGTCTGAGTCCTTAAGGCCAAAATGGGCTGAGTCCTTAAGGGGTTAAAGTTAAAATGGGCTTGGTGCTTAAGCAGTTAAGGATGAAACTGCACACTGCTGGTATGACATATTTAGCAGGTGGTCGCCAAGGGCTACTAAAATTAGCCATTTCCTGTTTGGTCCCATTACTATATTATTTTTGCTTTGTGTCCTTCTTTGTTTTATTAATATATGGGTGAATTGTAGGATTAAACGTCAAGTAAGATGCCTACCCTTGAATTTCAAAGAATGCTTTCACCTGTCTCTTTTATATTACAGAAGCTTAAGGCAAATGGAACAGTGGTGTGAATCCGGTGAAGAACCAAAGCATGTAATCCAAAGTCCGGCAGTATAAAGCCCCTGAAGTTCCTTAAATATAAACACTGCTGCCATTTTCCAAGCTTCTAATGGGGGATTTGTGAGAATAAATGTTGGTTCAAGCGGACATGATGTTCATTTTCAGCGATAATTGAACTCTGTAATACATTTGTTAGCAATCTGAGATAGGATTTTTCTGGAAGGAATGCAAGGGGCCCCATAGGGTTGTTTCAATAGGATATACACAGAAGAGGGCCTCATTGCGTGTGGAAAGACATCTTTCTCCCCCTCAATTAACCTGTTAAGGACAGAGGACGTACTGGTACGTCGGGAGTCCTGCCCCTTTCTATAACGCGGGGCCATAGCTAATAGTGCGCGGCATTGATCGTGCGCTATTAACCCTTTAAACGCAGCATTCAAAGTTGAACACTGTGTCTAAAGTGAAAGTAAAACAATGCCGGTTAGCTCAAGGGGCTGTTCGGGATGGCTGTGGGGAAATTGCGGCATCCCGAACAGCTGTGATACAGCAGGAGGGTCCCTTACCTTGCCTCCTGGTGTCCGATCGCTGAACGACTGCTCAGTGCCTGAGATCCAGGCATTAGTGATGTCGCGAACATAAAATTTTCGGTTTGCGAACGGCGAACACGAACTTCCACAAATGTTCGCGAACCAGCAAACCGGCCGAACCGCCATTGACTTCAATGGGCAGGCGAATTTTAAAACCCACAGGGACTCTTTCTGGCCACAATAGTGATTTAAAAGTTGTTTCAAGAGGACTAATACCTGGACTGTGGCATGCTGGAGGGGGATCCATGGCAAAACTCCCATGGAAAATTACATAGTTGATGCAGAGTCTGGTTTTAATCCATAAAGGGCTTAAATCACTTATTATTCCTAAATTCTTTGGAATAACGTGCTTTAGCCCCCTTTAGGCAGCACATAGTTAGATCCCCCCTTTAGGCAGCAAATAGATTCCCCCATATTAGGCAGCACATAGTTAGAGCCCCCCTTTAGGCAGCTAAAATCGCTGCCCAGAAAAATTGCAGCAGCAGAAAAAGTGCAGCACCAGAGGCCAGAAAAATTAGGCATGTACACATGGCTGAAATATAAGAAGAAGCGCATATCCAAGAGTCCAGAAGACTCTATAATGCAGGATGGAGAAACAGTCAAAAAAATTTTCTAAATAAAATTTTTCATCAAATAAAGAAACAGAGTTCTTCCCTCTCTGTATTTTACTTTTGAAAATTTAAGTTAAAAAAATCACACTTAACAAGCGTTCCTTTGTGTAATGGTTAGTACTCTTGAAAATTCAAGTTTAAATTATCATAAAGTCCAGAAGACTCTATAATGCAGGACGGTGAAAAACACAAAGAAATCCTTTTCAAAATAAAGGGGTCCCTCAACAGGCATGACAGCATGAAAGACCCCATTTAAACAAGGTTGGATGCCGAGCTACTCATGTCCCGTTCCTCGTCCTCAGTGATGTCAGGGAAGGTATCATCTTCTTCCTCCCAGCCACGTACAACACCACGGGAACCAGATAGGTGACAAGGAGCACCCTGGGATGCCTGTTGTGGTTGGTATTCCTCCTCTTCAAATCCACATTCCTCCTCTGACTCCTCTTCCTCACAATCCTCTTCCAGCGTTGCCGCAGGTCCAGCAAGCGATGCTGATAAGGCTGTTTCTGGTGGTGATGGTGTCCACAACTCTTCCTCTTCACGCTCATCTACTGCCTGATCCAGCACTCTTCGCAGGGCAGGCTCCAGGTAGAAAACAAATGGTATGATGTCGCTGATGGTGCCTTCGGTGCGACTGACCAGGTTTGTCACCTCCTCAAAAGGACGCAAGAGCCTACAGGCATTGCGCATGAACGTCCAGTAACGTGGCAAAAAAATTCCCAGCTCCGCAGATGACGTCCTAGCACCCCAGTCATACAAATATTCATTGACGGCTTTTTCTTGTTGGAGCAGGCGGTCGAACATTAGGAGTGTTGAATTCCAACGTGTCGGGCTGTCGCATATCAAGCGCCTCACTGGCATGTTGTTTCGCCGCTGGATATCTGACAAGTGCGCCATGGCAGTGTAGGAACGCCTGAAATGGCCACACACCTTCCTGGACTGCTTCAGGACATCCTGTAAGCCTGGGTACTTGAGCACAAAGCGTTGTACAATCAGATTACACACATGTGCCATGCATGGCACATGTGTCAACTTGCCCAACCTCAATGCCGCCAAAAATTTGTTCCGTTTTCACAAACCACCTTGCTGATCTCCAGTTGGTGCGGAGTCAGCCACTGGTCCACCTGTGCGTTCAGGGCCGACAGGAGCGCTGGTGTGGCGTGACTCTCTGCTTTGAGGCAAGCCAACCCCAAGATGGCGTGACACTGCCGTATCCGGGATGTGGTATAGCACCTGGGGGGCTGGGGGGGGGGTGCCGGTGATGTGGAGCATGACGCAGCAGTGGAAGAGGACTCGGCCGAGGAGGTTATGTAAGTAGGAGGAGTAGAGGAGGTGGCAGCAGGCCTGCCTGCAAGTCGTGGCGGTGTCACCAACTCCTCTGCAGAGCCACGCATTCCATGCTTGGCAGCCGTCACCAGGTTTAACCAATGTGCAGTGTAGGTGATATACCTGCCCTGACCTTGCTTTGCAGACCAGGTATCAGTGGTCAAATGGACCCTTGCCCCTACACTGTGTGCCAGACATGCCATCATTTCCTTTTGCACAATGGAGTAAAGGTTCGGGATTGCCTTTCATGCAAAAAAATTTTGGCCGGGTACCTTCCACTGCGGTGTCCCAATGGCTAAATTTTTTTTAAAGGCCTCAGACTCCACCAGCTTGTATGGAAAAAGCTGGCGGGCTAGCAGTTCCGACAAGCCAGCTGTCAGACGCCGGGCTAGGGGGTGACTTTGAGACATTGGCTTCTTGTGCTCAAACATCTCCTTGACAGACACCTGACTGTGGGCAGATGAGCAGGAACTGCTCAAGGAGAGAGACAGAGAGGCGGATGGTTGAGAGGGGGCAAGGAGGGCAGCAGTGGTTGACCTGGCTGAAGATGCTGGACCAGGAGGAGGATGGCGGCTTTGACTTTGTGTGCTGCTTGTACTGACGTGTAGTGTTGCTCGCGAATATTCGCAATTCGAATTTTATTCGCGAATATCGCATATTCGCGAATTCGCGAATATTCGCGAATATAGCGCTATATATTCGTAATTACGAATATTCCTTTTTTTTTTTTTTTAGTTTTTTTTTTTTCACAGTACACATCACAGTGATCATCCCTCTCTGCTTCCAGCTTATGTGGTGTAAGAAGGTTCTAATACTACTGTGTGAGACTGGCGTGTGAATTTTCGCATATGCGAATATTTGCATATGAACATTTTCGCATATGCGAATTTTAGCTTACGTTAATTTTTGTATATGCAAGTTTTCGCATATGTTAATTTTCGCACGCGCGGATATTCGCATATGCGAAAATAAAATGAGAACATTACGAATATGCGAATATTCGCGAATATGACGAATATTCGTCCATATATTCGCGAATATTCGCGAATTCGAATATGGCCTATGCCGCTCAACACTACTGACGTGTTGATCCCATAGGCGTTTGTGATGTGACATCACGTGCCTTCGCAAAGCAGTTGTGCCTAGGTGGGTGTTGGACTTCCCACGACTCAGTTTCTTCTGGCACAGGTTGCAAATTGCCTCGCTGTTGTCAGAGGCAGACACACAAAAAGAATGCCACACTGCTGAGCTCTGCGATGACGGCATTCTGGTGTTGGCAACAGCATGCGTTGATTGGCGTCCCGTCTGGCTGACCTCGGGTGCCGATGCATGCTGTCTGACTGTGCCACTAGCTCCTTGCGACGACCTCCCCCCGCTTCCAACTCGTCTCCTCCTCCTCCTCTCTGTCTCCCCATCTGAACTTTCTCCCTCTTCTTCTCTTCTAGCGGGCACCCACGTGGCATCCACGGACACATAGTCATCATCAACACCTTCACCGCTATCTGACACCTCAAGAAAGGAAGCAGCAGCGGGTACAACATCATCATCAAACCGTACATCCATGTGTGTAATGGTGCCTGACTGAGACATATTCCTGTTAACTACATCCTCTGGCAATAATGGTTGCACATCACTCATGTCTTCAAACTGATGTGTAAATAACTCCTCTGACAGATCAAGTAAAGCTGCTGTGGTGCTAGTGTTGGTGGTGGTGGCAGGCGGACAAGTGGTAGCATGAGAGGTGCCCAAAGCTAAGCTAGAGGAGGAGAAGGATGGTGCGTCAAGGTTCAGAGCGGAAACTGTAGTAGATTGGGTGTCTTGTGATAGCCAGTCAACTAAGTCCTCAGAACTTTGGGAGTTCAAGGTACGTGGCCTCTGAACACTGGCCATTCTAGGGCCAAAGGGAATCCCAGCACCACGACGTCCCCTGCTGGGTAGCCTTCCTCTGCCTGTCATTTTTTTGGTTAAATTTGCACAACTGTTACACCTAATGTGATTTGCACTAGGGTGACACAATTTGCCCTGCAGGCAAAAAAAACTGGCAACTGTGACGTGAACTGACAGTGACGACTGGTTTTATTTAACAGCCAAAAAATATATATATATTTTTTTAATTTGCACAACTGTCACACCTAATGTGATTAGCACTAGGGTAACACAATTTGCCCTGCAGGCAAAAAAAACTGGCAGTGACGACTTGTATTATTTAACAGCCAAAAAAGGTTTTTTTTTTTTAAATTTGCACAACTGTCACACCTAATGTGATTTGCACTAGGGTGACACAATTTGCCCTGTAGGCAAAAAAAAACTGGCAACTGTGACATTAACTGACAGTGATGACTGGTTTTATTTAACAGCCAAAAAAGTTTTTTTTTTATTTTTATTTGCACAACTGTCACACCAAATGTGATGTGCACTAGTGTGACAATGAGCAAAAAAGCTTGCCAGCGGAGTTCCCCTCCTAAGCAGTGGTCCCCAACCAGGGTGCCTCCAGCTGTTGCAAAACACATGGACTGATATATTTCAGCCCTTTGAATACTGTAGTAGTTAGTTGCTTTAAAGAAAAAAAGCTTGCCAGTGGAGTTCCCCTTTTATGCAGTGGTCCCCAACCAGGGTGCCTCCAGCTGTTGCAAATCACACGGACTGATATCTTTCAGCCCTTTGAATACTGTAGTAGTTAGTTGCTTTACAGAAAAAAAGCTTGCCAGCGGAGTTCCCCTTTTAAGCAGTGGTCCCCAACCAGGATGCCTCCAGCTGTTGCAAAACACACTGACTGATATCTTTCAGCCCTTTGAATACTGTAGTAGTTAGTTGCTTGAAGGAACTTAAGTTTGATTCTGGAATACCCCTTTTAACCAGCGGTTCCCTCCCAACCAGGGTGCCTCCAGCTGTTGCAAGACACACGGACTGATATCTTTTAGCCCTTTAAAGGGCTTTTTTGGATGCTGTCCTTAAAGCAGATGTTACACTAGTGCTTTAGTGCTTTTCCTATACAGCAGGAGCAGCTTCTCTGACCCTCCACTTCCTAAGCCTGCAGCATGCTGAATGAGGGTAAAATGACAAGAGGTAGGAGGGTCTGGAAGGGAGGGACTGCTGCTGATTGGCTGTAATGTGTCTGCTGACTCTGACTCACAGGGTCAAAGTTTACTGCAATGTTAAAGTATAGGGGGCGGATCGAACTTCACATATGTACGCCCAGCGATGCGAACGCGAACATGCTAAATTCGCCGGGAACTGTTCGCCGGCGAACAATTCGCGACATCTCTACCAGGCATGAGCAGTCAAGCGGCAGAATCATTGATCAATGGTTTCCTATGAGAAACCATTGATCAGTGTAAAAGATCAGGGTGTGCAGGGTTATAGCCCCCTGTGGGAGCTATAACACTGCAAAAAAAAAAAAAAGTGGAAAAAAGTTAATAAAGATCATTAAACCCCTTCCTTATAAACATTTGAATCACCCTCCTTTTCCCATTTAAAAAAAAAAAAACTGTGTAAACCCAGCGTCTTTTGCATCTCCTCCAGGGTCCGGACCTCGCTTTCCGTCGTCGTTATTACGTCGCTACACATGCCGTGCCAGCGCTGCAACGTAATAACGTCACCAGAAAGCAAGGCCCGGACCCTGGGGAAGATGCGGAAGAAGCTGGAGGACCCCGAAGACGCTGGAGCATCGGGAGCCCCTGGGACAGCATCGGGAGCGGTGAGGACGCGGTCCGGAGCGTACAGATTATAGGAAGTATAACTTCCTATACTTTACATTGCACGAATCCCTCAACATACAATGGATTCGACAAACGATGGGTCGTTTGGAACGAATTACCATCGTATGTTGAGGGACCACTGTACATTTTCCTGCATGTAGTTATGATTTTTTCCAGAACTACGACAAAATAAAACCTACAGTGCATAAAGTATTCAGCCCCCTTGAACTTTACTAGAGATGAGCGAATTTACAGTAAATTCGATTCTTCACGAACTTCTCGGCTCGGCAGTTGATGACTTTTCCTGCATAAATTAGTTCAGCTTTCAGGTGCTCCGGTGGGCTGGAAAAGGTGGATACAGTCCTAGGAGACTCTTTGTGACGAAGTTTGTGACAAATCGAATTTACTTTAAGTTCGCTCATCTCTAAACTTTACGACCTTTTGCCACATTTCAGGCTTCAAACAAAGATATAAAACTGTCATTTTTTGTGAAGAATCAACAAGTGGGACACAATCATGAAGTGGAACGAAATTTATTGGATATTTCGAACTTTTTGAACAAATAAAAAACTAAAAATTGGGTGTGCAAAATTATTCAGCCCCCTTTAGTTAATACTTTTGCTGCGATTACAGCTGTAAGTCACTTGGGGTTTGTCTCTATCAGTTTTCCACATCGAGAGACTGAAATTTTTGCCCATTCCTCCTTGCAAAATAGCTCAAGCTCAGTGAGGTTGGATGGAGAGCGTTTGTGGAAAGAACTGAAAACTGCTGTTCACAGATTCTCGATTGGATTCAGGTCTGGACTTTGACTTGGCCATTCTAACACCTGGATATGTTTATTTGTGAACCATTCCATTGTAGATTTTGCTTTATATTTTGGATCATTGTCTTGTTGGAAGACAAATCTCTGTCCCAGTCTCAGGTCTTTTGTAGACTCCTTCAGGTTTTCTTCCAAAATGGTCCTGTATTTGGCTCCATCCATCTTCCCTGTCCCTGCTGAAGAAAAACAGGCCCAAACCATGATGCTGCCACCACCATGTTTGACAGTGGGGATGGGGTGTTCAGGGTGATGAGCTGTGTTGCTTTTAAGCCTAACATAACGTTTTGCATTGTTGCCAAAAAGTTCAATTTTGGTTTCATCTGGCCAGAGCACCTTCTTCCACATGTTTGGTGTGTCTCCCAGGTAGCTTGTGGCAAACTATAAACTACATTTTTTATGGATATCTTTAAGAAATGGCTTTCTTCTTGCTACTCTTCCATAAAGGCCAGATTTGTGCAGTATACGACTGATTGTTGTCCTATGGACAGAGTCTCCCACCTCAGCTGTAGATCTCTGCAGTTCATCCAGAGTGATCATGGGCCTCTTGGCTGCATCTCTGATCAGTCTTCTCCTTGTATGAGCTGAAAGTTTAGAGGGATGGCCAGGTCTTCGTAGATTTGCATTGGTCTGATACTCCTTCCATTTCAATATTATCGCTTGCACAGTGCTCCTTGGGATGTTTAAAGCTTGGGAAATCTTTTTGTATCCAAATCTGGCTTTAAACTTCACTACAACAGTATCTCGGACCTTCCTGGTGTGTTCCTTGTTCTTCATGATGCTCTCGGCACTTTAAATGGGTCTCTTAGACTATCACAGTGCAGGTGCGTTTATACAGAGACTTGATTACACACAGGTGGATTCTATTTATCATCATTAGTCATTCAGGTCAACATTGGATCATTCAGAGTTCCTCACTGAACTTCTGGAGAGAGTTTGCTGCACTGAAAGTAAAGGGGCTGAATTATTTTGCACGCCCAATTTTTCAGTTTATTATTTGTTAACAAAGAATCCAATAAATTTCATTCCACTTCATGATTGTGTCCCACTTGTTGATTCTTCACAAAAAATTACAGTTTTATATATATATCTTTATGTTTGAAGCCTGAAATGTGGCAAAAGGTCAGAAAGTTCAAGGGGGCTGAATACTTTCACTATTCACTGTGTATAAGTAAGGTTTCATTTTAATCGTATGGACCTACAGAATAAAGAGAAGGTGTCATTTTTACCAAAAAATATACTGTGTAGAAACGGAAGCCCCCAAAAGTTAAAAAAATTGTGTTTTTTCTAAAATGTTGTAACACAATCATTTTTTTTTCTGTTTCGTCGTAGATTTTTGGGTAAAATTACTGATATCATTATAAAGTAGAATTGGTGGCGCAAAAAGTAAGCCATCGTTTGGATTTTTTTAGGAGCAAAATTAAAAGAGTTATGATTTTTTTAAAGGTAAGGATGAAAAAAATTTAAGTGCAAAAACGGAACCCCCCCGGGTCCTTAAGGGGTTAAACTGATTCTGAACACTGTTTAAGTCTGTCTCATTTCTCGATGAGCTTGTGTCTATTAATTAGACTGCACACAAAGTCCTAAGACAAAAATAGAAAAAAAAAACTCCAGCTCACCGGTAATTATGCAGTTCTCACATGGAAGGTGCGTTCAGGCAGGGAGCACGAGAGCACAGTGCCAAGCCATATTCTTGGTTAACATAGTCCAGATCCAAGGAGAAGGTAGGGAAGGGGGAGGGGGAGGAGGAAGGGGAAGCTCCAGCTCCACTTGGAAGTGAAAAAATTCCTTTATTGACTTTCCATAAAATTAGAAAAAGGTAAAACAGTGCAAAAACAAAATCAAACGTGCATAGTGAGTTAAAATCTCACGTCCACCGACGCGTTTCGGGCTGTGAAAAGCCCTTAATCCTGGTGCATGACCTACATGCTTCGAGCTGCTTATACACACTGGCAACCTTATCAAAGGTCACATGATCCGAGGCCACATGACCCTACACATCTGATGTTTAATTCACCTTAAATCACTATAAGCCACATAGCACAACCATAATGCAAACTTGTATATTAACCCTTAAAGTGAATAGGAAACATGAGTATCAATAGATATATGCCAGATCATTTCTATAATTCATCCCTGCCGGAAATCTAGTTTCTAGCATGAGAATCCAATATGCCTCACGTTTAAGCAATAAGCGGGACCAGTCTCCACCTCGTTGAGGAGGGGAAACCCTTTCAATGCCGCATACTTCAATAGAGTCTGAATTGCCCTGGTGGACCTCGGCTATATGCTTGGACAAACCGGACATTGAGCGTGAGTTGAAAACCGCAATGTGTGCATTATGCATATGTTCATATATGCGTTTTTTCAGCTTTCTAGTCGTGCAGCCTACATATTGTTTTTTGCAATCTCTGCATGTAGCCACATATATGACATGTGTAGTATCACAGTTAAGAAATTATTTAATGGGATACCTCTTGCCATTCGTAATGGAAGCAAAGGTATTAGATTTAGGGGCATACCGGCAGAGATTGCATCTGTTCTTGGCACATAAAAAAAAAAACTTTAAATGCAACCACGTGTTATCTTGAGATTTGTGTATAAAGTCACCAGGGGACAATTGTTTGCGCAGAGTGTGACCTCTTTCTGCCACAATATTAACGCCTTCTTGGAGGACATTGTACAGTATTTCATCTTCATAGAGAACAGGTAAGTGTTTCAACATGATAGATTTTATCTGTGAAAACTGCATACTGTACTGTGTTGAAAATGTTACTCTGCCAACGTCAGATGTATCTTTTTTATGGCTATCACATAATAACCTATTCCTGTCTTTATGTTGAGCTATGCGTTTGGCTCTAGTCAGGGTTGATTTTGAGTATCCCCTTTTTTATAGTCTATCATCTATATCTTTACTTGTTTGTTCAAAGAACTCTTTGGTGGATGATGCCCGTTTTGCTCGAATATACCCTCCAACAGGTAGATTACGGGTTACATGATGGGGAAGACCGCTATCAGCAAACAAAATACTGTTGCCCGATGTGGGCTTCCTATAAAGTCTCGTACAAATTCCTTCTTGAGGATCTCCTTTCAAATTAACATCCAAAAAATGAATGCTTATACCACCCCATTCAGTGGTGAATCTTAAATTTAGATTGTTATTGTTAATGTAATCCAAAAACACCACCACACCAGGAGGAGGTCATCTATATAGCGTCCGTACCATTGGATGGCATGTGCAAAGGGGTTGCAGGACGCATATAGATGGACCTCCTCCCAGTAGGCCATGTACAGGTTTGCGAGACTGGGTGAAAATTTTGACCCCATGGGGCATCCTGTAACCTGCAGGTAAAAGTCTTTGTCGAACTTAAAAAAATTATTTTTAAGTAGGAACCGCAATGCATCCAACAGAAAATCCCATAACACCGGATCATAGTTACTGTACTTGGAAACATGAAATTTTACAGCTGTTACAGCCAGGTCATGGGGTATACATGAGTATAATGTGGCAACATCGCACGATACCCATGAAAAATCTTTTCCCCAAACTATTTTCTCTGTTGCACATAGTAGCGCCTTAGTGTCCCTTATGTACCCTGGGGTACGGACTACCAAGGGTTGTAGAAGGTGATCCACCCACGATGCCAGTCTTTCATGCACTGAATTTATTCTTGCCACTATAGGGCGTAACGGAGGTGGAAAGATATTTTTGTGAATTTTGGGAAGTGCATGAAAGACTGGCACCGTGGGACATTCTGGACACAAGAATTCAGCCTGTTGATTAGTAAGTATGTTAAGAGATACTCCATGGGCTATCAACTCCTGGAGATCTTTTTTCACTCCTTTTGAGGGATCCATAGTTATTCCCCTATATGTAACCTCATCATTTAACATATCTATGACTAATTTGTGGTATAGTGCTTTGTCCATCACCACTGTTGCTCCTCCTTTGTCCGCACTTCTAACAATTATGTGGGGATTAGATTCCAGTTGTTTAATAGCAAATAACTGAGTGCTGGTCAAATTCTTGGGGGACAAAGTGGATTCATAATATAGCTTTTTTAATTATTTTTCCATTCATTTTTCCATTCATTTAAAGTGTCCATTACAGGTTGTTGATCCTCCTCACCCCCTATTGGCTCTTTCATGGATGCAAAATTCCTCTTAACTGTCAATAATCTGACACATTTATTTATATCCTGTAATGTTTGATACAGGTCAAATTTATGATCTGGCACAAAATTAAGGCCTTTTTCAAGGGCCTGTATCTGTTGATACGTGAGGATATTTGCTGAAATGTTAATGACAGAAAAGGTGGTGGATTTATCATTACTTAGGGAAGCTTCTCGTGTTGTGGAATCACCATTGGCAACAGGATTTATCGTTTCCCGGTTTGATATCTGGTTCTGCGTGGATAATGGTTTTCTGTGTTTCCGTCCGGCTCTGTGCCCCCTGCGTTTTTGTAATATGTTTTTTTCTTCTTTTTTGTTGGTTTGTCCATGGGGCCCTGCCCGTTTTTTGACGGATTAACTGCAGACTGTGATGTACATGCGGTTTCTTCTTCTGATACGTCAGTACAATTATCAGTTGTTTCCATGTCGGATGAACTAAAGTTAACACTTTTCTTAGGTGGATGTGTGGCTTTGGAATTTCCATTTTTCATTACAATAGATCTAGGCTGCCTATTAGGGTAACGTTGTTGCCATGTGTAAACAGCATTTGTGGCATAGTCTCTCAGATACCTATTGAATTTTGTCTTCTTTACATTAGCAATAGCTTCTTCTAAATCATTTAGATGTTTATTTGTAATTCAGACAGGTCTGCATGATTCTTATATTTTTCCAAGGAATGTGTGATTTCCAAAATATTGGTTTCAATGTTTTTAAGCTTATTTTGTTCACGTTCGATCAAGATATTTATTAATTTAAAGGAACATTCAGACAGTGCATTATTCCAACTGTCACGATTCGGCTGGCTGGAGGGGGATCCTCTGTGCCAGAGAGGGATTGGCGTGGACCGTGTCGGTGGACCGGTTCTAAGTTGCTACTGGTATTCACCAGAGCCCGCCGCAAAGCGGGATGGTCTTGCAGCGGCGGTAGCAACAAGGTCGTATCCACCGGCAACGGCTCAACCTCTCTGACTGCTGAGATAAGCGCGATACAAGGGAGTAGACAAGAGCAAGGTCGGACGTAGCAGAAGGTCAGGGGCAACGGCAGGAGGTCTGGAACACAGGCTAGGAACACACAAGGAAACGCTTTCACTGGCACAATGGCAACAAGATCCGGCAAGGGAGTGCAGGGGAAGTGAGGTATAAGTAGGGAAGTGCACAGGTGAAGGTACTGATTAAAACCTCATGCGCCAATCAGTGGCGCACCGGCCCTTTAAATCGCAAAGACCCGGCACGCGCGCGCCCTAAGGAGCGGGGCCGTGCGCGCCAGGACAGCACAGACGGGGAACAGGTCTGGTAAGCGAGTCGGGATGCGGATCGCGAGCGGGCGCGTCCCGCATCGCGAATCGCATCCCGGCTGGGAACATTATCGCAGCGCACCAGGTCGGCAGGTCTGACCGGGGCGCTGCGAATAGGAGAATGCTGTGAGCGCTCTGGGGAGGAGCGGGGACCCGGAGCGCTCGGCGTAACACCAACGTTCTTGATATTCATCCTCCAGCACTGATGTTGACTTTTTCCTGATTCTTAAACCTCGTGGTACCATCTTATTTTCTATGTATTGTTTCAAAGTGACTGAATCCCACCATAGACGCAACTGCTGCGTTTAATGGTGTTCCAAGTCCCACATTAATTTGCGTATATCAAAGGAGTTAGTACATCATTTTCTTTAGAGAATAAATTAGTGACTCTATTGAGACGTTCTGAATTGTCCAGACTTAAGTCATTAAATAGGTTGCCAGTAGCAGCGACCGAAGCAGTTTGCGATTCCATTTTATTCAAGTTACAACTTTATATAGTGATAATGTCAGATTACTGAAATAATTAGATACATTTACTATGCACCTTCCACACTTATGTTTATACGTATGTATGTCTTATTTTCAGAAGCAAGGAGTCTTATGGTTTAAAAAATACTGCACACAAAGTCCTAAGACAAAAAAAATAAACTCCAGCTCACCAGTAATTATGCAGTTCTCACATGGAAGGTGCGTTCAGGCAAGGGAGCACGAGAGCACAGAGCCAAGCCATATTCTTGGTTAACATAGTCCAGATCCAAGGAGAAGGTAGGGAAGGGGGAGGGGGAGGAGGAAGGGGAAGCTCCAGCTCCACTTGGAAGTGAAAAAATTCCTTTATTGACTTTCCATAAAAGTTCCTACTTAAAAATATATTTTTTAAGTTCGACAAAGACTTTTACCTGCAGGTTACAGGATGCCCCATGGGGTCAAAATTTTCACCCAGTCTCGCAAACCTGTACATGGCCTACTGGAAGGAGGTCCATCTATATGCGTCCTGCAACCCCTTTGCACATGCCATCCAATGGTACGGACACTATATAGATGACCTCCTCCTGGTGTGGTCAGGCACAAAGGAGGAGTTCTCTTTGTTTTTGGATTACATTAACCATAACAATCTAAATTTAAGATTCACCACTGAATGGGGTGGTATAAGCATTAATTTTCTGGATGTTAATTTGAAAGGAATTTGTACGAGACTTTATAGGAAGCCCACATCAGGCAACAGTATTTTGTTTGCTGATAGCCGTCATCCCCATCATGTAACCCGTAATCTACCTGTTGGAGAGTATATTCGAGCAAAATGGGCATCATCCACCAAAGAGATCTTTGAACAAACAAGTAAAGATATAGATGATAGACTATTAAAAAGGGGATACTCAAAATATTGTGGCAAAAAGAGGTCGCACTCTGCCCAACCAATTGTCCCCTAGTGACTTTATACACAAATCTCAAGATAACACGTGGTTGCATTTAAAGTTTTTTTTTTAAATGTGCCAAGAACAGATGCAATCTCTGCCGGTATGCCCCTAAATCTAATACCTTTGCTTCCATTACGAATGGCAAGAGGTATCCCATTAAATAATTTCTTAACTGTGATACTACACATGTCATATATGTGGCTACATGCAGAGATTGCAAAAAACAATATGTAGGCTGCACGACTAGAAAGCTGAAAAAACGCATATATGAACATATGCATAATGCACACATTGCGGTTTTCAACTCACGCTCAATGTCCGGTTTGTCCAAGCATATAGCCGAGGTCCACCAGGGCAATTCAGACTCTATTGAAGTATGCAGCATTGAAAGGGTTTCCCCTCCTCAACGAGGTGGAGACTGGTCCCGCTTATTGCTTAAACGTGAGGCATATTGGATTCTCATGCTAGAAACTAGATTTCCGGCAGGGATGAATTATAGAAATGATCTGGCATATAGCTATTGATACTCATGTTTCCTATTCACTTTAAGGGTTAATATACAAGTTTGCATTATGGTTGTGCTATGTGGCTTATAGTGATTTAAGGTGAATTAAGCATCAGATGTGTAGGGTCATGTGGCCCCTGATCATGTGACCTTTGATAAGGTTGCCAGTGTATATAAGCAGCTCGAAGCATGTAGGTCATGCACCAGGATTAAGGGCTTTTGACAGCCCGAAATGCGTCGGTGAACGTGAGATTTTAACTCACCATGCACGTTTGATTTAGTTTTTGCACTTTTTTACCTTTTTCTAATTTTATGGAAAGTCAATAAAGGAATTTTTTCACTTCCAAGTGGAGCTGGAGCTTCCCCTTCATCCTCCCCCCTCCCCTTCCCTACCTTCTCCTTGGATCTGGACTCCATTAATTAGAAACTCTGTGACATCGCATTGAAGTCCCCTTGAAGACTTCCCTGACAGGGACCCGCAGGCATAGCACCTGACCGCCCGCCACGCCCACAGCAGCCTCCTGACCACCCACATGTTTTGGGTTGGGTCCTGCGGGATCCAAATCCCAATGCCGGGCTCTAATTTCCAGCACACTGTGCCACTAATTTTGCTGGAATGGTTTTGGGGTACAATGAAAATAATTTACAGCACACTGTACCACATATTTTGCTGGAATGGTTTCTGGGTAAAAGGAAAGTAATAGGCCACAGATTTTGATAAAATGGGGGATAAAATTTACTAAAAATAAACAGTGGCATGTGATGTGGCAAGGGGGTTAAAAGGGTACAAATTAATATTGCGTGGAGGTATGATACATTTTAAAACAGGGAATGCACAGTCCAGGCTGAGTGGTGCAGGTCTCGCATGGTACATAGTGTCCCTGCGCATCCCCCCCCTGCATTTATTTTGGGTCCTCCCCTTGTGGAAATGTTGCCCTGGTACAATCCGTGAGGAATCGGAAGTGCCGGAGTCTGCACCTTCCAAATATCAGGTTCTTGACTAACACCTAGTGGAACTCCAAGAATGTCCCCCTGTTTAGAGAACCCCCAAGTGGTCTCTAAACTGTGGCCCTCCAGATGTTGCAAAACTACAACTCCCAGCATGCCCAGACAGTCCTTTGGTGTCTGGGCATGCTGGGATTTGTAGTTTTGAAACATCTGAAGAGCCACACTTTGGAGAACACTGTGCAGTGGTCTCTAAACTGTGGATCTTGCAAAACTACAACTCCCAACATGCACGAACAGCAACCTGCATGCTGGGAGTTGTATTTGTGTGCTTCCAGCTGTTGCAAAACCATAACTCGCAGGATGCACTGACAGACCGTGCATGCTGGGAGTTGCAGTTTTGCAACAGCTGGAGACACACTTGTGGGGAAACACTGAGTTAGTCTGTTACCTAACTCAGTGTTTTCCCACCAGTGTGCCTCCAGCTGTGGAAAAACTACAACTCCCAGCATGCACAGTCTGTCAGATCATGCTGAGTGTTGTAGTTTTACAAAAGCTGTAGGTTTGTGAACTCCCCCCAACCCCTCCCCCCCCCCCACACACACACAGGGTACATTCACAAACACGGGGTTTATAGTGAGTTTCCTACTGCAAGTTTGAGCTGCGGCAAACTTTCCGCCGCAGCTCAAACTTCCAGCAGGAAATTTGCTGTGAACCCCCATCCGTGTACCCTAAAAACACTGCACTACACAAAAAGTAGATTTTTGGACTTACCTCTTTCTCTGAGCTTCTATTGGAGGACATAGGACCATGGGTATATGCTGCTTGCCGCTAGGAGGCTGACATTATGCAAAAAAACTAAAGAAAGTCATCTCCTCCCGGCAGGATATACCCGCCTCCTGACTCTGAGCAACTCAGTTTTATTCCAAAGCAAAAGGAGAACCAACCAAGAAAGAACAGTCCGAACCCAAACCCAGACAAGAAGGGAACCGACCACAAAAAAAAAAAAAAAACGCACCGGAGGGGTAGAAACTGGCTGGTTGAAAACAAACCAATGGGTGGGTGCTGTGTCCCCCAATAGAATCTCCGAGAAAGAGATTTTACATTTTAAGTCCAAAAATCTACTTTTCTTGAGCGCTTCGTTGGGGGGGACACAGAGCCATGGTACGTCATAAAGCAGTCCCTGCAGGGAAGACCCATCCCAGCCAGAAAAGAACTCAGGCGGACGTCTGAACCGCTGCCTGTAAGACCCTGCGAACACAGCAAAACTTGGCAAAAGCATGCAGGGACGACCAAGTTGCTGTCTTGCAAACCTGTAGAGTCGAAGCCCCGTGGCTGACCTCCTAGGAGGCCCCCACCGCGCAGGTGGAGTGGGCCGTCACTCAAAAGGATGGCAACTGAACGTTGCAGCGATATGCCCCTTGCGCCGCCCATCGGGGAGCACAAACAGGGAGTCACACTGCTGGAAGGAGGAAGTGACCGTCAAATAGGTCCGAACCTCCCGGCCCAAGTCCAGCTTATGAAGCTGACGCTACCGTGGATGAAAAGGGGATGGCCAGAAGGAAGGCAATGCAATCTCCTCGTTCAAGTGAAAAGAAGTCACGACCTTGGGTTGAAAAGAAGGCACCGGCCGAAGAACCACCTTGTCTTGGTGGATCACCAGAAAAGGGGAATGGCAAGAGAGGGCAACCAATTCTGACACACGGCGTGACTGCCACAAGGAAGGCCACCTTCCAAGAAAGGAAACAAAGGGAAACCTTACCCAGAGGTTCAAACGGAGCGCCCTGAAGAGCATCCAAAACAGGGTTAAGGTCCCAAGGTGCAGTGGGGGACAGAAATGGAGGGACCTCCTGAGCCACACCCTGCAAAAAGGTGAGAACATGAAGGTCGGACGCAAGAGGGCGTTGGAAAAGGACAGAAAGCGCCGAAACCTGCCCCTTGATGGAACTGAGGGCAAAGCACGTCTCCAGCCATGATTGCAAAAAGGACAAGAGATTTGGCAGAGAAAATGAGGTGGGAGAGAGAGAACGAGCTTCATCTCAGTGGAAATAGGCCACCAGGTACGGTGATGAATCCTGGCAGATGAGGGTTTCCGGGCACGGAGCATAGTCCGGATCACCAGGGAGGAAAAAACCCAGAGCCCTCCAAACCATGTTTTCAACCGCTGCCAAATGCAGCAGAAGTAAATTGGGGTGGCAGAGGGGCCCTTGGGAGAGGAGGTCGGGACGATTCAGAAGACGGAAGGGAACGTCTGCCATGAGACTGACTACGTCCGCGTACCAAACTCGACGAGGCCAGTCCGGAGCCACCAGAATCGCTGAGACGCCCTCCGCCTTGAGCTTCCAGACAACCCTGGGAAGTAGCAGAAAGAGGTAGGGCAGAGAGAAGGGGGTCCAAGGGACCACGAGAGCGTCCACTGCCAGAGTCAGTGGATCCCGAGACCTGGACACACAGCGAGGGACTTTCCTGTTACGGTGTGACGCAAACAGATCCACGTCTGGAGTGCCCCAGCTGTGACAGATTTGAACAAAGACCTCAGGGTGAAGGGACCACTCACCCGGGTCTGCGGTGGAGCGACTCAGGAAATAAACCTCCCAATTGTCAATCCCGGGAATGTGCACTGCCAAAATGGCTGGGACGTGAAGTTCCGCCCAAAAGAGGATCTTCAACACCTCCCTCATGGCTGCTGAGCTGCGGGTGCCGCCCTGGCGATTGATGTATGCCACGGCTGTGGCATTGTCCATCTGAACCCAGACTGGAAGGCCCCGAAGCAGGCGACTCCAGTACAGACGGCACAGGAAGATCGCCCTGAGCTCTAGGACGTTGATGGGGAGACCAGACCAAGACTGAGAACGACGGCCCTGGACTGTTTGGTACCAAAAGGCACCTCCCCAGCCGAGGAGACACGCATCTGTGGTCAGGACATGCCAATGGAGAGGCAGGAAATAGCGACCCTCCAGGAGGAGAGGGGACTGAAGCCACCAAAGTAAGGAGCGGCGAACTCTGGGTGAGAGTCGGATCCTGCGATGGAGAGACAAGGGAGATTTGTCCCACTGAGATAGAACAGCCCACCGGAGAGGATGGTACCGAAATTGGGCAAAGGGAACCGCCTCCATTGAGGACAGCATCTTGCCCTGAACGGACATGCAGGCGCGGACTGGAATCGGACCCCGTCGCCGAAGCAAGCAGATCCCTGACAAGAGCTCCCGGTGTTTGTCCTCCGGAAGAGAGAGACGAGCCGCTGCCATGTCGAAGTGGATCCCCAGAAACATCAGGGATTGAGATGGAGACAGGGTGGATTTGGCACGGTTGATGATCCAACCGAAACTGGAGAGGGTCTGTAGCGTGATGTTGAGGCTGACCTGATTCTGTTCTCGAGAGGGTACCTTGATGAGTAGGTTGTCCAGGTAGGGGGGGAACCAAGACACCCCAAGAGTGGGGGAAAGCCACCACTGCCGCCAGCATCTTGGTGAACACCCGGGTGCGGTCGCCAGCCCGAAGGGCAGAACGACGAATTGAAAATGACCCACAGGAACAGCGAACCTGAGGAAACGCTGGTGGGACGGAAAGATCGTGGAAATTCGGGATGCCTACCTGCATATCCCTGAGGCGACTGACTAATGACCGTAGGGATGCCATCCGGAAATGCCAAAGTCGCACATGACAGTTCAAGATTTCCAAATCGAGAATGGGACGAACCGTGCCATCCTTCTTGGGAACTATAAAGAGATTAAGTGGAACCCTGAAAACCATTCCCGAGGAGGGACCGGCACAATCACGCCCTGATGCAGGAGGGAGCTGAGGGCTATCTGAAAAGCTGCAGCAAGAGCGGGGGATCAAGGAGGGCAGGAACGGAAAAAACTATCCTGGGGAATAAAAGAGAATTCTATTCAATAGCCCTGGGTAACAACTACCTCAGAAACCCAAGCATCATGAACTTGCGCCAGCCACACTTCCCGAAAGAGGGACAGGCGCCCCCCCCCCCCCCAAACGTGAAAAGAAGGCTCGGATGGGGGCGCACCCTCAGACAGTGAGAGGCTTGCGAATCCCGGAATTGGAAGAGGGGCGGTTGGAACGAGGCCCCGACTTCCAGGAGGGGCGAGCCTTGAAAGATGGAGCCCTCCTTTCCTGTGAGGCCGCTGGCTTGTCCGAGCAGACAGGGAAACGAAAGCGGCGAAATGAAGAAATCTTCTGCCGTGGGTCCGAACGGCGCGGACGATTTGGGGGCAACTGCCCCCCGTAGCCTCAGAGATGATCTCATCTAGGCGTTTGACAAATAGCCGAGACGCCAGAAAGGAAGTTCAGTAAGGGAACGCTTAGAGGCCGAATCGGGCGCAACATAGAGCGCCTAAGAGCCACGAGATTGCCCGAGGCAAAGGCCACGCAGTTTGCTGACTCCAAGGAGGCCGAGCAGAGGTAATCCCCGGCATTATCGATTTGTTGCGCTAAATCTGCCAAATCGCCGGGAGAAGCACCTGCTAAGATCCCCTGGCGCAAATGACAGGCTCAAACTGAGAGGGATTTGGAAACCCAAGTGGAGGTGCAAACTGCCACCTCAAAAGGCGAATTTCGCCAAATTTCAATGTGCTTATCTGAGGAGTCTTCAAAGGAAGCTGTGTCAACCAGCGGTAAGGTAGAGGATTTAAACAGCCGTGACACAGGAGGGTCCACCTTGTAACCAGGTCCTGAGGAAAGGGAAAGATAGCCTGGAGCTTCTTAGTTCCATGGAAGCGCTTATCCAGATGCTTCCAAGCCGCCTCTAACAGCTCGTCAATCTCAGTGTGTGGGCTGAAAACCTGGGGTGCCCGACTAATTAAGTTTTAACTGAAAACATCTGAATAGGAAACTTATCCCCACATACCATACACAAAATGCATTAAACAAAAATAAATAGGGCTAACTGCCATAAAAATAATAAGGAAATAAATAAAATAATTCCATCTTGGAAATACCATTAATTTTACACACATACAACAACCAATACTCACTTTATATCATAACAACGAAAAAAATAAATAAATAAATAAATTAAAGAGGGCTTATTGCCATAACTAAAAATAATTCCAACTTGGAAATTTTTTCTTGTTTTTTTTTCTTTTCTTTTTTCCCTTCTCTTTAAACTATAGTAACACACACATGCATGGATACATTACCATAAGGGGGAAAAAAACACGATAATATCAACTAAAAGCTGCCGACTGCCTTTACCCTACAATGAGGTATAACACTATACAAAAATACATAAAACTATTTATACTTATGAAATAAATGTAAACAAGAATAAAAAAATGTTTTCTTTACCTAAAGAAAAAGAACCTACACTATGAACTCTCCCATCACCCACACCACTCCCACTGGACATGGTCAGAGTTCGTGTATCACAGTTTTTTTTTTTTTCTTTTAACTGAAACAGTCATTGTCCATAAACTGACCCAAGTCAGACCCAAAACATCACTCCCTCCCCCCAACAACCCCCACCCAACCTAAAATTAATTCCCCCCCCCACTATTATTAACTAACTCAACAATGTACTAACTCACTACAACCACAGAAATAATATGAAAAACAAAGTAATACAGTACTACAAACCCCCACCAGGCCCAAGATTGGTTGCCTGCAAGCCCTTTACATTCAAATTACAGAAAACAAAACAAAAAGTTAGTGACATGCATAGCCCACCACCAGGAAGAAGGATGGCAATCCTGATAAAACTAAGTTTCAAAATGCTTACCCTATGAACCTTACTTCTAATCCTATCGCTATCCCTTCATAAAACTGACCCTATACTCACCCTAACATCTATATACTGTCCCTAACCAAAATTAAGGTACATCAAAAGAAAAACCTCTCCATAGGAGAGAAGCCCTACTGGTACCAAGACTGCCATACTCCAAAGACCTGATCTTCCCGAGGTCACCAGTGATGTTCCTACACACCTCCACCTCGGAGAGGACTTTCTGTTGGGTCGATACTAAGCACCGTGCATTCCACGTGTAGTACCTAACCACTAAGCTAACTAAGAATAAAGTGCCCCGATCACGGCCACCCAGGTTCCTGAATGCCCCATAAGCCCACTCCGGATAGGAAAGGCCGGCAAGTTGACTCCAGCCGATGGAAGCGCCCACCCGGTTGTAGACCCCTAGATTAAAGGGACAATGAAGCAGGAAGTGGTCCATGCTTTCCAGCGTGTCCCCGCACTCTTCTCGGGGACATCCCCGGTCATCAGAGTTCCTGTACTTCAGGTTGTCCCTTACATATAGCTTCCCCTGAAAGCAGCGCCAGGCCAAGTCCCAAAACTTCTGGGGGATCCGTTTCATGTTCAAAAGATAACACCCCACCCTCAGATCCTGACCTGGGCCCTGAGCGCCAGAGGCTTCTGGAAGTGGGTCAACAGAACCCGTTTGTCAAGGAACTGCCTTGACTGGGTCCTGATCTCCCGCACTCCCAGACCCCACCGACATATCGCCTTCAGAGTTGGGGTAGCGTAAGCCGGAAGATATCCATGTGGTGTACGGAGGTCCTTCACTTACCCTCCTCTCTCCCATTCCTGGAAGAAAGGCCGAAACCATTCCCTACAGGAGAGTACCCACGGAGGAGCCCTCTCTGACCAGAGGTTTGCAATGTTGGCTTTCAAGAAGGTGTTCGTTAAGAATACCACAGGGTTTACCATAGATAAACCCACTAGTCTCCTCGTACGGTACGTAACCTCCCTCTTGACTAGGTTCAACCTGTTCCCCCATAACAGTTGGAAAAACAGGCTGTAGATCCTAGTATAGTAAGCCTCTGGTAAGATACATACACTGCCCAGATAGATAAACAAGGGGAGCAGGTACGATTTGATCAGGTGTACCCTTTTCCTGAGGGTCATAGACCAACCCTTCCACTGGTCCACCCTCTGAGTGGCATCCTGGAGCTTACCATCCCAGTTTTTGGTGGGATAATCATCCTGGCCGAATGTGATGCCCAAAACTTTTGCTGACTCTTGGGGCCCTGGAAGGGTGTCCGGGAGATCAAACGTGGGGTCTCCCCCTCCCAGCCAGAGACTCTCACACTTATCCTGGTTGATCTTAGACCCGGATGCCTCCGAGTAGCGTTCCACTTCTAACATCACCACATCGACCTCCTCTCTCGAGGAGACGAAAATGGTGACATCATCAGCGTACGCCACCACTCTCTGGGCAACACCCGGCTCTGCCAGAATCATCCTGACTCCCGCCAATGGTCCGCAATTTACCCTCCTAAGGAAGGGATCGATCGCAAATACATATAAGAGCGGGCTCAAAGGACAACCCTGACGGACTCCGGACCCCACCTCAAAAGAGCGGCCAGACCAACCGTTCACCAGCGGGAAACTCTCTGCCCCGGCATACAAGATCTTAAGCCAATTAACAAAAGTACTCGGTAAGCCATATCTCAGGAGGACCGACCAGAGGTACTCGTGGTTCACCCGATCAAATGCTTTGGCCTGATCCAAGGACAGTAAGTACCCCTTCCAGAGACCCGCACTACTCCGCTCCACTGCCTCCCTGACACTGAGGACAGCACTTAAGGTGCTTCGGCCTGGAACAGAGCAGTGCTGGGCCCCCGAAAGGAGCCGGGGTGCAAACTTCACCAGCCGATTAAACAGTATCTTGGCCAGAAGCTTCCTGTCTGTATTGAGAAGAGCTATGGGCCTCCAATTCTCAATACGGCTGGGATCTTTACCCTTTGAGAGAAGAATCAGGGCTGACCTCCTCATTGACTTTGGTAGAGTGCCCGAGGAGAGACACTCATTGAATACCTCAGTCAAGAGGGGAGCTAAAGACTCCTTAAAGGTCCTGTACCACTTGGATGTTAAGCCATCCGGACCTGGCGACTTCTTGGGGGCAAGCCCCTCGATCGCCAGTCTCACTTCCTCTTCCCTGATTTCTTCTGCCAAAATGCCAAGAGAGGGGTCTACCCCTGGCTCAGGAATGGTTTCAGCCAGGAAAGCCGACATCCCGTCTCGATCTAGATCCTTCCTTCCCAAGAGGTGCGAGTAGAAGGATCCGACGACCTCCAGGATCCCTGATCTGGACTGATTCAGAGATCCCGTACTATCAATCAGTCCTGAGACTACTTTGCTACTCACTGACATCTTGCAGTTCCTGTAAGGGTCGGGCGAGCGGTACTTCCCGTAATCCCTCTCAAAAACCAAAGATGCGTGCCTATCGTACTGACACCTCATCAGCAAGGACTTCACTCTGGAGATATCCTCCCGGCTACCTCCAGTCGAGACAAGGAGCTCGAGTTTCGTCCTCAGACCCTGATACAAGCGATACCTGTTCAGGGACCTGAGGCTCGAGAGCTGGCGGCAGAACCCCGCAACCCGCTTCTTGAATATCTCCCACCACTCAGACTTACTACTACAAAAGTCCAGTAAAGGTACCTGACTCTGAAGAAAATTCTCAAAGGACTGTCTTATCTCCGCTTCCTCCAGGAGGGACGAATTCAGCTTCCAATAACCTTTACCCATCCGGGGGGTCTCTGAAACATTCAGGGAAAACAAAATCATACAGTGGTCGGAGAACTCCACCTCAACCACGGACACTGCGGAAGAGACGGCTTCCTCCTTTAAATAAAACCTGTCTATCCTAGACCTGCTGCTACCTCGATGAAAGGTGAAACCCGCATGGCCTGAGGGGCTCCGGATGTGGGCATCCTCTAGGTGAGCTTCCCTGACTATATTACTAAGGGCCACACAGTCATAAGCCAGCCGATCATTGGAACCTCTCCTATCTTGGGACCTCGTAACATTATTGAAGTCCCCTCCAAAGATCACTTGCCGGCTAGTAAAAAAGAAAGGGCTTAATCCTCATAAAGAGATCATTACGGCCCCACTTTGTTTGTGGGGCGTAGATGTTAATGAGCCGGAGCTCTTGTCCCTTCATGAAGACATCTAAGATCAGGCACCTCCCCATTTCTAACTCAATGACCCGTCTGCATTCGACCGGAGCGGTAAAAAGGACCGCCACCGCACTATACAGCTCAGCCGCAAGAGACCAGTGGGAGGGCCCGCGCCTCCACTCTCTTCTGGCTTTCACCAGAGAGGCTAGGTCTGACAACCTGGTCTCCTGTAAAAAGAAAATGTCGGCTTCAACACGGCCGAGAAAATCAAAGGCTGCGAATCTAGCCGTATCAGACTTTATACTGGCACAATTAATAGATGCCAGCGTCAATGGGTGAGTGCTGCCATCCTGGGTAATTGAGTTAGACGGCCTTACCCATTATTTTTTCTTGCCCTTCTTCTTCACCGCCTCATCCCTTGAAGAAGAAGGAGCATTCTTACTTTCTTTAGATCTCTTTTTTGACTCGGACTGATCCATCTGGCTCCCATCTCCATCTGGCCCTGAGTTAGCCCTGCCCTCCGAGGAAGATGACTCAACAGGACAGGACCCAGTTCCCCCCGGAGGCTCCAATCCCTCAGGCACCCCATCCTCGCCACCCCCCTCCAATGAGGGGGAGGAGATGGTATCAAGGACAAGGTACCTGTTCGATAGGTCAATCAGAAGGGGGGCAGGTAAGCTTCCTTTTAGTACCTGGCCTTTAGAACCTGAAATAGAGGACTGAGACTTCCCCTTTACAACTTTTTTGCCCTTGTCTTTTTTCGGCCTTTCCCTCCCCTCCTCATCCACACTTTCATAGCGGGAGGAATAAGAAAGATCAGCCTCTTTGCCTTCCACTTCGCGAATCCTCCTAATCTCCTCATCCAACACATCATCCCCCAGGGTCTCAGCAACATCTGGGCTAGTGACAGGAGCAGGGCCAGGAGCTACCCCCGCCACCCGAGAACTCTCCAGCTCCCTGCTCCTTCTGCGGTTTTCCTCTCGCCTTAGTTTGGCAGGCCCCTTCTTGCTCTTCATTAACCCTGTTGTTCCTTCACCCATGCCCGTACCCTCCCCAGCCGGGGCAACCCTAAAGCTCTCCCCAGCCGGAGCGGCCACCACACGGGAAAAGGCGCTGGGGCAACGGCTGAAAGGGTGTCCTAGGACACCACACAGATGACACCGGATCTGCCCACAGGATGCAGCCAAATGACCAGCCCCACCACACAAAGCGCAAACCTGCACAGTGCAGGCTGCGCTAAAATGGGTAGGACTACCACACCTGTGGCAGACTTTAGGCTGCCCCTGGTAGAAGACTTGGATTCTGTCACGTCCGAGGAAGGCTGCCGATGGGATGTGGGCAACTGTGCTCCCTGAACGCCTAAGTTTGACGGAAAACGTCCAGGCTCCAGCCCAGATCCCGTGCTCATCAAGATTTTTCTTGGGCATGTCCGTCACATCCCCATAACGACCGAGCCAGGTCATGATGTCGTAGCAAGAGAGCGACTCGTTACGGGTCAAAACGGTCACTCTCTTGGTTTGGTTCTGCCGGGATATCGCTTTTACAGCGAAATCCCGCCAGCCGGGCTCGTTCTTCACCATCTGGTAATTCGACCAGAAAAGTTCAAGACCCTCTGGCCGAACAAAGCTGATGTCGAACTCAGAAGAACCATAGGGGTGAATCAGGGCAAAGATGTCACTCGCCCTGAACTCCATCTGAAGGAGGAGCTCAACCACCCTTGTCCGGGGCGGGCACGCAGCTTTACCCCTCCAAATCAGACGGGCCACATTCCTACGGTTACTATCCTGCCCGAGTGTCGGGAGGGACCACATCACCTCCCAATTCTGTTCTCGGAAGGCACCCAGACCATGCCTCTCTATCCAAAAAGACAGGTCAACCGAACCCCTCCCTTCTACCTCAATTGACCTATCACCCTTACGCAGAGCCTCCAGGAGGTGCCGCTGCAAGTGACCCCCAGAACCAGATGGAGACGGGGACCCTCTTGATTCCCCGGCAGCGACGCTGGCATAGCTTCTAGCAGTCACCACCGGGGGGGGGGAGCCGAATCAGCCCCTACTTCCTCAGTACTCTTTACTGATCCAGTGACATCCCTTTGCCCGCCTCCAGCACTCTTCTCTTGCACACCGCTAGCATCCCTCTCTTGCACACCGCTAGCACCCCTCTCTTGTACTCCTCTAATGCCCCACTCTTGCACACTACTAACATTTTCATGCAACATACCATCACCAAAATTTTCACTCTCTTTTGCACTCTTCCCTTTCACACTATTATCCTGGCTAAACTTTCCTGAGCTGGCCGGGTTATTTGCGTATGCCACAGGGGTTTGTGCTGCTGGTCCCGCCCCCAATGACCGCTTTTTCGGTTCTGGCGATGTTACTTCCAGTTCCAGTGATGACACTTCCTTCAACGCCGATGATGTTCCCAGTGAGAACTGCTTCACACTGGGTGGGAGCTGTCCCTCCGGACGCACCCCCACCCCTCCTACAGCAGCCGACGTGCAGGGATTCCCCACTGCGTCAGTGCAACCTTCAGGAGCCACCTCACCCGACCGCCCGGGCTTTTCTACCAATCCAGACGCATGGACACTCCCCCCCCTCACAGAGGAGTGCCCTGCTACGCCCAGATCGCTCGGGGGACCGCCCCCCGAGCAGACAGCAACATCACCAAGCTCCGGCACTAGGACACGCCCCCTGCCCACCTGGGGTGGTCCTGCAGCATCGGAGTCGCCCACCTTAAGCCTGTCCTGCCCTTCCCTACCGGCAGGGCAGGCGGGCTCCTTGGCGTCTGCAGCCATCTTAGAAACCTTATCCACCATGTACCCCCCATGCTGGCCCCGCTTTACAGCAAAAGCGGGGTCGGGCAGACTGGGGGGCCCACCAGCCTGAACCACCTTTTCAGATGGCCCAGACTGCTAGAAAGAAGTATAAACAAGTCTGGTGACCTCTCCTTTTTTCCTTTTATTTCTCCTCTTCCTCTTGCCCTTCACCTCAGTATCTGGGCCCAAGTCATTTCCAAATGAGAAGTTCTCAAAATGGGTAGGTGACTCTTGGAGCACAATCGCCTTCAGCAATCCACCACCAATTAACCCATTGCTTCTGCCGCTGTCGTCACTGCTGTCATCTGACGTTACAGGCAGGGCTACCTGAGCAGGATTTATGTATGAACTCTGGGTTGTGTCCTCCTCCATTTCACTCTCCTCTGCACCACCATCTTGCTTCTCTTTAGCACCTTCCTCAGCACTGTCCTCGCTTTCTCCACCACCATCTTCCTCCACACTGTCCTCCTCAGCACTGTCCTCTCTTTCTCCTCCACCATCCACCTCCACACCGTCCTCCTCAGCACTGTCCTCTCTTTCTCCTCCACCATCCACCTCCACACCGTCCTCCCCTGCACTGCTTTCGCTGTGACTGACCTCCTCCTCTCTTTCTGGGTCCTGCTGGCCTCTGAACCGACTTTCATTGCAGAGTTTTTCTCTGAAGATACCAGCCCCTTCCATGATCTCCATCCTCACCCTTTCTACCTCCTCAACCTCTTTTTTCAGGGTGCGCACTTTAGCCGAATACGCTGGCCTTAGATTTTTCGAGGTGTAATCAGCCTGGTAACGGGCAAATTTTAAGTCCTCTCTTAGCCCACGAAGCATTTTGCCAAGACGCTCATACTCCGCCATTTTTGCTTGGAGTCGGGACCCAAAAGTGGCCAAAGACTCCCTGGGACCCAATACCCCCCATTGCTGGGGTTCAGAGGTACCTTGCCTCCCCATGTTTCTCCTCAACTCCTCACCTTCATGCAGGCCTTTACCTACAGCCTTGCTTGTAGCCTTCCTTGCAGCTTCCAGATATGGACGGTGGAGTTGGTTCTGCATTTCTGCGGATCCTGGAGGATCTCCGTACCCCATCTTGGGAGTTGGCCGTTGCAATGTCACCTCCACCTCCCGCCGGCCTGGAACAGGAGGTGGGGACGTTGGGGTTCATGCTGGGAAGCCCTTCCCCGAAGGCTGCCACAAACCTGGGGGGGGGGGGGGGGGGGGGAGGGCTGTTGAAAACCCTGCTGCTCTCTGGTTCTCCTGGAGCTGACGATCACACAACCACACCCTGAACAGGAAGTAGTGCAACAGCTGGAGGCACCCTGCTTGGGGGAACACTGCCGTAGGGTATTTTTGGTGGTGGAGGCAAGTGTAATGCTTGCATGCAGGTCCGCCCCCATTCAAATCTCTAATTTAGGCCTCAAATGCACATGGCGCTCTCTCACTCCGGAGCCCTGTCTTATTTCAAGGCAATGGTTTTGTGTCACATATGGGGTATTTCCGTACTCGGGAGAAATGGTGTTAAACATTTGGGGGAGATTTTTCTCCTTTTACCCCTTATATAACGGAAAAGTTGGTGTCTAAACCAGGTAAAAGGAAAAAAAAAAAGATTTTCCTGAGTACGGAAATACCCCATATGTGGATGTAAAGTGCTCTGCGGGTGCACAACAGAGCTCAGGAGTGAGAGCGCACCATGTACATTTAGGGTCTATTCACACTTACAGTATTCTGCGCAGATTTGATGCACCAGATTTCAAGCTGTGTTCAGTCAGTTTACATTGAAATCTGCAGCAAAAAATCCTGCACATCAAATCTGTGCAGAATACTGTACGTGTGAATAGACCATTTGTGATTTGCACGAGGGTGACTGATAGTTTCAGCGGTTCTGACAAACGCAAAAAAATACCAAAAACACACCATGTGACCCCATTTTGGAAACTACACCCCTCAAGGAACGTAACAAGGGGTCTAGTGAGCCTTAACACCCAAAGAAAATTTTCATTTTCCCGTCCAACTTCAACGAAAATTTGTCAAATACCTGAGAAGTGTTAAGGCTCACTATACCCCTTATTACGTTTCTTGACGGTTGTAGTTTCCAAAATGAGGTCACATGTGGGGGAGTCCACTAGTCTGGCAGCATGGGGGCTTTGTAAATGCACATGGCCTTCAATTTCAGCCAAATTTTCTCTCCAAAAAACGAATTTTGCTCCTTCTATTCTGAGCATTGTAGTAACATAGTTCATAAGGTTTAAGAAAATGAAAAAAGACCAGAGTCCATCAAATTCAACCTATATCCCTAATGAGTCCCTACTTAGTTGATCCAGAGGAAGGTTAAAAACACTCATGCTAGAGGTAAAAAATCCTTCCCGACTCCAAATATGGCAGTCAGAATAAATCCCTGGATCAACCTTCTGTCCCTATAAATCTAGTATACATAACCAGCAATGTTATTACTCTCCAAAAATGCATCCAGACCCATTTTAAACATTTTTACAGCCCGCAGAGCACTTTACATCCACATATAGGGGTATTTCCTTACTCAGGGAAAAAAGCCCCCACAGTTTGAAATACAATTTCTTCTATTACCCCTTAAAAATTAAAAATTTGGGGTAAAAAGCTATTTCGGGGAAAAAATTTTCATTTTCACAAGGGGTAATTGGGGAAAAAAAGCACCGCAAAATTTGAAGGTAGGTAGGGAGTAAGTAGTTTGGGGCAAAAAAGTATTTAGTCAGCCACCAATAGTGCAAGTTCTCCCACTTAAAAAGATGAGAGGCCTGTAATTTTCAGGATAAGGAGAAGAAATCCATAAAATCACGTTGTCTGATTTTTAAAGAATTTATTTGCAAATTATAGTGGAAAATAAGTATTTGGTCAATAACAAAAGCTCATCTCAATACTTTGTTAAATACCCTTTGTTGGCAATGACAGAGGTCAAACGTTTTCTGCAAGTCTTCACAAGGTTTTCAAACACTGTTGATGATATTCTGGACTCCTCGCATGACTGGGCTGTCAATCTGCAGGGGTTTACATTGTTTCGCAAGGATAGAATGAACAAAAAAGGTGGTGGAGTCTGTCTGTATGTAAGAAGTGGTATGAAAGTCAGTGTGAACGATGCCATAGTGTGTGATGATTCTGAGGATGTGGAATCACTGTGGGTAGAATTACAAAAGGAGGGAAACACTGAAAATATAATACTTGGTGTAATCTACAGACCCCCTAATATCACTGAAGAGATAGAAGGTTGGCTGCATAAACAAATAGAGAGGGCCGCCCGGGCAGGTACAGTGGTAATAATTTTAACTATCCAGATATAGATTGGGGTCCGGGGTTGGCTAAAACTACAAAGGGGCGACAATTCCTAAATTTATTGCAGGATAATTTTATGGGCCAGTTTGTGGAGGACCCAAGAAAAGTGATGCCTTGTTGGATCTGATCATTTCCAACAACGCAGAGCTGGTTGGTAATGTAACTGTGCGGGAAAACCTTGGTAATAGCGATCACAATATAGTTACTTTTGACTTAAAATGTAAAAAAACAAAGACAGGCGGGGAAGGCAAAAACATATAACTTAAAAAAGGCAAATTTCCCTGGGCTGAGAGCTGCACTACAGGATATAGACTGGGGGGAGGTGTTGTCAAATACTGATACAGAAGGTAAATGGGACATCTTTAAATCAACTCTAAATAACTATACAGCTAAATATATACCAAAGGGGAACAAATATAAACGATTAAAACTAAATCATACATGGCTGACAAATGATGTTAAAAGAGCAATAAACAACAAAAAAATAGCCTTCAAAAAATTCAAATCTGATGGGTCAGATATAACATTTAAACAGTACAAAGAGCTTAATAAAATCTGTAAAAATGTAATAAAAACAGCAAAAATTCAAAACGAGAGACAGGTGGCCAAAGAAAGCAAAACTAATCCTAAATATTTTTTTAGATATATAAATGCAAAAAAAACAAGGACAGAGCATGTAGGACCCCTTAATAATGATAATGGGGAGGTTGTCACAGGCGATATAGAGAAAGCAGAGCTACTGAATGGGTTCTTTAGTTCTGTATATACTAGGGAAGAAGGAGGAGCTGACATTGCACAGGTCAGTGCTGGTAACACATCATGTAATGTACTGAACTGGCTTAATGTGGAGATGGTACAAGGTAAGTTATTTAAATGTAAGCAAATCTCCAGGGCCAGATGGATTGCACCCAAGAGTTCTTAGAGAACTAAGTTCAGTAATATCTGTACCCCTGTTCATGATATTTAGAGATTCACTGGTGTCTGGTATTGTGTCAAGGGACTGGCGCAAGGCGAATGTGGTGCCAATCTTCAAAAAGGGCTCTAGGTCTTCCCCAGGAAACTATAGACCGGTAAGTTTAACGTGCATTGTGGGTAAATTGTTTGAAGGACTTATAAGGGATTACATACAGGAATACATAGGGGATAATTGTATAAGTGATAGCCAGCATGGGTTTACTAAGGATAGAAGTTGTCAAACCAATCTAATTTGCTTTTATGAAGAGGTGAGTAGAAGCCTTGACAGAGGAATGGCTGTGGATATAGTGTTTCTGGATTTTGCTAAAGCATTTGATACTGTCCCTCAGACGTCTGACAGGTAAGTTAAGGTCTTTGGGTTTGGAAATTTTAGTTTGTAACTGGATTGAACACTGGCTCATGGATCGTACCCAGAGAGTGGTGGTCAATGATTTGCACTCTGATTGGTCCCCGGTAATTAGTGGTGTACCCCAAGGTTCTGTACTGGGACCGCTGTTGTTTAATTTATTTATCAATGATATAGAGGATGGCATTAACAGCTCTGTTTCTATCTTTGCAGATGACACCAAGCTTTGCAGCACGGTACAGTCTATAGAGGATGTGCATAAGTTACAAGATGACTTGGATAGACTAAGTGTCTGGGCATCCACTTGGCAAATGAGGTTCAATGTGGATAAATGTAAAGTTATGCATCTTGGTACTAATAACCTGTATGCATCGTATGTCTTAAGGGGGATTAAACTGGCAGAGTCACTGGTAGAGAAGGATCTGGGTGTACATGTAGATCACAGACTACAGAATAGCATGCAATGTCAGGCTGCTGCTTCCAAGGCCGGCAGGATATGGTCACGTATAAAAAGAGGCATGGACTCGAGGTACGGCCTCACCTGGAATATGCTGTTCAGTTTTGGACACCAGTCCATAAAAGGGACACTGTGGAGCTGGAAAGGGTGCAGAGACGCGCGACTAAACTAATATGGGGCATGGAACATCTTAGCTATGAGGAGCAATTAAAGGAGTTACAATTGTTTAGTCTTGAGAAGAGACGTTTAAGGGGGGGGGGGGGGGGATATGATAAATGTATATAAGTATATTACTGGCCCATACAAAAAATATGGAGAAAAACTGTTCCAGGTTAAACCCCTCCAAAGGACAAGGGGGCACTCCCTCCGTCTGGAGAAGAAAAAGTTTAGTCTCAAGGGGCGACACACCTTCTTTACCATGAGAACTGTGAACTTATGGAACAGTCTACCTCAGGAACTGGTCACAGCAGGAAAAATTAACAGCCTTAAAACAGGATTAGATACATTCCTGGAACAAAATAACATTAATGCTTATGAAGAAATATAAAATCCCATCCCTTCCCCAATATCGCGCCACACCCCTACCCCTTAATTCCCTGGTTGAACTTGATGGACATATGTCTTTTTTCAACCGTACTAACTATGTAACTAATTCCTCCATGTTTTGGGACTGTTGCTGGGCAACACAGACTTTCATCTCCCTCCAAAGGTTTTCTATGGGGTTGACATCTGGAAACTGGCTAGGCAACTCCAGGACCTTGAATGCTTCTTATGAAGCCATTCCTTTGTTGCCCAGGAGGTGTGTTTGGGATCATAGTCATGCTGAAAGACCTAGCCACATTTCAACTTCAATACCCTTGCTGATGGAAGGAGGTTTTCACTCAAAATCTCACGATACATGGCCCCATTCATTCTTTCCTTTACACAGATCAGTCGTCCTGGTCCCTTTGCTGAAAAACAGCCCAAAAGCGTGATTTTTTCCACCCCCATGCTTTACAGTAGGTATGGTGTTCTTTGGATGCAATTCAGCATTCTTTTTCCTCCAAACACAACGAGTTGAGTTTTTACCAAAAAGTTCTACTTTGGTTTAATCTGACCATATGACATTCTCCCAATTCTCTTCTGGATCATCCAAATGCTCTCTAGCAAACTTCAGATGGACCTGGACATGTACTGGCTTAAACAGGGGCTGTGTCTGGCACTGCGTGATTTGAGTCCCTGGCGGCGTAGTGTGTTACTGAATGTAGGCTTTGTTACTTTGGTCCCAGCTCTCTGCAGGTCATTCACTAGGTCGCCCTGTGTGGTTATGGGATTTTTGATCACCGTTTTGTGATCATTTTGACACCATGGGGTGAGATCTTGTGTGGAGCCCCAGATCGAGGGAGATTATCAGTGGTCTTGTACGTCTTCCATTTCCTAATAATTGCTTCCACAGTTGATTTCTTCACACCAAGCTGCTTGCCTATTGCAGATTCAGTATTCCCAGCATGGTGCAGGTCTATAATTTTGTTTCTGGTGTCCTTCAACAGCTCTTTGGTCTTGCCCATAGTGGAGTTTGGAGTGCAACTTTTTGAGGTTGTGGACAGGTGTCTTTTATACGGATAAGTTCAGACAGATGCCACTAATACAGGTAATGAGTGGAAGACAGAGGAGACTCTTAAAGAAGAAGTTACAGGTCTGTGAGATGTGATTTCCTGTATTCTTTCCCCCCATTTTGTCTCTCATAGTTGAAGTGTACCTATGATGAAAATCACAGGCCTCTCTCACCTATTTTAAGTGGGAGAACTTACACAATTGGTGGCTGACTAAATACTTTTTCCCCCCACTGTAATGCTCTGTGGGCGCACTACAATGCTCAAAACAGAAGGAGCAAAATGTGTTTTTTGGAGAAAGAATTTGGTTGGAATGGAAGTCGGGGGACATGTGCGTTTACAAAGCCCCCCTCCTGCCAGAAGAGTGGGACCCCCAACATATAACCCCATTTTGGAAATGCCACCCCTCACGTAATGTAACAAGGGATGAAGTGAGCATTTACACCCCACAGGTGTCTGACAGATTGTGTGAACAGTGGTCTGTGAAAATTAAAATTTAAATTTTTGATTTGCACAGCCAACTGGTCCAAAGATCTGTGAAATGCCAGTGGGGTATAAATGCTCACTACACCCCTTATTACATTCCAAGAGGGGTGTAGGTTGCGAAATGGGGTCACAAGTGGGGGGGGGGTTCCGCTGTTCTGGCACCATGGAGGCTTTGTAAATGCACATGACCCCTGACTTCCATTCCAACCAAATTCTCTCTCCAAAAGCTCAATGGTGCTCCTTCTCTTCTGAGCCTTGTAGTGCGCCTGCAGAGCACTTTACATCCACATATGGGGTATTTCCATTTTGGGGGTATTTTTTTTCCTAACACCACTTGTGAAAACAAAAAATGAGGGATAACACCAGCATTTTTATGAAAAAATAAATAAATCTGATGCTCACGGCAAAGTACTGCCGCACCAAGACGTGCCTTTACGTCCTTGGTCGTTAAGGGGTTAATGTCTTCAAAAAGTAAAAACATGTCAACTTTATGATGCCAACATAAAGTAGACAGTGTATATGTGAATCAATATACAGGGTGGGCCATTTATATGGATACACCTTAATAAAATGGGAATGGTTGGAGATATTAACTTCCTGTTTGTGGCACATTAGTATATGTGAGGGTGGAAATTTTTCAAGATGGGTGGTGACCATGGTGGCCATTTTGAAGTCGGCAATTTTGAATCCAACTTTTGTTTTTTCAATAGGAAGAGGCTAACGTGACACATCAACTTATTGGGAATTTCACAAGAAAAACAATGATGTGCTTGGTTTTAACGTAACTTTATTCTTTCATGGGTTATTTACAAGTTTCTGACCACTTATAAAATGTGTTCAATGTGCTACCCATTGTGTTGGATTGTCAATGCAACCCTCTTCCCCCACTCTTCACACACTGATAGCAACACCACAGGAGAAATGCTAGCAAAGCCTTCCAGTATCCGTAGTTTCAGGTGCTGCACATCTCGCATCTTCACAGCATAGACAATTGCCTTCAGATGACCCCAAAGATAAAAGTCTAAGGGGCTCAGATCGGGAGACCTTGGGGACCATTCAACTGGCCCACGACGACCAATCCACTTTCCAGGAAACTGTTCATCTAGGAATGCTCGGACCTGACACCCATAATGTGGTGGTGTACCACCTTGCTGGAAAAACTCAGGGAACATGCCAGCTTCAGTGTATAAAGAGGGAAACACATAGTCATGTAGCAATTTCGTATATCCAGTGGCCTTGAGGTTTCCATTGATGAAGAAAGGCCCCACTAGCTTTGTACCCCATATACCACACCATACCATCAATTTTTGTGTTCCAACAGTCTTGGAGGGATCTATCCAATGTGGGTTAGTGTCAGACCAATAGCGGTGGTTTTGTTTGTTAACTTCACCATTAACATAGAAGATTTTGTTCAGTGATGAGGCAAACTTGTGTAAACTGAGGGTCCTGTTCCAATTTTTGTTTTGCCCATTCTGCAGCACGTAAAACTACGGATGCTGGAAGCCTGTGCTAGCATTTCTCCTGCTGTGTTGCTATCAGTGTGTGAAGAGTGGGAGAAGAGGGTTGCATTGACAATCCAACACAATGGGCACATTTTATAAGTGGTCAGAAAATTGTAAATAACTCATGAAAGAATAAAGTTTCTTGTGAAAATCCCAATAAGTTTGATGTGTCACATGACCCTCTTCCTATTGAAAAAACTAAAGTTGGATTCAAAATGTCCGACTTCAAAATGGCCGCCATGGTCACTACCCATCTTGATACTAATGTGCCACAAACAGGAAGTTAATATCACCAACCATTCCCATTTTATTAAGGTGTATCCATAAAAAGGGCCCACCCTGTATAATTTATTTGGCTTACAAGCAGAGAATTTCAAAGTTAAAAAAGTTTTCAAAGTTTTCACATTTTTCATGAAATTTTTGAATTTTTCACCAAGAAATGATGCAAGTATCTACAACGTTACCACTAACAAAACAGAATATGCAAAAAAAAAAAATAATCTCTGAATCAAATTCATCAAATCCCGAAGTTATTAATGCTTAAAGTGACAGAGGTCAGATTTGCAAAAAATGCTCTCATCCTTAAGGTCAAAATGGGCTTTGTTCCCAAGGGGTTAAATTAATTTAAGTTCCATTGGGGGAGGGGATTTTTCACATTTACAATTTTTTTTAAACTTTATTTAATAACCTATGATGTCCCCATAGGTGACTATCTGCGGCAATCATTAGATTGCTAATACTGCTATGTGGCATGCTGGGAGTTGTAGTTTTGAAACTGCTATAGTGGCACTCAATCACTCATCTTCTTCATCTCTGCCGCCACCGGACTTTCGTATTACACACCCGCACGCCACACACCCACCGCATCATGACTCCCCCATCTCCCCCCTTGACGAATGGCAAGCATCCTAGACAGGAACCACATCTGATTGGTCCCTGGTTGTGGTGGAGGACTTGTCTCCTGCCAGAGACAACAGGAGCCGGGGAGATTAACCCTAGCAATTCCGGGGTTAATTAAATGCCGTACATATGCGGCAGGATGGTTGAACTCACTGCATCGCCCGCCTTATATACACATTCTGCAGGATGGGGTTAAAGAAAATAGACCTCTTTACAAACATGAATTATGAAATAATAGTGATGCAAATACATAATTTTAATGAAATTGTATCCAGTGCTTTGATTTATTTTTAATTAATTACAAAAGGGAGCATAATAATACAGCACATTTGTCAAGAAACCAATGGAAATCATGATTAGAGCACAAAGTAAAACACTATTACACAAAGAAAATGCATGTATCCCTAACTAATAAAACATGAGGACATGCAGTAGGCTGCAAAGCTCCTGAGGATTAAACTTTGCAATATACATTAAGGTTCTCAGAAGCACTGTCCATGAATCCCAACACCAGGTGACTCATGAAAGAAAGAAAAAAAATTCATGCATGATTACACAAGGACCTTGCTTGCATACTCAGTCTTAAATCTTCCAAACAACACCCAGTTCTTTTTACATGTGTAGTAATTTGGGTGGAATCAGGGGAAAAAATGTTCTTCTACAATGTGGTAGTAAACAATTCATGACAACACTGTTTCATATCAGATCAGATGAACCATGAATTAAAAATGTATTTCAAAGTTTATTTACCAAGATATTAAATAAAATCACATTTCATTTCTCTCTTCTTGTTACATTAAAGCTATTCTGAAATGTTCTTGAAACGTTTGAAAAATAGAAAGAGAGAAGATCGTATATGCAGTTTTACCATAGCACCTAGAGAATTCATGTCCTCCGTTTACGATTATTTATGGTAGCAGTATTTGGCCTGTTACACTGCTGTACAGAATTCTTCTTACATCTCTGGTCTGCAAATGCCTGAGGGGTGCTTGAATCCATTCTTGAGTTCGAAATATAGAAAGGTTTTTGCCAACTTAATGTTCAGATTATATGGATGGCACGGACCCTAGAAGCCCACGGACTGGCTAGGATTTTCAACATGCGCCTCATTCAAGTCAAATAAAGTTTGATTATCTGGCTCTTCATTTGCTGGACTTGTGACCCTTGGGCGCTTGTTCATTTGTGCATCTTCTGTGTCCTCCAAAGAAGCCCCAGTACTGACAGACTTGGGGGAAGAAAAAACAAAAAACATTACATAGGGAATGAAAATTAAGGCAAAGCGTTAATTGTGCATCTTGCTGTGTTAACCCCTTCAGAACCTCTTCGCGCACAGCGCCATACATTTACGACGCGGTCATCGGGTTGGGATGGCTGCCGTTATCTAACAGCAACCACCCCGGCATATCGACCAGGGGGGTCCTGAGACTCCCCCTTGTTGGCATTTGACGGCTTTTCCGAGCCAATCAGGTCACTGGTGACCAGGTAAATAAGGGTGATTGCTGCTGTTCAAAACAGCAGCAATTACCCTTGCCCAGCAGGAGTGAAGGGAGACTGGTGCCACTTCACAATCGTCGTGATTCATCGGCCGGGATCGGCCAATGAATCACTGTGAATGCTGGGTAGTCCTGATGGCATCTGCTCTGCCCCTAAACCGGAGGGTGAGAGCGAGTGCCAGGTAGTGTGGCGAGGATCACTTACCGGCGGCACCCGCATCTTCATGTGGCGGCGGCACCAAACTGGTAGCAGCAGGAGGTGAGGCCTATGTGACTCCTTGCTGTTGCATAACTACAACTCACAGCATTCCCTCTGGCTTTCCGTGCATGCTGGGAGTTGTAATTATGCAGAAGTTAGAGGGCAAAAGTGCCACTAGCTGTTGCATTAATTACAACTCCCACATGCACGGTAAGCCACAGGGAATGCTGGGAGTTGTAGTTATTTGCCTCTATCTGTAGCGCTCAGCAATGCCCTTTGGCTGTCCATGCTAGGAGTTGTAGTTATGCAACAGCTGGAGGCACAATTTTTGATAGAGAAAAGTGCCAACAGTTGTTACATATCTACAACTCCCAGCATGCTCGGACAGTCAAAAGGTATGCTGGGTGTTTTAGTTATACAACAGCTGGAGGCCTATAACTACAACTCCCAGCATGCTCTTTGGCTGTTCGTGCATGCTGGGAGTTGTAGTTATGCAAAAGCGAGTGGCACTTTTTTTTCTAGTAAAAAGTGTGCCACTAGATGTTGCATAACTACTCCCAGCAAGCATGGAGAGTTGTAGTTATGTAACTGTCAAGGCATGCTGGGAGTTGTAGTTATGCAATAGCTAGCACACACGGGCGGATTGACAGTAAGTTTTCCGATCAGAGTTTGAGTTGCGGAAAATCCACTGTTGCTCAAATTTGCAGTGGAAAACTCGTAAACCTGACACTGTACGTACAGTAAAAACACCACACTACACCTACACAAACAAAATAAAAAGTAAAACATTACATGTACACACCCTTACACAGTTACACCCCCCCCCCCCCTAAAAAAAACTGTTTCCTAAATTAACCCTCCAGCTGTTGCAAAACAAGAACTCCCAGTATATCGGGACAGCCATTGACTGTCCAGGCATGCAGGGAGTATTAGCACCTTGTTTAGGAAACACTGCCTTGGGTATTTTTAGTGGAGGAGGCAAGCACAATGCTTGCATCCAGGTCCTCCCTTATGCAAATCCCTAATTAAGGCCGCAAATGTGCCTCACTTCGGAGCCCTGTCGTATTTCAAGGCAACGGTTTAGTGCCACATATAGGGTATTTCCGTACTCGGGAGAAATTGCACTACAAATTTTTTTTTTTTCTCTCCTTCTACCTCTTGTAAAAATTTAATGTATGGGGCAACACCAGCATGTTAGAAAAAATTTATTTTTATACGGAAATACTCCATATGTGGGCGTAAAGTGATCTAAGGCGCACAACAGGGCTCAAGAGTGAGAGCGCACCATGTACATTTGAGGCCTAACTTGGTGATTTGCACAGGGGTGGCTGATAGTTGCAGCATTTCTGACAAAAAAACAAAACAACAGCACATGTGACCATTTTGGAAACTACACTCAAGGAATGTAATAAAGGAGGCAGTGAACATTTATACACCACAGGTGTCTGACATTTTTAGAACAGTGGTCCGTGAAAATGAAAAATTAAATTTTTTATTTGCACAGGCCACTGTTCCAAAGATCTGTCAAACGCCAGTGGGGTGTAAATGCTCATTGTACCCCTTATTACATTCCATGAGGGGTGTAGTTTCTTAAATGGGGTCAAATGGGAAGGGGTTCCGCTGTTCAGACACCATGGGGCTTTGTAAACGCACATGGCCCCTGACATCAATTACAGTCAAATTCTCTCTCCAAAAGCCCAATGGCGCTCCTTCTCTTCAGAGCCCTGTAGTGTGCACACAGAGCACTTTACGTCCACATATGGGGTATTTGCATGCTCAGAAGAAACGGGGTTACAAATTTTGGATGCTATTACCCCTTGTGATAG